>NC_134112.1:24786346-25387500 GCF_040939455.1 Microcebus murinus
AAGGGCAAAAATAGTTATAAGAGTCCTTTAAAAACAGAATTTCATTATAGATGACAGATTTCCGCTTTCAGCAGTGGCAGACTAGGAAATTTGGGTCAACCCACCTACTTGTTGAGGATAATTAGAAAAGCTGGACAAAATAGTTTCTAAATGTCCGTTTGAGGCATTGGAGAGCCAACAAGGCAGAAAAGAATTACCAGGTTAAGTTTGGGAGAAAATAGAAACCAAGAGCAATGGGAACCCAGTGGCATTTAGGACTTACTAATTCCAGAAGAGATGATTGAAAGGTTAAGAACCTAAACAGGGCTGTAATCACTTTGCAGGACACAAGGAACAGAAACTGGAATTTAGGGCTTCCTAAAATAAGGAAGCCTGATAAATCTTCCATAATTTGGGCTGATATTCCTAAATATTTCTGCCTTGGAGGTAAAGATGAACCAGAAGTAAACTAACTTTCAAAGACTGAACCTCAGCTTCAAATAATCTCATCCTTTAATTTGTATTAAGGGGGTCCCAGATTGCTAATGCCCCTAAGTATCATCCAGAAGCAAAGATAAATCCTTTCTGAAAAAATGATTATATCCTTCTAAGACTCAAATTTTTTTCTATTACTTTACATAACAAATTTCACGAACTTAAGCAAAAATAACCAGGCACACAAGAGGGAAAAAGCACAAATACAAATTAAGAGAAACAACAGAACCACAGAGAATCTAGACAATGGAGGTATTGATACAGACTTTAAAATAACCATACTTGATACGTTCAAAGATAAAAAAGATAACATTGAGATTTTTGATGGAGAAAAATCAAATGAAATCTGTAGAATTGAAAAATTCAGTAACTGAAATTAGAAACTCATTGAATGGGTTTGATAGAAGATTAGACACAGCTGAATGGAGAATTAACACTGAAAGATAAGTCGTAAAAAAATATTTGGAATGATATGTTGAATGATAGAAAAGAAGAAAGAATGAGACACACACATAGAGATTCTGCAAGGAGGTATAACATAATGTGTAATTGAAATCCCCAAAGTAGAAGGCAGAAATATATAGTAACTGAGAATTTTCAACAATTGATGAAAGACATTGAGCCACAGGTTCAAGAAGCACTATTTTATTAGTCCAAGTTGGACTAATAAAATAAAAACCAGACCTAGGCACATGACAGTGGAACTGTTCAAAACATCTTAAAGGGTTAATAGAAAATCACTGCCACCTTAGAATCCTATACTCAGTAAAAATAACCTTCAAAAATGAAGGTGAAATGCAAACATTTCCAGCCAAAAATAGATAACTTTGTCTCCAGCAGACCTGTATTAAAAGAAACACTAAAAGGTGTTCTTCACACAGTAAGAAAATAATTAAAGATAGAAACTGGAGCTGTAGAAAGGAATGAATAACAAGGGAAAGTATAAGTGTGTAGGAAATAGAAACAAATAGTGATTATGATAATGGCTTGTGAAATTTTTAGTATCAGTAGAATTAAAATGTGTGGCAACAACATCAAGTAAGGTCAGAGCAGAGTGGAAGAAGGATAATTTAGTAAATTTGCATCCTAAGGCATTATCAGAAGAGGGTAAAAGCACAAAATCACATTGGGATGTATATTGTACCTTGAGGGTGATGACTATAAGTATCATAAAAGAGTGTGCAAGACTTGATACACACACTCATGCCCTCCCCCACATGCACTGACATACATGCATAGAGAAAACATAGGAAGGACCCATCAAAATGTTATGATTACACATGACTGGAGGCATCTGGCTAATTTTTCTTTTCCTTTGCTTAACTATATTTAAAATTTTTTTCCATGTAACAACATGTAGAAAAGGGACCATTACTAATCAAAAGAGCTCTGCCTTCTAATTTTATGACTTGTCTATTAACTTTTTGAAGCTCTTCTGAGCTAGATAATTAAAAGCAAACTTTGTCATTAATTTGAAATCTGTTTTTTTTTCTTAACAATGTAACCTGAATATCTTTCCCTGTCATTAAATATTATTCTATAATAGTTTAATGACTATAGAATAGCCCTTTGTGTAGCCACTCTATAATTTTCCTATTGTTGGACATTTGAATTATTTCCAATTTTTAGAAGTAATAAATATGCCTAATGAACATTTCTGCATACATGAATTTTCCCTGAGACTGTATTCCTAGAGTAATTGCTGGGTCAAAGGACCTACAAAATATTAAATTTTTTTGATTCACATTACCAAATTGCCCTCCATTAAGGCTGTATCTAGTTGCTTTTTAATTGACCAATATAAGAGTACTGAGACATACAGTGATCGTTTTCACGGCGCACACGTGGTCTGTGTCGCTGGCGGTTGAAGCTTGCCATCCATGCGGCTGTGGCCACACCTGGAGAATTATGCCTGGCGGTGCAGGATTGTGTTCATGTGCAGAAGAGCAAAAGGAATTCACAGCAAGGGAGCAGGCTCATGGGTTTGGCTGAGTCTGGGGAAGCTCTGTGGAGAGATGAGTCTTGAGGAAGGCCTCGAAGGCAGGTAATTGACTGGTCCAGAGGTGGAGGAAACAGCTGGCGTGAAGCAGACACCCTCCAGACCTTGTGGGCCTGGAGTGGCGGGAAGGGAGAAGGCAGTAGTCGGAGCTGCCCAGTAGAGCTGAACCAGGCTGGCTTCCGGCTGGCTGGGGACTGGGCAGCCAACCCACACTGAACTAGATAAAATGGGTCCTGGCAGCCGGGATGGGCTTTGGAGCACGGCAAAGGCACGATGACAGGGACATGTCTGTGTCCTCATTTGACCCCCACACTTGATGATTCCTCAGAGATGGGAAGAAACTGGGGCATTTTTTTTCTTTTTATTATATTAGGAAAAAACCTTGCCAATTTGTTAGATAGTCTTGGAAGGATAATAAAAATAAAACTCTTTCTCTGTCAGCAGAATGGAATTAGACTCACCTTGTTACAGATTGTGCTGCTACCAATTAAAGAGAGAGAGAAAAGACAGTCTGCTGAAACACTCTCCACCTTCCAGCTGCTCTTATTTAATCCTTGTAGTTTAAATCCCCCAGGGACCTTAAACTAAATCAACCACCAAATATTGAAAAATAAAAACAAACTGTTAATTAGGGGGATGGATTGTAAAGAATGCCTTTCCTTTTGTCTAGGAAGGGAGGGGAACAGAGAGGATGTTGGGTGGGAACCCCTTAAAGGCGAGGGAGAAAGAAGTTTTAGGGCACCTTTCTTTCTCTCCAGGGATTTCAAAGCAAAGATTTGTAAAGACTCCAGGAATACTGAGGATAGCACTGGCATCTTGTTAAATCAGGTAGGGACCTCACTAGAAATTGGTCAAAGCAGGAGGTCTCCCAGCTGAGAGAATGGGAGAGGCCTGAGCAGAGCAGGGCTGCATGTAAGGATGGTCCCCCTACCCAAGGCGGAGATGCCCACGAGTGTGCCAGGGACTGGGAGGAGCAGGTGCCCTGAGACAGGGTGGACACCAGGTGATGGCTGGGGAGGGGGGGAGGGGCAGACCCCACCTCTAGGAGCAGGTAGGTCTAATTAACCCCAGGTCACCTATACACACAGCCACAGTCTGGCCGGGAGAAGCTGCTTCTCACTGTGGGCAGATCACCTGTGACTGCATCCTTCTCCAGAGGAAGGGCAAGGAGAAGGTGCCATCCATGGAACAGCAGTGGGCAGCGGTTCCCTCTCCTGCCAGGTACTGCTGGCAGACTCGGACCCCATATTCTCTACCCCAAATTGCATGCACTGCGGGACCATGTCACTAAATTAGGACATAGGATTTAGAGCAGGGGTCCTTAAACTTTTTAAACAGGGGCCCAGTTCGCTGTCCCTCAGACCGCTGGAGGGCTGTTGGAGAGTGCGGCGCACATTCCACACATGCGCACTGTGGGCCCGGGACGAGTCGGCTGCTAAGCAGGACAGGCAGTGGCAGCAAAAACAACTGGCGGGCCGGATAAATGTCCTCATCTGGTTGCATGTGGCCCGAGGGCTGTAGTTTGAGGACGCCTGATTTAGAGGGTCAAGAAATGGAATCTTGGCAGGGTGTGGTGGCTCACACCTGTAATCCTAGCTCTCTTGGGAGGCCGAGGCGGGCAGATTGCTCGAGGTCAGGAGTTTGAAACCAGCCTGAGCAAGATCGAGACCCCGTCTCTACTAAAAATAGAAAGAAATTAATTGGCCACCTAAAAATACATAGAAAAAATTAGCGGGGCATGGTGGTGCATGCCTGTATTCCCAGCTACTCAGGAGGCTGAGACAGAAGGATTGCTTGGGCTCAGGAGTCTGAGGTTGCTGTGAGTTAGGCTGACGCCAAGGCACTTCAGCCCGGGGAACTGTACAGGACTCTGTCTCAAAAAAGAAAAAAGTTTAAATAAAATAATAATAAAAAAAAGAAATGGAATATTGGATTTTTAACTTTGGGGCATGTTGTTGTTTAAACCACTAAAAGAACATGGGATAGAGTCCGACTGCCCAGGTGACTTTGGGTGACTTGCTTCTTTCTCCCCAAACCTGTCTCCTCTCTGTAAAATGGGAATAAAAACAGTAGACACCTCAGAGGATGCTGTGAGGCTTAAGTGAGATGATGTCCTTGCCCCCCCGAGGGCCCTGCCTGCAGGGGACGAGCCGGGCTGGCTCACAGGCCGGAGTCCACGGCAAGCGCAGGCTGGGACTCAGCAGCCTCCACTGCAGCCCAAGCGCCAAGTCAAAATTACAAGCCTCCCACTAAAGGAAAAAAGTCTTAAATAAAAAGAAACCATCATTTGGGGCAGATGTGTTCCTTCTGGGCTAACAAGCCATCTCGGAATCCGAGTACGGAGTGCGAGGCAGAGATCAGACAGCGCGCAGTCATCTGCCGGCCTCGCAAGCCAGGAGAGCAGCAACCACAGGAAACCCGCCCCAGAAAGATCCAAGGAGCTGGATCCTATCCACTGTTTAGTGCCCTGCGGCTCTGGTTCTAGCCTTTATTTCCCTGGTTTTCTCTGGCTCACACGTGTACTTCTGTGGCAACTTTGGCCTGGGTGGGAAGACTGGGAGCGATTAGGTAGGCAGTAGGATGGAATCTACTTATTTCCCCACGGGTTTCAGGCCCAGGGACCCTACACGCCACTAAGCTCTGCACAGCAGGGCGCAGAGACCTGTGCTTTAACTCTGCCCCACTCAGGGTCTAATCACTGTCCACTAAGAGACAAGCCTCCGACATGGTTACTGCCCCTGTGCCATGGGGATGTGGACTCAGTCTATCGGAGCAGGTAGAAGTGGGAGGGGGTCACCAAGGTCCCCGTTCCATTTGCAGATGGGTGACCGCTAAAGGCGAAGTGTGGTCTCAGAGGCCAGAGGGGCCCCCAGGAAGGCTGGGCTTGTGCACCAGAGTCACCCTCCACCCCGCTTCACCCTGCTCTGCGCCTCTGCAGCTGGCTCCTGGGGACCGCATCGCCCAGGCTTCCTGCCTTCTGGCTCTGGTTTGGTTTGGCCAAAGGGAGACACCTGCAGGAGAGGGAATGGCCAGAGTGGAGAAAGGTCGGGGTATTTGTTCTTCCGTTTCCCTCTCTTCTGGGCTGCAGTCTGTATCTGCCTTGAATTCTGCTTGTTGCTTCAAGCCACTAAATCTCAGATACTGCTTATGCTATTTGCTCAAAGATCAGTCTTTCCAAACTGAAGCTTTGATTGCTCTGGAAGACTCTGCTTCCCCCTACTGCACCCTGCAAAATTCTATCTCTGCCAGCAGAAGTCCTCTGCCTGTCTAAACTAAGTGTGTGTGTCTCCATCCTCTCAGAAAGAGCCAGTGGTTTTCTGCACACTATGATGAGGCAAGGGCTGTTTTTGGAAAACTCCTTTTGGCGGAGTTGCTTCCTCCTTACAACAGGGGTGCTCTCTCCCTCACCCGCACTCTGTACAGGCGCACAGCAGTCCCGCACAGAGCTGTTAGCCGCCTCCCTCATGGAAGTTTCTCTGGGTGTTACGCTCTCTCTAATCACTTCATGGCAGATTATATTTTCAAAGACGGATGAAGTAATGTCTCCTCATGCCCTTCGACAGTGTGGTCTCGACACTCCTCCCATGCAAAGATGGGGATTTTTGTGAGCTTGTCATTGCTTCTACCGATAGAGTACAGCAGAAGGAATGTGATGTGACTTTGGAAACTCAGTCAGAAAAAGGCCAGGGAGCTCTGGCCTGGTCTCCTCGGAATGCTCACTCTCCAAGCAGACCCTCCCTCTCAGAACCGAGCCTTCAGGCTGTGAGATGCCCGAGCTGTGTGGCGTGCTGTGCGCCCCAGTCCCGGCTGTGCCGGCCTTCTACCTCCCGCAGCTCAGGCACTGGGCAGTGGCCCATCTGGGGAAATGGATCCTCCAGTTCGCACAATAAACGGTTCCACCTCACAATGGCTCAACTTACCGATTGTCAACTTTAAGATGGTGCGAAAGCTATACACAGTCAGTTGAAACCATTCTTTGAATTTTGAATTTGGATCTTTTTTGGGGGGAGGAGGCTAGCATTAAGCCCTAAGACGCTCTCTCTTGATGCCGGGTGGCAGCAGCAATCCACAGCTTGCAGTCAGCCACCCTAGCACGAGGGCAAACAACCTCTACAGCGCACTGTGTCACCCTCGGCGTTCTTCTAGATACTGGGTTTTGTGTTTTCGAATCCCATCATGTCTACAAAACACCCATCTGTGTCTAGGCTAATGTAAGTGTTCTGAGCACGTTTAGGGTAGGCAAGGCTACACTATGGTAGGTTAGGTGTATTAAATGCATTTTCCATTTAATGCTATTTTCTTCTTATGATGGGTTTATTGAGATATAAATCAAAGAGCATCTGTATTCAAGCCCTTTGCAGTGCAAATATTAATATTTCCAGCTGAGGCCCCTGACATTGTAGAACAGAGAAGAACCATCCCCACCATGTTCTTGCCAACACTTGACCCCCGGCCCCCATGAGCCTGCTAAACGGTTGTTGCTTTACACTACTAGGTCTGGGGCGGCTTATTATGCAATCCCAGTAAGTGGAACATGAGCACACTTCACAACCAACGCCGTGTGGTTATGTGGCAAAGGTGCTGGCTGATTCATTTGGAAACACACAACCCCCAAGACCCAAACTTAAACAACTTTCCCTCTCCACATTTATTTTAGAAGGAGGGGAGATAATAGAAGTTCATATTTTTCTCTAGTCATCCATTCAGTGAGTTGAGGATAAGCAGAGGTATTTGAAATCAAAAGGATGCTATGAACATTAAATATACTCCTAAAATTCTGGTGCTACTTTCATAATGTGGGGTTGTAAGTTTTCTTCCTGTTGCTACAGTTCCCTCTGGTCTTACAGCCATGTGTCCCCACTCTGACGAAAGTAGAATGCCCTATGCCTTCTGTCCCTGCTCCTGCCTGGAATATGTGCTTATATTAGCTGGAACTACATGAAATTGCCATTTCGTAGGTCATAAATGGGTAAATACCAACAATTTCTTGTGGTTCAACCTAATAGTAACCTCCAGTTCCTCAAATACATGTACTATTGAATTAATTATATTCTTAGCTCTTAACCTAAATGGTACTTGCTTCCTGACTTCCTTTCCTGCCCCCACACCACCTAAACTGGATTTCCCTGTATCATAGCATTTTGTCCTTTCCTCTGTAGTACTTACCATAATTTGTAATTATAGATGTGTTTATTATTTAATGCCTAATACCCTAATTAGGCTTATGTAAACTCCACGAGAGCCGCACATCACTGTATCCCAGCCCCTGGCACCGGGCCTGGCACATCATAGGCACTCAATAAATGTCAGCTGAGTTAATGTACATACAAGGTGGCTCTCTTCATCTGCTGACAATGTTTTTATTCTGTTGCCAGAGTGTCCTGTACACATTATGGTCCTTGCCTTTGTGTCTGGATGAGAATTTAAGCTTTTAGAGCAATGAATGGTTCCTAATCCTATAGAGAAATATTCAAGCCACCACTTAACTCTTCCTTTCCTATCTCTCCAACTCATAGGACATTCTGTAAGTCACAGTTTAATGGGAATTCACACACGCATCCATTTAATATCCTTTCCAGCCATCTATCCATTTATCCATTCGTCTACACATTTGAGCACTGAACACCCACTCTGCAGCCTTTTCCATGTGCCTAGAACCATGTCTTACCCATGAGAGGGCAACCCACACTGAATAAGGCTAATCTCGTTCCCAATGCACTCATGTATCTGGAAATTGAAACAGGGAGATAAGTGCCATTATAACAACTTGTAAAGGGTGTCATGGAAACGCAGTGAGGGAAATGATCAATTATTGGCAGGAGAAATAAAAGAAGGCTCCCCAGAGGTGATGTTAAGTGGACTTCGATAAGGGCAGGTGACAGACACATGGGGGAAAGTAGAGCCTAAAATTAAAATAAACCCAACAGTCCTGGATATAATCAAAATAAATCAGGCAGTGAATGGCGATTTGTTAACCCTTTATTCTTAATGTCGCCTCAGACCACAGAGGCCCTCTCCTTATTTCCTAAACATGGAACATGTTGTGCATTTGTTACCCACATTCATGCACAACTAATTCCATTTTCATAAACTTTATTGATTCCACCATGTTCTTTACAGCCACTGATTTTATATACCCTTCTCATCAAACTACAAGTTTATCATTTCACTTTGTACATGTTGTAGTAATTGGATTGCGTGCCTTAATGGCACAATAAGTTTTTGCACACTTTGCCAGTGATGCTGCTGACTTAGCACAGTTTGTCTCACTTACTTTACTGCATTGTTCTTATTAATTCTCCTATAGCCAACTAAGCTGTTTCTCCTGGGAATTGCCTGGAAGGCAGAAAGCCTTATTTCTGTCCTACTTTGCTATTCCTAGAGATGAGCAGAATTTTGAATTGGTCTTACTTTCCAGTAAATACAAATCAGGGGCTGTTTCAGTTATCTATTGCTTCATAACAAACCACCCCAAAACACAGTGGCTTAAAATAACAGCCATTTGTTGAATCTCAACAATTCTGGGAGTTGATTGGGCTCAACTAGATGGTTCTTCTGCTCCATGTGGTGTCGGCTGGGGCTGTAGTTGTTGGGAGGCGTCACTGGGCTGGAATTTCTAAGCTGGCTCACTAACATGGTAGGTGCTGGCTGTTGACCAGAGCACTCTAGTTCTCCCCACTGCAGCCTCTTATGGCACGGTGTCTGGATTTCAAGAGGGAGCATTTTCAGCACATGAAAGTAGAGACTGCAGATCTTTCTGCTACCTTTTTTTTTTTTTTTGAGACAGAGTCTCACTTTGTTGCCCAGGCTAGAGTGAGTGCCGTGGTGTCAGCCTAGCTCACAGCAACCTCAAACTCCTGGGCTCGAGTGATCCTTCTGCCTCAGCCTCCCGGGTAGCTGGGACTACAGGCATGCGCCACCATGCCCGGCTAATTTTTTATATATATATCAGTTGGCCAATTAATTTCTTTCTATTTTTATAGTAGAGACGGGGTCTCGCTCTTGCTCAGGCTGGTTTTGAACTCCTGACCTTGAGCAATCCGCCCGCCTCGGCCTCCCAAGAGCTAGGATTACAGGCGTGAGCCACAGCGCCCGGCCTCTGCTACCTTTTATTGGGTGAAACAAGTCACAGGGCCAGCCCAAATTTGAAGTGAAAGGATATAGACTCTGCCTCTCCATAGGAGGAGAGGCAATGGATTTGCAGCCATCTTCAATTCACTACGGGCACTTTCCCCTATAGAGATAAGATTCCCTTCTGGGGACACAATGTACCACAGACTGTATCTGTGACATTGCTCCCTTGTGTCACAAATGTACTAGTGTGCTGCATTTCTTAGAAAAATCACCTGAAAGCCTGGCCCTCTCCACCCTCCTTTTAATGTATCTTACTACCCTAGAGACTAGTTAGGTTCAGGAACTTCTGTTTGCACCTCTAGCTCACTGTTGCTGATGACCATTAGTATATAAAGCTATTTCATTTTTTCATTTCTATTTTGTCATTATTTCATTTGTTGAATAATACTTCTATAATCCTTTAAAAACTCTAATCAAAAAAGAATTCCAATCAAAGCAAGAGAGCATATTTAAGAATAGCTTCTCTTGAGAACAAACGTGTAAACATAAGCACATTTTGCTAATTATTCTGATCTGACATTGAGACTAACCCTTAGCCATGACATTTAGCTAAGGCAACATTTTTCTAATCAAATATTTTTCTAAACAAACTATTTCTAAATGCTGAATTTGTTCTGGCATTTCCTTTAAATTCATTTACTCATAATTGCATTCATTCATTCATTTATGGCCTTTCGGGTATTTTGACTTGGATCACCCCATGTTGGTGTCATTGATACAAAGACAGGGACCCTGCCTTCAATGACCTCACAATCAGAGGAACTAAAATGTGCACAGCTTTATATGTAACATGCTAGACAATGATGAGGGCAATAATGGTGTTAATATAAAGCAAGGGGTAAGGGAACACATGCAAAAGAGGGGTCAGTTCTACCCAGGAAGGTCAGGGCAAATGCCAGGAGGAGGGCAGCAGGGGTGCCAGGCACAATGGTGCAAGGCCAGACTGAGAACAGTATTGAATGCTGCACTTCAGCTGCTTTCCTTTAAGCAGTGGTGAGTGGGCAAATGTTTTTGATATGCAAGTGACACTGTCTTGAATGACAGTGCCACATTTTTGGCAGTGTGATGTGCAAATTGGAGGAGGGCATTTCAGAAAAGATCTTACAGGAAAGCACACAGATAGATGTAAGATTGGGCAGCACATTTGAGAACCTCACGATGGTTCAAAACTCTGTGGTCTGTCTGGGCACTGCACCCTCCAGCGCGTGTTTCTGTACCCAGCTGATTCTGCCTGTGAAATCATGATGTCGTCAAACTTCCTTCTCAGGTTCCCCATCCTTCTTAGCTCTCATCATTGTGCTCCTGCATGGTGGGGCTCCCCCAGCGTGTCCCATCAGCGATGATCCCTCTGCCACCCTGACCACCTCCTGGTGAGCTCTGACCCCTTGCTTGTTGGGGTAGGGGTGGAGGTCAGAGGGCATACTTATAAATCACAAGTAAGGTCACTGAAATGGTCTCAAAGAAGAGAAAACAGAGAATGTGCAGATTTTTTTTGCTGTTCTCTCACCTTCATGCTTCCCCACCTCTCAGGCCCTGCTACCCAAAGAAACCTTCCTGTCCTTCAAGGATGGCACATCTATGACAGTCTCTGACCTGCCGGGATCATCTCCTGTCAACCCTGACCACATATAAGCCTCTGAAGGGAATGATCATGATCTGCGTTTGTGTTGGAGTTGTCATTTTTCAGTGCATGTTGTCCCATTTCCTCCCCCCCCACGTTCCCTGGGGGCAAGATTCATCATGAATGCGTTTAAAAACACTTCAAACAGATGCAAGACATGGACACTGTAGAAAATGCAAATAAACAAAAAGAAGGAAATAAAAATGATAAGCCCACCACTGTTAGCATTTTCGTATGTGTTTTATTCTTTATTTTGATATGTCTTTTTTCTTTGTATATTTATATATGTAATTTTTTTAAAGCCCCATCACATCTACTAGCTTTCTATTAATATGTAGAAGGCCCTCAGGAAATGTTTGTTAGCTAAATAGCCAGTCAATGAAAGAAAAGTGAACTAATGAATGACTCTTGGCTAATCTCCCTGGGATATAACTCATCCCAAGAAATAATGTGAGACTGACTCCTAAGATGTGAATGGTTCCAGAATTTTATCTAAATGTGTAGCAAATGAAGATAATTTTGAAACTTAATTCACTGACTCATCCGTTTATTTGTTGAGTCCCTACTAGGTGTTGGGCCCTGAGTTGGTTATTAGGGGAAGTAATGGTAGAGGCCACGATGACCAATTCAGTATTTTGGAAGGAGTGGAAAGAAGAATTTGTCAAACAATTTTAGCAAAGTTACATGGGGAGAGGGGTTCCCACCTGCCTATATCACCACACTGAGTTTGGAGGTTTGGCGTCTCTAGGCTTGGTCAGGTGGTTGTTCAACCATCCAACCCACTTTTCTTTAATTCTTGGGGCCTTCCATGAGCCTTTCTCCCTGGGAATAGGATGCACAGAATGCCAGCCGGACTGTCCTGATTCTCTTGGCAGATGTACCAAGAGAATACATCACCAGCCTGGCTTACTGGTTGGTCTCCAGGGAGTTTAACAAGGATGGGGGCCCCTGAATCCCAGCACCTCTTTGAAAACTAGTAAAGCTGAGGACCAGATTCTGTGATCAGGTCAGAGCAGTCAGGAGCAAGTACCTGGAAAGCTCACCCTTTTTCAACCTGCCAAAGCCATTTCAACCACCTACGACACAGCAGTTCTTTGGGCTGAATTACATGCTTCTAGAATGCTCAGCCCCCAGGGGGAAAAATCAGAATTAAAAATCTCAGAACCCTTTGTAATCTGTAAAGCTGTGTGTAAACAGTATTATTGCTATCATTATGAGTACCAGAATCTGCAAGTGCTTGGTGGTAAGTAGCCTTCGTGTTTCTAATTTCCTCTAAGGCACTTGGAATAGCCATTTGGTGGCCTATATGTCCCCAGTAGCTGCTACTGAATAGCAATAGTGTGTGGTCTGTTTGGTATCTGTGGTTACCCCTTCAAATAATTTTTCTTCCAAGTCTTGGCATCCGTGGACAACTTTAGAGGGTACTCCAAAGTCCAAGAGTTCTTTGTTGATCTTTTCTTTCCATTTTGTAATCTTTTTTTTTATTTCAGCATATTATGGGGGTACAAATGGTAAGGTTACATATATTGCCCATGCCCCTCCTCCCCCCTTGAGTCAGAGCTTCAAGCGTGTCCATCCCCCAAATGTTGCACATCTTACTCATTGTGTTTGTATATACCCATCCCCTCCTCCCCCCTCCCACCTACCCGACACCCGATAAATGTTATTCCACTTAGGTGTTGATCCGTTAATACCAATTTGCTGGTGAGTACATGTGGTTCTTGTTTTTCCATTCTTGATATACTTTACTTAGTAGAATTTTATAATCTTAATAAAACAGTTGTTGGATATTAAATATTATGACAGCACAGGAACAAAATTAAAGATGAAAAATTATTGGGACAACGAGATACCACCTAATGCCAGTCAGGGTGACTATAATAAAAAAAAAGTTGGATAATAACAAATGTTGATGAGGACATAGAAAAATCAGAGCCCTCACACACTGCTGATGGAAATGTAGAATGGTGCAGCCACCTTGAAAAGTAGTTTGGCAATTCCTCAAAATGTTAAGAACAGATTTATCATACAACCCAGCAATTCCTCTCCTAGGTCTATATCCAAGAGAATTGAAAATATATGTCTGTATGAAAACTTGTACACAAATGTTCAGGGCAGCATTCTTTTATTTTATTATTTATTTTATTTATTTATTTATTTATTTATTTATTTTTATTTCAGTATATTATGGGGGTACAGATTTTAAGGTTTCAATAAATGGCCATTCCCCCCTCCCCCCACAAGTCTGAGTCTCCATCATGACCATCCCCCAGATGGTGCACATCTCACTCATTATGTATGTATATACCCGCCCCCCTCCCCCCTCCCACCTGCCCAATACCCTATTACTGTAGTACCTATGTGTCCACTTAGGTGCTGCTCAGTTAATACCAGTTTGCTGGTAAGTATATGTGGTGCTTGTTTTTCCATTCTTGGGATACTTCACTTAGTAGTATGGGTTCCATCTCTAACCAGGAAAATATAAGATGTGCTATATCACCGTTGTTTCTTAGAGCTGAATAGTACTCCATGGTATACATATGCCACATTTTATTAATCCATTCTTGGATTGATGGGCACTTGGGCTGTTTCCACAGCCTTGCAATTATGAATTGTGCTGCTATAAACATTCGAGTGCAGGTGTCTTTTTTATAGAGTGTCATTGGATCTTTTGGGTAGATGCCCAGCAATGGGATTGCTGGATCAAATGGTAGATTCACTTGTATCACTTTAAGGTATCTCCATATTGCTTTCCACAGAGGTTGAACTAGTTTGCATTCCCACCAGCAGTGTAGGAGTGTTCCTCTCTCTCCGCATCCACGCCAGCATTTATTGTTTGGAGACTTTTTGATACAGGCCATTCTCACTGGAGTTAAGTGATATCTCATTGTGGTTTTGATTTGCATTTCCCTGATGATCAGAGATGTTGAGCATTTTTTCATATGTTTGTTGGCCATTCTTCTGTCTTCTTTAGAAAAGTTTCTGTTCAAGTCCTTTGAGGGCAGCATTCTTGATAATAGCTCAAAAGTGGGAACAACTCAAATGGATAAACAAAATGTAGTGTGTACATACAACGACATGTTATGCTGCCATGAAAAAAAATGAAATACTGGCAATCCTACAGCATGGTGGACCTTGAAAACATGCAATATGAAGGAAGCCAGTTCCAGAAGACCACATATTCTATGATTTTGTTTATACGATATGTTCAGAGACAGAAGGTATAATAGTGGTTTCCTGGGCCGGTAGGGGAGTGTGGGGGGGGGCGGGTGTAGGGAAGAGGAGAGTATAGGGGAGAATGGAGTGTGACTGCCAAGGGGTATGGGGTTGGGGGATGATAAAAATGTCCTAAAATTGATTGTAGTGATTGCATGACTCTGTAAATATACTAAAAACATTGAATTTTATACTTTTAAGTGAGTGAATTTTATGGCATGTGAATTAGATCTCAGTAAAGCTGTTTTTTAAAAAAGAAATCATCAAGGGAGAGGTATCGAAGCATTTCAACTTTTGTCACTGTTCATCTACCTTCTAGTTTGAGCATCCCTTCATCATGAGCTCCTCAACTGCAAAACTGAAGTTGTGACACCTGCCACACTTCTGTCCCTGTGAGGGGCTGCGAGTGTGGTTTGCGTCTGACTCCTCGCCTGCCTCGGGTTCCCGGCATCCTCACTGCGCCGTTCCCTGCTGCTGCGGCGCTAGCCTCCGTCCGGCAGGCTCTATAAATCACGCTTTCCATTCTGCCCTCTCACTTTAAAGTGATCTGAGATACTTTGTATAAAGGATGAGGCAGCACATAAAAATAACTAGTATTGTACCGATCTGTCTCATCCGGTGGTACGGGAGGGATACGTATTTGTAAAGATCTAGCAAATGTGAGGAGCCCCAGAAAATTGCCTCTCATCAAAAGAGAGGAGGTAGATTTTTAAATTTTATGTGATTGATCAGTGAGGTAGGTGCAATGATATTTTACTCCGTAGTTTTCTTGCAGAATCAACGTCCACCCAGCCTGCTGCAACTGCCAGGCAGACTAAATGAGTCGCTGCAGCAGCCATGGAAGAGGCCAGCTTGCTGGATTCATGGGCCAAGCAGCTACATTTCCCCAACCTGGGAATGCAACATGAAGTATACGACTTACTAAGGGAGCACTTTGTTATAGACAAGTCGGAGGAGTCTGACAGTTGAAGTCAGACCGTTTTGATTTTTACATAAAGATAGTTAAACATTGTCTTGACAGGTTTATTCTAATTTGGTAGAGGCAATAATTTTATGGGACGGTAACTGTTTCCTTGCAGTCATGGTTCCTGCTGTTACTCCTGCATTTTCTTCTAATTGGCAGATTGATGGGTTCCTAAGAATTTGCTTAAAGACCATTTGCAGAGGAAGAAAGACAAATCAGAGAGGCATGCTTTCTTTCCTGGAAGACTACTTCTCATAGTGTGGGGAAAGGGGTCTATTTTCACCCACAATTTACAAATTATTTTTGGCATATTAATAGACTTTTTGCCTATTTAAATTTAATTTATATAAAGGCAATAAATGTGCTTCTTTTAAAAGTCAAATACTACCACTGGACTTATAAAGAAAAACAGCAATCCTTTTCCCACTCAATCCCCTCCTCCAATTCCTGCTTCCCAAAGGAAATTGCTTTAATCTCTTTAGCTGTTATATGCCTTCATATTTCTAAATAACAATATTATACTGCTATATCTTTATTTTTCAGTTATAGATATCACCCACTAACTTCTGCTATGAACGATCAGGATTCAACTCTTTCATACTCCTTCGCTCCATCATACTGGAAATTCTTCTCCCTCTCTTCTGGGTAAAATCCTCTGGCTTTTGTTTGCTTGTTGTTGTTGTTGTTGTGAATCTTATGTCTTCCTCTTCTTTGATTAACAACCTTGTTTTGCTGGAGCATATCCGCTAGTAACATCTTGAAAGGTGACACATAGAAACATATTTTCAGACCTTGTCTTTCTTTTCCCATCACACTAGACTGAAAGCTTAGCTGCGTATAAGATTGTAGTTTGGAAGTTATTTCCCCTTAAGACCTCATAGGTGTTACTCCATTGTCTTCTAATGTCTGGTATTGCTTTGAGAAGTCTGACTACCATACTGACTCTGTGTGTGACCTGTTCATTCTGTCCCTCTCAGAGCTTTTAGGATCTTTTCTTTATCCCCAGAACTATGAAATATCTTAAAGATATGCTTTGTTATGGATCACTTTCATTTATTGTGCTGGGCCTTTAAGTCCATTCGATCTGGAAACTCAACATTCCTCAGGGAAATTCTTTGTACAATTTCTTTGATAATTCCCTGGCCCATTTTATCTGTCCTGTCCTTCAAAAATTCAGCCTTCTGAATTGACTCTCCAATTTTCTATTCTCCATTTCTTTGTCTCTTTATTCATTTTCTGGGAGAATTAGTCAATTACTTTCTAATGCATTTATTACATTTAAAATTTCTGTTACGTATTTAATTTCCAAGAGCTTTGTCTTGTTTGCCTGATACTCCTTCTTTCTAGCATCTTAATGTTCTTACCCTCTGAGGATGTCATTCACTGTTCCCTGCAGTTTCGTCCTGCTCTTTGCTTTGCTCTGAGTCCTCTACAACATGGGCATGATGGAATAGATGACTCATGTACAACAGCTTGAGCCAAATTAACAGAAGGAAATTTCTATTGAAACTTTCTTCTTTTTGCCTCTAGAGACACTGCACCATCCCGAATCTCCTCATAATACATTTGACTTCTCCTCTTCCCTTTCAGTGCCTCTTCTTTTTCTCTAATTGAGTGTCTGTATTAGATTTTGATCAAAATCTGTATTCATCAGGGTCCAGAGAAACAGAACCAATAGGGTATGTGTGTATACATGCATAATATGTATAATACATATATGTATGTATAATATATAGATGATATAATATATGCATATATCTCTATATTATCTATATGGAGATGAATATATAGATGAATTAATCTATGTCATTTACATAGATAATTGTTTATATCTCTGTAAATAACTTTTAGCATACATACACATATGATTGGTTCTACCTCTCTCTCCCCATATATACGTGTATATATATTTTATATATGTATATATATATGCATACACACACATATAACAGGCAATAATGACAAATAGTTTTGAAGTTTCATATATGTATATACATAGAGAGAGGGGGGGGGACCAGTAGGATGTGTGTGCCTACGCACCGTCTAGGTCCTACTGTTGCAGGTTGGGTTCCCCAGGAAGCAGGCTCCGACCAAAGCTGAACTTGCAGGAGGTTTATTGGGGGCTGCACTTGAGATAATGCCTGGGGACTGGAGTGGGCAGAAGCAGGATTGGGCAGGGGGAGAAGTTCTGCTGTGATGTGGTCTCCGTAGCGACCTTGGCAGATGTTAGGAGAGTCCTGAAGCAGGACTTTTCAGAGTTATCCCCAGTTGGGACACAGGGCCCAGGTCTTTCTACTTCCACAGACCAGTCACTGGATGCAGGACACCCCAGGAAAGGCAGCGACCTTGGACCCTGGAAAAGCAGCACGCTAGGCGAGGCAGCCCCCAAGAGCTTTCTGCCAGCTGCAGTCCTCGCGGCGGGAGAGCTGGCCCTTTGCCCCTGAAGGGGCATGTGGGTGGCGCAGCTGGCATCCACCAGACCTGTGGACTGTGGCACAGTGTTGGACACCTCAGCAGTGGCTCACAAATAGTCATGGGTTGGCTGAGTAAGGAATGCAGAAGACTGAGGTCACCTTTTGTTCATTCAGTTTATTACATGCTCACTGCTGCATCAGGCCTGGGATTGGATAAAAATGGTAAGATCACAGGCCCTGCCTGAAAGCAGCGTGGAGTCTGGTAGGGGCTACCAAAAAGTAAGCAGCACTACAATACAAGGAGAAACACAAAACAGAGGATTATGGAGTAAAAATGCATTTTAAAAGACATTTTAGGATTTGACAAAATGCTAAGTGAAAAAAGAGAATACATGCTGTTTAAACAGGTCTGTTTAAGCTCTCATTTTCCAGTTCATATTTTTGTTACACTGGCGCTCACAAAAAGTCCCTTGCAATTTGATTTTTAAATTGTCTAAGCTATTTTTTAAAGTTACCAGGCACTTAGTGCATGGAACTTTTTTTCAGTCAATATTCTTCTTGTCTTTTTGCAACATTTAATTTTTTACTTTCCTGAGTGTGAGAATTTTACAAATATACACATGGAAAAAATACTGGAAAGAAATTCATCAAAATGTTATCAGTGCTTATGTTGTTAGTGTATGTGTAATTTTTTTCTCCTTTAAGTTTTTTTTTTTTGTATTTCCCAAGTTTTCTGCATTAAGTGTGAGTGATTTTTATAATCAGAGGAAAAATATTTTTAAAATACAGTGTGAGCGTCGTGACAAAGCCGTGTGAACACAGAAGGTAAAAATGCGGAGCAGCGGGTGATGGAGAGCTTCCTGGAAGAGGTGTCACCTCCACCAAGCCTTAAAGGTGCGTTTAGGATAGGCAAGGAAGGCAGGGCATGCGCAGTGCTGCACAAGCAGAAAGGCACAAGCAGAAAGAACGACACGTGCTGTGGCCCTGGTGTGTGCAGAAGCATGTTGGGTGAACTGCAAGTCCAAAAAAGCTGAGAAATAGGGAGCCCTCGAGGGGGAAGAGGAGAAGCTAGAAGACTGAGGGGGTGCAGATTACGAAGTGTCGCAGGAGCCCAGGAGTGTGGACTCCATCTGAAGCCAGTCAGACACTCGCTCTTGATCTCCCCCAGCCTAAAAGGATTCACGACTGAACAGGGTATTGATTAATGGATGCTGTTTTGTGGAATTCATTTAGAAGTAAAAACTGATTCAGAATGAAAAGCTTCATGCTTGACATGAAATTTCCCAGCCCTAGCAAGGTGACCTGACTCAGGCAGAGAAAGTGGTGTGTCAATGCGGAGAGATGATATAGACATGGCCACACACACACCCTTAAGACTTCAGAATCTACACTTTTTAAAAAGAAGAAGAAAAGAACCAGCCCAGGCTTACTTTGCATACTTTAAAAGTAATAACCAAGATTTGCAAGTAGCCCTTATCCAAGATCTGAACTCTCCGCAGGTCATTAACAATGTTAACTGTTTGCAGCCTGGGAATCCATTAAAAACACATGTCCGGTGCCACAGCCGTCTAACGTTGCAGGAATGCGTTTGGCTGAGCACTTAAATTGCCCTTGCAGAGCTCGGCACCTCTCTGTTGCAATGTGTCTGCTGGGCCAAGCTGGCCAGGGAAGCCCTTAGGGCTGCGTTTGTGCAGGTCACCCACACTCTTAGCACCCACACTCGCAAGTTTCCTGTTCCTGCCTCCATGTCCTCCGTGTCTGTGGAGGGCTAGTGGGCACTGCAGGTCACTGTTTTTTCTCCTGGCCCAGCCCTGCTTCCTCCATCCCTACAGCACTGCCCTGCTGGGGACCGGATTCCTGCTGCCTGCACTACTCAGACTGTTGCACTATGCCTCCACCTGCAACCCCACTCGCCTCCTTCCTGCTCCCACCTGACCACCTGGACAATCCCTGAAGCAGAGATATGGGGGAGTCCCTTACCTGCTCAAAACCTGAATGACTCCCAGTTCCCTCTGGAGGAGTCCAAACCGCCCCACCATTTTTACATGCACCTCCCACAACTGCAGTCCTCCGTGGTCTGGCCTGATCGTACCTCTGCGGACCCATCTCCCACCATCCCCCACGCGCCCTCTCACCCCAGCTGGCTGGGGGCACCTGCTAGCAGAGCACAGACATCGCCAGCTCACCCCTGGGGGCCCTGCTTGTGCCAGGCTGTTTCGGCCTTCTTCCCTGACAGGGTGTGGTGGAAAGATTGGGCTATGAAATCAGACCGACCCGGGTTTTAATCCTGTGTTAGCGTTGCTAAATACGTGATATAGGACAAGATATTTAATCTCGCTACAATTCCTCATTTGTAAAGTAGGAATCTTATTATCTCCCTCAGGAGGCTGTTGTGAGGATTAAGTCTGATTTTTGTTTGTGTAACAGAATGTGGAGGGAAGCTCATCCTGTTGTCTCGGGTTTTGACTGCACTTCCAAACGGAGACATCAGGGGAAAAGGAACTCCGCGTTCAAAAGAGTGGAACACGACACATCCTTCAGGATTTACAAAGAGTGGCCTAAGAGATCCAGCAATCATGGCCGCAGTAGACTATGCGAGAGAAGGCTAGAGATTCAGTGCACTTCACGGGGCTCACATATTAAGTTTGCCAAGTAGCGCCATGGTAGCCCTGCCTCATTGCAGGTGAGAAGCCAGGAACCTCCCTCCCAATCGGGGGTGAAGGCTTCCCCAAAATGCCCTCCTTCAAAAATGGCCTATCTCTCTCCATGCCTAGTTGAAACTTCAGGCTCAACATCCTTTTACATAAATGAGGATGTTAGTTTAAAAATCATGAAACCACAAGTCATGAGCTCTTGAAGGTGGGAAGATAAAGGCGGCTGATTCCTGCCAGAAAAGGTTGGGCGGGGCCAGTGTGGAGGATGCAGCAGCCAAAGGGTCCCTCTTTGCTAAGAATTTATTGTCCATCTTCTTCTAGTCAGGAAAGGTTGGTTGTAAGGTTGCCAGTTTGCTCAAATAGAGAGAGGAAGCTACTGAACAATGACAGGGGCATCTCACGGAAGTCAGGCACAGCTGCTCTTTATGGGGATTGCAGATGGCAACTGGGAAGCCATCCGGGCTTCAGGCAGATTTAAACCGGATATGAGTCTGAAGTTTTGTTTTAGTTTGGATTGGACTTTATCAGACCTCAAATTAGGACTATTTTATTTTACTACTTTTTTAAGAGACAGAGTCTTGTTTTGTTGCCTGGGGTAGAGTGTAGTGGCATCATCATAACTCACTGCAACCTTGAACTCCTGGGCTCAAGTGATCCTCCTACCTCAGCCTCCCGAGTAGCTGGGACTACAGGCATGCACTACCATGCCTGGCTAATTTTTCTGTTTTCAGTAGATATGGAATCTCGCTCTTGCTCAGGCTGGTCTCGAACTCCTGACCGCAAGCAATCCTCCCACTTCTGCCTCCCAGGATGCTAGGATTACAGGCGTGAGCCACTGTGCCCAGCCAAGACTGTTTTAATAATTGAAAGTGATCTGGAGAGATAGGTATCTGATATTGTCCAATCTCTGACAGACTGTGTTTGAAGGAAAGAAATTAAGATGTTTTTAGATTAAAGTGTAGTTCATTTGGCCCATTCAGTAAGTAATTATATATAGTATGTAAAAGCATTTAGCACAAAAAAAAAATGTAGCACGGTGTTTGGCATGTAATAAGTGCTCAATAAATACTGTCTACAGTAATAAAAGTTATTGCTATAGTATTTCACCCAGTGCCTGGTACATACTATGATCATTAAATAATATAAACTATTATTTGATAATGTTATTAAATTGTTACTCACATGCATATCTCTCCCCCAACTAGACTAACACTCGGTTTGCTGAATTAATCGTGGCAGGTGGAGGAAGAGCAAACAGCTTGAATGTGGACTCTTTGCACCCACCAGTGAAGAGACTTGACACGCACAGAGATTAGCAGGGACGAGGAGAACTCATCAAACGGCAGAGCACGACATCCACTGGCTCTGACGGACTGCATGGTACCGATACGCTGGAATTACAGGTGCTCTTCAGAACGACTTCTGGCAAGAAGTCGGGGAAACAAGATACAAGTGAAAAAGGGAGAAGGGAAGAAAAAAGACATTTCTAAGTAGCCTACTGTGTGCCAGAGACCCTGCTGGGCCCTTCACATTTGTTGTCTCATAGAATGAGATGAAATAATGAACACATGCAAATTGTGGCGCAAATGACCCCCAATAGAACGTGGATACATTTTGTAAATGCTTGTACAGAGAACTATGAGCCTTTTCTTTTCTGTTATAATTTCTGTGTAAACATGAAATGACAAGAGTTTAAAGACAGAGCCTCCCTGGGCACAAGCCTAAGAGTTCCAAATATAATCAAAATCCTCTTATTTATTTTCTTGCCTAAGTGGCTGCTCCCAGGAGGACCGCAGTTGCATCTCCTTCATTCTGTGCAGCAGTGGTTGCAAATTAATGTGCTGTGCCATCAAAACAGCTATCTGCACCTCTGCCAAGGGCAGTTATCTCATTCAATAATAGGGACAGCCTAGAGACAGCGGAGTTTTAAACCCAGATCTTAGAAATTCTGGGCAATTAGCCACTCGCTCAGAGAAAAGAGCAAGGAAGGGCAAGGGTGCAGTAAAACAGAACCTTGTCGTGACAGTGCTGTTCCAAATAACACCTCCTTTATGTTTCTAAACGTCACCCAATCTATAGGCTAGAGTGAGCGAATGGAGGTGATAAATAGGAGAAAGAAGGGGAAGGATGGGAAGATGATGAAGAATTCATCAGTTCTCAGCTTGGAGTGGGTTCAAGGTTGTGGGTATTAGCTGGAGAATGCTTTTTACTTTCAAACTTGCGTGGGAGGACATAAGCCTAAGAAAATGTCATAGAAATTTAGCTTTAGAGAGAATTTTAGTATCAAAATACATTTGAAGCATGTAAATGAATGATGTCCTAGAAGATTAAAGTCATAACTACACACAAACCGATGGAACTAAGTTACACCAAAACAAAAATCTGTTGAATTAAACAAATAGGTTTTTTTTTTTTCTACCCGATGTTTGTTAGTCAGGATATATTTTTCAGTTTAGCAATTGCTTGTATGAAAAACTACTGGTTCTAGAACAAACATTGCTTGGCAAGGATCTTAGGATGGTTGTATCTGGAAAGAATTTGCTTCCAGAAACTTGGCTTTTAAGAGTCTGCTGGAGATAGAAGGGGAATTTGGCGGTAAATACATCTATATCATTTGATTTAGTAAAGACGCCACATGCCCTGTTAGAATATGACTTTATCTTTCACTACTTGCATTGAACAATTCTAAAACATAACTGTCTTGTTGACTTGGTTTCAGGTTTAGATGGAAAAATAGGTATAACTCCTCTGTAGCTCAAAGCTCATGGATAGTTAGAGGCCCTAGATTAGTGACCTAGATTTGCCCCAAGTGGCTCTGTGTCTCCCTGGAAGACACAGGTAGCTGCCTATCCATTATTCACTTCCTTCTTGCCCCTTATTTCAGAAACATCATTTGACCCAGAACATCAATGTGCCCAACTCAAAATACTAATTTCCCTAGAGTCTCTTGTAGCCAGGGCTGATATTTCATTTTCTAACTTGCAGAATATATTCTTTTATTACTATTGAGTAATTCTCCTTCAACTGCATGCATGGTTCTAACCTTGATTTTATTCACAGAATATTACATTAATAAGGAAATGGTGGTTTGACCAAGACCCCCATGAGATGAACCATGTTAAATCACCCTTTGCCTATATCTTCTTGTCTGCTTATCTGACAAGCAGTCATTCTAGAACTAAGCTTCATTTGAGGTATGACATCAGAGAGTCTTGGAACTAGAGCAAAACCTCTGTCAGAAGAATGACTCAAGATTTAAATCAGGAAGTAATTCAGAAAAAAACCTAAAATTTAATAAGATTTCAAATAATGTCCACTGTTGATTATCTTTCAAAAAAAGATTAAAGAATCATAGGTACATTTAAAATTTTTAAAACACTTTTCTGTATTTTCCAAATTTTCTACAGTGAAGATCGACTACTCTGTAACCAGTAAAGAAAGAATATTTTGGAGTACAATAAAGGAGTTTAGAAGAAAAAAGAAAGGCCTACTAAATGGAATTTCCTTAGAGAACACCAAACATTACATAAAATGATATTAATAAAAATAAATATCAACTTTAACATTTTTCATAAATATGCTTTTAAATGTCAGTTGCAATTTGCATCCCAAGTAGCTGAAGTTTTTAATGTCCAAGGATTTAATAATGTACTCTGTAAAATTCCCACTGATGTAATAATTTTTCTCCTTATGGACAGGCAAGAAAATCCCATTATCTTCAATGCAGAATTCTGCTTGCAGAAATGGCCTAAATCTTGTTGGAAACAACAAGAGTTGAGCAAATCCAAATAACTCCTGGCTAACACTAGTATGACATTTGGTTAGGGAAGATGTCCCAAGAGAAATGTAAACTATTTGAAAACATCCTGTTACTAAAACTTGGACATAAAAAGAATGACAAATGGACTGGAGGCAACAGCTTCATTCTAAGCACGCATGAGTTTGGCTCCCGTGAATGCATTTTTAGCACATACTATTTTTCATGTTCTCTTATATGGATATGGTTTCCAGAATATGAAGAAAGATCAATTGACATTTATTGCTCGCCGAAGAACAGGTTGGAAGCAATCAGCAACTTCACTCCTGGCCTTGAGTCAAGCCCAGTGAGTCACAGAATCCTAGAACCTCGGTGAGAGCCTCATCCAAACTCCCTCCCAAAGTTCACCCCTGGGGACCAATTACAAACATCTGCTTAAGAGCTATTACTCTGTCCCTCCCAAAATTAAAAGCTACGGATTGTCAAACAGAGGAAATACAAGAACAACAGAGCAACATGACCAGATCTTAAACCATGCTTGGAATTCATAATCCCCAAACAGCTTCAGATGCATGTGGCTGAGACCCCAGAAGCCGAAAGTCACGTGAGAGGGAGCCCCGGGTGGAAGCTTCCTCTCCATGCGAGTGGGGCCGGTCAATAGATGGGTCCGGGAGCAGTGTGTGCATGTTAAGGCCACATCTCCCCCACTTACAGTCCAGCTCCATTTGGGAGAATTTCTGCAAAGGCTTTTTGGTCTGGGTGGTTTCTTTATTGGCAGATTTACTCTTTCAAGATATTTTTAAAGCAAGGGAAGTGTAATAGGAAACCTGCCTCCTATTAAGAGTTAGCTACTCTCTTGGAAAAAAGTGGCATGATTAAGTGAACACTTTGAAGCATGCACAATGTGTGATCGATACGTGAGGAAAGAGGATCGAGATGAGGAAATCTTAACTAGAAAAAGACAAGAGGAGTTCAGTGTTAACACCATTTAAAAGCCAAGTGTTTCTCTCATAATGAACTCTCACCACAAACCACAAGGGATAACTTCCTTTTGCTTTATTAAAAAATGAAAAAAGATGGGGATGCCTAGACAAGAAAAACATTAGAGATCAGGTCTTAAATGTTATTTTATTGAAAGATATACAACCATATACACTTCTTTCTCACTTTCCTGCTTTTTTCACAACTGAAACCCAAGAGGTGAGAAGATATGGAAGAAATTATCTGGGAGCCAGGGCCATTCCCATAGGTAGGATAAGCCTCAATGCGACTGAAATATTCCTTCTCATCTCCTTTGTAAGACAGTAACTGTGTTGAGGGTAGGGTCATTTTTGGGTTTTTTAACTCCTTCCTCATAGCACTGCATTAGCCACAGAGTAGTCTCTTGATAAATGCTGAGTGAATGGAATGGAATTATTATAATTTGGATTTTCGTTGTCCTTGTTCTTTTTTTTTTTTTTTTCATAAACATACAGAACAGGAAGTCCTTGTTCTTTAAGTCATATTTTCTGTGAGTTGCAATTTACATTGGAGTTTCGATAACAATTGTACATGACTTAGCACAGGATAAAGAAATACAGAGAATAAGGGCTGGAGAGTTTGGCACACTGAGAGTGTAACGTGGTCTCCATTGCCCCAACTGTTACAGGAGAAAGGTGGATGAGGCTGACTGTAAGTTCTTTCCAGCTCCGACGCATTGTGAGTTTTGCTGCCTCTTCACGTATCATTGATACTCTTGCTTTAAGCACCTCCCAATTCCAACCTCCTCTGCAATATTTTTTTTTTTTTTTTTTGAGACAGAGTCTCACTCTGTTGCCCAGGCTAGAGTGAGTGCCATGGCATCAGCCTAGCTCACAGCAACCTCAAACTCCTGGCTCAAGCAATCCTCCTGTCTCAGCCTCCCAAGTAGCTGGGACTACAGGCATGCGCCACCATGCCCGGCTAATTTTTTTTTGTATATATTAGTTGGCCAATTAATTTCTTTCTATTTATAGTGGAGACGGGGTCTCGCTCTTGCTCAGGCTGGTTTCGAACTCCTGACCTCGAGCAATCCACCCGCCTCGGCCTCCCAGAGGGCTAGGATTACAGGCGTGAGCCACCGCGCCCGGCCTCCTCTGCAATATTGACTTTTCTATTCATCCCATCACTATTAATCTAAAATACTGGTATGTCCAACAAAGGGGGCACATTAAATAAAGTATTCATTAAATAAAGTATGAGACAGTAGTATAACAGAATACTATCAACAATGTGGCTGTTATTGTTAATGTCATTGAAAAGCCGTTTAATAATTAGGAAAGTTATCCATCAGTAAAGAAAAAGTTAAAAACCATGATATCATAGGAAAATAACCCTGGAATGTCTGGAAGGAGAGTCACCAATATGTGATTATATCTGGATGACTGGATTATGGGTGGCTTTTATTATAATTATTTTTTTAGTGACTGTATTTTGTAATATTTTTATGATGAACATAATTTTCTTGTGTTACAAAAATAGGACAGAAATCAAAGACTGCATGTCAAATCATCCTAAAAGAGACTTCCTGAGATACTCTTGAACTATTCTATGGAAGGAAATTCCATGCCCTCCATTCATCCACCAAGGCTACCGAGCTTGTTGCTAACTTCACAGCAGGACTGCAGCTTTCCACCCGCAGAGTTCACCCTCCAGTTTGCACCAGCATCACCTTGGGAGCTCAGGCTTCTCCCAAACGTTGCCTCTTCCCCAGTTCTGTACCAGATCCAATGAGGTCCTTTTAGTTCCTTCTTGGGAGCTGGAAGGCTAAAGCTATATTCTCCGACTCCTTGGAGGCTGTGGTTCTGGATGCGACTTGGGTTCCACAGTGAGATGCCCTTGCATCTTGAGGATTGGAAGACAGAGAGGAGCAGAGGTTGACTTCCTGCAGTGGTGCTGCCTGAAAAGCATGCACCGCCAAATGTGGCTGTTGGTAGCAGCTGGGCCCACCAGCTTCTGGGGCGCGGGATGACCGTGGCAGCAGCCAGAGTGGAGGCAATGCAGTTCCTGGTAGTCTTCTGACCTCAGCATCACAGCTGCTGTGGTGTGACCTTGAAGCCAACCATCCAGGTGGGCGACCCCCGGACTTATTCCTCCAGCCCTTCCAATGACTTGGCAGGCACTTCATTCCCTGCGTTTCATTCCTTTCTGTTAGATGTGCCTGGAGTGGTTTCCCCCCACCCTATCCAGTCGCACAGAACTCTGAGAGACACATCCCCCATGCAAAGTCCATGATCATTCAAAGCCTGGTTCAGGTAGCATCTTATTCCTGAAGTGTTGCTGAAGATTTTGTGGGTGTAACTAACAGTGACCTCACCTTGCAGATCTTCCTTCCCCTGGAGTAGAGGAGTGATAAAAGACTGAGAGGTCCCCTCTTGGAGGGCTGGAGGGGAAGGAAAGGAGGCCTTGGGAGAATCCTGGGCCTTTTATTTGTTTTCTATTTGAAGTTTCATGTTAAGGTTTCCTTGAACATACTGTTCCACAGTTTAGAGAGCTTTGAAATTCTCTGGACTTCTTTTAAGATAAGAATCTTCTTGCATAGAATATCTGTGATGTTGCAACCAAAGGAGCAGAGACAAGAATAGGCTTCATTCTACACTTCCCTTGAGGTGAGGGACTTTTCTTGCAGGGGTGTAACCCCCCCACCCTTCCTGTTTCAGTTAATCTGGGCCCCATCTTCAGGACGACTATCAACAGCTGGCCACCATCCTCTCTTTAGCAGCCCCTCCTCCCCAGATTTTCAAATGTGTGCCCGTCCAAAGTGAAATTTGAAACTTTCTGCAACAGAATTAGTGATTTATATTATTTTGTGCAGAGAGCTAGGGTTGTAAGAAAATTGATTTCTAGCAAAAGCCTTGCTGCGCTCTGTCCCATCACAAGAAGGCTGTGTAAGGCACAGGAAATGAGAGGTTGAAATAGAAATGCCATTTTTCACCCATCAAGATGAGTACTTCATCTGACACGCATGCAAAACTAATAGTTGTAGATTTAATACATTTCCCTGTAAATACATTTCTCTGTGAATCTGGACTCACAGACACCAAAAATATATACATATTTTGAATGCAGCTTCTATAGAAGTGGGAATCACCTCTAAGTCCCCAAAGATGATATAAAAAAAGAATGATGATGATAATAATGATTCATGTTAATACACCCTTTATCAAAAGCATTCTAATAACTTTTTAGGTATTTCTGGTCACCACTGTCTTGGGGTGAAGCATAGCAACTGTTTAATGACCTGGATAATGCCTGGTGATCATGGTAAGTGGAAGCACTGGAGAATCAGGTCCCCAAAGAAACACTAGGAAGCATAAAAGTAACACTGGGCAATATTAAACGGGACCTGGGAGTATTTTTTCGAGTATCATGGACTCTTTAAAAGCATCAGGTCAATCACATGTATTAGAGAGACTTCCATTCTCCCCCAAAACCTCCACACTTGCTGGAGTCTTGGTTTGGTGCAAACCCAGACAGAGGGAAGGCTATTTCCTTCTAAAGAGACATCTAATGTGAGTTTGCATTTAGGCTTGAGATTCAGGTGGTAGACTCACCCCAAATAACTAAGTCAATGGGTGCCCAGAGAATTGGAAAAATATAGAAGAATGTAGCATTATTATTATTATTTTAATTGAGTGTAATTGCCTTATTAATCAACATTTGCATACTACTTGGTAAAGCACTTAGCTTATACATAGCTATATTTGCAATTTAATTCACCCAGAATATTTCTATTCAGCATTTATATAGCACCTATTGGTTTATGATGCTAATATAGTAGATTCATGTTTCTGTTAAGGCTTAAATGAAATAAGTTGAAAGCCAAGTCCATTATATTACCTTCTTTATATGGAACCTTTCATCATGAAGGATTCCAAATTGCTTTACAAAGTACAGTGAAACCCTTTTACAATGAATTCCTAGGGGGACAGCTATAGTGGTGTTAGCTGCGGCTTTTCATTGTATGAGCATTGTGTTCAGCATTATGGGATTGATGGGGAAGGAACAGCAGATTTTAAAGTCTTACAGCCCTTGGGAACTCAGATTGTGTTATTTGCCAAGGTGTCTGCAGTCCAGAGCAAAGAAAAGTTAAGCTCCCTTATTGACCTATTATTAACAAAATTTTTAGTCTTACAATTTTACAGTATGCGCAAGGAAAGTATTCAAGACAAAGGAAAATAAGCACCTTAATACAGTGAGAAATACATCATATATGGAGAACCTGCTAATATATATCAAGTATTTGACAATTAACAGATTTTCTCAAGAACTCAATTTCCCTTCCTTGCAATAGTTTGCTCAGATGTAACATTCAGAAAAGTATACAAACTACAATGTGGCATAACAAGGATTTTCACTAAGTGAACTCACCTGTTTAACCTGTATACAGTTGAAGAAACAGAATATCATTGAGACCCCAGAGGTCCCCATATGCCCCCTCCCAGTTATTACCCAGTACCCTAAAGGGACCACACCTTTGACTTTTAACACAGTAGATTGGTTTTGCCTGTTTTTGAGCTTTATGTAAATGGAATTACACAGTGTGTACTTCTTTTGCTCAACATTGTGTCTGTGAGCTTATATAAATAATTGTTTGTAGCAATAGTTCATTGACTTTGATTACTATAGTTTCTTGTATGAATATACTATAATTTATTAACAAAGATACATGCAAAATATATAAAGAACTCAAATCAGTAAAAAAAAAAAGGCAGACAACACAATAGAAAAAGGGACAAAAGTTTGAGAAATTACTTTGACAGAAGTGAAAAAGTGATCAATCTTATTAGTTATCAGGTAAATGTAAACTAAAGCATGGGATATCATTATACTCCAACCATAGGGCTAAAAGGAAAAAGATTGACAATACCGAATATTGGGAGGGTGTGGTATTTTCATAGATTGCTATTAATAGTTAGAATATAATATGGCACAACTGCTTTGGAAAACTGTTTGACAGTTTCCTATAAAGTAAACATACATCTACCCCATTCTGGTTCCACTCCTAGGTATTTACACAAGAGAAATGAAAGTGTATGTTCACACAAATAAATGTACAAAAATGTTCATACAACTTTATACATACTAGCCTCTAGCCTCAATCAGGAAGCAGCCCAAGTGACTATCAATAGTATACTGGATAAGTAATTTTTCCTTCTTTTTAACAAGTCAAAAAAGCTTTTTTAGCAAGCAGAAAGAAAACAATAACAAGGATTAGAGCAGAAGTTAGTGAAATAGAAATAGAAAAACAATAGAGAAAAATCAATGAAACCTAAAGTTGGTTCTTTGAAAAGATCAACAAAATTGACAAACCTTTAGCTAAACAAGAAAAAGGGAGAGAAGCCTCAAATTACTAAAATCAGAAATGAAAGAGGGACATTACTACTCACGTTCCAGAAATAAAAAGAATTATAAGGGACTACTATGAACAACTATATGCCAACAAACTAGATAAATTAGACAAAATGGACAAATTCCTAGAAAAACACAAACTACCATAATTATTCAAGGAAGAAATAGAAAACTGTAATAAACCCAAGTAGAGATTGAATTAGTAATATGAAACAACTTCCTACCAAAAAAAGCCTAGGACCAGATGGCTTTCATCAAACATTGATAAATTCTACTGAATATTTAAAAGAGGATTGATAACAATTCTTCACAAACTTTTCTAAAAAATATAAGGGATGACTTCCCAACTCATTCTATGAGCTCAGTATTAACTACTCTGATACCAAAATCATACAAAGACATCACAGGAAAAGAAAAACTATGAACCAATATCTCTTTGAATATAGACACAAAGGTCCTTGACAAAATATTAGCAATATAGAAAAATGATTATACTATGCTCAGGAACTATACAAGGTTGGTTTAACATCAGGAAATCAATTAGGATAATATACCACATCAATAGAATAAGGACTGAAACCACATGATCATCTCAATAGATACAGAAAAAGCATTTGACAAAAATCAGCACCCTTTGTAATAAAAACACTCAACAAACTAGGAAAAGAAGGGAACTTCCTTAACTTCATAAAACAGATCTATGAAAAACCCACAGCTAACATCAGACTTAATGGTGAAAGACTGAATATTCACTAAGATCAGAAACAAGACAAGGATGTCCACTCTTGTCACAACGTTGAATAGACAACGTTGTACTAATTACTCTGATCTAGCCAGTGCAATTTGGCAACAAAATGAACTAAAAGATATACAGCTTGGAGATGAAGAAGTGAAAGTCTCTATTTGCATATGACATGATCTTGTATATAGAAAATCCTAAGAAATCCACTAAAAAACTATTGAAAGTAATGAATAAGTTCAGCAAGGTTGCAGAATACAAAATCCATACACAAAAATCAATTGTATTTCTGTACAGTACCACTGAGCAAACCAAAATGATGTTAAGAAAATAATTCCATTTGTAATAACATCTAAAAGAATAAAACAGGAGTAAATTTAACAAAAGAGGTGCAAAACTCATACTCTGAAAACTATAAAATGTTGCTGAAAGAAATTAAAGAAGACCTAAATAGATGGAAAGACATCACATGTTCATGAATCAGAAGACATAATAATGTCAGGAAGGCAAAAGTCCCCAAAGTGACCTAGAGGTTCAATATAATCCTTTCCAAAATCCCACTTGACTTCTGTATAGACATTGATAAGCTGATCCTAAAATTTGTATGAAAATGCAAGGGACATGAAATAGCCCAAACAATCTCTTTTTAAATTTTTCAAGTTTATAATTGACACATAATAATTGTACATATTTATGGGGTACAGTGTGATATTTCAATACATGTATACATGTACAAAGATCAAATCAGGCCAATTAGCATATCCATCACTTTAAACATTTACAATTTCTTTGTGGTGATAATATTCAAAATCCTCTCTTCTAGCTATCTTGAAATATTCAATACATTGTTATTGGCTATAATCACCCTACTGTGTAATAGAACATCAGAACTTATTCTTCCTAATTGCACCTTTTACCTGTCGACCAACTGCCCCCAGGCTCTGATAACCACTATTCTACTCTCTAATTCTATGAGATCAACTTTTTTGGATTCCACATACCAGTGAGAGCACGCAATGTTTATCTTTCCATGGCTGGCTTATTTCACTTAACATAATATCCTGTAAGTTTATTCATGTTGCCACAAATGACAGCATTGCATTCTATTTTATGGCTGAATAGAATTTCATTAATATATACATTTTCTTTATCCATTCATCTGTAGATGGGCACTTAGGTTGAATCCATATCTTGGCTATCGATAATAGCCTGCAATAAACAGGGGAGTGTAGATATCTCTTTGACATACTGATTTCCTTTCCTTTGGATATATGCCCAGTAAAATGGGGTTGCCAGATCACATGGTAGCTCTATTTTTAATTTTTTGAGAAACTTCCATACTGTTTTCCATAATGGCTGTACTAATTTACAGTCCCACCAGAAGTGTATAACAGTTCCCTTTTCTTCACATCCTCGCCAGCATTTGTTATTTTTTGTCTTTTTGTTAATAGCCGTTCTAACTGGGGTGAGGTGATGGCTCATTGTAGCTTTGATTCGCATTTCTCTGATGATTAGTAATGTTGAGCATTCTTTTCATATATCTGCTGAACATTTGTATGTCTTCTGTCAAAACAATCTTGAAAGGGATGAAAAAGTTGTAGGACTCACATATCCCAATTTCAAAACTTATTACAGAGCTGCAGTAATCAAGCAAGTGAGGTATTCTCATAAGGATAGACTTGTAGATCAGTAAATAAAATTGAGAACCAGAAATAATGCCCTGCATTTGTTTTCCCGTATGTATAGGAAAAGCCATCGTATATGTAGGGTTCAGTACTGAGTTTTCAGGCAGCCACTGGGGGGCTTGGAATGTATCCCCTGTAGATAGTGGGGATCTACTATAATAAAAAGACAAGCCAGTTGAAAAATTGGCAATGGATTTGAATAGATGTTTCTCCTAAAAAGACATACAAATGGCCAACAACACATGAAAAGATACTCAATATCATCACCCTTTAGGGAAACACAAATCGAAATCACAAGGAGATGCATCCAGTAGGATGGCTAGAATCAAAGACAGATAATGATTAGTGTTGGCGAGGATGTAGAGAAATTAGAACACTTAAACACTGCTGGTGGGAATGGAAAATGGTATATCACTTTGGAAAACAGTCTGGCCATTCCTCAAGCTGTTACACAGTTTTGCTATATGATCTGACAATTCCACTCCTAGGTATATACCTGAGAGAAATGAAAATGTGTGTCCACTCACAGGATTGTAAATGAATGTCTCTAGCAGCACTAGTATAACAGCCAAAAAGAGAAACAACTCAAATGTCCCTGTGGGGCTGGAAAGGTGTGATACCTTTCCTCACCCATCATGAGGGTCATTACTGACACTCTTATAACAAAAGACAGGTTAACGACAGAAAAGCAAAACAAGTTTATCTAATCAAAGTTTTATATGATATGGGAGCCTTCAGAAATAAAGATGCGAAGACCAGGGCAAAGTGTCTATTTTTATGCTCAGGTTCATTAAAGAATGGACAGCCGTGCAGAAATGTGATTGGATAAAAGGGGAAGATCCAATGGTTATAGACCGAGGGGGAAACCCAGCAGAGCCTGCCTGTTCAGATTCTTCTTGGCCTCTCTGAGTAGCATTCCATCCACCTGGGTTGGGGCTGGACCCTTTTGGAATGAGAGTCTTCAAGGGAGGTCGAAGGGAGAGAGTGACCTTTCTAGGTTTTATGTCTTGCTTGGGGGAGAGGAGTTCTAGGTTCTATGACTCACTTTGGGGAAGAGGAATTCTGGGTTATATGACTCACTTTGAGGGATAAAGTGTGAGACAGGAGGATAGGAGAAGGTCAGAAAAATATTTGTTTCTTTTTTTTTTTTTTTTAACTTTGTTTCTGAGGTCTTTGCAATTTCCTTCAGTTCAAACTACTTAGCACGCCAAAGTGCCATACTTTGGGGTATTGTGTTCTTAGCCCCAACATCCCTTGTTGTGGCAGACTCTAGAATTATTCCCACTGAGTTTGTTCTGGTATAATGCCCTCCACTGACGTTGAAGGACACTCAATAAACAGCCATGTGTGGGTCATTATTGAATTTACCATTAGGATATTGTTAAGTGCAGTGTTTCCAACACATTTCAATGTTCCCTTATATAAAAGCTGCATTTGTAAAATTTCTTTCAGACCAAATTTCAGAAGAGTCTTTTCTTCCCCTGAGAAATTAATACTTTCCCTCATGGACAATGAATCATATCATACATGAGGTTTTCTTTTTTTTTTGCTTTGATAGTCAGGATCAAGCTCAGAGCCAGATTTGCCAACTCAATGGTAATAGTTATTGGATCAAATGGCCAGCATATTTCTGTTTCAACTTTAACCTTGGCCTTGTTCTTGTAGTCTAGATGTGTGTGTGTTTTTCTTAATGCTGGTTTTTAAATCTATTTCTCTATATATTTTCTATTTTATACTGCTTGCTCTTGATAAGCTGCCTCAAATCCTTTAGTAAAAATAGTCCAGTATTTGTAAGCAATTAAATAAAATAATGAAACAACCCAAGGCAACCAGTTTTTTTCTGGAGCTAAATGAGACTTAAGAAATGATCTATTCCAACTCCATTATTTTACCAATGAGTAAAGGGAGACCCAGCAAGGTTGTGGAGGGCGGAAAAACCACCCTGATTTGCCTGGGACTGAGGAGTTTCCAGACACACGGGATTTTCAGCAGTAAAATCAGAATTAGTTGGTCACCCTACTGGGTCAAGTGGCTTTTCCAAAGGCACACAGCAGCAGTAAATGGCAGAAATGGCACTAAAGCCCAAGCCTCTGGCCCTCTCAAGTGGCTCTCTTCCCTTATTAAATGTCATTTTAGAGTGTGGTTTTAGGAAAGCAAGAGTTTAAAATAAGCATCTAGGAACCATTTGGTGTCCATTTCTTAGCTCTTATGTTTAGACATTTTCTTTCTTTTGTTTTTAGGTTTTCATAGGGAATTACGCTCGATTTTTTTCTCTTGTATACAACTGTGGTCATAGCTAGAAAGTTCTAAGCACTTTCTAAAGATAAAGTCCCCATCCTCACAGCTTCCTTTGCAGATACCACTCTGATGAGCTTCTTGGGCAGAGAAAGGAAACTGCCCTTTGCCCCACCTGCTTCAGGACGCCCTGTGTTCTCAGGGCTGAAGCCCGAAGACCCAGAACTAACACTCATGCTGGATCTATGGGAAGCCACGTGCTCGATCTCCTGAGTCTTTTTTCCAACATAGCACTGTCCATTTTGAAGAAAGGAAACTAAAACTATCTGCTTCGTCCACTCTTAATTTTTTACTTCCTCAGCCAGATCTAAGAACTGAAAATTACCTCCAGTGGTTTTCTGAGCCAAGTGGCACCTTTTACAATTCACTGTGGAAGCAGAATCTGGAAAAGTTGTACAATCTCGGCTTATTCCTGACACTATTCGCTTATTGGTCTGCTGTCCAATCATTTAAGCCAGTGTGAAGCAAAACTTAGCACGTTTTAAAATGGAAACCTAAGAAGTGTTCCCGCCGGTTTGAGGGGAAAATGAAGAGTGTAAGGTTTCTAGGGGTGCAAAGATCGTTCTAACTCCCCCTGGCGCAGGGTTCTTCTGGCTCCTTATCAGAGCTGATGATGGTGACACAGGAAATGCCCAGTAATGGGGCTTCTATGCCACCCCTAATATGGCCGCTACCTCATCTGCTTCCCGGTGAGAGATTTGATAGAATGCACAGACAACATAGTGTAATCCTCAAAAGACTCTTCTTTTAATTTTTAATTTTGACCTTAAGAGGCCCTATGCAGGAGAAAATAACTTAACACTCAGTCCCATTGCTCATTTGCCAAAGTATTCCCCTTGCCCAGCAATTTCTTCCCCCTTACCTCCCCCCCTTACCTCCCTTGTTCTCCCTCTCTCTCTTCTTTCCTTTTTTTGAGAAGGATGTTATAAATTTGGAGAAAACCTATGTTTAGATTTGATTAGTTCTCAATCCATGATTCTATTATCATTCTCCCTTTTTCAAGCTTATTTTCTGATGGCTGGTCATGATCACTCTTTCTAATTCTATTTTTAAATTTTGTGAACAATTTAAGTGAGCTGTCGGTGGCGGCATTAGTGAAGCTTGCTGTAAGGTATCCCATTAAGATTTTTTTTTGCAGGAATCATGGTGGGATCTGTGGCTGCCCTATCCACTTAGGTCCTTGGGCTGTCCATTATTTCATATCTGCATTGTGCCATGCTTGCCACCATGAAGGTTCTGCCTGCAAGGAACTTGTAATGTGGTGGAGAGAAACAAAAGTGTCAGCAAGGTGGAGTGAAGTAAGTTGTAAATAGCAGTGTAAACAATGTGTTTTTTTTATATTATGGTGTGTGTTTTGATTAGAGAATCTCCCTTGCAGAAAACAGCTTTTAAACTGGAAGCTCAGCTTTCCTTCAGTCTTGGGCAAGCATTCTCTCTGGGTAAGGATACATGGCTACCAGCATACTGTGGCCTGAGGGACTCCAAAATCTCCTTTGCCCCAAAACATCTTCCCACGGGAGTTTGTCATAATGCCTGAGATCCTGTTACTTTTGGCTCAAGATGGTGAGACTGCAGAAGACATCAGCTTATAACCTAAGCATGGTCTCTGTTTGGGAGAAGTAACACATTTCACTGTTGGGCATAGGTGATATCAAATAGGTTATCAGATCAGTGAGTTGTCACCTTGGACAACTCGTGAAACACGGGGTAAGCATATTTCACTGGGGAAAACGTTTGGATGTTGTAGCAGTACAGTGCAAATGGCGGGAGCAAGGAGGTCTACACTATGAAAGAAGACTGGAAAACAGATTTCATTCATGGAACACCAATGACCTTAGCTCTGTCTCACCTGCTGTAACGAGTGTGTACGTGTGGATGGGTAGGGCCAGGGTGACATTGGCAGACCCCTTTCTGGCTACAGATTCCTCAGTGTGACCTTGCAAACACAGAGAAAAAGCTTTAGGGTATCCAAGACCCAAGACTGTGAAAGAACACAGAGCTCACACTCTTCACCAGCTGCTGTAACCGAACGCTCTGTTAATTGAACAAGCCCAGCATTCATTCTTCCATGGCCCCTCCTGCAGTACCCAGTTTTTTACCTGGCAGCCACCTCTTGGCAAGAAGCCCTTGTGCTTGAAGGAAACCTCCTCCTTTCCCCAACTCATGGGACGGGGCCTGGTGGGCTTAAGTAAATTTCATGTAGCCCATTCCTCTGGCCACTGGCTAGCTCAAGACTGGGCATGTGACGTAAGCTGGCCCAATTAGGGCAAATTTCCAGAGCTTTTGCTTGGCATTCTCTCACTGGATGAGAACGAAGAGGCAAGTAGCTCAGCTCGGACTGGAAGCTGTTAGGTGAGCACTAGGTAAAGCATTGTTTGGTTGTAGCCAAAGCTACAACTAGCTGTGCAGAGAAGCAGAAACAAATTGGGTCCTGGAGGATGAGATTAAGCCTCTGAATGAAGAAATCCTGAAGCCCACCCCTACCAGTCACTTGGATAATTAAATACCCTAGCAAGTGTGGTCCTTGGACCGGTAACATCAGCATTAACCACAAGTTTGCTAAAAATGGGAAGTCTCAGGTCCCACTCTAGACTTACTGAATCTTAATCTGTATTTTAACAAAATAATTAATATGCACTTTAAAGTTTAAGAAGCACTACCCAATATAGTTTAATTGCATTGACTCGGGTTTTCTGTGACTCTCAATTTAACAGATCCTAAAAATCACAGGCTCCCTCCACTGGTGACTCCAGGCTTCTCTGGTGCTGTGGTCTTGATTAGCCCTTTTTGTTTCACCACAACTCACTTCCCCCCCTCACTCCTTTCTTCTTACCATTGTCCATCCAGACAACCATCTGGAGATGTCTCATTTTCTCTGTTGACCTCTTAATCTATTTCTTAAACATCCAACAGATATGTAAAGTTGGACCAATTCCAAATGGGTTTTAGAGCAGTGAGAGGGAGTTTTGTACTGACTAGCAAAAGACAACTTTACTATTTGTTTATTGCAAGGGTCAGAAGGTTAGCTCTTAGCTCACCAACCTAACTCTTGCAAGTAGTTTCCTACTCAGGCCACCAGAGGTGTAGAGTTTCTAAAATACTTGGGAGACATAGATTCATTGGTTAGTTCCATTGTTGTGTCTGAGCTTCAGAGGAAACATTTTAGGCAGAAGGGTATGAGAGGATCCTGTTCTCCTCATTTATTTGGGAGGATGGGAATCCCGTCTGCAAGCTTGCTGATCAGGGCAGCACCTGACAGATGGCACATGCTTAAAAAATGTCCTATCATGGTGTCCTCTTTAATACTGGCACAGCAATGATGACCATTTCAAGAGAGAATAACCTGATCACTGGACCATCAGCTAATGCTCTACCCGAGATAGAGGTGGGAAATGAAATGTTGTATGGCCCCCTGGGTGTCAAACTTAAGGTGGAAGTTGTGATTTTTGCATTGTATTCCACTCAACATTAAGGTATTGTTTTGGGGTTTTTTTTGTTTTGTTTTGGGGTTTTTTTTTTGTTTTTTTTTGTTTTTGGAGGATCGTCCTGTGACTCAGAGATCTGCTTCCCTCTCTGGCCCTGAAAAAAAGTGGCTGTGTGACCTTGGGCTGTCACTCCACCTCCCTGACCCTTAGTTCCCGCCACTGTCAAAGAAGGGACTGGACAGGATGGCCGCTCACGCCCCTGCCAACACCCTCAGAATCCAGGACTCTGCTCTGCTTCCCTAGCCCCTCTCTCGAAAGCCCTCCTGACAAGTGATTCCGTTTGGAAAACTCCATTTAACTGAAGGGAAAAGTGGAGCATAGAAAAGTGAAGGGACGTACCCTGAGGTCTGGCCATGCAAAGTTAGCAGCAGAGCCTGGGAGAAATCCTGCCCTCCAGATACCAGCTGAGCACCTGAGCTCCTCGCGTGATTCCATTTGCCCCTAGTGATTCCACGGGACTTGAAACCAGTCCATCGAAGAGACCGGCTAATGGCAATATGTTTATCCTATTTCATGAAACCTAACTTTTAAATGAAAAGTCTAGATTAAAATGTGGTTCTCTTGGCTTAAAAGGATTTTGTTGACTTAATAAAGATTATGTCATTCGCCAAAAGGTTTACATGGGGACAGACGGCCACCTCGCTGGTTCTTAAGATGCTACCTCCATTGAATGGCGTTTATTTCATTGCTGTATTTGCGTAATGAAACCAGTTAGCAGAGCAGCCCGTGTGTTTGCTCTGGGGGCCTATTCATCAAGGTCCTAATGGAAGGAAGAGCACCTGGTAACACTGCAAAAGCAGACTTCATTTCCCTTTGTAATTACAACTGTAAAATAACTTCCAAAAACCCAAATTGCTATTGAGCACCAGATAAGGCAATTCTCAGTCTCCACTGCAGTGAGTGACAGTCTCATTTCTGCTTAATTGACCAGCAGTCAATTTCTTTTTGTAGCCAAGGTGGTAGCACGGGCTTGTTTGTCACTTGGGTGAACTGGTTATGATGCTGGGAAGGGAGTGGCCTCATCCCAGCCTCACTGGTGGTCATCTGGTGGCTCTGCTGTCTGCCCATACCGAGTGTGGCGCAGACAGGGCTCTGAGTGAGCACTGCTGTAACTTGTAATTTATTAAGGAAAGCCGAAAATAATCGCAAAGGGTAACTGCATTACACAGTATCTGCTCTAACAGCAGCCAATTACAAACAGCGAGAATTCCATAAAGGGTCCCTCTTAGGCTGATGCAAATAGATTGAATTTTTTTTTTCATTTGCTGAAAAATCTCAGCATTAAGTTTAATCAATATTAGCATATGACATGGCTACATTAGACAATCGGTAGCCTTCACACAGACTATAAAATGCTGTCAATTACCCTCCTACGTTCTCTCTCTCATTTTAAAAAAAAGGCTATTAGTACAGAATAAGTGATTGTAGGCTAAAGGATGGCAGCTGTTTAATTTTTGTTTTAATTTAAAAATTCTGGTCACACTGTCATTTAAAAAACCAAACTCAGAGTTAACCTTATGTAAAGAACTATTTAAGTTGAAACAAAACATGTATGTATGTGTTTCTTAAATAAACTACAATATCAATTACTGGATGTTTATTATTGATCTCCTTGCATCCCAGCTCCATCATGCTCCAGCTGTAGGTCCTTGGGCAAGTTCCTCGGCCCTGCCATATCTCAGTGTCTTTGTCTGTAAAGTGACAATGCCAGCTCTTATCTCATAGGGTGGCTGTAAGAATTAGAGGAGACATATATGAAAAGGGCATAGGACAGAGCCTGGCAGGCAGTAAGTGCCCTATTATATATTTGCTATTATTATTGCTATTTTTCCACTCATTAAAAACTCTTAATTACAATACTTAAGTCATGTGACGCCCAGGAGGATAAATATGGTCGTTAGTTCTTTCTGATTTTGTTTGGCACAGAGCAGAGCCTTCAGGCTGCATCTGGCCCCTCTGAGCAGTGTGGCTGGAAGAACTGAAAAGGAGAGGAGGCCAGGGACCGCTGTGGCAGTAGGGAGGAGGAGTGTAACTGGGGATAGGTTGAGATTGGCCACCTTCACCAGTTTAGACCTAGTCTTGGCAAAGAGCAGGTGCACATCATACCCTAATCCTGGATGGAAGGAAAGAAGGATTCAAGAAAGTGGCAACTGCTGAAGGAAGAGGAAGGCTGAAGGCACTCGAGTCCTGGTGATGCTTATGGGAGTGGGTACAGGAAAAGTGGGGAATCACAGATGGAGACAGAATGGGGAATTGCATCTGAACTCCAAATCTTGGAGGGAGAGTTGTTCTAATGGATGAGAACCCATGTTGTTGGGTGGCCGAGGTGAGTGTTAAGAAGGGGGACATAAAAAGTTTTATTCAACACGTCTCCATGAGATGACCAACCTGCCATCATCATATCATTATCTGATGGTTCCTCTGAAACACCATGGCAAAGTCTGTTTTGTTGCTTGATCTTTTGATCTTCATAAGACTATTATATCCCACGGGCAGGGACCACCCAGCTGGGGCTTTATAAATGTTCTTTTGGTGAGTTTATTTCCTTCTACCTCCATTTGCCAGTATGGAGTATATAGCCCAATATAAGAAAAATTTACTAACCAAGAAACTTTTCCCCTCCATATTCTATCTTCTATGCTGTTTTCTCACTGTTCCTACATTGATTCACTGCCATTGAGATCGTGATTTAATTATGCAAAGTGTGACAGATCATTCAAAAGTTATTACTTGCTGAGGAAGCACATTTGTGATATGAAAAGAAAAAGCCTTTGCATTTTGCTAAGTTTCACATCCTGTATGAACTCTTTTTAGTGGGAAAGAACTTAAATTTTAAATGATTACCCTGAAGATTTATGAAATATCTCAACGAGATGTGACAGTGTGAATGTGCTCAAATGTCTCCAGTGGTGGAAAAGAAAGAGCCCCTGACCCTGTTACCCATGCAAGGTATGTAGGTGCCTCCCTGTCCATTAGCATCCGGGCTGTTTCCACTATCGCGTGTTTTCCACGCCTCGGCAGAACTGTAAGGTAAGAACCTGTGCCCAGAGGTGCGTACTCTGGGCTGCAAACAACTCTGGGAATAATAACACCAGAGCAAAGTCTGCACAGGGAAAAGGAATCAGGCTATGAGTCAGTTTGTTGACAGAGCCACCTTCCCAGAGGTCACACTACGATTAGAAGTGCCAGAATGCTTTGGTCTTCTACCTGCCTTAGACCTAGCCCATCAGCATTACCTGGAGGCTTATTGAAGGTGCAGAGTCTCAGGTCCTGCCCCAGACCTACTGGGCTCCTTGTGTCTACAACAATACTTGGCACACCACAGGTACTCAACTCAAGCTACTGCTGAAGCTCAAGCCACATTTTAACAAGCTCCCCAGGGGCTCGTATGCACATAAAATCTGAGAAGCGCTGGTATAATACACTAAGCAGTCAAGAGTTCCTCGAGAGCAAGTCCTGTACCCTCTTGTCCCTATATCTCCCATGCCCAGGATGGTTAGTGGAAGCTGTTATTATTTGGTATATTGAGTGATTTTTGTACAAAGGTGCACATTTACGAACGTATTGAGGCTTTCAAAGAATGCAGAGTGGCTGGAGTATACAAGTAAGATAAGGAAATCTCTTTCATTCACTCCTTTATTTGGTGTTCATTGAGTACCTGTGATGTGCAAAGCATTGTTGTAGGTGCAAGGAGTACAGTGACAACCAAGACACTCCAGTGCTTGCCCTCATGGGGCTTGTCATCCTAGGTGTGCAATAAACTAGCAGTAAGAATTTCTCTTCAAACCAAAGGTGAATAGCATCTTTTGGTTATTGGATGCTGGAAATTTAAATGTTTTTGGCTAAAAATTAAGATATCCCCATTATTTGTCTGTTCATCTGTTCTTCCTCATTTATTTCTACCTCTTTCTCTTTACCTGTAAGAATGGACAAAGGCATGATTTTCAGTCATGATCCTTATTGGCAGCAATGCCACCTTTCAGTTGTATTAAAAGCCTAAATCAGGAATATATAATGGTCCTTTTGTACTTTTAATGTTTCTCAGCGTTATGGCTCTATTTAGGATTCACTGCCTGCCCCAGTTTTGTATCCGGCGGAGTGTAAGCAGGTGACCGCTATCAATTGTGCCTTGTCAGGGTATGCCTTCTGTACCAACTGGGTGTCTGACAACCACAAAGCAGCAGAAATTTACTTCAAAATGTCCTTTTCTTTTTTTCACATTACCTTCTAAATCTTGGGACACTTGAGTTGGACCAGTATATTTTCTGGGTTGAAAATGTATCACTTTTTCCATCACTTATCAAGTATTGTCCACTATGTGCTAGGCACTTTGGATATAAAGAAGGGATCAACTTTATAAAACAAGAATGTAGTAGAAACTGACTTTGATGTCTTTCGTTTTAGGGGCAGGGGACCATTGAAGTGGAAGTATTATGGGATGTATTTTTAAAGCACAGTATCATCATTTAATAAACTATTTTCTTCCATTCAGTGGAATCCTATGTAGCCACTTAATTTAAAATATTAAATATTAAAATATATACAATGATTATATACCCATAGTAATTAAAAATAAAAATATTTAATAACATGCAAAGATGATCCTGATATATACAAGCTTCAAAGGTTAAAAATAACATGCACAGCATGAACCCATTTTTTATTTTGAAAAACCTATTTAAAATATCTGGGGGGAAATATATTAAAATGTTAACAATGTTTATTTATGCATAATGGTGTATAGGGGGCTATTTTTATTTTTGTGGTTTTCCATAGCTTTTAAATTTTCTCTAATGAACACATTCACTTTTGTTATACAAAGAAAATAATAAAAAATATATTTTTTAAAAATACTTTTCCTCTCTCTCTGGGTCCTGGGATCTCTGAGACCCATGTGAACCAAAGTACAGTGAGGATGTCTTGGAGTGTAAACAATTTCTGGGCTCCATGTGTTGGTTCAGAAGTGAAGTCTTGTATCAGAGTAATTGAATTAGAATTGTGGCTCCTTCACTGATAGCCCTGACCTCAACCTTGGTTTTGATCTGAGAAAAGTGAGAACATTAATAGTTACTTTAGTGCAGTGGTCCCCGACCTTTTTGGCACCAGGAACCAGTTTCATGGAAGACAATTTTTCCACAGACCAGGGTGGGGTGGGGCAGATGGTTTCAGGATGATTCAAGCACATTACATTTATTGTGCAGTCAAACCTCTCTGCTAATGATAATCTGTATTTGCAGCCGCTCCCCAGGGCTAGCATCACCGCCTCAGCTCCACCTGAGGTATTAGGCATTAGATTCTCATAAGAAGCACTCAACCTAGATCCCTCACATGCACAGTTTACAGTAGGGTTCGTGCTCCTGTGAGAATCTAATGCTGCCGCTGATCCGACAAAGTGGAGTTTACGTGGTGATGGGAGCCATGGGGAGCAGCTGTAAATACAGGTGAAGCTTTGCTTGCTCCCTCACTGCTGTGCAGCCTGGCTCCCAACAGGCCACGGACTGGTACTGGTCCATAGCCCAGGGGTTGGGACTGCAGCTCTAGTGGACATTTGAGGGTGTCCAGCATCTTTTGCATGACCTTCCTATGTTTGAGGAATGTCATGCATTGAGTTCCACCTCTCTAAGGTAACAATTAGGACTAGCTTTTGCAGTCTCACTTGCAGCTGGGGCTGTGAGCTCTGAGCATGTGCCCTTTCCCTGTGGGAAGTACTCTCATGAGGCTCTGACTTGGAAGAGGGCTCTGTAAAAAAGCGTGGAACCCATTTTCTCACAATGGTACTGGAGGAGACCTCTACTTTTGGGAGGCTACCTATCATCCTTGAATGAATTACTTCTCTACTTATACTGGCTAGCTGGAGAGTTTTCTCTTATTTGCAACTGAGAACCCTGACATGGCTATCTATTCAGATGGTCTTGATTAGTTTATGTCAGTAATTCTCAAACTTTTTGGTTTCAGGATTCCTTTACTTGCTTAAAAATTATTGAGGACTCTGAATATTTTTTGTTTATGTAGATTATATTGATCAATATTTACCACACTATATCTTAAAATTTTTTAAAAACCTCATTTATTAATTCATTTAAAAATAACAATATTAAACCTATTTCACATTGACATAAATAATGTATTTTAATGAATAATTTCCAGTTTCTAAAATAAAAAATTAGTGAGACATGTAATATTAATTTTTTATTAATGCATAATAGATGTACATAGTTTTGGGGTACACGTGATAACTTAATACATTCATATAATTTGTAAAGATCAAATCAGTGTACTTGGGATATCCATCACCTTAAATATTTGTCTTTTCTTTATGCTAGAACCATTGGAATTCTTCTCTTCTAGATCTTTTGAAATATATAGATTGTTGTAAACTATACTATACTTGATCTTAGCCAAAAGGCCAAGAGGTGATTTTATTTTAAGACAAGGTCTCACTCTTGCTCAGGGTGGTCTCAAACTCCTGAGCTCAAGCAATCCTCGTGCCTTGGCCTCCCAGAGTGCTAGGATTACAGGCCTGAGCCGCCACACCCGGCCTATTGTAAACTATAATCATCCTACTGATCTAGCACTAGATCTTCTTTCTTCTATCAAACCACATATTTGTATCCATTAATCAATTATTTTTGTAAGTCTCTCTGATACCTGGATAAATATTGTAGAAGTTAGCTTGATATTCCTATCTTCTCTATTTAATCTATTGAACTATGTTGTTTTAGTTGTTTTAGTTTCTTTAGTATATAAAGAAAAATCTGGTCTTATATAAATATTACTAGCTTTTCAGATAATGGTAGATATTCTTCTTCGATACTACACCAAAACTTGACAAGAAACACTTTCTTAAATGTTAGTTGCAATATGGAATCTGAAACCATTACCAATGAACTTTTCATACTCTGTGACATTAAAATTTATTGGTTTGATTAGATCATTTACCCACACATGATTTTGAAACATCACATATTGGTCATTTGTAAAATATATATTCAACATTTCATTAGACAACATAAAATAATCATATCTATTACTAGCATCTCCAATCTTATCAATCACACAAATCCTTTTTCCTCAAGACAACTGTTACACTTTGTCATACAAAAGTGCTTTATGCAGGAGTGCATGCACGGAGGACAGGCCATGGGAAGATACAGGGAGAAGGTGGTCCTCTGCAATCCAAGAAGAAAGGCCTCACCAAACCAACCCTGCTGACACCTTGATCTTGGACTTCCAGCCTCCAGAGCTGTGAGAAAATAAGTTACCATTGTTTAAGCCACCCGTCTGCAGTATTCTGTTACGGCAGTCCAAGCTGACTGAAACAGTTAAACGCAAGATTTTTGGCAGTCATCTGGGAACAGGCTTCCAGCCTGACTCACATCCACACAGTCTCACATGCAGTTGCTTTAATAGACAATAAGAGTTCTCATCACCATTTGCTGGGTTAACTGATATTGTAGCATTTAGGATCTATTTAGGCATAGGGATCTAAAAGCATCTTAAATTGGAAAAAACCAACCAAAAGTGTCTTGAACTGAAAGAACAAAAAGTCTAAAGGTGGAGTGCCCCCTGGGCTGGTAACTCAGAGGCTCAGGTACCCAGGGTTTTTCTGTCTTTGCACTATAGTGTCTTCTGTATGTTGGTGATTGCCCCACATGGTAGCAAAGTGGGTGCAGAAGTCCCAGGCATCAGAAGTAGACTCTAAGATGTCTAACAAAAAAGAGGGATGTTCTCATCCAGGTATGTCTCTTACAAGCAAGAAAAACCTTTCCCAAACTCCCCACACTTCACTGGCCAAGACTGGGACTCATGGCCAAGTCTACACTTGTCATCGGCAAGAGGACTGAAAGCACCAACATGCATCCACTCCAAGGGTCTAGCAAGGGCCCAGTCTCCTCTGATCAATGCTCCAAAGGAAAAATAAAGGGCTGTTTTGCATCATCCTCTGGCCCGTGGTGTAAATTTGTGATCATGTTATAATAAAATTATAATTGTGCTATAAGTCTGCACTCCCAGGCCCTTTCAGATGCTTGAGCCATGACTACAGCATTCCTCAAGGCACACGGCCAACAGTGAGTCCAAATGACCTTGCCCTGCTAAAGGAAGGAGGCAGTCTCCTGCTTTGAGCCCGCATCTGCCACTTTGTTCCAGAAGTACCTTCCAGCTTGCGCCCTTGGGCAAGAGAGTACAAACGTTACGATGCAAACTGTAGTAGATCCTCTGCCTGTCCCATGAGTATCCCTCAGACCCCACCATTTATTTCAGTGTGCTCCCAAGAATATAGATGACTCCAACTGCCAGGACCTGTGGAAAGAGCTTTGCCCAGAATTAACAACCCCACCCCCAATAGCCTTCAACCAATTACTTATAATAGGAGTTGGTGTCTAAATACCCGAGTTCCCTCTCTCGCCCCTTGGGTGGACTGATTGTTGATATGAGCTATGTCCTTCTCCATTTCCTAGATGTATCTCCGGTTGCCCACTATGGCAGCTGGCTTATTATGCACCCTATATTGGCTGCCTTCCCTGTCTCCCTTCCCTTCTCCCTGCTGATGTTCCCTGCGCCTCCCAAATGCATTATTTGCAATTGGAATCCTTATCTCTGGAACTACTTCTGGGGAAACACAAACTATTCTATATTATATAAATCAAGCCCGACTCAGAATAGAGAGAACACCCGGGGAAAGGTTCAACTCCATGCTGAACCATGAACCATGGGAGGAGTTTGAACCAAACTGGGCATGTAGACTGACCACATCTCATCAGTGCTGGAGTCAGATGTAGTTTTGAACTTGCTGTTCTGATGTTATAAGGTCTCTCAAGACAGATATCTTGCCAAGACATCCTCATTAAGCAACCCCTCCAGAAGTTAGGAACTTATTTTGGGGTGGAAGGTGGGGGAAAAATTCCACAGAGACAAACAGAATGACTTCATATTTACAAGGGAAGATAAATATAGCCCAAGCTGAGTACGTATGAAAACTAAAAGAGAAATAATCAAACATGGGAGTGGCCCAACAGCTCTGTCCTTAGGACTATGGACTCTGACTAGTGTCTGACCCGTAAAAGGATTTTAAAGAGTGTTAGCCTGGCTTTTGACTAATTAAGTGCAAGGGGAAAAAATCTAAAGTCAATAACGGAGTGTTGTAAATGCTCAAGGAAGAAAATCTTTAAAACCTCTTTACATGAGTTTGGGCCAATTTTCTATTTCCACCCCTCGTTTTCCGTGTCTCAGCCTACTCACTGCCGGGCTTTTCTCCCTGGCAGTTGCTCACTCTCTGAAGCGTGCCACCATATTCTTTATCAGTTTTTCCTGACAACAGTGGTGGGGTTAGGTCAACATCATTTTCCCTGTTTGAGGAAGAAAGAGCAAGGCAGGGGAGAGGGGAGATGTCCTTGGCTCAGGTCAAACAGGAAGCTGCCCTGGAGCCCTTTCTCCCAGCCGCAGCCTGTGGGCCATGTGTAAACAAGATAAAACAAGGCCAGTTACTTCTTTAAGGCAAATGAAACTCCTAAATTGGAAAATAGAAAGCCTTTTTAAAAAATGACTGTCACTACACTAATGATGTGGCTTATTTCAGGCATATATGGAGCACAAACTATGATGCCAAATCAATTTTCTCCTTGAGGTTCCCTACCTTCCTCTCTTTGTCTGTCGAGTTTCTCCCCAGATCAAACCCCACCTCTTTCAGGAAGTTCTCCATGATTACATCAGCTCTCTTTCCTCTCTGCATTCAATAATACTTTGTCTTTATGTGACAAATATTATGCTGTTCTGTGTTCTTTGTGTAGTTCCTTGTGTGACCTCTGGCACATAAGAAAAGTCTAGTATGTATTATTATAATAAATTAACATGCATGTTTCACGTGCATGTGTGTGTGTGTGTGTGAGAACTAGGAGGGTGGGTCCCACCCCAACTCTAGGTTTAACTAAGCAGCCAAGGCAGGTGAGGTCTCATGGTGAGTTAAGGTATTCCTTGAAGAAAGACCACAATGCCATAGTCACAGAATGACTAGAGAGCACAAAACCACATCACTTGCTGCACATTCCTGACAAAATTCATTCTGTCTTTGAAATTCTGATCGTTCCTCAGCATCACAGCACTTGCAAACATTACAACTGAAGGCCGGCAAATGAGCTGATCTATTCAGCTGCCAACCCAACAGAAAGCTCTACCCCAGTAGGTGCTGTGGGTGGCCCAAGTGAGTGAAGGCTGCCTTGCAAGGGCCAACCATCTCATGGGTATGAGCATGTGCATGGTTACAGAGCTCAGTCACATTAAACAGATTAGCGTTCTTCTATTTCCCTGGCTCTTAGGTTCACATTTGGCCACTAATCATTCATTCATTCACAAGTGCTTGTGGAACAGCTCTCATGTGCTGGCCACAAACCAGGGACTGCATGCCCAGTGGTTTCTGGTCCACTCATGACGACTGAGCTTGCTTTCCAGAGCTGTTCCATATTCTTCCTTGTTGTTACATAGTAATTATTATTGCAGATGGAGATGCTCCATCTGAACTTGATCTAATCCTCCTGCACTATTAGTGGGCACTTTCTTTTGCTTAGTGGAGAAAAGGCAGTAGTGCAAGTCATATCCCCATTTTGGGCCTCAGTTTCCTTATCTGTAACATGACTGGGCACACGGGCTGGTCAGCAGAGCCAGCCCAGGCAGCAGCAGCAGGCTGAGTCCCCACGCAGTCAGTCGGCCCTGCGGCTTCTTAACTGGTCCTCCCTGCACTCCCTCAGGGGGCTTTTTCTAATCCACTGGAAGACTCACATCGAGTAAGATAAAGAAATCACTGCTCCACGCTTCTCCCTGCTGAACGCTTCATTATAACCCAACAGGAAAGAAGTTTAAACTAAACAAATGCTCCCTTTCCCTTTCTTCCCCTACCTATCAGTCTCTGTCATCTTGATAGAGAAAATATGGCGGTTAATAGCCTGCAGTGGAACAAACATTTGCATAACTGTTACCTCAGAGCCCATAACTCTGAGCTAATTGGCTGATGGTGCTTAAAATGATTAAGTGATTGTAATTTATATGATTAACCAATTAAACCATTCTCCAGTGATTGGCTCAGGGTAGGCCTTGAGATATGCACTTGTCTCCCAGCATGAAGGCCAGTGCGGTACAGTGTTAAATGTTTTTCCAAATGCTGAGTTGTTCCTCCAACCAGCGGGTAAAATGTTTTACGCTGGGTGGTTGAAGTTTATCATGTTCAATGACTGGCTACCAAAAATCTCAGTGCCTGGCACAAAAGAAATGGGAGGCTGGGTAACAATTCTTTGAGGATACTGTGGAGGGACAAGGGGGATGTGTTGTCCTCTAGAGCCATGGTGGTTATTTGTATATAGACCATATACCACTAAAGTGAAAGACACAGTTGATGCTAAGGACGAGGGAGCCATGTTGGCTCATTCCAACCCTGGCTCTGCCACTTATCAGCTGTGTTATGGGATCAAGTTATCTAACCCCTTTAAGTCTGTGGATGCCTCTCCTATGAAATAATATTCTTACCTGCCTCCTAGGATTATTATGAAGATCAAATAAGACTATGCATATTATAATCCTAATAAATATCAGCTACCATAATTTTTTTTTTTTTTTTTTGGCCCCGGCATACTTGGAGACATAATTTTTGTTATGATATTTTTACTTCACTGGAATATAAGTTCCAAAGACATCCTCACTTTTCTATTCCTGGTATTTATCACAGTGCTTGGCACATAACAAAATAAGACTCAAAAATAAGTGTGGATGATTGGAATAACAACGGTGAACATAGCGCTGAACTGCTGGGCACTGTACTTTTCATTCGTTAATAAAATCTTAATGAATTTGCACAGTCTTCCAAACAACTCCATGACAGAGGTACTATTATTACCTTCTGCATTTTGGAGGTTAGGAAACTAGGATACTAAGGGGGAAATTAACTTGCCCAAGGTACCACTGCTAGTGAGAGATGGATTTGAGATTGAGGGCTCCATTATGGCACCTTTGTAACTAATAAGTAGGAGGATGTTTAGACACTTCCCACTCTCCAAAGTGAAGTGTCATTGCCTAATGGGAAGAAGAAAAAAATAATAATAATAATTGGATTCCTTCCATCTGGTGGAAAAAAACAAACTGGGTTAATTTGCCTACTGATACATTTCAGGGGCTTGGCAAATTTGGCAAATGCAATAAGGAAGAAATAACTTGAGTTCTCAGGACCAACCAGGCAAGTAGGCAGAAAGCAGCAATTGAGCACATTCTCTGTAAATCTGTTAGGTAAACTCAAGTTCAGAGCTTCTGAGTTCACTGACCCCTGCAGGGCTTCTCCCACCTCTGTGCCTGCTACCAGCAGCCGCTTGACTTTCCCTGTGCCCCAGGCAAAACACATCACCTTCTTCCCAAGACTTCCCCCAGCTCTTCAGCCACTCAAAGGTCTGGGAAGCCCAGCTGGTGGCTAAGACTGCTGGCATGTTGGTTTTCAGGCTACAATTTATTTGAAAGCATAAAGAGAGGCAGGTAATTGGTATTCCTACTCTAGAAGCTGCGGCCAACACACCAGAGGCAGCTACTTGTGGATGTCTTTCTCCCAGGCCTCTTCTGGTTATCAAATGTCAGCATAATAAAGATAGCAAGTGTTTTACTTCCATTTAAAGAATAAAGTGCAGTTGTGCTGTGGGTACTACCAGGGGTGAGAGGTGTTATACTGCTGCTGCTACCTACTGCAATAAACATGGGTGTGAGGCCAGCTGGAATTTCCCCACGCTGACCTGGACACTTTATCAGAACAACAGCCATCTAACTCGATCCATTTTCTTTTCCTGACTCTACTTCCTTTACACCCTGGCCCAGGATTTATCTCTTTCTTATCCCTCTCTTCCTTCTTCCTTTTCTTTCTCCCCTTCCTTCTTCCTCACCCCATTAAAAGAATGCTTCATCTACCTATTTGAATGGGACAAACTATATAGTTCATTTTGATGAATACAGCCATTGAGAAGGGATTGGTGCATTCATGCTATGGAAGTTGGAATTTTTATTGTTAACATGGTCCTGAAATGAACTCCACTTTCACCATAGATTCTTCGTGTTATGTTAATATGACTTTACCTTAGCTTTAATTAAAAAAGAAAACTTTATTTTTTTTTGTAAAATTAATACATGTTCATATTAGAAATTTTATAAAATACAGAAAAGACAAAGAACAAAATTAAAATCACTCTGGCATATCTCCTGATATGCCTCTTTTTTTCCGCCTTTAAATCTTCCTCTACTACAAAAAAAGTTAAAAAAATATTTTTTTAAACCTGAAAGATTATGCTCTATGTGCATGTATGTGCATAAGAGGAAGGGCAGGGCCGGGCGCGGTGGCTCACGCCTGTAATCCTAGCACTCTGGGAGGCTGAGGCAGGAGGATCGTTTGAGCTCAGGAGTCCGAGACTAGCCTGAGCAAGAGCAAGACCCGTCTCTACTAAAAATAGAAAGAAGTTAATTGGACAGCTAAAAATATATAGAAAAATATCAGCCGGGCATGGTGGTGGCACATGCCTGTAGTCCCAGCTACTCGGGGGGCTGAGGCAGGAGGATTGCTTGAGCCCAGGAGTTTGAGGTTGCTGTGAGCTAGGCCAAGGCCACAGCACTCTAGCCCGGGCGACAAAGTGAGACAGCAGCTTTTGGAGAAAGCCCTTTGTGATTCACTGGGCTTGAAGAAATATATCAAGATATTTGACAAGTTCAGATTATGGCTGGGTTCCCACAGTACTAACCTCTGGATCCCTGATCTTTCCCAGGTTTAGGGAAGCCATTCTCTGGGTACTGCACAGAAGAGAAAGAAACGCAAGCTGTGGACTTGGCAGGCCAAAACTATTCAATTCATCTCTAAATCTTTACAAATCCAAGAATTTCCCTGAAGTCATCATATACTCTGAACTTGTCCGTTGCTTTTTGTAAAGGAGAGGAAAGAACCTTGCTTTGGTTAAACATCGGCTCCTATGAAACCAAGTGTTGAAAGGGGGCAGAGTCCGTAATTGATTTTCTGACAGGTTATAAAATATTAAAAGATGGGAAAGTTTTAAAACTAATTTTTAGGTCTCTGTCTGAAGCCATGTCCAGTTGGCCTGCAGGATCAATGAAACAACATTATATAGAAATGCTGAACTCATACTCTCCTGGTTAATCTATATTTCAAAGATGAGATTGAGCTCTTAAATGACCTACCTGCAGAGTGAGCTGATCCCCAGTTTAAACCTCCCATTTTGAACCTCAGTTGCAAAGATTAACTATTTCAAAGAAGTGAAAGTCAACCATCCCTGCAGTCTTGGCAGGGTGGAGAGGTGGGAGAAAATCCAGGCGGACCAGGGGAAACAGAGCAAGTAACGACTGACTGGGTCTTTATGTTAATTTAATGTGGACTTCTTGGAATGATTTTTGGCTTTTTATTTTATACAGTCTGTTACCTCTTGCTTTGGGAAGAGGCATGGCAGACAACCTTTATTATTCCCAGATATTCCCTCGAGGGTGGCGTCTAGCCCACGTGGACTGTTATAATAAAATTCTATAAACTGAGTGGCTTATAAACAACAGAGATTTATTTGTCACAGTTCTGGAGGCTAGGAAGTCTAAGGTCAAGGCAGATTCAGTGTCTGGTGAGGGCCTGGCTTACTGGTTCTTAGGTTGCACATTCTTGCTGTGTCCTCACTTGGTAGAAGGGGAGAACTCTGGTCTTTTTAGCCCCTTATAAGGGCACTAATCCCATTCATGAGGGCTCCACCCTGGTGACCTAATGACCTTTCAAAAGCCCCACCTCCTAATCCCATCACATTAGGCGTCAGGATTGCAACATATAAGCTTGGGAGGGACACAAACATTTGGTCCTAGCAGGTTGTGTTATGCAAATTTGTCTGACTCTATGTGCAAATGAGGTCTATTCTAGTAAGGATGAGGGTGTTTTTCAGTTTCTTTAGCTCCCTTTCCCACAGGAAGTCCCACTTGAGGAGCACAGGGTTTGAGAAAGTAGCAGGGTTTCTTTCACGCTGCTCCCAACGGCTCAGGCTCCTCACACTTGGGCACAGTATTTAAAAGCTCCTCTTCCCACAGCCCCACTTCTACTCGTTCACTTTGTATCCCCCACTTCTCCACCCACCCCACATGGTCATAAGCTTCTTGAAACCAGGACCTGGACCTAGCTCATTTCTAGCCCCCAAACCTAGTGTAACCCCTGGCACTGTGACCACCTGAAATACATTTAGTTATTTATTTTATTTTCTAGCTGCGTATCTAGAATGTAAGCTCAGCAAAGACAGACCTTTTTGTCAGATTTGTTCACATCTCCCTTCCCAGGTCTAGAAGAATGCCAGGCACATAGTAGGTGCTCAACAAACATTGCTGGATGGACAGTCAGATGAGCCGAGATACAATGCAGCAATAGACATGTGAGCCAGTGCTATGAGACTGTAGTTCTGGAAGCCATTTCTTTTGAAAGCGTTGAGAGGAATGTTGGGAAAGACAGCTGAAGAGATGGGATTGGATCTGGGCACTGTAGGCTCACTGAACCTTTGCTACTTTCAAAGTGAGGAGCTGGAGCCACAGCAGGGTTGGTGGTTACAGCAAGAGCGAGGCGTGATCCCGTTTGGGACACAGACAGAATGGGAAGGGGGCTGGACTATTGAGTTGGAGGCACTGTAGGAAATGGGGCCAGAGAGGTGGCTGAGCCAGACTGTGAAGGGTCCGGGCTATCACAATGGGCACTGGGATTTTATTCTGTAGGGCTGTTGAGGGCTTTTAAACAGAGCAGTGACAGCATCAGATCTCTATAGAAGCTGTGTGGAGGAAGGATAGGCTGTAGCAGGGGCAGACAGGCTGGTGGCAGAGAGGCCAAAGAGGAGGTCCTGTTATGGGCCCAGGGGTAGGAGACAGGTGTGATCTCAGCCAGAGTCTCATCGTCCTGCTCCTGGCAGTGGGAGGGCCTCACACACAGCGGCTGAATTAGCAGTGCTGGGTCAGTGCTGAGGTTTTGCTGAGCTTCTCTTAAATGCATGTATTTTCAAAGTTAATTCAGCTCAGATTAGATCACTGGTTCTCAATAGTCCCCAGGGCAAAGTCTGGAGACATTTCCGGTCGTCACAACTGGGGAGGTGTTACTGGCATCTAGTGGGTAGAGGCCAGGGAATCTGCTAATCATCGTACACAATGCATAGGACAGACCTCACAACAGAGAATTAGCCAACCCAAAATGGTAATAGTGCCAAGGGTAATAGAATTAATAGAATAATTAATAGACTAGAGTTGGGGGCTTAGGAAATGTGTGTTTTTGCTTTGCTTCAGGCAAGACCTTAACCTAAGAGAAACTCCTCTGGGTCATTTAGACCCTGGAGAGGACTTTAGATTTGGGGTGACAGACACCTGAGGTAGTGGCCTCAGAAAATTTGACCTTGATAGCATAACTCCTTACGACCAGATGAGTGTCAACAGAAGGGACCATTAAATGAGAGAGAGGACACTGGGGAAGCAGCGCACATTGTGTCTTTCACAGGGTGGCATTCCAGACACGCTGGCCCTGCCCCTCTTTCCTTTTAGTTACTTGTCCTCATATTTCTTCCTGATGCCAATCCTAGACTTTGCCAGGTGGCACTTGTTCAGGTCTATCGGGGCAAGGATCTTTATGTGTTTTGCTCGTTGTCACATCCTCTGCGTGCAAAATGGAGCCTGGCACGTAGCAGATGCTCAGTAACTATTTGGTGAGTGAATGAATGAAACAAAGGAAACAAGTAGCCAGAGATGTTGCTATGAAAAGCTACGTGAAAGTTTGCGTTTTTCTACGATGAGCACACCATAAACGTTTCCTGAGCAAGCGGAAGGGGAAAAAAAAAAAACCCATGAACTGCTGCGGCCAATTTTTCCCTTGACAGGAGGCAAGTCGCGCGGCCTGTACAGCTCCAGATCATTGCACACGTGAAGGAAAGATGTGCCGGGCTGCTTTTGCTCACTCTCTGCGTGCTCTCTCGCCCAGACCCCTCTGCAGGGGAGGTGGTCTGTCCGTCCGGGCTTTTTCTTCTATGAGCCCACAAAGCCCTATCAGAGCTGCTAGTCTCATAATCAAATTTTAATGACTGTCTGCTTCCCTTCCTAGATGTTTATAGTCCTCTGCACTCTGATTAGGTTTTCGGTCCGGCAAGATAGTTAAAAGCCCACAATTTGCGCTGGGTGTTTTATTTTTTCTGAGTTAAGTGAGTGGGTAAATGTTCCTTTGATCTTCCCTTGGTGGATGAGGGCTGTTTGTGTTTTTAAGGCTCTCACCAATTATGTGAAATGGTCGCAGGGCTGGGTTTGACGCTGGCCTTCTGGGTGGTTCAAAAGTCCCTCAAAGGTTTTTATTTTTTCTCCTCCTCCTCTCTCCCCTACACCCCAGGTGCTGAAGGAACGGAGGAAAAGCAAGTGGTACGAAGCTCTGGGAAGGAAGATGCACTGATGTTATAGGCCGGCTGAGGGTTGGGGTCTCCAAACTGGTGTTCCAGGAGGTCAGAGGGGTTCCCTTCTGTAGGGTGCCCCTCACCTTTGATGGGGTAGCTTGCCAGTGGAGGGGAAGCACCTAGTTTAAATCTGTCCCCATAGTTTAGTAAGCGGCCCCACGGGAAGGCCGACCAGGAAACCGTCCCAGCAATCTGCTGGGCTGGATTTACAGCTGAAACCAGTCACCAGCTGACCTCTTGTCATTGCACTTATTCCGGCGATGATGTGTGCGGGAGGAATGAGGAACTGTGGACCTGAGAGAGAAGGGAGAGGACGGCGAGAACCGCACACACAATACCTCCAGGGCTCCCCAGGTGTCTCGGGAGTGAGATATGAGCGCCACGCTGCCTGGCGACTTCCTTGGGGTGGTGCGTGCACGCGCTCCTGCCCCAGCCCCCACGCCGTCGCACGCGGAAGCACTTCATTATTTTAATTAAGCTTACTGCAAGAGTAATCATCGTTGCCGTCAGCATCAATCATCAGCGATTTTTTTCTGATTATGGCCGTAAGTGACGGCGGTCTAGGTTGACAAGAAATGATACCGCCTCCGGCTTGAGCTGACACTCCACTGGGCGGCGCCGGGCTGCGCCGAACGCTCCTGGGCTTGCTACGCAAAGAGCTATTTATCTACGACAAAAGCTGAGGCCACCAGATATCTGTTTTCGCTTCCCAAGTGGATAAGTTCATAATATTTGCAGAACCCATCCTTTAGCAGATGACAGCCACGGAGGCCAAAGCACATTTAGAAAGAAGTTATATGTTCTTAGCTCAGGGCTGCGGCATCGCAGCCATTCCCCAACCTGTCCTAAACGCGCATCGGCTGAGTTATGGCGCTTTCTTCCCAACGGGCGTGGGAAATGAAGTTGTTTCGATTGCAAAATGGCTCTTGGCTGTTTCCTGTTTCTAAGTGGGGGCAGGAGGAGAGGACCTGAAGGGCAGCAGCTGTACGTCCTCTCTAACTGGCCCTCTCTGGCATCTGCCATGATTGAATTTCTTCAACATTTAACTAAGACTTTTCCTGAGCAACAACAACCCCAGTCGCTTATTATTCTTGTTACTGCATCTCCATGGTTGAAAGCACTCCCTGGTCTCAACCATTTGTGCTACAAATAATTTTAATTGAGCCGAGAAACCCTTGACATTTTAGAAATTACCTTCTATTTATAAGATTTTAAGAAGGAACCTTCCTGGCAGTCCTGACCTCTGTGTGATTTGGTATTCCCCCCCCCCCCACTTTGAGTTTCGTTTTTTATTTTCATCGAACCAAATTACTTTCATTCCTAATTTAATTTTGCGGTGGCAAATAAAAAGCCAATTTGATATGCCCATAAAATCCCACACCAGCTATGAAATACCCAAGCTCCTTCGACTCGCACACATCAGGAACCTGCTCATCTGAAGTCCATTCTGGTAAGGTTGATGAAATGAGTCCTGGGAAGATTACTAAACAGCAGCCTTTTGGGATGAGAGTCTGGAAACAGAGGCTCTATCAGATCCTAAAATATCCTTTGGGGCTTAGGGCAGTTTTCCAAAAAGTGAAAATTTTAATTTTTGTTATTTTTTCCCCCAAATATCATAAATTCTACTAGAGTAGACCTTGGTGTATTGAGGTAAACTTCATTTTGATATAAAGAATAAAACCCTGTATTGTATATATTTTGATAGTACCTTCATATCCCTTGTCTTTGATCTTCCAAACAACTCATTCATTCATTTGGTTATTATTTATAGACCACCTACTACATGCTAGAAACAATTCTAGGCACTTTGGATATAGCAGTGAAAAAAAAAAAAACATCTCATGGAACTTACATTTCAGGGGGAGACAGATAATAAATAAATAAAACTATGTTTGGTGTTAAATGTTGAATGGTATTAACCATAATACAACAGAAAACAAAACCTAAGCAAGGAAGGGGAATAGGGGATGCTAGGGTGAGAAGACCTCACTGGTAAGCTGATATTTGAGTAAAGAGCTGGAGGAAATGAGGGCAGGAGAAATAATAGTTCAGGTTGGAAGAACAGCAAGTGCAAAGGCCCTGAGGCAGGAATAGAAAGGAGACCATGGGACCATGAGTGGTGTGAGCAAGGGGGCCAGTGGTAGGAGGTGAGATCAGAGCATTAGCAACCATCCTATCACATAAGAACTTAAAGGCCAGAGTAAGGACTTGGCTTTTACCCTGCCCTGAGTGAGATGAGAGCTCTGGAAGGTTTTGAACAGAGGAGTGATGTGTTCCGACTTATGTTTGAAAGGGCCAGTCTTGTGGCAGTGTAGCAGCAAGCTCGGCGGAGGGCAAAGTCAGATGCAGGGTGGCCAGTTAGGAAGCCATTGCATTTATGAAGGAAAAGACGACAGTGGCTCAGACCAGGGTGGTTGCAAGTGAGGTGTTACAAAGTAATCAGTCTCTGGATATTGAAGTGAATTAAGGAAAATATTATTTAGTCCCATTCTGAGGTGAGAAAACTCAGTCTCAGAATAACTGACTTTCTCAAAAATACAGAGCAAGGGTGTGTGACAAAGTTGGTTTGAGATCTGACCTCTTGGTGGGGGTCCCTCCACTGCACCCTGTGGAGACCACCTGCCACGGAATACATACAGCCCAAATACCCACCCCAGAGTTTCTGCCTGAGCACCTTGGTTATGTTCTCATTAACATAATAAATAAGGAACCAGGAAGAGCAAAGGTGCTCCAGTCCCCTGGATACCTACACAACTAATGCCACCTGACAAGTAGCAGGTTGGAGCCTAATGAATGGCTGGGAGGAGGAGGGGGAAGAGGAGGAGGAGGAGGAGGAGGAGGAAGAGGATTTGCTTCCTGGGGAGGAAAGGAGCTCATTAGCAGCCTAGTTGCTCAGGTACTCAGGTTCTGTTTCAAGCAGCCCCCTGCACTGCTGGGCATCTTTCTGGAAACAAATAACCCCACTGTCGCTTTGGGGATCCAAGCCCTTTTGTGTTTTTTTTCCCAACTGAGCTGAAATTTACATAACATAAAACTATTTTAATTTTAAAGTGAACCATTCAGTGGCATTTAGTGCATTCAAATGTTGTATGACCACCACCCCTATCTAGTTCCAAAACATTTTAATCAACTCAAAAGGAAACCTGATACCCATTAAGCAGTTACTCCCCATTTCTATCTCCCCCCAGTTCCTGGCACCCACCCACCCGCCTACTTTCTGTCTCTATGGATTTACTTATTTTGAATATTTCTTTTCTTTTTCTTTTTTTTTTTTTTAAGAGACAACGTCTCACTCTGTTCCCCAGGATGGAGTGCAGTGATGTGATCATAGCTTATTGTAGCCTCCAACTCCTGAGCTCCAAGTGATCCTCCTGCCTCAGGCTCCCAAGTAGCTGGGACTGTAGGCACACAAGACCACACCTAGCTAATTCTTTTTTTTGTAAAGACTAGGTGTCAGTATGTTGCTCAGATTGGTCTCAAGTGATGCTCCCACCTCAGCCTCCCAAAGTGCTGGGATTGCAAGTGTGAGCCACTGCACTTGGCCAGCATAGTGTTTTGTAGGCTCATCCATGTTGTAGCATTATTAGTACTTAATTCCTTCTTTTTTTTTACAGAAATATATAGTATATTTATTCATTCATTGGAGCTATGTTAGAGACTAAACATACAGAGATAAGTAGGATTACAAGGAAAGAATCTAGAACAAGTATAGACAAATTTGAAGAATATAAAAATATGAAACCTAATGATGCAGATATAAGACTTACTTGAATAATTTAATTAAATGGATAAGAATTCTTAATGTCAAATCATGTTTAGTCATTTCTATATGCATTCCAAATTTATTCAATGAGCAACAACTATGTTAAAATGAAGAGGAAAAACTATTAGTCTACCTACTACAAGGGTTTTTGAGGGTCAAATGAAAAAACCTAGGTAAAAACGTTTATAAATTTGTGAAATTCTATTCAAATACAAATTATTAAAATCATTAGTACAGGTTTTTATTTTCCATCTTCTATATTTCTATCATCCATCAAAGAAAATCATATCACATTTGCTCAATGAAAACAATGATCATCAACTTTGTCAAGAAGTAAATATATGAATTACATTTTATTTCTATTTTTAACTACCAAAATTTTCTACTTTTTTCCTTTTTATTGCTGAATAATATTCTGTTGTATGCATATACCCACGTATTTATCCATTCATCCATGGATGGACATTTGAATTGTTTCCACCTTTGGCAATTATGAATAATGCTGCCATGAATATGTATACACATGTATTTGTTTGAGTACTTGTTTTCAGTTCTTTTGGATATATCCCTAGGAGTGTAATTGCTGGGTCATTATGGTGATTCTGTGTTTAACTTTTTGAAAAACTATTAAATGTTTTCCACAGCAGCTGAGTCATTTACATTCCCACCCTCAGTGTATAGGAATTCTAATTTCTCTATGTTCTAGCTAACATTGTCTATTTTCCTTTTTTTTTTTTTTTGGTAATTATAGCCAACCTAGTGGGTGTGAAATGGCAATTCACTGCGGTTTTGATGTGCATTTACCTAATGACTAATGATGTTGAGCATCTTTGTGTGCTTGTTGGCCATTGTTTAACTTCTTTGAAGAAATAAATGTCTATTCAAGTTCTTTGCCCACTTTTTAATTGGGTTGTTTATCTTTTTGTTATTACACAAGAGAAAGTACATATTAGGGGACAAACCCCAGTTCCCGACATGGTACCCCAACTGTATTAACTCTCAGAATAGCAGTCTGAGCAGAGTCCTGCTCCGGTTGGGAGGAACAGAAGGGAAACTTCATTTTCTCTCTCTAGGTACATCCATTAAATGAGCCTCTCTCAAGTTCTCTTCAGACGGGACTACTTGTGAAGGACTAGAGCTTGGTATTAAGTCATCCAGGAGAGGACTCAAGTAAGCACAGAGAAAAAGGAGAAGAAAGAAATTGACTGGAAAGCGAATGAAAGTGGCACATGGATGATAAGGTCATGGAATGCTTGTATGGATGTATTTGTGTCAATGTTCCTTTATTGTTCAATTTTTATGGGCAGAGATTTCCATCTGGAAGGCAAACCACCACTGACAACAAAAACCAAACAGATGTGTGAGGGGTCTTTATTTTTGTGGTGTTTTATGGTTTTTAAAATGTTCTCGCAATCTTTTTCTCATTGAGTTGCTATAACAACCTTATATACCAGGAATGGCAGATAATGCTACCTCCATTTCACTCCCATGATAAGATGGAGTCTCAGAGGTTAGGAGATTTGTAGCTATTAAGTGGCAGAGGCAGGATTCAAACTCAGCTTCCCTCATCCCTCACCTGCCATCTTGTATTTATTCACTGAAGGGCTTTCCCATAATGCTCTGCTTCAAATCATGTGCACAAATGGAGCGAATGGGCCAGGCCACTTGAAGCCTGACAGGAAAGCCTGACACCCGGCAGGAAATCCTAGAGGTCCTACTTTTGGACATCCCATCTTCCCAGACCTGCTGTTAATATCTATGAAGTCTTGGAAGGCTCCTGTAGTGTCAGTCCCACTGTCTGCCTTCCTGGCCTGCTGCAGGGTGGTATGGACAATGAGACAGCAGCCCAGGGGGAGAGGGAAACGGAGGTGAGGGGTGTCGGTGAACAGGCCATTGGCAGCCTCTGTGCCCTGTTGGGAAAAATGGGAGTTCCTAGTTCTGGATTCACGTGAAAGTCTCTAGCCAAGGACTCCACCAATGCAATAGAAAAGTCAGAGATGCTTACACGCACATCCTAGGGATTGCCCCACAAGAAAGTCTGTTTTCTATCTTGGGAGACACCTCAGAAACATATTTTACACTTTGTATTTGCTGCATGAACAAAGCGCAGTGAAACAAAGCACCTTGTATAATTTTTTCCCAATAAGTTGATGACAGTTTTGATGACAATGACAGGAAGTTAGGAACTGAGGTTTCTTATCTGGGGGCCAACATTGCTTTGAGGAAAAGGCAAGATATTTAAAGGCAGAAGTCCTGCTACTAACTGACCATATGATCTTGGGCACAACCAAGCCTCGGTTTCCTCATCTGAGAAATGGGAGCAGAACAGCAATAGCACACATCTCTTGAAAAGTTCACAGATCAAATAAGAAAATCTGTGGGAAATTGCTTTGTAAACTGTAAAGAGATATATAAATATGAAATATCATTATAGTATAAACCCAGCCTTTAAATGTCAAGCCAAAGTTAGAAGGGAATATAAGAGTGAGAGAGAAGTTCAAGTGCAGCCATCAGATCATTGACAGGGCTTCAGCCCTGATTTGCCCTTCTGGAAGGGTCTGATGTCAATCATGGGTGAGAATCATTAGGATGATTGGTAGTAACTTATAACCTCCTCTCCCCATATTGCTACAAACACAAAGATTTCCAAAGAACTTTATTCAACTTTTCATAAAAATATCACTCCTGTAAATGTCAGGAAAGTTTCCTTTTTTCTATTGTTGACAGTAATAGAAAGTTATTTGTTAATTCCCAGGCAAATCGAGTTGGGGCTGCTGGTAATTTCAAGATATAAAAAAATTTAAAGGGACAAAAACACAGAGCATGGGAAAACTAGCTATTGTACAAATTGTAGCAATTTAAAAAACGACTTTTCCCATCTAGGGATTTCTGTTACACAGTCGTCTTTCACGTTATTTTTAGTATGTGTTTTTAAACTGTTTTCTCAGCGATTTTGAATCATATCAAGGTCTATACTTATTTTAAGCAGTTCTGAAAACAAGGCATCTCCTAGGATACTTGATGGGAGAGGAATATAGACTACACTGTTAGCAGCGGTTACCTCGGAGGGCGGTGCGAGCGGAACTGGGGAGATCGGGGGTGATCCATTGCTTCTCGACTCTTACAATGAGCATGCAATGTAATCAAATTACAACTATACACACATATATAAAAGTAATAAAAATAAAAATTGTTTCAGAAAATACTCTATTTGTCTAGATGAATCCTCACATTATCTAGAAAAAATATGACACACTCAGGAACTCCATTTCATTCCCCCAGCCCTTCTTCTTGCCTTCGCCTCTCCTCGCCTGCAACACATTGACTTGACAAATCATCCCCAGCTGTTGAAAATTTGGGGGAGGAAAGAAAATTTAACTTTAGCTCAAGTGTCTATATTGACAAACCTGAAAACCCAAGTCCACTAGATTTTGAACTCAAGAGCAGGGCCTTTTGTGTTTTTTTCTTCAAACCACTCATTCATCCATTCCATACACGTGTACTGAGTGCCAGGCAGAGCAGTTAACAGATCAAAATCTCTGCCCATAATGAACTTATTTCCTGGTATTGATGCATACTCTTCACAAAAGTTTGTGGAATAAGTGAATTTGTTAATAAGCAGTTATTGGGCGCTTACTACGACCCAGGAATTATTTTAAGCAGTGAAGCTATAGCATTGAACCTGACAAAGCTTACATTCTAGTGAAGGGAAGACAGACATAAGCCCACTAAGTCAATGCAGAAATGTCAGGTGGGAAACTGTACACAGCCTGACCATTGGTGCTGACGCCGCTGCCTGCGTAGAAGTGAGCTGCACAAACGGGAAAACGTGCAGACTTTCCTTGTTGCCTGCTGGCTTCTGTCTTTGAACTTATCACAGCAAGTGGAACTAAAATTCCTTCCACATCACGCGTGGCACAGGGTCAAGCCTTCCCTTTCTTTTGCCCAGTACTCCCACAAAGGTAGCTGCCTACAATGTCAGGCAGCCTACTAGTTTTCCCTTGCTGACATAACAAATTACTACAAGATTGGTGGCTTAATGCAACTTTATCATCTTACAGTTCTGGAGGTCAGAAGTACGAAATAGGTGTCGCAGGGCTAACATCAAGGTGTTGGCAGGACTTGTTCCTTCTGGAAGCTCTAGGAGAGAACCTTTCCTTTTCTTTTCCAGCTTCCAGTCCTTGCCTCCTGGGCCCTTCCTCCATGTTCAACTCAACGCTGGCAAGATCAGGCTGAGTCCTTCTCACAGTGCTTTCTCTCTGCTTCTCCCTCTCCTGTCTCCCTCTTCTGCTTTTTTGGACCCTAGTGATTATATTGGGCCCACTTGGATCACCCAGGCTAATCTCCCCTCTTCCAGGTCAACTGATAGCACCCATAGTTCTATCTGCAACTTTAATTCCACTTTGTCATGTAGCCTAACATAGTCACAGTTTCCAGGGATTAAAAGATGGCAGGGTGGGTGGGGGGGGGGTGGTGGTGAGGGGGGGCAGATTATTCTGTCCACCACAAGCAGGCTAGAAAGGAAGGAGCTTTTTTAGCCCCCATCCTGAATTTTTAGCACAGTGTTGGAAATATTGACTGGTTTATACATGATTATGGTAAACAGAAGAGAAAATGCCACACCCTCCAGACATGGGGAATGTGCTAAGCCACTTATTTTCTAAGCCACATCACCTTTCCCTGGCTAGGAGCTGTAGGAGGCAGCAAGCTCAGTAACTCCCACAAGAAACTCTAAAACTTCCAGCCTAAAGGTCTTTAATCACCTGCTCTGTTTTGTTTTGTTTGTTTTGTTTTTTCTCCCTTATAACTACTTAAGTATTGGGGAAGATTACTTCTTATTCTTCCCCTTTGCATAGCACTTGGTAGAGCACTTTCATATCCTCTCCCTTGACCCCCAGGAAAAGTCTGTGGGGGGGAGGAGCAGGGAGCACACCGTCCCCATATAGCAATTAAGAAACTAAACCTCAGATGGGAAGGATGCTGTGTCCAGGATTATGAAGCCAGGACTTGGGCTGGATCTTCTGACACCAAGGCCTGTACTCTCTCCATCACAACAGGTTAACCCCACAGTCATTTCTCTGGGTTCAGGATTCCGGGGTCCCTGGACCAAGATCCATCTTCCCCATACAACCGTGATCATTGTTGTCATGATTGCCACATCATCTCTGTGAATTTCCTCAAAGTTATTCATCACTGTCAGTAACCACCTTCGGCTCTGTCCAGAGGAGAAACCATGACAGGGCATTTAGTCCCACTTTCTGATTCAAGCTATCACCGTGTCAAGAAATCAACCAATCTGATCTCTGTTTCTGCGAGTAATCCTTTACCTGTTCTCCCTGGTGACACCCAGACTCAGTCCCCAGATGGTTGAAACAAATTAAAATCATCCCCAGTCAAGATCTCCAGGACGACCAGCCTCAGGATGCATCCCTGACATCCTTATTCCGATTATCTACGGCTGCCAAACAAACCACCCCCCAACAGTGGCTTGAAACAACAACTATTGCATTTGCCCATGACTCTACAATCTGAGCAGTATTCAGTCGGGTGGTTCTCCTCTCTGTCCTGTTGGTGGTAGCTCACGTGAGAATAAGAAAGAAAAGACAAATAGTATCTTGGTGTTATTATGAAAATAGTCTTGACCTTGCATACCACCTAAAAGGGCCTCAGGGACCAAGCCTCAAGGGGTCCCTGGAACACACTTTGAGAACCACTGTCCTATCTCTGTGTTGAGGTTGGACCATGGCTTGTTTGGGAAGAAGGACACCAGCTAGTTCTAGGGAAACTCTATAAAGTCCTGGGGGTGCTAAAGAACGTTTATAATTGTCAAAAGTACCCAGCCTGTTACAGAGAGCACTAAATTCAACTTCCAATCTCTGGAGCTACTTAGCCTCTTCCCATTGCTCTTACGTGCAGACTCCAGCTAACATCCTACGTGCAAGGCAGAAGTCCTATCATTTTGTTACAGAGTATGTGGGATTTGTTTTGGGTCAATTTTTTTCTCATCAGAATTTAAAATTTCCACAATCCAGCTCAAGCCTTGCTCTGTGTTAAATCTTCCATGACACGTGCCATATTTTCAAAATGCCTCGCAGTGGCATTGCCCTTACATTTATTAAAGGGAGGAGGGATTGAGCCATGCAGCTCTTATTAAAACCCAAGGCAGTCACACTGCTTTGAAAATTTAGTGGTTAGCTAATATAAAAGTCATAAAAGGTTTGGGGTTCTGAGGACTTCCATAAACTTTGGATTTTAGGTGCCCTGAGATGCAATTTCTAAGCAACTTCTTTGATCTCTGGTTGCCCTGGTAAATCATTTATTAGGGTAGCCTTTTTAAACAGAATCCTCTCAACCTCTCCCACAAGATATATAAAATAATGTACTCTGCAAGCAGTCATCAACTCCCTGTACTTACTGTATTCGCTGATTACAAACGGATGGAAATGTTAGGAGTTTTTTCAACCAATTCTTTTTTTTTTCTCAGAAATTTTCAGAAGAGATAGTGATGATGTACCATATGATGCTAGATTGCAACTGCCTGAAGTTTCCAGAATGGAACATGCCATACTAAGATTATCGCAGGAGTGTTTGTTTTTTAAAGACTAAGATATTTACAACTAATAGAGTTCCAAGTTTTACTGGGTCAATCTCCATGTCAGTCCAGTCACACTGTTTTCTTGTAGCATCTTGTATTTTCCTCCCCCTCTTACCCTGACCTCATTACTGTAAGGCCTCTCCTTCCATTCTATGTGCCATGATGTTTAGGGACTCCAGGGAGAGAGTGGTGTAGTCATCAAATGTCCATAACCACCCACCTCCACTCTTGTCTGCTTTTCTCTCTCTCTCTCTCTCTCTCTCTCTCTCTCTCACACACACACACACACATGCCCCACCCTGCTTTTTCTGAGGACTTCAGAGAAATCAAAAGTAGCCATCACCAGGAAAAAGTTTGGGGACTTCTGGCTTAGAAAAATGTAAATGTCACTTATCCCCAAGTGTCTAACATGACATGAGAAGAGAGATTTGTCAGGGAGATGTCCTGATCAAGGTTTGGAAAGAACAAATTTTCAAGTCTCTACCACAGTTATATTCAAGATCAAAAGTTCTGGTTTTGTAGATTAAGAAAAACATTGACTTAGTCACCCTGAAAAGAATTATTCTCATAAACTAATTTAAGTAGCAATTCAAGTCTCAAGATTATGGATGAAAACCTATCCCCAAATTTGTAAAAAAAAATTTTTGAAACAGGATCTCCCTCTGTCACCCTAGGTTGGAGTACAGTGGTGTGATCATAGCTCACTGCAGTCTTGAACTCCTGGACTCAAGTGATCCTCCTGCCTCAGCTCCTGAGTAGCTGAGACTATAGGTGTGCGCCACCATCCCTGACTAATTCTTTTTAAAATTTATTTTGTAGAGATGGGGCCTCACTATGTTGTCCAGGCTGGTCTCAAACTCCTGACCTCAAGCAATTCTCCCTTTCTCACCCTCCCAAAGTGCTGGGATTACAGGCATGAGCCATCGTGCCTGGCTGCAAATTTGTACAGCTTAGAGAAGGAAAGACCTTTCTAAGGAAGACAAAAAGCCATAAAGGAAGACATAAAGAAAAAGATTGATAAATTTAATTATATAAAAATTTTAACTTTCTGTGCAAAAAGCTATATAAACTAAATCAGAAGACAAATGACTGATTCAGAGAAATGTTTGCAATATATATGAGAAAGGGTTAATTTAAAATTCAAAAAATGCTTACTAATCAATAGGGTAGGAAAATGAATAAAGCAGCTAATCAGGCTGTTAATAAAAAAATAAGTATAATGGCAGACACATAAAGACTCACAAATTAATACAAATAAAAACAACAATGAGATCCTGTTATGGACGGAATATGTTGCCCAAAATTCATATGTTGAAGCCCTAATCCCAATGTGATGGTATTTGGACATGGGGCCTTTGGCATGTAAATAGGGTTAGATGAGGTCATGGGGGTGGACCCCCTACAATGGGATTAGTGCCTTTATGAGAAGAGACACCAGAGACCAGATAGTGTGCTTCCTCTGTCTCTTGTCTTCTCTTCTTCCTCTCTCTCTCCCTCTCTTTCTCTTTCTCTCTACCATATGAGGATACAGAGAGAAGACACTGGTCTGCCAGCCAGACAGGGAGCCCACACCAGAACCTGACCACGCTGGCACCCCAATCTTTGATGTCCACGCTCCAGAACTATGAGAAACTAAATTTCTGTCGTTTAAGTCCCCTAGTCTTTTGTATTTTGTTATGGCAGCTCAAGCAGCCTAAGACAAATAGCATTTTCATCTGTTAGATTGTAAACTATTTAAAATGTTTGATATATCCAGTGATGGCAAATGTGAGGTGAATAGGAGTTCTCCTACTCTCTTGTTGCAACCTCTCTGGGAAACCACATGGCAATATGCATCAATTTCTAGAATGCACACATTTTTGACTCAGCAGTTCCTACCTCCAAGAATTTATGCTGTTTTTGTACATTGTGTACAACAATGTATGTACAAGGATGATTAGTGGTGTACTGTGAAACAACACCAAAAACTGGAAGAAGCATAAATGTACATCAGTAAGCAACTAGTAAATAGTTTGTCCTTAAATAAGCTACTCTACAGCCTTTAAAAAAAGAATGCAGTAATTGTTGAATTGAGAAGATAAAAATATAGGTGTTCATTGTATGATTCTTTAAATCTGTTTATTGAAAAATTCTCATGATAAAAAGTTGGGCAATGGGGGGCGACTATAGTAGACTTATAGATGCTGTTATGCAAACTGATCGAGATAGATTAATTTTTTTAAAAGTCACAGAACAATATATACAGTATTATTCAGAGTTTTCCAATCTTTGACCTATTATTCTATGGCTTTCCCTAAATTCAACCCCCTACTTCCTTGTTTTCATTATTACAAATCATTCTGTAATGAACATCTTTGTTCATAGTCTTTTTGCACATCTCACTATTATTTCAGAATAAAATCATGGATGCTTAGAATTGGGGCTTATGATGATTATTAAGGCCATTCAAAAATATAAAAAATTATCTTCTAAAAATGTTCTTCCAATTTGTCCTTTACCAAAAATTCCATAATTTATTAAATTCCACAATTTAATAAATGCCTATTCTGTGTCCATACTATTAAAAATACCAGGGGAGCAGCAGAATTCCCCACAGGCAGTTCCGAACACTCCTCTTAAGCCACCAATATAATAACTAATCCTTATTGAGTGCTGTGATCTGCCAGGCCCTGTGCTAGGTCTTTCACAGGCCACATTGCACTGCCAAATTCTGACTCACTGTGGGAGGTTGCATCTGAGTTATTTTTTTGAGGGACTGATTTTTAAAAGAGAAGTTAATCTCCCTGACTTCTGAACTCTCCAGTACAGCACAAAGTTTAAAAAGGAACTAAAAAAAAAAGATGAGTTCATTACTTTGCATATATCCAGCCCTCCTCTTTGAAATTGGGTTTCTTACCCAGTAGTTAACATTTCAGCACCATGATAAACACCCTTTGGGGCTCTCTGCAGAGTGATGGACACAGGGGCCAGCCAAGTTCTCCCACCTAATTGGTAGGAAGATGAAAAGTCAGCAAGGGCTTTGTGGAGTTGCTGGGTCTAACCCAGAATAGATCAGTGAACTGAGAATGAGTGAAGTCTTAAAATTTCACTGATAGGCAGAAAAGAAAAAGAAAGAAAGGATGGAAGGAAAGAAGGAAGGATGTGGATCCTTTTGGGATAATTAATTCAGTTTTCCTTTTTCCTGAGTTTGATGAATGATCTTTGTGCAGGACATTGTCCATTGTGTCACTTAATGATTGTTATTATATGTAGGAGCCCATGTGAGACATATGTGCTCCAGGGTCATTTCTGTCCCACTAAGAAATCAGTATGCTTTCTTTCTCAGTAATAGAACTAGGGAAATTTAGAGCTGAAGCCGGTGTTCAACCTCAGCACCTTCATGCACATTCAGGATTTGTATGTTTCTTTCTTCTTCCTTTACTTCCTCCTGGTTTTCTATCCTAATGTCCATTTTTCCAATGACGTTGTATAGATATCCTTTAATATATTTTGCTTCGAATCATCTTTTAAGGGCAGCATAAGATAGAAGCGAGGCATCCCTGGCTAACGTGCACAGGGCTAGACACAGGCCGGCCGTGGCTGTGTGTGCACGTTCAGCATGCTGAACACTGCTGTGCCTCTCCTTCATCCACTTATTCAACAGACATTTGTAAATACCAGATGGTAGGCTGGGTTGGTGGCAAAGCACATAGACCCTAGACTCAAGCAGGATCCACTGTTTATAATCTGCAACTTCGGGCAGGTCTCCTAATTTCCCTGTGCCTCAGTTTTCTCATCTGGAAAATGGAACCAATAATAGTCACATTCTTCTGGGGTATTTGTGAGGATTAACCACAATAATACAGGCAAAGTACTTGAAACCACATCCAGCACGTAATAAGGTCACATAGTGTTAGCTTTTGTCGTCATCACTATTATTCTTTAGTAGAGGCTGGTATGGATTGAACTGTGTCCCCCAAGATCTCTATGTTGAAGTCCTAACCACAAGGACCTCAGAATGTGACTGTAATTGGAGATAAGGTCTTGAAAGAAGTGATTCAGTTAAAACGAGGTCATCAGGGAGGGCCCTCATCCAAAATGACTGGTGTCCTTATAAAGAGAGATTAGGAGACAGACACAGAAAGAGGGAAGACCACATGAGGACACAGGGAGAGGACGGCAGTCTACAAACCAAGGAGAGAGGCCCCAAGAAACAAGCTGACAACACTTCGATCTTAGAATTTTAGCTTCCAGAATGTTAAGAAAATAAATTTCTGTTGTTCAAGCCATATAGCCAATGGTAACTTGTTATGGCAGCCGTAGCAAACTAACACAGACGCTTCTACGTGCCTGACTGTTTCCCAGGCTCGGGATGTGCAGTGGCTAGGACAGCCCTGCGTCTATGGAGGTTACAGTCTGGTAGAGATAAATCACGAACACGTGAACAATGTAATTTCAAAAACTGACAGGCACCATGACAAAAACGGTAACAGTGATATGGCATGTCCTTCGACGGGATGGTTGGATGGTCAGCCAAGGTCCCCTCAAAAGTGACAAGAGGAAGCCAGCATGGGAACACTGGGCCCAGGGCAGGAGGGGCAAAGGTGGCCCTTGTGGTTGGAAGGCAGCCAGGGAGGGGGTCAGAGGGGAGCAGGGCCAGGTCACAAAGGGTCTGCAGGCCAAGGAAAGACCTTGGATTCATATTTGAAAAGCCCACTGTGCTGGGAGGAGAAGGAGTGAGGGGCTGGAGTGGCAGCTGGGAACACGGGCCACAAGAAGGTGAACTTGGATGGGGGAGAGGAGGAGGCGGAGAGGAGAAGGCTGGATGTACGCGCGACATAGGCTGAAGGAGAAGTTTGCAGGACTCGTTGTGACTTAGACACAGGATGGGGGCAGGAGAATATCAGCGAGGGAATAAAAAGGTGCTAGGTGTTTTCTTGGAATAACTGCCTGGAAGGTAACGACACTTGCTGATGTGGGGAAGACAGCAGGGTATGGGGGGGGCTTGGGGGACAGCTCTGGGGTGGAATTAGAGCTACAGGGTGGCCAGCCCATGACTGAGATGCCTCTTACCTAGGCAAGTGGGATGTCAAGGAGCCTGTCGTTGTAGGACTTAGGGCTGAGAGAGATGAAGGGCCAAGCTACACAATTCTGAGTCCTCTACAGGGATGGGTGAGACCACTGAGGAAGGTGCCAGAACAGAAAGCCTGGGATTAGGTGTGAGCCCTTGCATGCTGGAGCTTAAGAGCACAAGAGGAGTAGACTAAGAAAGAGCCATCCGTGAGGTAGCAAGAAAAACAGGAGTGCACATCCCGGAAGTCAAGAGGAAATCAAAGGTAAGAACTCCACACACTGACTCCGTGTTCCCGCGTACATGCGGTAACAAGCATGTCTGAGAAGGAACGCGTTCCCAGATGGCCCCTCACATGCGTGTGTGCCCAATCGTGGGGCTGTCTGTCCATGTATATAGTTATAGAATCCAGCGCTTCCAGGGTTTGAAGCTCTTTTTAAAATTGCATTTTACACATCAGTAAACTTGTAATGCAGGAACTGCTTTCTTAGGGTTATTTATATCCCTGGGCTGCAGAAGGATTTGTCAGGAAATAATATGAATGTTATTTATCTGACTGTTCAGCTTTATTGACTGTTACATTTCACATCCTTCAGTTCTTTTTGGCAGAGAAGTAAATAACACTGCTATTAACCTCTAACACTGGTATAAAAATAGGCAGTTATTAAGGGGTAAATATTACTTTGACGATTATTGCCCCAGTCTGCTTTCTCTGGGAGAGGTCATAAATAAGGCCTCTCGTGGGGTCCACAAAATTCCCAATTTTGTTGAAGGAGCTGGCAGTTCTCCTGGCCACGGGCTTTGATTTGGAGCCACGTGGAGCCGATAGAAAATGCTCAATGAGGTATTGCTCATTTCTGGAGAAAAATCAAGCCAGCATGAATGCCCCACCGTGGCTGTATGTGCAGGAGCTGGAGGTATTAGGTCCTAAGGTTTCCACAAGGAGAGAATTAGAGAGGGCTGAAGGCCTTGCTAGGAGCCAGGCTTGGGGGCAGGTGAGCATATAGAAGCCCAGGGTTTATGTCAACCTGCTGAAGGACCCACGCTATGACTCTGGAAGCCTGGTGCCCAGAGTTTCATGGTGGTCATTCTTTAGTAATGAACAGATTAACTGACAAGTTAACCACATGCAGTTGCCCTACTCCAGAGGTAGGGGAATGAAGAGTTATGATGACAGTACAGGAATAATCTTTAACTAGAAGCCAAGAGCACTAAACTATAGTCTCAATGCTAACTTCCATTTGTGTTATGACCCTGGGCAAGTTTTTGCCTTTTCATCCATAATAAATGAGGGGGTTGACCTATGTGGTTTTCTAAGACCCCTCCAGTCCAGAAATGCTTTGTCAATAACCCAGTTAGGCCTAGTTGGATGAACCCACCATGTCTAAGGGCACCCTGATGAACAGTAGGCCATTTCCTAGTGACGTCTGCCCACACAGTGAATCCCTCGTCGTTCTGCAGGAAGCCACAGCCATAGAGGGACCTGGGTGCTCAAGCCAGTCCCAGGCTATCACCTAAACTGAGACCTCTTTGCAGACTGCTTTTCTTTGCAGCTCTGCCAAAGGCTGCTTTAACATTGAGAATCACTGTTCGTTTTGTTTGCTCTCCAGGATTAAATTTTCTTGGCTTTTCAAAGATGATGTTTAGCCTTGCTCCATCCTCTGATTACAAATGTAAAAATGTGGTTTTTTTTTTTCCTCCTTGAAAAGCAGTTAAATCCAGACCTCATGATTAAAAAATAGTTGGAATGTTTCATGCAGAATGAGAGGCATGCATGCTTCATACTGTGCAGGAGATTAACTTCTGAAGAGCTGCCTTTATGTGAATGCCTTCTAGGAATCCATTATCTACTGAAAATTCGGTAAAACGACAGGTCCAGTATTAATTTAATTTGCATATTTGGAAAGTTTGGGTTTTTACGCATTAGCAGCATGGAGGTGGTGACGTGCAGTAGTGAGGCACAGCTCTGCTTTCCTACATCTAAACTGTGCTAAATTAATCAAACGCAGTTGCTCAAGCTGCTCGTCTCTATAGATAAAACTTTCGTGGATGTGAACAATGTGGTATCTGCATTCCACTTACATACTCAGTCGAGAGAGTTATACTTATGAAACAATAGAAATACACACACAAGAGTGAAATATATAATGTTATAGGACCATTTGTTATAAATGTCAGCAGAACGGTTTGGAAATCCTGGCCTCATTTTAATTTTCCTAGCATTTACTATTTTTATACTGGTGTAAGTTAATAGACCCTGTGCTAGTATTTCCTGAAGGTTGTATATTGTTGCATATGGAGATTTTTTAAATCATGATGATGGGTGCTATAACTGTAGCCCCTCAAATAACAACCACAACGAAATGTGCATCTTGGCAGAGGAAAAGATAATTGTGTGCTTCACAGTAGCATAGGGTGTAGACACATGTTATATCTCTGCGTGCATCATGCACCTTTATGATGGGAACAGAACACATGGAGAGAGGAAAAAAGTAGAACTTCGAAAAATGATGAGAATGGATCACAGAGAGATTGGTTCGACAGAGCAGATGGAGGTGCTTCTCTAATCACAGAAATCTTTGCTGATGAGAAACTCCATCCTGGCCCCACAGAAGATCCACTGTAGGATGAGACAGCCAGTCTTTGAAAGCCACCTGAGAAAGTCATAATCCGTGCACTAACACACTGCAAGGGCGTCCAGCCCTCCCTGCATAGACGTGGCCCACTGGTCAGGGATCACACACAGTATTCCTGCTACCATGGGGATGGTGGCTATGGGGCTCCTGGGCATTCACTCCTCCCAAGAACTCTTTCCCTCCTGTCTCCACACGCTTCTTTTTCTGTCAAGCTTGTTCCATTTTCTAGCAACAAAACAAAGCTTGGTGTGGCTGTGGTTCCTGTCTGAAAATGAGCAAGGATTTGCACTGGGCTGTTGCCCTGGTTGGGGGTCCCTGTGTGCCTTTCTGCTATGGGCAGTGGGGTCCTTTCACAGAGAGAACTCATTGTAAGAGAAGATGAAACCTAATACCTTGAGCTAAACAGAGTTTTTTGGGACCAATGATTCTGAGGACAGGGTGGCATCTTTTAGCTAGAATTGTCTCCTGGCTGCATCCCCCACTGAAATTATTGTGGCCTGGTGGTTGGGGGCAGGGGATGGGGTCTCAGTAAAAACGAACAAAGCTCATCAAGAGAAGAAGGGGCCATGATCATGTGCTAGTTAACTGAAAATGCCTGAAAGCCCATGTGAGATGCTCCCTAAGAACTATCAAAAGACTATTGGACGTATTTACAAGGTCCTCTTCCATGAGTGGGGTGGGACTGTGGTACACCTGTGAGAACTGGCTTAAATGAGAGCTAGTGGCATTTAGGTCATTATTGTTATGTAATTCCATTTGTACTCCAGAATGAGGAGCCCTGGAGAAGGCAAGTCCCGACTGTCCAATCAGATGCTTCCCAGATGCACCTGTGCACATGGTTGAAACCCGCCCACCCCTGCTCCAACATCATTTGGACGGGGGTTGGCAGCATCACCATGACGTGAGCACTTGTGAGACATGCAGACTCTCAGACCCCACCCTGACCTGCTGAATCAGAACCTGCATTTAACAAGAGCCCCTGGGATTCCCACGTATGTTAAAGTCCGAGAAGCATCGTTCCAAAGTGGTGATTCCGAGTCTTGGCCGGACAGCACAATACCTTATGAAGCTTTAGAAACTACTGATGCCTGCATCCTATTCCTAGAGATTCTAATGGTGTGGCCTGGGCTCTGGCATTTTTAAAAAGCTCCCCAGATGATTTTAATGTGCAGCCAGGAAAGAAAACCAGAGGAAGAACTTTGTTAGAATCCACGTCAATGACCTTTTGAATTTTTCTATTTTTAAAAAGAGAAAAATAGCTGCCTCTGTTGACCAGGCTAGAATACGGTGGCACGATCATAGCTCACTGCAGCCTCGAACTCCTGGGCTCAAGCGATCCTCCCACCTCAGCCTCCTAATTAGCTGGGACTACAGCTGCAGTCCACCATGCTTGGCTATTTATTTTTGTACAGTTGAGGTCTCAATGGCTGTCTCCAGGCTGGTCTCCAACTCCTGGCCTTAAGCAATCCTCTCGCCTCACCCTTCCAAAGTACCAGTGGCCTTTTGCCAAATAGCCTGCACTGGGTACCTCTTGGGCGATGGATGCCAAGAGGATGTGTATTGAGCACATTGAAATTAACATGTTTGTATTTATAATCACAACTACAGATATAATTTGTCTTATTCAACAGAAATATTTATGAAAAGCAGCATACAATGATGTGTCTGTAGTTTGAACCATATTTTCACATTAACATTTTTAAAGCCTTTCATCCAAGTTTGTGTCTTGTTAATTAGTTAATATTGTTATGTTATATTAACATAAGACACACTTGTTAATTTAAGAATTTTTTTGTAAAGCATCTGATTATAATGTAACAGTCCCACCTAATTTTTCTTTTTTTTTTTTTTTTTTTTTTTTTTTTTTTTTGAGACAGAGTCTCGCTTTGTTGCCCAGGCTAGAGTGAGTGCCCTGGCGTCAGCCTAGCTCACAGCAACCTCACACTCCTGGGCTCAAGTGATCCTTCTGCCTCAGCCTCCCGGGTAGCTGGGACTACAGGCATGCACCACCATGCCCGGCTAATTTTTTTATATATATATATCAGTTGGCCAATTAATTTCTTTCTATTTATAGTAGAGACGGGGTCTCGCTCTTGCTCAGGCTGGTTTTGAACTCCTGACCTTGAGCAATCCGCCCGCCTCGGCCTCCCAAGAGCTAGGATTACAGGCGTGAGCCACAGCGCCCGGCCCCACCTAATTTTTCTGAGATTAAATTTTCATACATTAGGCTTGTTTGACGTGAAGAGTTATCAGACACCCCACATGTACATTACATGACCTTGTCACATGACTAAATATCAAGTTCTCATATTTGAATCTCAAACTCCCTTTCTCTCTGTGAGCCTATAAGTATCCCCTGTTAGAGCACCTTTTCTATTCACTCTGCCATTGACTGTGTCCTGTGGTCTATTTATTTCCCTCCCACTAGACGTCACGCTCCTGGAAGAGTGAAACCATGTACACTCGTCTCCATGTTGTGTCCGTGTGAGGTGTTCGATAAATGTTGCTGAGTGTGTAGTGGGTGGCCAGATGTGCGAATGAATGGGGACAGAGGGAGAAGTGTGACATCCGTGGCATCTCCACCGCCAGGTCAGGGAGGCAACATTGCCCAGTCAAGCAGTGTTGAGGGTCGGGTAAGCCAACCTCCCGGGCTCCTGCTGTTGCCTTCTTTTCTCCTTGTGGACTCTCCTTCATTGCCCTGTGTGAGTACAGCCCCCTCTCTGTAGTGCTAGTTGGGAGGCTAGGTTTCCTTTGAGTTCTATTGTACACAGCTGTGTTGTCACCTTTTTTTGCAGAAAATACTAGATCCCCCCCCCCATACCCACGAATGTTTAATCTTTCCTCACACATTTCCAAAGAAGGCACACAAATAGGGAAGACCCAGGTGAATCAAAATAAATACGCTGGACAGGGTTTGTGGCCTCAAAATCTACATGACCAAGATTTCATCTGACTTGACCAGGCAGAATTGGGTCACCAGTAAATAGGGAGTCATTTTAGGGCAATACTGAGATTATTATCAAAACTGTTTGTTTCACACAAACTTTACTGTGAAGTGAGTGCTTTGAATGTCATAAACAATGTTTATTGATGGATGGCGGGAAAGAGGGAAGGAAGGAAGAGAGGAAGAAAGGAAATTAAGGTGGGAGAAAGGGCGGGAAGATGGAATTTGCTCTTATACTTAGCATTTTTCTCCAGTGAAATCAAGTGCTGAATTGCAAGGAAAAAACTAGAAAATATCCTGAGGTTGAAAGCTAGACCTGGGATGATAAGTAAAATAACTTATTCCTCTAAATAGCTGATACAAAATAAAATATCACCAAATAGTGTTGCTTCCCACAAAAAAAAAAAAAAAAAAAGTTTTTATTAGGTTGTGGGGAGGAGGCCAGGAGGGCAAGGTCATCCTAACCTTCTGGCTTGACTTACGGAATTTCAAAACCAAAGCAAATACAGCTTTCCGGTGCAGAAAATGGAAAACTCTGGTATCTGTGTTTTCCTTTAACGTCTCATTCTGTCATTGGTCCTTTTCTTGTCGATAATGTTTAAAATGTAGTTAGTGGCTGGATTTTCCATTCAGATTTACACACTTTTCCCTACTTCAAGTGCAGCTTTGTTTTTTCCAGTCAATGATACGACCCTCACAGCAAGCAAGAGCGAGCTCCCGCTTGTCTCTGCTCTTTATCTGGGGTTTCCTGTTCCACCTCCAAGAGGTATCAGAGTGACAGTCAGGCTCCTAAGGAAAGCGGAGGCAAAATCACACAATCATTGATGGGACATTGAGAAACGAGAGAAATGCCCAAAGAAAAATCTAGAAAGTCTTCTCATCAAGGCAGCGTGCGTCTCTCACATCTGCGCTTCTCAAGGGGTGTGTGTCCCACCGCTCTCCCTCAGGCTCCCCCACCCCGAGTGTGTGACACTGTGGCAGTGTCACGGGGAGGCACAGGGTAACCCAGAGGATCTTGGAGCACAGGTTTACTCGGATGTGGGAGAGAACTGGAGCAGGTACGCGCATGCGCACTCACGTGCAGCGCCGATCTCGTCAGAGCGCAAACGTGATGCCGCCATGCTCCCTTGTCAGCCCCCAACGCCCCTCACGTTCCAGCCCTCCATAATCCCTCTCCTTCTGCCGCCTCCAGCCTCAGCCTGAACGCCTCCTTGCCAGTACTCCTGCCTCCTCCGCCTTTTCTCAGTTTCTCAAACTCCCGCACTCTCTTCCTGCCTCTGGGCCCTCCCGCCCAAGGCTCCCTCTGTGGAGAATGCTCTGCCCTCCCCTGGCTGCCGCCTACTTATTCCTCAGCTCTTCAGTTAAGAGTCACTTCCTCAAGGAAGCTTTTCCTAACTCCCCAAATTAGGGCAGATACCCTAGTTCCATGCTCATATACCACCCTGTAGGTCTTTCTCCTGGCACTTAGTGTACTTGAAATGAGCGGATTCGTTGATGAATTCATTTGAACGGTTTGTTTAATGGATGTTTTGCTCACCAGATTGTGACTCTGCTAAGGGCAGAGCCCATGTTTATCTTGTTCAACCTTGCAAACTAGCACGGCACCTGTTACGCAGTGGGCGCTCTGTCAGTATTTCCTGTTGTTGTTGAATGAGTGAGTAAAGTGGCATTTTAATTCCGACGCTAGCATCCGACAGAATTCTAACGCTCCGGGCTGCGCTGCGGTTCCCATTTCTCGGGAGGTTTATGAGGCTCCAACCAGGTGCCCAGGAGGGAAAAAGCAACAATGATGATAACAGAAGATCAGAGCAGTGGGGATAAATAGGAGCCTTTGAACACAGCACAAAGGGCAAAAGTGGCTTTAGAAAGAATCATGGGGGAAATAATGGCTTCCTAAGGAAAAACATGAAGAAAGGGAGGAGGAGAGAAAACACACTAGATGCAGGAGGTACAAGGAGCTCAGCACCTTGCTGCTGTTGTAGCTGAGCTTCTAGTAACTTCTAGTAATTGAGTAGGGCCTGTTGGCAGAGTGGGAGGGGGTGGGGGGACTCTGACCAGTGGCAGAGGGACAGCTGGGAGCTTCTGACGCTGGCAGAACACATTTATCCAGCCAGGTCAGCTTGGGAGAAGCCCAGAGCGACGTTTAGATGATAGAGAAAGGGTGGACTTTTCTACTGCTAGGAAGAAATAACTGCTAGTGAGAAAGGAGACAAAGCGAATGGGAGATACCTGACTTTAAAAAAAGAAGAGAAAATCATAAATGAAACTGATTTATCTGACTAACAGGCTGGCAATGGCATAAATGTTAAAAGGCCATTTGTTTTTCCATATCACAGAATGGGAACCGCTAAATTTGCAATATGAATGCTTTATTGTACTCTAAAAATTCTGAATTCTTTAGGCTGTTCTTTTTCTGTTCCAAAAAAGCTATTTTAAAGGCTCACATTAGAATATTTTATAACTCTTTTATCCCTCCTGAACATCTGTGAACTGGAAAGAATATAGTATATTACAGAAACAATCCATTTAAAGAAAAACAATTAAAATGAAAACTACTTCCATTTCTGTGGCATAAAACTCTAATTCTCTCCCCTTTGCAATTTTATTACCACCCTGACATGATATAGTCACAGCTTCACTTACACACAATGTTAATTTCACTCATACTCTACTTAATCTTCAAAACATTGCAGAATAACATTTTTCTTTAGTAATTTATCATTTACTATGATAAGGCAATGTGTTTAGAGGGTGTTAGAATTTTTTAAAAGTTTGCATTTATCTCAATCCTAAAATGCGCTCTGAATGCTATTAAAATATATCATTTATACTCTTCCAATTTAACTATATTAACTATACCTTAACTAGACATTTATTAAGAGCAGCATATTTATTTCCCATTCAGGACTTTTTAAATCTGTGGAGTCAGCTCTATGGAAATGAGCAATTTTCGCCAGCCTTACACTGTATAATAGGTTAAACTGAGCAGAAACCCCAGGGCTCCATTGTAGTGGGGTACACAATTGCATGTCTTTTTTGGGCTTCCTTAAATTGTTTTCTGATGCAGAATTTCTCATCATTCCCCCTGCTGCCTGCGATATGTGCTGAACTCTAAATAAGTTCATGACAGCTCTTATTCATTCATTCATTCATTCATCATTTGTCAAATATCTTCTATGTATGAGGATTAAAAGATGAACACATTCGAGATCCTTCTCTTGAGGCCAATAACAAAAACATAAATTCCTCTTGTTAATTTCATTTTTTATTTACATCAAGATAACACATGCATATAGCTTAGAAAGTCAAGGCTTGCAAAGCTTATAGTGAAAGATGACAGTTCCTGCCATACTCTCCCCTACCCTTAATCCAGCTTGCCAAAGGCCACCACTTTCAATTTTTAGCCATTTCTTTTTGTTTTTACTTTCATAGTTCTGAATAATATGTTTCCACTACTTTTTTTTTTATTTTTCAGTTTTAGATAGTGTGTATTGATGCCCAACTATGGAAGATACTGGTTTTATTTTCTTGTAGTATCATCTCCCCCAACACATCAAACACTTGCCCTCCCCCTCAACCTCCCAACATAGTATTATGATGAGTAAGTAAATATTATTCACAGTGAAGCCACAACTATAGATTATAATTCCATTTCCTTTTTTGCATAGCTTTTTCTTTTCCCTGGAGATAGTAATTGCTGGGTTGCCTCATGTGTATAACTAATTGAACTAACTAAATCCTCTGAACTAACTAAATCCTTTGACAGAGCTATAAAATGTCTTCTCAGTATGTTCAAATACACCAGGTTGTCTATCACCTGCTGCTGCTTCTACTTCTTTAAGACATCAAGTCTTCTGTCCCCGTGCTACCATCTGGACAGCTCGCCCCCTAGGCCTGTTAACCATCTGTCAGGCTGGGGCTTCCCTTCACTCTCATCCTTGAAATTTTCTTTACCTCTTTTCTGTGTTGGATTGCTGGTTCCCCAATCCTAGGTCTTTTCCTTTCTTGATTTCTCCTCTGCTGTGGTGGAGTACATCCTTTAGTAGCTTCCTGAGAAAGGTGCGTGGGTACTAGATGCCTCCAAATCCTAAGACTTTCTAGGGATCCGTGGCACAAACAGCTTGTTTTTAATTGGCTTCTCCCTTGTGGACCTGTCTCAGTTTCTTCCAGCTTGGCAAAATAGTGAAGACTATCAACCATCAAAATTTTGTTGAAATCTCTTGTCTGCTTCTATCTCTACTCTTGCTCTCATAGTCCTTGTGAGTTTATGCCTTTTCTATCCTTTTAGAGGTGTTTCTGGGGGGAACAGAGATAAACACACATGTTCCATTTATCATATTTAGCCTAAAGTATAATAATTTCCTTTTATAACACTAAGAACTTAATCTTTCAAATATGACTATTCATTTATTCATTCATTGACTCAACAGACAGAGGGAGAACACCCTACTATGTGCTAAGCATTCTTCTACATCCCAGAGATAAAGCACTAAACAAAAATAAGAATTCCCTACCCTCATGGTGCTTACATTCTAGAGGAGGGAGGGATGGACACTAAACAGAATAATGACTAAAATATGTATCATGTAAAGTGACTACAAGTTTTACTGGAGAAAAAATAAAGCCCAAATGGGAGCAGGGTGTTAACATTTGAATGGAGGGCCTTGGTGAAAGGGTGATGTATAACCAAAGACCCAAAGGAAGGAAGAGAGCAAAGATATGAGACTCTTTGGGGGAAGAAGGTTCCAGACAGAGAAACAGTAGATACGATGGCCCTGAGGTAGGTGCAAGCATGCCTGGAATGTTCCTGAAAGAGCAAGGAGGTCAATGCAGCTGAATAGAGCAAGTGAGGAGGAGAGGTGATCAGAGACATCTCTGGGCTGTAAGGACTGACATTCCCTCAGCTAGAGCTTGGTTTATGGAGCTGTCTTCTGATTGGTCATTTCTCTTATCCTCTTAAAGCCCTCTCAAAAAACATGCATCTGGGTTAAAAATTCTTTTTCTCTTTAAGGAACATTAATATTTCCACCTCAGAACACTCTTTGTTGGGTATCTGAGTGGCCAGCTCCTCCTCCTCACTGGATTCCCTCCCCAATGTCACCTCCTCAGACACTGTTAGTACCCTGACATGCCCTGTCATCCCTGCCATCCCTCCCATGCCACCATTCTTCATAGCACTTACCACACTTTGAAATTGATGTCCTCATTTGTGTGTTGATTTGTTTTTTAGTTTTGTTTTCTTATTTTTATATCCCTTACCAGTGCCCTGCTCTTGAATGGACAGATGAACAAATGAATCGGAAAGCTTCGGGAAAACCTGGGAATAACTAATAATTACCTCAAATTGGGTCTTTTAAAATATCCTCAACTTTTTTTTGAGGCAGAGTCTCACTCTGTTGCCCAGGCTAGAGTGCTGTGGTGTCAGCCCAGCTCACAGCAACCTCAAACTCCTGGGCTCAAGCAATCCTCCTGCCTCAGCCTCCCAAGTAGCTGAGACTACCATGCCCGGCTAATTTTTTCTATATATTTTTAGTTGTCCAGCTAATTTCTTTTTAATTTTTTTATTTTTAGTAGAGATGGGGTCTTGCTCTTGCTCAGGCTAGTCTCGAACTCCTGAGCTCAAACAATCCTCCCGCCTCGGCCTCCCAGAGTGCTGGGATTATAGGCGTGAGCCACTGAGCCTGGCCTAAAACATTCTCAAGTTTTATCCTATTCTTTAGATTCATTTAGTTTGTGCTTTTAATTACAAAGAGGCTGATGAGGGAAAAAAAGCAATGAAATGTTTGGAATGAACACTTCTAGCATATTCTCATGTTGCATTTCCCTCTTTAGTATGTTTTATCATCTTTATTTCTTCTGCTAATTATAACAATACAAATCCTAGACTGTGAGTCTAGCTTACATGCGACTTAATTGAATGTAATAAGTTTTCAAAAGAAAAATTCCAATTCATTATGACTTCAAATTCCATTTCTTTAACACGCAAGGTCCCAGTTTTGTTATTGTAGCACAATAGTGTCTACTGCATTATCACTTTGTTCAGTGGTGAAAGATGAGATTTTGGGGAGAAAAATGAGGATGGATGGGAAAGACCTCTAAATGCTAATATCACCCCTTCCTGGCCAGAGCCATATGAAGAGGAGGGAGAAACAGCAGAATTATAGGAATTTGGGGCAGAGATGGATGGAAGCTGCTGAGCCCCTACTAAAACAATGATATGCTAATGGACACATGAGAATTTGATGGATGATGCTAAGGGTCAAATAAAAGTGAATTAACACAGGCAGTAAACAATACAGAGGAACCGGCAGGCAGCAAGAGAAGGAAAAACATCCACGTGGAAAACTCTGGGCATCGGCAGGCCAGAAGGAGCAAAAGAGACAAAAAGGAAAGAACAGCCGAGGTTCTGGGGGCTCTACAGCAATGACTCCTGAATGCTGAGCTAAAATTGGTTTCTTGGATGAAGCCATCATTATTACCTCAGTCTAAACCTTTTTACAGAGGAAATTAAGATGTTGTAAATTCATTTTAAGGGTTTTTTATTGTATCCCTCTATCCTTTAGTTATTTCTTTTAGGAACTCAGGGTAAAGTTTCTCATAAACATGAATCAGAGGATTAAAATGGACCTTGAAGAATCACCTGGCCCAGGTCTCCTTGTTTTATACATCAGGAAACTGAGGCCCAGGTTAACTTGGCCAAGGTTAATGCCAAAGTCTTGTCGAGTTATCTGCAGCTCTCCCGCTACACAGGTTGGGTCTGATCACCAATGGCGTCCCTACCACCTCGCACTCACACTGTACGTGCTCAATAACATACCTATTGACAAAGTGAGAAATGGCAACCCACTGTTTCTGTTTGGGGTTACTCTTCATTGGCCTGTCTTACAAAAGACTGCCCTATTCCCTCTAACTCATTATTGCTAGCACACAAAGTAATAAAGATTATGAATAGGGGAATGAATGCCTGCAGTATGACAACTGGAAATTCAAGGAAATATCTCATTTAAGTCAGAAACAGAGAGTCCTCCAGAGCACCAAGCTCCAGAGATCTGTGGCACTCCTCCTACCCCACACAGCTGGCTCCCAGGGTACCACAGTGCTCCTCGTGACAGGTGCTCATCCATAGAGCGGGCCAGTGGCTTGTGTAGCTTGAGGTTTATTATCTTGCTTCTTGACGACTCCAGTTTTTCTTCTGTTAACTGGAAATCCATGTATCTAAGTCCTAAGGAGTTATTATATATACTTAATCCAGAGTTTTGAGAACTGACAGAGAAACTGACCCAAGTTTCTAATTGAGCACAGATGATGATATAGCATTGGCTAGTACTGTTTTCAATTTGGTCCAGACCTCCAGGCCAATCTTTGACAATTTATGTGTTGTGGTCAGGTGGAGACTTATGTACATACCAAGCAGCAGATCCTTACATATAGTCCTACGAAAGGATCACCACAACTTTCTAAAATAATATTATTACCCTCCGTCAACATCTAAAGGCATCAAGGCTTGGTCATGGCAAGGACATTTCTCAAAGCCATGCAGAAGTCCAGGGTCAAACCAAGAGTTCTGACTGACCCCAGCACCCTTTCTCTACCCCACAAATTTCCACCAGTGGGAATTCAGTCAGACTGGAAGGCTATCAGGTCCAAGCAGGTGGCTTTGGGGTCAGGAGAAAGATTTACCGACCCATTATGAAGGCTGGTCTTTGGAATTGGCAAGATCTGTCCTGAGCATTTCTTGGATGTCTCTCTGACCGTATGTATATCACTACGTAATCTATACAGTGGTGTTTTACCGGACAGAGCTCTTACCTGTAATAATTTTCTTTGAAGTCATATGTGCTAAGAAATGCCAATAAACTCAGTTGAAGTAATTTTTTACCCACGGCACATGCATTCACACAGAAGGACCCTAGATCTTATGAACAGAACAGCCCGCAATGTCTGCACAGAGCAAACGTTACATGCAAAATGGATGTTTGAAAAAGAAAACATTTGACCCTTCCATTGATTGAACTTTCCTTCAAAGTGCTCTTCCGGGAGTACTGAGCTGGTTGCCAGGAAACAGTGATTCTTTTCTGGAATCAATTCTTGCCATTCTAAGTGACTTCGAGTGTGTCACTTATTAGAATCTTGGTTCCCAACTTACAAGGAGGGTGTTCTTCCTCTACGGCTTCCTCCATCAAGAAACATCAAGAGACTCAGAACGTATCTGTAAAGAGTTACTGTGGACATATGAAACAATGATCCTTTTAAATTATACATTATAATGGAACTATTTGAAATATCATGTCATTTAAAACGTTCTGAGTGGCAGCAATCGAAATTACTAAAAAAAATGTTGTTCACGTTGGTTCTATGTAAGTGTGAAGCCTCCCTTGATCCTAAGATGTAAGCATTTTGAGGGAGTCTGGAGTTCTGGAACAAGCTTGGGTGGAACTGATCTAAGTTCGTTAGCTCTGTGACGTCACTCACTAGTGCTGTGAAGTAGGGCCAATTTCTCTACCTTCTGGAGGTTGGTTTCTTCACTTGTGAAGAGAGAGCTTGAGTGAGATGATCTCAAAAGTCCCTTGTAAATTTATTCTGTCATTGGGTCACACAAAAGCATGCAAAGCCCTGGGCCTCAAGTCTTTTTTACAGTCCAGCAGGGGAGTTAAAGAACAAACAAACAAATGAATAGCATCAGTACACAATGTGACCAGTGCCACAGAGAACTGAACCAGCAGTAGGGATGGAGGATAACAGAGGCAAGAGGAGTCTTGTTAATCTGCCTCATTTTCCATTGCAGGGGGTTAAAGTATATTGTCTGAAATTGACAAATCAAGAAAGGTTCAATATAATATTCAAAGTTACTGGAGTATCATTAGAATAACAAAAAACACAACATCAACCTTAAAAATTAGTAGAAGGTAAGGACATTCACTCAGCACAGAGCATAAAGCAAAGAAAGCCTAAGCCATTATCTTTACAGCAAAAGATAAAAAGGAAGAGCAAAAGAATAAATTATAAAATAAGATGGTAGAACTAAGATTGAAAATAGTTAACAGTACATGTAAATGAGAAAACTCTCCTATTTAAAAGAAAAATACTCACAAATTGATTTTAAAAATTAAAATTCAGCCATATGACACATTCAAGAAATACATCTATAATAAAATTACTTGGAAAGGTTGCAAGTAAAAGGATGTGAAAAGACATGGAAATTAAAGTACAAGTAAAAAATTGGAAGGCTCATGATATTAATATCGGCCTAAGTTAAATTCAAAACAAAAAAAATGCAAAACAAAGACAAATACTTTATAATGATAAGCACACAATTTAGAGAATTTTCATGCAGCAAATAGCATTACTTCAAAATGTATGCAAGAAAAACTGCAGTAAATACAAAGAGAAAATTTAAATCACTTTTTTCAGCACATGATAAATCAAGTAGACAAAAAATAAGTGAAGGTATTAAAAAATCTAAATCCCATAGTTAATATGGTGGAGTGTGTGGGCACACACTTGTGTACATACCTATATCTATATGTATCTATGTCTGCATATAGCTATACCTCTATGCCCTGAATATAAAAATATGCCCATTATTTAATTGTCCTAGAAATACTGATAAAAATAACCATATTTATAAAAGTTTGACCACAATAGTAAATCTCAATATATTTCAAAAAAATAGAAATATTACATATTACAATCTCTGGTCTCAATGCATTTAAACTTGAAATTAATTTTTTAATCAAAGACAAAAAATCTTAACCACCTGGAAATTGAGAAGCTCTCTCTTAACTCTTGGTCCATAGAAGAAATTAAATAAGATTTAAAATACAGTGTCGTGGCCGGGCATGGTGGCTCACGCCTGTAATCCTAGCACTCTGGGAGACCAAAGCAGGAGGATCACTTGAGCTCAGGAGTTCGAGACCAGCCTGAGCAAGAGTGAGACCCTGTCTCTTCTAAAAATAGAAAAAATTAACCAGGCAACTGAAAAATAGAAAAAATTAGCCGAGTGTGGTGGCACGTGCCTGTAATCCCTGTTACTCAGAAGGCTGAGGCAGGAGGATTGCTTGAGCCCAGTAGTTAGAGGTTGCTATGAGGTAGGCTGACACCACGGCACTCTAGCCCAGGTGACAGAGCAAGACTGTCTCAAAAATGAATAAATAAATAAATAAAATACAGTTTCTAGAAAATATTTATAGCAAGAACTATGTATCACACACAATCTTTAAGATATTGCCTCTTATAGCATAGTTCTACTAACTAGCATTACTAAACAGAAAAGAATGAAATAAATTAATATGAGCAATCAGGCAAGTTATAAAAATATTTGACTCAAGGGGGTGAGGGCAAGGACAATATACATAACCTTAACATTTGTACTCCCATAATATGCTGAAATAAAAAAGTTATAAAAATAATAATAAAATATATCTAAATAAGACAAAAGGAATTAATTTTTAAAAAGTGGAACTAATAACTTGACCCAAAAGATGGTACTTGGGAGAAATAAACAAAGAAAACAATAAAATAGATAACAAACCATTAGCCAACCTAGTCAAGTGAAAAGATGGAACAAAATATACAAAATTAGAAATGGGTAGGGGAAGTAACCACAGATAAAGAGGAAAATGGTATAATAAAATGGGGAGCCAACAAATAAATCCACAAGCTCGTTCTCTGAAAACAGAACAAAACAATAAAACTGCTGGCTAACATAATAAAGAAAAAAATATGAACATGCATTAATACAAAATGAAAATAGTATACTGGGAACTGTTTTTTACATATTATAATAGATACACAAAATTGAAAGAATTTTGAGATACTTCTTTGCTCAGCTCTACTAAAATAAAGCTGAAAACCTGGATGAAATGGATGGTTTTCTGGAAAAACAAATTATTAAAGCTAACCACAGAAGTTATAGAAAATCTAAATGACCAATTATCAGAGAAAAATAGCATACATTATCAAAAATCCAACCGCTTCAAAAGCATCAGAATCAGATGCTTTTATAGGTACAAAGAATGTCTGCTACCAAATCTTTATAGAAAAGATAATTCCAGGACTACTTAAACTGTTCCAGGCTACAGTAAAATAACAAAAACTTTCAAATTAGGTTTTGAAGCTAAGTAAGATATCATTTCCAAAATTTGACAAAGATAATACACACAAACAAAAACAAAAACTATAGTCCAAAGCTATCTCTTAATATTAAGGCAAAAAAAATTAAATAAACTGTTAGCAGACAGAATCTAGCAGCACATTAAGAGAATGCTACCTCCTGATCAGAAATCAAAGATGGCTGCTGAGTGTAGCTGATAAGAACATAGATTCCAGAGACAAACTGCCTGTGTTCAAATCCCAGCTCTGGTATTCACCAGATATAGGACCTTGGACACATAATTATTTAACTTCTCTGGGCTTCAGTTTTTTCATTTGTAAAAAATTGGGTTAATTAGAGTGTACTGAGAGGATTTAATGAGTTAACACATGTAAAGTGTTTAGAACAGTGTCTGGCCCCAATAAACACAAAACCAATATTAGCTATTTATTTTTCAATATTGAAAAAAACTATTACTATAGTTTACCATATTAATAGATGAAAAGAGAGAAATCATGATCACTTCCATACATGCTGAAAAGGCATTTAATTATCTGACATTCATTTTAAAATGAATGTCAGATATGTCAGTTTTTATACAACAGAATGTCAGTTTTTATACAACTTTTAACAAAATATTATTGATGGATGCTTTCATAATATGTTAACTCAATAAAATGACATAATCATTAACCAAAGCCTGAATCGTACTGAAAAGAGAATTTCTAGAAGTCTTTCTATTCAAATCAGGAATAAGACCAGGATATTCACTATCTCCACTATTATTTGACAATGTTTTGTATGTACTAACCATTACAATAAAACACTATAAAGAAAGAATTGAAAAAACAGAGAAAGCATGGGAAAAATGATTTGCAGATTGTACAAAAAGATAATCAATTAGAAAAGTATTATACATAGTAAAAGAATTCAGAAAATTAATGGATACAATAAAATACAAAAATATACAGAAGTTAGAAAACAAAATGAAGAAAATACTCATTTATAACAAGAAACTAAAAACTATCTAGGAATGAATTTAACAAGAAATGTTCAAGTTATATATGAAGAAAACTTTAAAATGCTACTAAAAGACACAAAAGAAAACCTGAAGAAATGGAAATGCCACCTTTATTATTGGATACAAAGACTTAATAATCATAAAATCATAAAAAAGTCCATTCTCCCTAAATTAATTTATAAATTTAATGCAGTCTCTTAGTTGACAAAATTTGGCTGAAAAAAAAATTAATGCAGTCTTCATAGAAATACCAATATGGTCATTTTCAATTCCAGACTGATTTTCAAGTTTCTATGAAAATGTAAACTTGCAAGTATGTCTAGAAAATTCTAAAAGATAAGAGTAATGGACGATACTGGTTCTATCAGATATTAAAATGCATTATAAAGTTATGCTATTTCTTATAATAAGATGCTGGCAAATGAATAAACTGATCAGTGGAATGGATACAGATTACACAAATAATATACTCAAGCTCAAATGAGAATTTAGTTTATTATCACCGTGACATTTCATAGCCATAAAGAAAACATGAATTATTCAGTGAGCAGTGTTGGGACAAGTGGGGAGCCATTGTCAAAATAAAGTTGTATCAGTACCTCTCTCCTTACAACAAACTAAATATTAAAAAGCAACCACAAAACTGTAAATCACAAAAGTAATAGAATAAAGCAAGGAAGAACTTTTTTATTTTTTATTTTTAATAATCTTAGATTGGGAAGCCCTTTGACATAAAACCCAGAAGTCACTAAGAAAAAGTGTGATTATGTTTAACTTCAAAAAATTAAAAATTGCTCTATGGCATAAAACTATTTATTTATATATTTTTGAGACGCGATCTTGCTTCATCACCAGGGCTGGACTGCAGTGGCATTGTGATAGCTTACTCCAACCTCAAACTCCTGTGCTCAAGCAATCCTCCAGCCTCAGCCTCCCCAAGTACTAGGATTACAGGCGTGAGCCACTGTGCCTCACCCACAGAACACTTTGAACCGAATCAAAAGAAATGACAAAATTGGAAAAAATAATTAAAATTCTTACAACAGAATATACAACATGTGTGACAAACCAAACTAATTCCTGATATATTAAAAATAGCCTACAAAACTACAGGAAAAATTTCCATAACCAATAGAAAAATGGGTAAAAGTATATAGACAGATTTCAGAGAAATACAAATGGTACCTACACATATGAAAAGGTGCTCAATGACACTCATAAGAAGAGAGATATAAATCATAGGTCTGCAATAGCATTGTTTCTGCCTCTAAGGCATAAGTTTAAACACTTTTCAACACATTGTATAAGTGAGCATTTAGGGAATCATTGGCACTATTGAACATTGTTGAAGGGAATGAAAATTGGTGCAAACTCTAGAATGCAAGCTGCCAAGATTAAAAATACAGAAACCTTTGGCTCAGAAACTTCACTTCTAGGAAATCTTACATTTGCCAAAATAATCAAAGATGTTTCTACAAGGCTGTCCAAAGTACAAAACTGAAGACAGTCAAGACCGTAGAGAACTGATTAAATAATCCATGCTACATCTTTATAAAGAAGTGTATGTGCTGATATGCAGAGACCCCAAAATGGATCATTAAGTTAAAAAAAAAGTGTGCATGTGTATACAAATATGTTTGGGAAATTTCTGAAAGGTATATATAAAACTATTGCTGGAGGTTAATTCTAGGAAAGCAACCCAGGGTCCTGAGATGGGAAGGGGATTCATTTTTCACTGTATACCATTATGTGCCATGTAATTTTTCTTACTGTGTATAATTGTTATTTGAGCAATACTAAATGTTAATTTTTTAAATTTTGACATTAAAAGAAAAATAAAGACTAAAGAGTGATTTCATAAGGGACTTTAAGTATATGGAGAACTATTCTACTACAGACATTGGCTGGCCATTCTTGATTTTTACAGAAGAGATTTCTCCAACAAGAGGAAATAGTAGATTTAAAACAAACATATATTTTGGATTGAAGAAAAAGATAATTTCCTGATGGAGTTGGAGGAGAGTTGTAAAATACTCTGCAGGGCTTTGAAAAGAAGAGGGTTTGAGTCTGGAGTGGGTGGTGGGTGACTGGGGGAGAAGAGGACTCTGGTGGCCTGAAGAGGCCTCTGCACACCCCAGGATGCTGTGACCCTCTTCCTGGGAGTGACACCTCTCTGCTGGCTGACAGTTTAATGAGCATTTTACCCAAGGCATTCATGCCAGTAGGAAGTGCTGTTAGATTTACAAGTGCCCATCAGTTAAAAGTTCTCTAGAGCCACTGAGGACTAGGCCCTGAGCAGAATTTCAGTTTGGGACCTCCCTGTGATTCCAGTGTTGACTGTCCAGAACAAAGAGGGCAGCACCCCTGGGAGCTTGCATTTTCTCCTCTACATGCTAAACAGCCACAGGGACAAAACTTTCAGCTCCTCAAAGTTGACAAACTATAAACCCCCACCCTTCTCCCACAGGGAGCTACAGCCCATAGGGAATAAATGGGGCTCCCCCCCATAGATGAATGATCCAGGACACTTCAGTGACAAGGGGGACCATATTGAGAACAAACAAACCAAGCCAGAGTAAGGAGGAAGCCAGTGGAGTCTGGGTCACTGCTGTTTTCTCCCTGCTGCGAAGCACATGCCATCATTCATCCTCTAGGTCAGTGATTCTAAAATTCTGGTTCCTGGACCAGGAGCATCTCCATCACCTGGAAACCTGTTAGCAGTGCAACTAAGCCCACTCAGAACTGGTGGATCAGAAACTCCTGAGGTGTAGCCTGGCAATCTGGACTTTGACAAGCCCTCAAAGACATCCCCATATTCTCAAGTTTGAGAACCACTGCTGTAGGCTTCAGGAAGAAGACTACCAACAGGAGTGAACATTCGCTGGCCTCTGTATCCTTCCCTCCAAGGGAATCCAAGGTGACACAACTGGATAAGTCCTGTCCAGTCTCATCTCTGGACAAGTTTTTAAATTTCAGCTTCAAGGTGCCTCTTCAGCTCTGGCTGTTAATTGAACACCCACTTCCCCGATGATGTTGGTTATGTCACAGAAGGCACAGCCATTTCAGCTCCTATGTTTGGTGTGGACCCATTCCAGAATGTCAAGGGAAGCAAGGTTGGCCCTATGTTCCTGTGCCAGCCATACTGACAGATATTGGAAGTACACCTAGCCTCCCAAGTACATGCCTGTGACCGCAGGACACTAAATCTCACCAATAAAGGCTGGGACCATTGCAGGTCAAAAATCTCCTATTAGGATGAGGTGAACTTAAAATCTTTGAAATCCTAGCCCTATGTCAGTTGCAATTTGCTGCCTCCACTTCCCTATCAGCCCAAGGATGCGGCTGATGTGAGAAGGAGGCCAGGAGGTGCAGGGAGAGGAAGCCGGAGCCATGGGGCTCACTCCACCCTCCCGCTGCTCTGCCCATTCTGGGAGTCAGTAAATATTCTTATTGTTGAGGCCAATTTGACTTGGGTTTTCTGTTACTTGCTGCTGAAACACCCTACTGATAGAGTGAAGATTGTTATCTCCTTACATATGTGGGGAAACTGAGGCACAGGGAGGTTTTTGTTGTTGTTGTTGTTGTTGTTTGTTTGTTTTTGGTGACTTTGTGAACAAATTATGTGTCAGTGTGAAGACCATACCTCTGCAGAGCAAACACCACCTTTTTGCATCAGAAATTTGCTGTCCAAAATACACTAGGATAATTCACACAGTTAGGGACTGAAGGTGCCATCCACAGCACCCTTACCACCTTGAGTAGCACCCAGCAAGGCCCCACAGTTAGCGCCATGCCCGCTGGCCCCATGGGGGGAAGGCAGGGTTGTTTTGAGCCTGCAAGTCCCTCCTCCTGCATTCCATCTAGTCAAGTTGCAAATCAGTTTGCTCCGTGGATAGCAAATCAAGCTTCAAGGTTACAGGCAATAGAGAAAGGAAGAAAGTAAATGGGAAATCATTTATCAAGAGCATATTTAAAAGGGAGGAAAAAATAAAAAGCTCAGGTCAAAGATGTAACACAATCTCTTAGCTATATTCCCCACTGGTGTTGGCAGCATCTCAGGGTGCTGTGAGATTTAGATGTCATTTTCAATGGGCTTTGAGATTTGGGGTCAGGTGGATCATAAATGTTCTCGGTCACAAAGTTTAATGCATTTTTTTCATTCTGCTGAAAGGGATCAAGTGGCTTATTTTCCAGTGTGAAGACTGATGACCATGGGGGCTGTAGGTGGGCCTGGCTCCCTAATCCACACCGTCTCTTTTCAGTTGATCACCTTTTAAATTAGACACATATGCCCAGTTTAATGAGGAATTCAGTGTCTGGAGGAGTTGGTAGTGTCTGGAAAGAGACACAAGAATAAGAAATCACATTATGAGGATGCAATCTCAGGACCCCCTGATGTCAGGCTCGGTCTGTGCCAGGCATTCATCTCCCCTCCTCAGAGGGGACCAAGCTTAGGCTCAGAGAGGCAGAGTAAGTTGCCCAGGATGGAACAGCAGGAGCCTGATCATGTGACTGAGTGCAGAAGTAGCCAAGGGAGGACAATAAACAAAAGGGATCAATGGGAAGGACCCTGTCTTCCTCTCCCACCGCTTTGGCCATTGATAAACCTCCAACCTGGCCACAGGCCTGCTGAGACGGTGCAGACTGGACCGAGCTGAACAACCCACACAACCCTGACCTGGGTGTCTTGTGCATAGCGAGGGCAGCTGGGCAGCAGACCCCATATCACCACGTCCCCAGACAGGGGCCCCTCCTAGCTCACGTGTCCATCGCCAGCCTGTCCGCACCACTCGGAGACTTTGCTTCCCTGATACGACACAGACACAGTTTGGAGTGTTTGGGCTCTGAAGGACCCACCCAATTTCTCTCCCTGCCTCCTGCCACATCTACGCACCTCATCCCCTGGTGCCTAGACACAGGTCCCCTGCTTGGCAGTAAGACTTTTCCACCCAGTGCTCACTCTTTAACTTCCTGTGCTTTATTTTTTCCTTACTTCTACCAACTTAACAGCAACCTCACGCTGAGAGACACCAGCCATCAGCGGCCTTAGTTGGGTGGAAGTGCCTCCTGCTGTAGCAACCTCCCCGCTTTGCAAATCGAGTCCCCTTCAACCCAAGGAAATGGATTCTTCCCACACAAATCCCCTAATGCCTTGTGCAGAGGTGTGAAATGTGCGCAGTGGGGGCTATTTTAGGTCAGTGGAGCACAACCTTTTTTTCCACTAGAGAAATAAACACATTGCCATTAAAAACAGCAACAGGTCTTTGATAATCTCTGTCATAGTAAGTGGAGCTATTATAACGTTTTATATTGTTGCAGCAGATTTCATCCGGCACTTGGAATTTTGCTTTCCATTTTTGAATGAGAAAATACTTCCGGTAGTGGTGTGTTCAAACCTTCATTTGAGCAGAAAGACTGACAATGACATACAGAGTTGAAGACCATGGCACCTTCTGCTGCAGTAACTTCTCTTAACCAAATGTCTGGCATTTTATTGCTTTCTTTGGTGCTAGTTGAGGAAATGATACATCTCTTATGCTTAGCTATTTAGTATATGTTTGTTTATATTTGACTTTCCACCAATATTTTGGATAATGAATGAATAATTACATACTGCACAAAGACCTGCAAAAGGGTTTTTTCCTTCATTTAATAAATGTTCAATGTTCAGAAAATTTAAAGAAACAAAAACCAACAGGGCCATGCCCTCTGGGTGGTGCCTGTGGGGGAGGAGGGGACTTTGACGCCCACCCTGAGGGTTCTGCACATACCGGGCACTGTCATGGGCAGAGATGGGGACTTTCACAGTCTGTCCCACGCTCCCAATGGCAAGCTTACCATGGCTGAGAGAGGTTGAAACAGCCCTTACTGTCTTTCTGCAGGTTATCCATCTTTCCTGACACTATTTCTATTGTTCCTGGGTTTTGTTCTCTAACATCCCTGGCCCACATAAGGATCCAAAACTTTGCAATTGAGACGCAAGTAAAAAATGCCTACAAGACCATTAACCTCTTTGTACTTGCAGCCAGAGTTTTGGGATCCTAAAAACTAATTTAAAATCCATTTGTCCTTCATGTTTGGACTACGAGCCCCCAGAGGCTTAATCAGAATGAAAAAGAATCAAATACCCCATCAAGCGCTCGGCCTCTGGTACCCAGCTCTTGCCTGTCGACGGACCAGAGATTTAGATTGCCACATATACCCTAAAATCACCTCGAAGGCAAAAAAGAAAAGGCTATCACAAAATTCAGTCGCAGCTATTTAATGGAGGGAAGACAGTAGCAGGCGAGTGAACTAAAGTGAACTACGTATATACGGTTCTAAGAATCAGCAAATGGGGACAAGGCACTTGAGCTTCCTGAGTCAGGGTCTCAAAGCCAGTCAGTGGGTGGGATGGGCATCTTGAGGGTGCTATAGGCCACTATAAAATGAAACACGATATGCAAGATTTTCCGTTGCGTGTGACTTAATGAGGGCAGGTGAGAGCGAAAGTTAAAGGCTGTCATAGTAGAGGGTCCACCTGCCCAAACTAACTGCGGACAGGGAGAGGGGGTGGCGGGGTGCCAGGCTGCTTTTTTATGGGCTGCTTGAAACAAAAGACATCAAAACCATTGCTATATTCATTGTCTAGCCCAGAGTCACAATAACATTCTCATAATAAGGAACCAAAGGCTGAGACGTTTCCAACCGCTTGTGGAATGTGCGGCTCCAACCCTGTCAATTTAAGGGAGGCCTCCAGCTACTGAACTTGCAGCTCTGAATCTGCATGCTTTCTGAAGAACAGTAAAACCATCAACCCCCAGGTTCAGCTCAGCAGGGCGCAGGAAGCAGCCACCAGCTTGATCTCTGGGAAACTTGCAGGGGAAAAAGGTCTGGCCACGAACCTGGGTTGAAAAATCAGCCCCTAAAGCACACCTCTTTTTTCCTTCTTAGACATTCTTTCTGGGCCAGCAGGCTCTGGAAACATCAGTGAGGAAAAGAGAGTATCATAAAAAAGCGCCTTGTAGAATCCCAGGGAGCTGGAAGTAATTGGGAGGGATGTTCTGAACCAGTTCATTTTTTAAAAGTATTTTGTGATTTTTCACTATCCACCTAATTAAAGGAGAGAAGTCAGGGGTAAAAGTCTCTAATTATGTTCACCAACATAGTTAGGAAAGTCAGGTCACCTCTTTTATAGAGATGAAAAAGTAAACAAACAAACAAAAAGTGTCTGCCCTAATAGGATCACATTCATTCACTTAGGAAATATTTATTGAGCATCTGTGAAGCAGACACTTTATTAGGTAGCACTAGGAACCACTGAAGGGCAAGGCAAGGTCATGGCCCACAAGGACCTGCTACCTGGGGAGGATGGAGGCCAGGCCGTTCTGCAGAACGAGCAAGTCCAAGATACTGGGAAAGTTCAGGAAGGGGAAACCTAATGGAATTTGGGGTTGGGGGAGAGAGACAGGGAAGACTCCCCAGAGAGGAGGAGACTTCTAAGTGGACATCTGACCGTGAGGATAGGCAGGGGTGGCCCAGAAAAAGGAAAGATGAAGTGTCAGACCAAGGGAATAGCTGGTATCCAGTTTGAGGGGGATCCCTGTCTCTGCTCCCTGATCTCATACCCAGAAAGCTCCTGATTTTTAGAAGTAATGATACAAGTACTTTTTCTTAGCTGTATAGCCTAGGCTTAATCCTATTTCTTTCAATGTTTCTGAATTACAAGCTATTAAAACAGGTTCAGTTGACTGCTTCGACTTTGGTTTGACTTTATTTTGATTAGTTTATGTAAATGAACCTGAATATTATTCAAGATAATAAAAAATCTGTTGTACTGATTACACTGGGAAATTTTATAGCAACCTCAAGAATAATGATTGGCCAAGTGTTTATTTCATGTGAACTTGTGAGTCGATGTGTACTGCTAGAGGGAACAGGATTGGGGATTCCTGCTGTCCTGTAAGGGATCTCTGGAAACACTTCCTGAGAGAGGTCAACACAAATTCAGTGTAACAGTTTCACCGCAGTGGAAGCAATGACCCAGGAGCATGTTAGAACAGGCTCCCAAATGTGTTTACTGCTGAAGTGCAGCTAACGGGAAAAAAAGAGAGATTAACTGAATGGTAAAACTTGGGGGGAAACTATAATACAAAAGCAGCTGGATTTATTTGGAGATAGAATGAGGGAATTATTCTAAGATACAAAAAGAAGGTTATTGGGGATCTCTTTCCTTAAAGTCAACATGGCACTGCAGGTGGGCACATAGATTCTGGAGTCAAACCACCTGGCTCAAATCCCTACTTAACCACTCATAAGCCATTTTATCTTGGGCCAGTTATTTAATGTCCTGTGCCTCAGTTTTCTTCATGTTGGGCCTGTAACATCAGTTACTTAACACCTTGTGCCCCAGTATTCTTTATCTGAAAAATGGGGTTATAGCAGTATTTAGCTCACGAAGTTGGGGTGAGGATTAGATAATAACACGCATGTAAGTGTGCCTCAAACATAATGATGTCTCAATAAATTTAGTTGTTGTTATTATTACCCCTTTCCACTTTTCACCAGAAAAGCATAAGAAAAAATGGACTGACTTACAAAGAAAGGATGTTAGTCTGATATTAGAAAGAATTTCCCAAGCATGAGTATGTTTAACAACATGGGGGTGGTTCTCTTAGACAAAGCAAGTCTCAGAAAGTTCTACCCTTGAAGTCTGTAGGAAGGAAATTGACCCCTGACCGGCTGAGGATGAGGACGGTGAAGTGACAAAGAAGTCTTGTGTTGAGGCAAGACGAGGACAGCGTTAGATCCAGATACTTTGTGTTCAAGTGCCCGCTTCACCACAAATCAAATATATTCTCTCGGGCAAGTCACCTGCACTCAGAGATTCAAACTCACATTCCCTAGGGAGAGTCCAAAGAGCCAGTGGATGAAAATGCCTTCTAAGCATCAAGTGCTGTGGCATAGTGAGTACCACAGTATCAAGGTACAGCACTGCAGTGTTCAGTCGGTGAGGAATGAACAGGCTGAGAAGCTGAGAATGAAGCCACTTGGCACTAGGACACACTCCCTGCTTTTGATCCTGAGTAAGTGACCCTCCAAAGGGTCACTGGGAGGGTGGAGACACAGCCACCCTTAGGGCCATTGCCACCTCTGCTCTCATGTGCATTTTGCTGAATACTGGGAAGTGTTGCCCTTGAAAGAATGTCCTGAATCTGAGCAGAAGACTCGGGGACATCAGGAGAGTGGTTATCTGCTAGACTTTGTGTCTAAAGTAGAAAATCTAACCTTACTTTCCAGGCACCGTGAGATTCAAATGAAGTGAATTTGAATCCCATAGCATATTGATCCCTTGTCTGTCCTCATGAACAAAGAGACAAGCCCGTAGGAGGTAAGACCCTTGTGAGGCAGTGCCTGCCATCATGACCGCATGCCAACTGCTAATGAAGCGTGTGTGTGCGTGTGTGTGTGTCTGTATGTGTGTGTATAATGCATTCTCATTCTCTGTGTGGGTGACACCAATGGCTGAGATAGGCTGTTCCTGCTCTCTGGAGTTGTGATGGGGACAGTGGCAGGCTCATCACCATTGTCAATCCTAGATAACTTCAAGCAAAGTGAAGGAAAATGTGACTAACACAGTCACAGAAACAAACCACAGTTCTTTTTTTGTTTGTTTGATTGATTGACTCAGCAAACAATTAATGCATACCTACTCTTTACCAAGTAGAGTCACGCACCACATAATGACTTTTTTGTCAACGATAGACCAGACATATGATGGTGGTCTCATGAGATTACAGTACTGTATTTTTACTGTAACTTTTCTGTACTCAGATTTACAAATATTTACCATCATGCTGCAGTTGCCTACAGTATTCGGTACAGTAAAATGCTTTACAGGTTTGTAGCCTGGGAGCAATAGGATAGCCTAGCTGTATAGTAGGCTATAACATATATGTTTGTGTAAGTATACTCTTGTGATGTTTGCATAATGATGAAATCACCTAACAACACATTTTTCAGTGTATCCCACTCATTAAGCAAGGCATGACTATACTGCCAACCACAGTTCTTGATGATCCAATCTGGGGATTGCCTAGGCCTCCTTCCCCCGGCTGCTACTAATGTGCCTCCTGCTTTCTTCCTCCAGCTATCTCGTTCAAAACTTGCAGAGGCGAGTGGATCTGAAGACAGTCCACTGCTTTGGAGCAGAGGCCCTGTGGGCCTTGGGTGGGTCGCAGTGCACCACGAGCTACCAATCCTGCCAGTGCACAGTGGGAGCGAGGACTAACAGGGCGCCCGTAATCTCCAGATGAACAACACTGGTCTCCTGTGCTGGGAACTGTGTGCTCAAACCTGAGTGCACAGCAGGATCACCGGGAGGGCTTGTTACAGCACAGAATGCAGGGCCACCCCCAGGGCCTGCACTGCACCCCTAGAATTTGCATCTCTAACCACTTCCCAGATGATGCTCTTGCTGCTAGTCTGGGGACCATGCTACTGTTCTGTGCCTCCAGGCAAGTGGCTGCAGGGCATACCGCGCTCTTGGTAGACAAGGGCCTGTGGAGCTGCTGGAGGGGCTCATGTCCCAAGTGCAGTTACTGAGCAGAGGGGCAAAAAGGAGGCTGAGCTGGGCTCCAGAAGGGTCCTCCCGGAATGGTTTCCTTCATGTACACCATACACCTCTGTCCATGCGCACCTGACGTACCTCTGTAGCAGCTTCTAGGCTAGGTAATGATGTCTGCTCTAACATTTCATATGTGCATTAGAACATTATCATTACTTTGAAAATCCTGCTATGAAAAAGTTCAAATGAGTCTGAAATCCAATTCCAATGTTATATTTTTCAGCAAATGAAAGGAAGACCTAGTAAATTTTTTAAAAATAGATTTGCAACTGCAAAAAAATGTTTGACTGGTTGTAAAAAATGGTTTTAAATTTTTTTATCGCCTACTTTGAGAATCAAGTTTTTCTCCAGTGACGGTAAGGGATTTGAAGAGATCATCATTCAAGAAAAGTCTGGATCGGGAGTCGACTGTAACCATTCCAACATAAAACCTGAAATAGAAAAATATTAAATATATGCCTATAGAAGCAGGTTCAAGTTTCTCATCTTAAAACTTGAAAAGGCTTTATTTTAAAGTTTTATATAAATTCAATGTTTAATATTTTTCTTAGTACTTTGTATTTTAATTTTTTAATCATAATTATATAATATAAAAAAATAGTGATTATTTTCACCTAGCTCCGTACTGAATCTTCCTGTTCCCCTCTAATTTAACCCAGAGTGCCATGCAAATATTGTATTAAAATTGTCTACGTGTGCTGTGTTGTGGAAAACTCTTTAATCACTGCCTATCTGTGGCCTGGACAATAAGAATTCACCAACAACTTCCTTGTTAATTGAACTCACATCTGACTCAGATATCGAGAAGGTCTATGTTTCAGAGGGAGCCAAGTCTGTCCCCAGCCCCCAGCCAATTGTGTCATTTCTTTCTCCTTGACAACAATCGGGTTTAGAATAGGTATGTGACATGATTCTAGTCAATAAACCATGTGAAGGAAAATTTTAGAGTGGAGCAGACAGAAGGCCTCTGGAAAGTTTTCTTCCTCTTAAATAGGGACACAAGAAAGAGACATTCTTCATTCCAGCCTTTGGGGATTGTCAAATGAGCCTGTGATGGTTGGAACTGCTGCAGCTATACTATGACCATGAGGAATTAATCATGGGGACATCCCTCACTATGTTGGGGATGGCAGAGCAGAAAGGACATGGGACCCTGATGAACACGGGAGCTCACTCAATTAATAGCCTCTGGATCTCCCTTACCTCTGGACTTCTTGTTATGTGAGATAATGAATTTCCTTCTTGTCTGAGTTGTTTTTGCTCAGGTTTTCTATTACTTGCATCTAGAAGTACCCTCGCTGATGATATACAGAGGGTTTGATGATCAAACTTTGTACTGCCAAATTGCCCTCAGATGACAGTCTCAAGTTATACCGCACTGGTAGAATATTAGAAGGCCTGTTTCCCCTTTACCGGCATTAAAGTTGTTGTGATTCTTTGCCAATTTGAGAGGCAACATTTAGTTTAAGATTAATAGGGCCTGTCCATCTACTTGGGAGACAGAGCTGCTTTAAGGGCATTGGCCTCCTGGGTACAGCCACAGGGCTCTGCCTTAATCACAGTTGGTCCGTGTGTTGATTCAAGCAGGCCTGGCAGGACATCTGCTTTCTAATGCTCAATTCCAGCCATAAAGTGTGCTTAAAAGTATGTTTGCCTTTAAAGGGGACACATTCTTTCACTTAAACTTCTCATTGATTGCCACCATATTTGTGGGTACAACCACATGTAAAATGAAAATCAGCTGAAAGTAATCAACTAATGTATAACTTCCCATCACGCATGTGTGATGGGGCTCAGGACACGGCACCCCAAAACATGGCACCTGGCCATATTGAATATTTTAAGCTGAAGAAATTTGAGAAACAGCATTTGCAAGAGCGACCTTCTGACCTTCCCCTGAAGCAGGGCACAAGACCCTCATGTGACAGGGGGCCTCCCTACACCCAGAGCAAAGGAGCAGCCTGATCTCCAAAGATACAGGGATGCTAAGAGGAATCTGAACCAATAGGCCTTGCTGAGTTTCCCCCAGTTTATTACACTTAGTTCACACTCCCTTTGTCCTATCCTATTTCTCCTCAACTTTCCACTCTTCATCACACCTAGCATAGAAACACCCAGGTTTAACTACTTCTCTAGGTCTTTATTTCCTAATGAAAGCTCCCATGTGATGTAAAACTTGTATGAAATACATGTGCATGCCTTTCTCTGTCTTTTGTTTCAACAGCCCCAGCCAATGAGCTTAAGTTGAGTAGAAGGAAAAGATATTTTTCTTCCCCTACATACAGCAACTTGCTGAGATTGGAGAGTGTGTGAGTGTGTGTGTGAGAGACAGAAAGAGGGTGTGCCAGGGAGAGACCTGGGGACCGGGAGAGAGGAGTGCACACCCACAGCCACACGGGCCTCTCCTATGAGGACAGGGATCTGTCCCATACCTGGCCTCCAGGAGACTTGATCAGGTGGGCAAGTAGGACCACACTGAACTTTGTCCCATTACGTCACTTGCTCCGTCATGGTGGAGGCACAAGAGGCGTAAATAAGACCTCTATAGACTTGGCTTTCAATGCTGTCACTCGATCCAATGTTTTCATTCAAGGAGGCGTGGCACCAGCTCAACTTAATAATAATAATGTCCATTTGTTGAGCATTTCCTGTGTGCCTACGGCTGTGTTAAATATTCTATCCCATTTATTTCTCACAACAACCTTATTAGGAGGATATTATTGTCCCCATTTTAAGGACACAAAATTGAGGCACAAAAACATTAGCATCCAGAGTCATACAACCAATATAGGGCCATGTGGATTTGACCTCAGATCTAGTTGACACAAAATCCTGTTGTGGCACCCACTACATCACACGTGCTCCGTGGGCATGCTGGCAACTACAAAACCTGATCTCAGAAAGGCTGAAAAGGCAATAGGCCTCAGTAGCTCATTTGTAATTTGCCAAATAATTAATTTGACATGTAACTTCAGTATTGTAGGCTTATTCTAATTATCAGTAGGTCTTTGGATTTGTTTCTTTTCATTGTTTAACCATAAAAGAGATAATAAAAAGAAATATGTGTTCAGGATAGACAGGAAGGAAAGACACAGGATCTAGCACTGCAGATACACTAGGACACGATTTTATACATATATGTGCAAAATAGAAATTTTAAGGGAAATATATTCAAATACTAGCAGTTGTTATTGTTGAATGATTAATCCATGTGTAAATTTCACTTAAACTTTTTTTTCTAAAATTTTAAAGAGCATATTATCAGAAAAAAAGTAAACATTAAAAAAATTTCTAGTGGCAACTAGTCTCAGGAAAAGACAACACGGCTTGAATCTGCTAACCCCAAGGCATCCTCGGAGGAGTCCCAGTCTTCAACCAACCATCCCCTTTTCCCTGGGAACTGTTAATAATTATTATGGCAATTGCTAATATTTATTGAACAATGACTATGAGCCAGGCATTACACTAAGCACTTTATATTCACTATTGCATTTAATCCCTACAGAAGCCCAAGAAGATGGGCATTAGAATTACCCCCACTTTAGAGAAAATGAGGCTGTGACTTTGAGACTCAAATAATTCACCTGAGGCCACTCAGAGATAAAAGCATAATCAAACCAGGTTTGATTTCACAAACCAAGACTCACTCCAAAACAAAAATGAATACCACAATTTTATATATGCAATCTCAGCTTTTCTTAACTCTACCTCTAGGCTCTGCCCCTTCAATTAAAATAAGGTGGTGTTTTGTTTTGTTTTTTTTTGTTTTGAGACAGAGTCTCGCTTTGTTGCCCAGGCTAGAGTGAGTGCCGTGGTGTCAGCCTAGTTCACAGCAACCTCAAACTCCTGGGCTCAAGCAATCCTCCTGCCTCAGGCTCCCGAGTAGCTGGGACTACAGGCATGCGCCACCATGCCCGGCTAATTTTTTTTTATATATATATCAGTTGGCCAATTAATTTCTTTCTATTTATAGTAGAGACGGGGTCTCGCTCTTGCTCAGGCTGGTTTCGAACTCCTGACCTCGAGCAATCCGCCCGCCTCAGCCTCCCAGAGTGCTAGGATTACAGGCGTGAGCCACCGTGCCCGGCCTAAAATAAGTTTTAATATCTGAACAATTCTGTGTTCCAAGTTCAAAGCCCTTTGGAAGGAAATCACTATTTAGAGATAAGAAACAGATTCAGTAACTAGTGATAGAAAATTTGCTCTGTCACTTTAAAGAGCATGGTCACCAAGCTCTCAGCTTCACAGGCTTGAGACCTGTGCAGTCACATAGGGCCCCACGCTTAAAAGGGCTCCATGCTTGATTTAATGCTTTGCTGTCACTGGCTTATAATTCTTAATACTTTTTCAACATGGAGTCTACATTTTCATTTTGCAGAGGGCCCTGCAAATTATGACGCCAGTCCTGCTAGTCACACTCGAGTAACTAAGCCTCAAACCTCATTTAAAAAGACATAGTGTTTGGGATGTGCAGTTGTGTTCTTTGCTTTTTATTATCTACCTGTGCCCGATGCCCTCAGAAGAAGTATCTTCCCTTGCTTAAATGAGTCCTCCACTTGAAAACACATGATGATACTTAAAGGAAGCTTCTCAGCATCTCCAGTGACACCATTTGCACCACTGCTCTCTGAACATGTGTCCCCTGTACGGTGGGATCCAGTTAATCCGGCCCTTGGTGTGTATGGCCACGCCTGGATTAATGGCCAGAGTGTAGCTGGCCTTCAGGGTGAGAGGCAGGTGCCCGCTTTGATGAAGACTTTGCATACTTAGAACACCAGGGGTTCTCCAGACAAAAAAAATAAAAGCTCTCTAGAATGTACCATTCCATAAGACCATTGTCAGGGAGCATAGATATTAAACAGAACCGTGTTAGCTATATGGCCCTACTCTTTTCAGCAAAGTAGTGGCTGGGACGGTAGTTTGTTATACAAAACATACATTGCTCGGGAATTTGAGAATACTTCAAATTCAGCATACTTCAAATTCAGCATATTTGAGAATACTTTGGACTGTGGAGCCTGGCTTCAGGGAAAACAATGAATCCTCATCCACCTTCCGTCTTGGAATTGCTCAGGATCTAAATGACTAACTGCTCTACGTACTTTCACTGTAGAAATGGGGTCTAGCATAAAATGAAGTTAGGGACTCCAGGGGAGTGCGTGCTTCTGGAAAACCCCTGAGTTCCCTAAGGGTGACACACAGCCAGTGCGCTCGGGAAAAATCCAGGATCTAGACACGGCCAAGCAGAAGCCACGTGGAAGAGCAAAGATGTTGCTAGGGAAATAAAGAAAGGAGGGCATGAGACACAGTGAAACAACCAAAATTTAGTTGTTTATTCAGTCCCTCTGACCAAACCAAAAAGTCTCTTTTTGCTATCTTGTTCCATAACAAACATGGATGTCCTCAAATTTCTTGTCACTAAAATTGTACAAGTAACTGTGGACGATTCTGTTGATTGTCTACTCATCACCCATTTTTACTTCTTCCTTCCTACAAGAACCCTGTTCTTTTTCAGATAGGTTCTGTCTTCTGGATAACTGTGACTCAAGGTTGGCTTTGAATTAGACTAAGCTAATCAAAGTAATCCCATGGTCCTTGCTAGTCTTTGACTGAGAATGTGACATGCTCCAATTCTGGAGAAAGAAAAAGGTTGCTAGAAGTTTCTAGAAAAGCTCTACCTTGCTTTTAAGAAATAACAATAGGGAATTCAACCTTCTAGGGGTGAAGTAGGAAATGTACTGTTGCACTTGATACTCAAGTGGGGCATTTTGCAGCCATGAAGAAAGCCAGCCTGAAGCCAGAGTCAGCTCCCGGAGGAGCACAGAACAGAGAAATAGAGTCAAAGCCTGATGGAACCCAGCTTGAAGCCCACTCCCTCTGGTGTTCCCATTACACAAGCCAATGCAACTCTTTATTGTTTAACTTGTTGAAGTTGGCCTCTCTATTACCTGTAGCTGAAAGCACAAAATGGCCCTTCACACTCAAGTCAATCTGAGATTCTAAAGAATTGGGCTCTCGGCCCCAGCTTAATTATTTACTGTATAAATTACTTTGTGCAAGTCCCAACTTCCACAAACTACAGTTTTCTCATCCAGCAAAACTAGCAGTTGTCATAACTGTCCTGTTTACTCTGGAGGAATTATCACAAGGGTTGAAAAAATAAAAGATGTGAAAGCCTTTCGAAACATGTAATTACTATTTACATATAAGATACTGTTACTGTTAGATTAAACAAATTAAAAAACCTGTCCAAAAAAAATCTACTTGTTTTCTTGAATACATGTATATAAATAACCTGTCTTAGATTAAGTTTCCATATTTTCCATCTCCAATCATATACTTAGCACATATACAGATATACTTAGCACTTAGTATAATCATATACTTAGCACATATACAGATATGTGGGAGGCAGTGACAGAGCTTTCTCAAATCATTTTTCTCACAATTGAACAGATTCCCAAAACCAAACAAAAAGAGTAAAATTTGTAAAGCATCTCCTTGAAGCCCCTCCCATTCTGTGTTCATAACAGGAATCCGAGATGTGGTACTGAACAGGCTTTTTTGGGGGACAGAAAGAAATTTGTCTAATCCTAGAAGAGACAGAATGTGGAGTAGATTTATCCTCCTAACAGGTAAATGAAATTGTCAATGGCATGTAATGGATTGACAAAATTTTAAATGGAAACTGTGTTTTCAGAAATGCACTAACTTGTGATCATTCATTGCAGAGGGAAATTAAACTCAACTGAGTAAAAGGAAAAACTAGCCTGTGAAAAACACATAAATGCAAAGCAAGGAGCACTGAGAATCTGGGAGACCAAGTGGTCAATTAAGTACCATGTAAAGATTTCCAATTTTCTTGTAGTAAATTATTTATTTAGCTCTTCCATACCATCAATATATTTTACAAGTTTAATACCCAAATTATAGCCAGCCCACCCATTTATGGCCCCATAAATGAGTCCTGACTTACCAATGCGAATTCTTGTTCCTGGCAGTGTCAGATTTAGATTGGATTTGGATCTATTGCTTTATCCTTATCAGACATTTCGAGGCTGATATTTTATTGCTATATTTAAAATGGAAAGTGCTTTAAAATAGACTTGGGAGGGAGCACAACTGATTCCTGCCCCGATATGTCATTTCCTGACTTAACATCCTACTATAATCTAGGTTAAAGGGTTGGAAGTCCATACAGAATCCTTCTGCACCAAAGATTTCCCCCCACACAGAGAATTTTCATGAAGGAAAGTGAGTGATTATAAAAAGAATGACTTTAATCTTAAGTAAGAGTAGCTGGAGCTTTCAGTAGTAAAACTGACAGGCAATTTCCATGCCTATATACTTTGTAAGTCAAATGAATAATAAAGAATATAAATGAAACACATCTAACCATTTCTTAAGTTTTAAAGTGTATATGGAGCTAAATTGTCAAGCCTTGTTTTTCAAGGTTGGGATTTTGTAAAATAGGTACAACAAACCGATAAATTCATGGCGGAGGAGAAGACTAACAAATCAAACCTAGGAAACAGCTTCCACTTACGTTACAAAAAGTGTTACAGCTCTGAGATTTCTGAGATTAGTAAATCCCACAGAGTTATAAACATGAAAACAGATGCAAGATATGACTAATGACACTCAAAATTGTAATAATATCTGATTGTGGTTTTAGGCTTTTGGGAAAAAAAGTCACCAAAATGATTTTATTTTTACCTTTTTACATTACCTTTTTGTTTACATTTGCATTTTTATAGTTTTTAAAGATTTTTACAAAAGATTGTTTAATGGACCATAAAATAACAGACTTCAACCTAAGGTTCACAGGAACCAGCCAAACTCTACGGAAATAACAGAAGGAGGGTAAGAGCTCAGCCCTTGTCCTGGCCCCGAGAGCAGAAGCCAAGGCCAAGCCAATCCTTGGTGCTCACTGTCCTTGTACAAGCAATGGGCCCATCTCATGGAAATATGCCAGAGGCAAAGTGCTTTGGAGGAAAAGCACAGTATTTGGTATTAAGGGAAATTATTAAGAAAAAAGAAAGGCATATCTTATCAAGGAACTTAGAGTTGTTTCTTAAAATATAAGTAGATCAGCTTTACAGTTCTAGCAACACCCCTTGGGTCCCAGCACCACCCCAGCCCACCTTCCCCTAAGCCAGCCATGTAATTGGCAGGGCCAGTGCAAAATGAAAATGTGGGGCCCTTGTTGAAAAAGCAGAGGGAAATGGCATTAAAGGTACTAAATTATAAAGCTTTTTCCTTTCTTCTCCAGGTTCTTGACTTATCATGGTGTATTCTTATTTGCTATATGATGTACTAAATAAATAAGGAACTGAAATTTTAGCACGAATTTGACCACTCATTTTTATATTGTGCGATATTGATTTTAAATACAAATATAGGAGCGTTTAACTCCTATATGGAATCACAAAAATTCCATAATTCACATTTCGCACCTCATACATGCATATGTATTTCACTCTCTCCAGAGCAGTGAAAATGCTGCACAAAACGAACTGAGCTGATTTTCTCTCACTCCTTGATGAGTACATATTCTGTCAGTGCTCTACCTTTGGCTCACTGACGATAAAGAAAAGGAAAAATGGTTTGCTTTATCTTTTCTTTTCTTTTTGTGTCATCATTTTCAGTACAAGTGGTGACTCTTACAGGAAAGTAACATGAATGACAAAAGATGTGACAGGGTTCCTTGGTGCTTTGTGGGTTTTAGAGCTCTAGTACTTCTTTCCACATTCAAAGCAAATTCTGAAGAGCAAGTTTTGAATGGAAAGCATGGCCTCTTGGGGCTTTCAGATCCCCGCTCACTCAGGTTTAAGCATAACATGCTTGCCTTGTACTCGTATTAAGTCTTGTTGAATTCCCATGCATTGTGGGTCCACTGGAATTCTGTGCTCATGAGGTATCGTGAGCTCCATATGCAAATGAGGTGATAAATGACAGCAAACACTAATATTGCACCTGTCTCCTTTGCTCATGCACATGTTCTGTGTCCCATTAGACTTTATGGACAAAGCACAAGTTCAACAATAATATCATTAAGAATTTCGAGGCTGGGCATGGTGGCTCACGCCTGCAATACTAGCACTTTGGGAGTCCAGGGGTTCAAGACCAACCTGAGCAACATAGCGAGACCCCCCCATCTCTACTAAAAATACAAGAATTGGTCAGGCATGCACCTATAGTCCCAGCCACTTGGGAGGCTGAGGCAAGAGGATCGCTTGAGCTCAGGAGTGTGAAGTTGCAATAAACTATGATGATGCCACTGCACTCTAGCCTGGATGAAGAGCCAGACTCTCTCTCAAAAAAAACAAAATTTTTTTTTTTCAAGATGATGACAGCAGAGCCCTAAACCAAGTAATGACGTTCTGAGCACCAGGCTCATGGCACTGTCCTAGTCACACATACATGAAACTCTGCCTCCACCAGCCCCTCACCTGGAGGATGCCCAGTGGGGTAGATGGTCACAAACCTCCAGTAAGCTCTTCTCTCTCCAGACACGTACTGCCTGTACTGCGCTAGCCTTGCTTAGGGAAATCCCTGTAGACAGCCATCTCCCTCCTCCTACTTTTCCTCTTTCATTACCTTCTCCTTTCTCCTTCCCTTCTTCGTCATCTTCTTGACCTACACATACCCATCCCAACCTGTCCCAGTTATTTCTAGACTTTGAGGAAATGCAAAATAGCTCCTCCTCTAATTCAAGAGTAGGAAAACAGATTACATTCCCTTTTTCTCTCAAAACAGTATTTATATCCCACGCACTAGAGCAAAGTTCAGTGAATGCTCACTGTTGCCCGATTTTGAAAGCTAGATGGCAAAGAATACAGTTTTTACTTATTGTATTTCCTGAGCATAACTTTAGGGGGAAGGCAAGTTACTTTTTAAAAGCGTATGGAGGCCGGGCGCTGTGGCTCACGCCTGTAATCCTAGCTCTTGGGAGGCCGAGGCGGGCAGATTGCTCAAGGTCAGGAGTTCAAAACCAGCCTGAGCAAGAGCGAGACCCCGTCTCTACTATAAATAGAAAGAAATTAATTGGCCAACTGATATATATATAAAAAATTAGCCGGGCATGGTGGCACATGCCTGTAGTCCCAGCTACCAGGGAGGCTGAGGCAGAAGGATCGCTCGAGCCCAGGAGTTTGAGGTTGCTGTGAGCTAGGCTGACGCCACGGCACTCACTCTAGCCTGGGCAACAAAGCGAGACTCTGTCTCAAAAAAAAATAAATAAATAAAAAAAAAAATAAAAGCGTATGGGTTGGCAATTTTTAAATGTTCATGTACTTTATGTGAGTAAAGAAATAGCCCACCTACGAAGAACCACAGGCTTTGGATAAAATCCATGCGTCTCTATACCCAATGCAACTTGCTGCTCATCTCAAGATGGGAAGAAATGACTTGGCTCTGGAATAATAAGGAAACGAAGGTGAGCTGATTAAGATGGCTTAAATGATCCTGAAACACAAACAGATATTTAAGAAACTTGTTTCACTCACTGAAAAATGAAGCCTGAGGGAAAAAAGACCTTTTTCCATTTGGGATTATTTTCCTCATTTCCCCTTTCCCTTCCCAGCTAGCCTTCTTAGAGTTCTCGTGTTTGTAAAATACTTAAAGGAGAAACAAGCCTGCAAAGCTGCTCTTGCTGGACTATGAATATTTTCTTTCTCATTTTGTACCTGCCTAGAAATATTTTCAATTCAGCTGTAAGAACTGTAACTGTCCAAGTTAGGAGCATGGGGACAGGTAACGTTCCTTTCTTTTGCTTTCGGAAGCCTCAGAAGGGCGTCCTAACTGAGGCTGCTGACCGAGCCACTTCCCTCCGAGATTTAAGATCAAAAGTGTCTCATGTCCAGTTTCCAGCAGATTTAAGCACCAACCTCTCAGTGAGTGAATAAAAGACTCCACATTCTTTTCCAAGAGTGCAGTTTTCTTCAGCACTTAACAGATTCTATATGCTGGATGGAGCACAAGGGCGTCCTTCTGCAGAGGTTAGGAAACTCGCAGGCCATGCTTTACTATGCTGATAACTCGTTGGCAGCCAAGAGCACATTCCTCACTTTGTTCATAATCTCCATTAATTAGCCCTTGAATGTGGCCAAATTCCACCCAAAATCATTTTGTTCAGTGCTACTTACCCCTTTCCTGGAACTCTCAATGGACATCATTCTTCCCTCCTGGACTGGGCTGCTGGGCACACTCCCTGGAGCTGGTCAACAGCCTGTGGTGTCTGAAGGTAGTTCAAGGGGGAAGGAAGCAGGAGGTCCCGACAGGTAAATATTTAACAATCAGGAGGCCACAGATACATGCTCTTTCCCTTCCTATCCTCTGGGAGCTGAGTACCTTGAAGTAAAAGTCTCTTCTCAAAGTATAAAATACATCCAGGGTAGGCAAATCCACAAAGACAGAAAGTAGACTAGTGGTTGGCAGGAAGTGGGGCATGGGGCGAATGGGGAGTGACTGCTCAGTGGTATGGGGTGTTCTTCTGGGGTGATGACAAAGTGTTTAAATTAGAGAGAGGTGGTGATTGCACAACATTGGGAATGCACTAAATGCTATTGGATTGCACACTTTAAAAAATGCTTAATTGCTATGTTATATGAATTTCCCCTCAATTTAAAAAAAAAATAAAACACCATTTTCACAGATTTCACTCACTTTTCATTTTGGAGTCAATTGTTTTATGAGACAGAGTTTCAGGGATACGTTTTGAGAGAAATTCTCACCACCAAATCCATAAGAAGAGGGGGGAGAGGGGGCAATGGCAATATACGTAACCTTAACATTTGTACCCCCACAATGTGCTGGAAAAATAAATAAATAGATAAAAAAAATCTGTAAGGGAGGGGGGCGGGTATATACATACATAATGAGTGAGATGTGCACCATCTGGGGGATGGTCATGCTGGAGACTCAGACTTGTGGGGGAAGGGGGGTAAATGGGCATTTATTGAAACCTTAAAATCTGTACCCCCATAATATGCCAAAATAAAAAAAAAATAAAATAAAATGAATCTGTAAGAAGAGAGTTTAGCAATTAGCCGAGGAGTCTGTTCAATATTCAAGATGAAAAGGTGGCTTTTCTCACTTGCCTGAATAAACTTCTCATCTTCCCTAACTAAAGACGGGGACTATGTCTGTCCAGATGAGGCTGTGTTCTCACACAGCAAGAACCCCACATATGACTATGGAGATTCCAGAAGTAGCAGCATCGTGGTGTGCTGGGAGCCTCCTTGCTCACAGCTGCTGTGCGAATGCCTTTTGCTCTAGAGGGGACACCTCTGTGGGCTGCAATGACGGGGTCCAGTAAGATGCTCAGTGCTCCAACTCCCCAATGACTGGCCCCCTTGCCTTGTTCAACTTGAAACTATCAGGCCACAGACGTGAGCGACACCCTCCATCCCTTCGGTGTGAGGTGGACTCGCTAGGCCCACAGTGCTCCGCTTGTGCCGCAGGTGCTGCATGAAGCAGTAATTAAAGAAACGTAGGAGTCACACGTGCCAGACCATTACACAATCCAGCCCTGACGGGGGCTTAAATATACCTATTTATGAATGTTCCACCCTGTCAAATGCACGCAATGCAGCACTGCTAAGGTATGAGCTAATTGATTTGATCAATGTCTCTAGTTCTTTCCAAAACTTTATTTTAAAAAAATAATAATAATAACCAAAGTGTGTCTGTGTTTTCAAGGTGTTTATTTAATTTGAATCTTTCAACACACCGGTTGTGACAGAGGTGTAAGCCCAGCTGAGTGTCCAATTGCATGAGCTTCTGGGTCTCCATAAACCCTTATTTGCTACCTCATGACTGGCCAGATGCTAAGTCCACTCTAAGTTTCAGCTTTGCCCAGTATATAATTAGTGCTGAATTGTTGGTTTGTTTTCCAGTGTAATTATACAGCTGATACAATACAATCTAAAAAACCTGTCAGCATTTTCTGTAATATCATGGAAGCATAGAACCAAAGAGACTGTAGAGAGTTTATATTCCAAATGCCTCATTTTAGAAATGAAGCCCAGAGAGGTTGAATGACTTCCCCAAAGATCCACAGCAGGTTAGTTATGGTGACAGACTAGAATTCAGGTCTCTGATGTCACAGGATCCTTGGTTGAGATTCACCACTTTGAAAGTTCCAAAGCCAAGGAATGATGCAATTTCAGGAATATACCATGATATCATTTTAAAAATTCTTTTTCCACCAGAGTATAATGAAAAAACAAAGGAAAACAAAACAGTACCTGAGAAATCGACATCATGTCTCACACATGCCTCTGTCCTGGCAATAGGCTAACCCCGCAGGCCAGGCACTTGCTGAAACCTTAAAAGAAACCAGGCCAAGTCTGAGGTCTAGACAGGCCCCAGACAGGCTTTCCCAGAGCTTTGAAATGTAAGTTTAGAACTGGGTCATTTAGAGGCAATTTAACTCAGAAATCACACTGACATTCAGAACGTTTATTTTGAAAACATTTTTAAAGCATCTACTCACCACTGTAAAATACGATTTTGTGTTTGACTTGGGGCAGACAACTGGAATTGCAATGAGCAAGGTACAGATTCACCAACTCTTCACAAGTTCTAAACCCAGAAATGTGCGGCCTCCTTCCTAGGTGCTCTAACCCAGCATCCGGGAGAAACTTGCTTTGTTAAAAAATATTCCAAAAATCATGTTTAATTTTTGCATTGCTTTTGCAGCATTAGAAAGTTATACTTTTAGGCAATGTTTACATATTCCAGAGTTCCAGGAACAATTCCGACTATAACTTTTGTTCAAGGCAGCCAAATTATTCATCTATGTCAAGGCATCATTGGCACAGAACTTGGTCTTGCAATTAGTAAGTACTCAAATTTTTTATTTTTAATGAAAAAATGAGTGCTCTCCAGACACCTCTGTTCTAGGGAGCATAGACTGGGACGTAATCTTCTTTTCTATAAAGCAACCAGGAGTCACAATTAAGAAGATGCCAGAGGCCGGGCGCGGTGGCTCAAGCCTGTAATCCTAGCACTCTGGGAGGCCGAGGCGGGTGGATTGCTTAAGGTCAGGAGTTCGAAACCAGCCTGAGCAAGAGCAAGACCCAGTCTCTACTATAAACAGAAAGAAATTAATTGGCCAACTAATATATATATATATATAATTAGCCAGGCGTGGTGGCGCATGCCTGTAGTCCCAGCTACTCGGGAGGCTGAGGCAGCAGGATTGCTTGAGCCCAGGAGTTTGAGGTTGCTGTGAGCTAGGCTGACGCCACGGCACTCACTCTAGCCTGTGCAACAAAGCGAGACTCTGTCTCAAAAAAAAAAAAAAAAAAAAAAAAAAAGAAGATGCCAGAAACCCTCTCATAGTCTAAGTGCTGCATAGTAAGTGGAACTCCCAGTGTGTGAAGCAACTGTTCTTTTTTCAGACTCATTTTCGTTTGTGAACCCTGCTCTACGTTGGGATCATTTTTTTCCTAACGAATGACAGCGTTGGGTATGAAAGTTTGGCCAAAGGTGTCTGAGACTCCGAACATGGTGCCAGTGAGGGTGAATATGTGGTTCTTAAAGTTTAGATCTCGAGAAAGCACATTCTCTCAACAACATGTGATTATGAGACCTATTGTTAATTACTTTGAAATATAACTGTAGGAAATAGCATTGGGCCGCGACAGGCTCTGCAACCTCTGGGTTCCTTCTTTTAATCCTTATTAGTCATTTTAAATTCAGCTTTTTAAAAGTCTTCCTCCAATTGCCCTTCGGGAACAATAAAGTGGCAATTAGGTATGACAAAGGCATGGAATAGACACAATTACTTATTGCTATAGTAAAAGAAAAAAGATGGGTCTATGAACCTATCAAGCCAATCTGCAAAATGGAATGGGCTGCTGGACCTTATGAAAATGTATCCAAATATTTGCAGAATGTATTTTTTGGCTACCTCCCTACAGAGATTTTAAACCATTTTCTTTTATTGGAGAATTTACTGCCATTACATTTTATATTAATTTAACGACTTTGATCAGGCAATCATCATTTATTTGCCTAAATTACCAGTCCCTTAGTACTTCATTGGCAAAGGGAAATATTTCATAGAACACGAGGCAAAGCCTCTAATTACTATTAGAGCATAATTTAAAGTCACTTCAACAGGTATTGTAATTTTGACCAATTGAGTTACTAATTTGGAGAATCAATTATCTCCCGGAACTTTTTAATTTCCTGCCTCCTTTAATTGGCAGTGACTGTCCAATTACACATCTGGCAGAGTGGTATTATTTGCATCTGCAAATCTTCAGCCAATCAGCCAACTGAACCTTGTTGTCAGGTAATAGCTGTGTAGATTTTTAAGACTTTGATACATTTATGGATCAAATTATTCTTACAATTTGCATGAAATTATTCACATACTTTTCATATGTATTCTTCTTCTATCATTCATCTTCAAATTAAAATTTCGAAAAGCGATTTTACTCACATAATCCATTTGGTTTCCCTTCTTTCCCCTGGCCCCAGTTTCAAAAAATACTCAATCTCAAAAGAAAAAAATCTAAGGGAACAATCTAATAGATGACAAAAAGAGAAAAATAATACCATCCAATGCTGCAAGGTGAAACTACTAATTATACCACTAATTATAATGTAAATTATACAAACCTTTGGAAAGCAACAGAGCCATGTAAGTCGTAAAATGCCCATGCACCTTCATCCAGTAACGCCACTACTGGAGTTTTATCCTGAGGAAATAATTCCACAGAGGAAAGAAATCTATATTCCAAAGATGCTCTTTCCAATGTTGACTTTAACAGTAATGAACAACAACAAAAACACAAACAAAAACTGAAACAAGAAATGTCTAACTGCAGAGAAATATTTAAATAAGCTATGTCAATAACATAAACTATCATGTTCAACATGGAAATTATTGACTATACAGAAACATGGAAAGAGTTTACGATGGTCAATGAAATAAGCAAACTACATATATAACTAGACAACTGCAATAATGTAAAGACGAATACCCATATTCCTTAATAAAGGGAAGTGCATTTAGTGCTATAATCTCTTACAGCAAAACTGAAGTGCAGGCTGGGCGCAGTGGCTCACACCTGTAATCTTAGCATTCTGGGAGGCTGAGTCAGGCGGATCTCTCAAGGTCAGGAGTTCGAAACCAGCCTGAGCAAGAGCGAGATCCTGTCTCTACTAAAAATAGAAAGAAGATTAATTGGCCAACTAAAATATATAGAAAAAATTAGCCGGGCATGGTGGCACATGCCTGTAGTCCCAGCTACTTGGGAGGCTAAGGCAGAAGAATTGCTTGAGCCAAGGAGTTTGAGGTTGCTGTGAGCTAGGCTGATGCCACGGCACTCTAGCCCGGGCAACAGAGTGAGACTCTGTCTCAAAAAACAAACAAACAAAAAAAAAAAGAAATAAAAAATAAAAAACTGAAGTGCTTTGGACTAAAGAGGAACTATCACAGCCACTTGGGAAACTGTGGAGATGGCTTGAATGTGAAACTGGCATTCAAGGGTTCCAGAAAGCAGAGAAGAGGTTACTATGGAGGACAAGAAAAAGATGTGCCATATTCAGGGACCATCAAAAGGTTGGATGTGGCTGGACTGTAGGGCACATACACAGGAAAGGTGACACAGTCACCTGGAAGAAACGGCCAGCATCTTACTGTGGAGGGCTGAAGGTTTTAAGGTTTCTTTCCAGAAGCAATGAGAGAAGCTGTTTGGGAATAAAGAGGGCCACATGCTGCAAGCAGAATGAGAAGAGAAGGAACTAAGTTGGAAACTTGCCTCTGTCACCTGGCAACCTTTTGACCTTCAACAAGGAACTTAAGCACCGAGTCCTAGTTTCCTCACCTATACAGTGGTAGTAATGCTACGTCCTTAGAGTGATTGTGGGAATTAAAGATAATATATATGAAGTGCATGGCACCTAATGGGTACTGCATAAGTTGTTCTCATTTTTGTTATTAATAAGAATAATCTGATATCTAGGGGTAGGATGGATCAGGGCAAGGAGAAGAAGAAAGTGTAGCAAGAACCACTTAAGCACTTACCCTGCTTGATCACACAAAAAGAAATGAAGTCTGAAGAAACGTGACAGTGGCAAAGGCAGAGCCGCCACAAAGTCAAGAAGCCCTGTGCAGGAATAATCCACAGGGCTGGGCCAGGGTGGACCCAGGTTTGCTGAGGTCAGAAGCTTATATAATTTGGGGCCCCCTCTTTAACGAAAAAGAATAAAATATTAAATACAAAAGTGAGTATTTATTTACAGAAAGGAAATCATAAGAAAGTACAAAATTGGGAAACCTGAAAAATACCACTAGTGTCATCAAAAAAAAAAAAAAACCCATTTCTTAACAAGCTGCCTAACAAAACTCTATAATTCTTATTTTTGCACATTTTTGGCTTTATATTCTTTGCTTCTTCATATGACAGATATTTTGTAATACTATTTTCCACAGAGAGAATAGAAAGATAATTCAGTCTTTCCTCTGGCATGGTTGACCAAAATTTGTTTTCTATTATTGATAGTTTAGAAAAGTTTCTTTTGGCTCACAACTCATTACTGATGAAGTCATGGACATTTCTAGGATCGTTTTCAAATTGTCTCTTTTATATGTGAGCTGTTATAGAAATACTTACTAATTATAGTCCTGCCACGGGTTTGTGCCGTGCAAACAGAGACCAATAAATTATTTTTCATTATTTCTATCAAAAAAGGTATAGTCCATTCACAACTGTATAAAATACATTTTAGAGTGTACTTATGATAGGATGGAACTGGTATGTTGACCAGGTATCAATGAGAAGTGATTCCACTGCGTATAATTTTACATGCCTGAGAAGTGAAAGAACTTTCCAGAGACCACTGCTCTACACGTTCACATCTTGGTCCGCCTTCACACCTTCCCAGTGTGACATCCTTCTGGCCTTGCTTCTCTGTGGTACGGTGCCAGGTAAGTTAGCACAGTGGGAGTGTAGATGAAGCTGCCCCCTGCAAACAGAAGAGCCTCCCAAACACAGAAATATGTCCCATTAAACCCAAATGAAGGCATCCCCAAACTCAATTCAGCATCCTCTTAGCCCAGTCTCCAAACCGGCATTAGGCAAGAAGCACAGTGTGGCTGAACAAACACTGGAGTACAAACAGATATCAGCTAAAGTATCTTTTCCAAATGTTACAAAACCTTTGGCCTCCTGAACACATTGCAGCCTTCCCTGCCCAACCTTCCCACCCACCCGGCTGCCAGAACCCTGGAAAGGGCCCATGCACAAGAGGGGCCCTGAAACTTAAATACTTCCTCTGCTTCTTGGTAAATTTGTCTCTTTCAGCAACAATTGGCTGTGGTTAGTGGGCAGAGAAACGCCAAGTCAGGTTCTGAGCCCCAGTAAGGGGGGAAATGATGGTGCCATTTAGGCAAGAAAGAAAATCAAGATGAAAAGAAACGAGATTAGTTTTGCTTTGTTATGGGATGGTTAGAGAAGAATAAATGGTAAGTCTTATCTTAAATATGGTGAGTTTAAGATGCCTGTGGGACCTCCAACAGAGATGTCAAGCAGGCAGTATTACTTAAAGGGACCTAGGTGTGATTCTCTGATTAACCAGAACTATTCCTCTGAGTTCACAACCTGCATCAGCAATATTTATTTCTATTCCTGATCCTTTCACTAATTCCTGACTTGGCTATCCTATGTTCAACTGAAAGCAAATGTTCTTGCACTGATAGTTTTTGGACAACAAAAGCAACAACAAAACCTTAGTCTGAGATGACTGTGGTTGAAGTGTGGGTAAGAAACATGACATAAAGCTTCCGTTAAATTGCAAAGTCCTATTTTCTATTCTCTGTCTTAAATAATTTACAGCACCTTCAGTGTTTTAAAAGGATCCTATGACACAGAAGCAGCAGGAATCTCCATTTACTGTTCTCTTTCTGCCAATTCTCCTAGCTTGGAATAAAAATAAAAGAGATGATAGATAGTTCACTTATTATCCGGGTGTTCATTTAGACTATTTTGTCCTCAGTGCAAACAGAGTAATCAGAGGATGAATCAACAATGAGAACCATTGCGGCTACTGTATGTGACTGTAAATTCATGCTCATTGAGGCTGACATTGCCTGACAGACTATTTTTCATGTATATTACCTTTGCTATCTATTTGTGTCCTCCTCTATTGATAGTTAATGCGTCTTCTGTTATTGTTCCATGTAGCGATGGTGGTTATCCGGTAACAATACAATGATGTAAGAAATTAAATATTAATAGGCAATTTATAAAAGGGCTGAAATTTTACATTCCAATAGATAAAATTGAAAAATGGAACATGTAAAAAGGCTATAAGAATTAGAAGGCTGTTTCTCACTGACTGTATAAATCAGCAGCTCTCCAGATCCTTTTAGTGTGGTCCAAGGATTAACAGAAATTAAGATCTAAATGTGTCCAACTGAGACTGGCATGAAAAGAAAAACATAAGACAATTTTTGTTTTGCTGTTTTGGAAAAAAAGACTCAAGTGACTGGGCTGATTTCAACTAACAAGACAAAATAAATAAATGTGGGCAAAAACATGATCTGAACCAACTGTAAACCAATCACACTTATAGGCTTGATAATGCTTATTTTTTTTACATTTTTCTCTTCCCTTTTGTTGCTTCATCTTGAGGGAATCTTGTGTCTTATGCTAGTTCTTGGATTCATCTGGCTCATACATCAGCAGCTTTACAATAGCAGGGAGAAATCTATTGCCGCAAAATTCTAACAAGATTTAAGCTCCTAATCTCACCCACAAAGCCTATTGTGATGGAGCTGATTTTCATTCAGCCAAAATGCTGATTGGGTCTCCTGGGTGCCAATCACAGGGCCAGGCAAGGTGATGAGGGCCTGATGGTAATCAGTCCAGGTACTATGGCTGTGTTACGTTTGCCCCAGAACTTGGTGGCTTAAAACAAAAACAATCACTTTATCATATCTCACGGTTTCTGTGGGTCAGGAATTTGGGGAGGGCTCAGGTAGGCAAAGCCCATCATGTTGAAGTCAGATGATGATAGGAAACAGAGCAGCAGTAGGGTGGAGCAGCCAGGAGCTAGCCAAGTGTCTCTCTCACTTCCTGTAGTCTTGGGGCCTCTCTCTATGGTTCCTCCACACGTGCTAGTTTGGGCTTACCCCACAACATGGAGGCCTCAGGGCTTGCCTCACGCGGCTCAGAGATCCAAGTACAAGTGATCCAAGGAGCTAAATCTCCTTTTATGGGTTAGCCTTGGAAGTCACAAGTTGTCATTTCACCAAATTCTATTAGTCAAAACAGTCACAGAAGTCTAGTTTCCAGGGGAAGAGATATAGACCCACCTATCAATAGGATAAGAGTGCAGGGATAAGAGTAATGGAGTGGAGGATGACTCAAGAATTGGTCACCTGGTCAGCGGAAGTGTTATTAAATAAGGATCAGAATTCAGGAGAAAGAACAGGTTTGGTGAGAACAAGGTAAATTTAGGATATGGCTACACAAAGATGGCCAGTAAGGCAGTTACAAAGTTATGTCTGGACCCCAGGAGAAAGTTGGGGCTAGAGGCAGAAATCTGGGCATCACTGGGGTATAGGGAAACTTAGGTTTGAATGGGATTTCCCAGGGAGAGTGCGTAGGTCAAGAATAGAAGTCTGTGGACAGAGGGAATTAAATTTTGAGGCCATATGAGTGTCCCCAATCACTACATGGACTATATCTACTCCAAGCAGATGTAAATGTGACTGACTTCATGGGGTACATCCTTGGAAAGTGAGTGGATGATGAGTAGGGCCGGTGGCTTGTGACAGTAGTGGAGAAGGATTAGACCAGGGCTGTCTAATCCCAAGGCCCATGCTGTTCCCCCCCACGCATACTCACACTTTGCTGTGTCTTTCTTCATAGGTGCATTCAACACTCTGCACCCAGTTGCTACTTGTCACCTGCCCACCTCTGCAACCCTTGGTTTCTTTGAATTTTGTGGGTTTTCTCTAGCTCTGGCACACGCCGCCTCCTTCCCTCCATACGTTTCTCTCTGTTTCTCTTCCATTTTAAACTACTGAGCTTTGCCACTTCCATTTATGTCCTTTCTCCTGCCAGGGGTCCTCGAACTTTTTAAACAGGGGGCCAGTTCACTGTCCCTCAGACCATTGGAGGGCTGTTGGAGAGTGTGGTGCACATTCCACACATGCGCACTGTGGGCAGGGGACGAGTCAGCTGCTAAGCAGGACAGGCAGCGGCCGCAAAAACACCCGGCGGGCCAGATAAATGTCCTCGGCGGGCTGCAAGTGGCCGTAGTTTGAGGACCCCTGGGGCTCTAGACTGAGGCTGATTCTCAGCTCTGTCCATTTGACGGGTAGAGACAGAGACTGAGGCTGATTCTCAGCTCTGTCCATTTGACGGGTAGAGACAGACCCCGTACAGGCATTATGTTTCCTAAGCCATTGCTGCTGGCTTGCACTATCCTTTTTTTTTTTTTTTTTTTGAGACAGAGTCTCACTGTGTTGTCCAGGCTAGAATGCCGTAGTGTCAGCCTAGCTCACAGCAACCTCAAACTCCTAGGCTCAAGCGATCCTCCTGCCTCAGCCTCCCAAGTAGCTGGGACTACAGGCATGTGCCACCATGCCCGGCTGATTTTTTTTCTATATATATCAGTTGGCCAATTAATTTCTTTCTATTTATAGTAGAGACGGGTCTCACTCTAGCTCAGGCTGGTTTCAAACTCCTGACCTCGAGCAATCCGCCCACCTCGGCCTCCCAGAGTGCTAGGATTACAGGCGTGAGCCACCGCGCCTGGCCCACTATCCTTTTCAATTCAAATATCTACTTTCCTTTCCCCTAGAAAAGAAAAGGGAAGCTCTCCTAGATTCTTTTTGACTTTTATTGTTCTTTTTTCAACTGTTTGAGGCTGAATTACTTACACTTGGATTGAATTGACTTTTCCAGATCTTCATCAAATTTCTTGATATTGTATTTAACCCCGTATAAAAGCCAGGTCACCTGGCCCCTTGATCTTAGTAAAGATCTAAAGATTAACTTGAAAACAGAGTTTCTCAGCACATGTGTGGGCTCATTTTATTCTGTTAGCAATCCCATGAAGGAGATAGGCAAAAAAGGTATTATTATTATTCCTGTTTCTATTGATGTAGAAATAGAGGCTGAGACAATTCAAGTAACCTGTCCCAAAACACACTGCTAGTAAAGGAAGCAGTTCAAATTCAAAACCAGGTCTCCTTTGACACCATGATACACTGCTGCTCATAGGCCTATTATAAATGGCTTTCATTAGAGTGAAACATTTGGAACAATTTTTACGGTGGTAGAATTATTTATAATGGAAATAGACATTCTGAAGAATCAATACTAAATCAAGAGGATATCGACTGTTATGATCTTGGTCCCACTGAAGGTATTCATTTGCAGGTTTGTTTTTGTTTATTATTATTATTTTAAATTTAGAAACATCATTGACACCTTTATTATAATAATCCCTTTTAGAATGACTGTGTCTTGGACCATTTTTCTGGAACAGCACTTTATTAATTACTAACAAAGTCCTGACTTTTATTTTAATCATATGTTCAGACATGGAGGGAAAAACTGAGAAACTTCTAGATTCTGCCAGATTCTTGTAGCCAAGTCTTTATCCCGTTATTAAAATAACTCCTTTCTAGGGAGGAACCAGGAAGGCGGAAAGAGGACTCCACTGGCTGCACAGTGAGGTGGAAGGACTTATGCCATTTTGCCCGAGGCCTTTCCTGGTACTACCTTAATTTAACCACACACACACACACACACACACACAGACACTCACACACTCGCAACCTCCTTTGATTTACACTGCTGCAGCTCAACTGTTTTGAAAAGCTGATGTTGTGGAATCCTTAAGTCATCTGTGACCTAGGTCACTCAAGACAGGAGCAATTTAGTAAAAGTATTAATTGAAACCCTCCTGACAAGCCCCACTCCCTCAGATAAAGTTACACATCAAACCTACACAGGCCGCCAGGCTATCTGAACAGCCTGAGATTTTCAATATCTCATAAACAGGCCCCTCAATCACTACAATCTAATAAGGCTATAATCATCATTGACACTATAATGATTAAAATGAATAAAACCCATTAAGACAAGTCATGTTGAGTTATTAAAAGTTTCGCTCTGTGTGATATGTAATCTTTTATCCATTTTTTATGATGAAATCCGTAACCATCTATCCACAAAAGACCATTAATTTACTGCTCTGTGGATGTTACCATGCTCTTTAGTTTAACAGCTTATCATTGATTTCTTGAGGGAGATATTATATTTGGAGAAATACACGTGGAACAAAAGCCCGAATGTTGCTGTAAATTTCCCACTGACAGGATGATCAAAGTATTTGGGCCTGGTCTGCAGCTCTGGGCTGGGGAACAAGTTTTCTAGAGCAGAGAGAGTCCTCCAGTTACCAGGCGGCAGATAACATGTTTTCAGGCATCACAAATGCTTCTAAGGAAAGGTCATGTGCACGGAGGGGGGAGGGGGGTAATAAAATGTCCATTAACTGGAGCCTAGTTAACTGGCTTATTGGCATCTATTAGAAACAAATTGCAAACAAAACTGATCCTATTATAAACTTCTCCTCCTCCCCTGGTCAAGGGCAGTCTCTGATTGGCTCAGAAGAAGTCCCAGCAAATACAGTGTTGTCAGAGGACCCCTTTATTTGCAAGGAAAAGATTGGGTTTGGGCCAGTGGCGGCGGCCCCCAGCCCCGACTAGCAGAGAACTGCAAGGTTGGGAGGGGTGCATGGCCCGGCCCCACCGAAAGAGCACTGGAAAGGTGACTAATGTATTCCTGCCCACATTCTTTCAACAGGGACTTTTTTCCCCTAAGCAAACAGCAATAAAAAAATCTGAATGGAAGAATGTGTACACAGAGTGCTGAGCTAAGTGGTAGGGGAGCCCTATTCTTAATGTGTACTTTTCCTTACAATAAACTCTGCTCCAGTATCTTTACTGTGCATCTCCTATTTAATCTTATTAACAGTAAAACCTAAAAAGATTCCGTGAAGCCAAGGAGAGGGTGTTGTCTTTGAAAGCATTCTTCATTTTTCCTGAAATGATTAATAAATCCACTTGCCTCTTACTGAACCAGCAGGTAAGGACAAGGCCCCACACAACAGCACAACAAGGTAGAAATGGTTGCCTTACGTTTTATCAGATTTCCTTGTTTTCCAGACTTGCTCCCCTCAGTGAGGTCCTGCTGGCTTTTAGGGATTTTTTTTCCTCACTTTAAATAACATTAGGTTATAAACGTCATTCATAACATACCAGCTCTTTTACTAAGCGAAGCCTGTCTTTATCAAAATAATCAAATATTCTTTATCATCCTCCCTTTTAAAAGAAAACAGCAGATTCCATTTGTAAGGTTGAAGTCTAGTTCGGGGCGCAGCTAACAGACATCGATTTTTATCAATCTTGGGAGAGTTAATTTAAGTCTACACCATTCTATCATGTAAGACAAAATGGTTGCTGAATGAAATTAAAAGGGAAATTCACCATGAATAAAAAGGAAATCTTTCTTTATAGAACACGTCATTAACCTGTGGAAATAACTGCTTCAGGGCATGATTGAGGCTAACGGCTCAGTAAAAATTTTTAAATGATGCAATACTCCTACAGATAAGAATGACATTAGTGATGGTGAACTCTATCAATTGTCACGCTTCTGCTCCTACACTCATGCCACCGCTGAAGTCAGGAAGACATTGCCCACACCCTCGCCACTCTTACACTCAGTTGGTGAGATATCTGGCGCACAGACAGTGACCTTTTTCTGCTGTTCTCGTACCTTCATCTCTCTCCTTAACTATATAGAATTCAACCATGGTTCCAAGTGAAAATGGGATTGATTGGGTGAATTATTTGTCCATTTCCATGTGGCAAGTTTTTATTTATCCTCCCTTTTTGGGAGGGGGGTGTCAAGTTGTAATGCAGCATAAATGGTCACTTGACAATGTCTAAAAGCCCTTAAGAGAAATACAAAATTACTTAAGCATTCAAAAGGGGACTGATGGCGGGGCGCGGTGGCTCACGCCTGTAATCCTAGCACTCTGGGAGGCCGAGGAGGGCGGATCACTCAAGGTCTGGAGTTCGAAACCAGCCTGAGCAAGAGGGAGACCACCGTCTCTGCTAAAAATAGAAAGAAAAATTAGCTGGACAACTAAAAATATATATAGAAAAAATTAGCTGGGCATGGTGGCACATGCCTGTAGTCCCAGCTACCCGGGAGGGTGAGGCAGGAGGATCGCTTGAGCTCAGGAGTTTGAGGTTGCTGTGAGCTAGGCTGACGCCACGGCACTCTAGCCCTGGCAACAGAGTGAGACTCTATCTCAAAAAAAAAAGGAGGGTGGGAACTGATATTTAGAAGAGAGCTGAGCGCACGCGAGTGCATGTGTGTGTGTGTGTGCGTGTGTGTGTGTGTGTGTGTGTGTGTAATATAAAGTAAAATAAATAAGCTAGAGCAGGGGAATAAGGAAATAAGAAAGAAATCACTTAAGTACATTAAAGAAGGCTTCTTTTAGTATATCTTTAGAGAGAGTGAAATTGACTATTAAAATACCTATAAAAATTTTAAAGACATTCGTGAATTTTAATTTATCATTGTGGTATTAAAAATATAGCCCTTCCTAACCATGGAGGCACTGAGGATTTTGTGACATGAAAGTTTTCCTGGTGTTAATTTGAGCCTTTAATTAATTACAACCTTTTAGAAGGGGGCTATTTAACTGCCAAAAAAAAGAAAGAAAAAAGGGCTACATAGAAATGATGAAAAAACAAGATTCGGTGCAGATTTTTAGTGAAGCCGCACATTGGTGAGCAGTGGCTCTCAAGTGCTGAGTCAGCACTTCTGTGATTACAGGTGGAAAAGAGCAATAAAATCTTGCTGAGTTTAGTTATTGAAATTATATGGTTTCATAAATAGTATAATGTTGTTCTCAGCAGGTAAGTGTTATATTTTAATGACATCCGTGTTATAACACATACACATTCTTGAGCTCAAGGTCAACAGAGCCTTCTTCTATATGAGCAGCTGGTGCCCAGCACCAAGGCTGGACATGAATAATTCAGGATCTGAAGTGCTGAGGGCACGGGGAGAGAAACTGAGATCACAGCAACTTATTAATTAGGAAAAAAGATATTTTTCTGGTGGGCTATTTGGAGGTATAGGAAATGTGCAGGTGTGAGTGAATTAGAACTTTGTGTAGGTGACTAAGCTTTCTAATGAGGTAACAGAAGTGAGCGAGAACTTTGCCATAATGAAGGGTGCAAACCTGTTGTAGAGATGAAGAGCTTCGGTTTTCAGCTTTAATGATGTTAAATACAAGACAACGTGCTCCTTAATTAGAACCACTATATTCCTGTTCAACTGATCACCTTTAAGCCCAGAAGTTGGAAGGACAGGTTACATACTTGTACGCGTAAACTCCCTCCTGAACTTATTAACTTAAAAATAAAGTTTGAAGAGACTAACTTTTTTGGGGTTACTAAATCAGCTTTGTTTCGTTGAAAAATCTGCTCATTAGCTGTATTCCTTCCAGCTGTTTTCCCTTAGAGGCTCTGCCAATCTACTGCCAAGATTGGTGTGGATATTTTTGCATGTGTAAATGACACGTTATTGTTCCTCCTTTAAAATATACCTCTACAATTTAGTGACTATAGTTAATAACAATGTATTATATACTTGAAAATTGGTAAAAGAGTAGATTTTAAGTGTTCTCACCACAAAAAAATAAGTATGGGAGGTAATGGATATGTTAACTGGCTTGATTTAGCCATTCCACAATGCATACATATAGCAAAACATTATGTTGTACACCATAAATATGTACAATTTTTATTTGTCAATTAAAACTAATTAATCAACTAAGTTAACTCTTTCTCATGTTTGAACCACTCAGTAGTTTACAAAGCACTTCCCCTTACATCAAGTTTTATTTGATCCTCCCAGCAAACTTTGAGGTAGATAAATCTCTCTTTTACAGATCATGGAAATAAGGTTCAGAAAAGCTGATTTATTAGCTAAGGTGAAATTGGTAATTGTTGAAGTCAAGGAATAAATTTGGGTCTTCTATCCCCAAATCCACTCCTCTCCTTACCACACCAAACTTCACATCAGGAATACTGGACACCACACGATGCTCAGTAGCCCTCTTTAAGTCACAACATAATAGTTCATCATTGCTAATCCTTTTATGGGTTGTGTCTTTTGGACATTACAGAAGCAAGTGCTTTAAGAGCTGCTTTTGTTTGCTCTGGTCATCCATCCCAGGACAAACAGTGTAGGGGATGAAAGCAGCCCTGGCTGGTTGTCTGCCCAACAGTTATCCCCTCTATCCTTCCTTGCTAAGAGAGCCCCCATTGTGTTTGGGGACCTCCCTTCCTCTATGCAATTCATGGGTGAAGACCGATTAGATCAAGCCAATCAAGGCGACGCCATCTTCTGCCAGTGACTGGTTTGGGAAGGGGCATGTGACACAATTCTGGCCAATGAAACTCAAGGGAGAGTCTACCAGGGGCCCTCTCAGGGAGGTTTGCTTGGTTTTAAATCAAAGCACATTAAGAAACACTCCCTCTTCTTTAGTGGGTAGCATCATCTCATGACCATAAGGTGAGCAGCCTCAGGAAGAAGCCAACACACTGAGAATGACAGAGAGATGGCAGGAAGCTGGGAGCTTCAGAATGAGTTGATGGATTCATCAACCCTAGAGCCACCATGTCTCAGGACTTCTTGTTATATAAGAAAATGAAATCCCCTTATTGTTCAAGGTAGTTGAGTTGAGGTTTCATGTTACTTGCAGCCAAACATCTAACAGAAAATTTGTCCAGGTAAAAAAGTTGGATACATATTTCAATTCAAGTTATGCTACAACCAGTTGAATGTATCTTAAATTGCCTAACAATGATAGGATACTATAATATATATATTAATGAGGTGCCCAGCTTACTTAAAATATATACTTTATTTTCACAAATAAGAATCCTCTTCTGTCTAGATCTCAAAGTCCCTGAAGGACTGCTGCATCTTGTGGTCTAGTAGCTAAGATTCTGTGCTTTCTGAAAGTACCTGAAGGATCCAATATAAAATCACCTTGATATGTTAATAACAACATGTGATTATAAATCTGGAGATCAGCATAATCAATGGCTAGAAATGTATTAGTTGAAAGTTTTGGGTAATATATATAATGTTGGATTGGAAAACCATTATGAGTCTAAATCTTATAATGGAGAAAATTCTTATACCGACAGATCAAACTGTAGCATCTGTTAACATCCCAACAATGTTTGTGGTAGTCTCCACAATGACACCCCTAAGATCAGCCAAGCTCAAAAACACAATCAGGATTAACAGTCATGCTGAGAAAAATGCTCTATTATGTCTTCCTTGTGAGATAGAGTAATCTAAAAGAATGCAATGCAAACCATATTTCAGGGAGAGAGTAACACAAAAATGGAGTGGTTACACATCTAAGATCCATGAATGCCTACATATGTTATAATATAATACTACCAATGAGAATACCTTGAATCAGGAATGCTTGTGTTATCCATTTTATCAACAAGTCTCGGGGAATTCAATCAGTTTGAGATAAAGTCATTTTCCCTAGTTCGTTGTGTACATTAGGTCTATCTTTCAATAGATGTGATCCCCCCAGTAAAAAGAGGGTCTTGGTTTGGGTTTCCCTGACATAGAGCCTGAGTCAAGCATTGCAAATGGTTTACTTAGGAGGTGATCCCAGGAAACACCAACAGGGGAGTTGGGACGTGAGACAGGGAGAGAAAGAAAGCCAAGGTAAGAAGTCCGTTACTACTCTCAGCAGCTGGAGTCAATCCCACTGGGGAACTCTGGGAAGCATTGTAGAACATGCCTCAGTTTGCTAACTGACAGGCAACTGAGAAACATATCCACCAACTCCCCATACACCTTTGGTTAAGAACTGCCTTAGCAGGCAGGGACTCCCTTGTTGTTTCATCTTGCCTGTTAACAGGTTGAGCATGTTCCCATAGGCCCACACCACCATAACCGAAAATGTTCAGGCAAAGAATTGCAGGTGTTCATAGAAAGCAGTCTTCAAAGCGTAGAAGTGTGTGCTGAGAACATATGGGTGTGGTGCAGACAGCATCTGCTACCCAGAGTAAAACACACTGCATTCCTTATCCTCCACTTGGTAATTGAGAATACACTTTACCATATTGAAGGCTCCAAAAAGATCTATCTAAGAAACTTGTATAGGTTGGATTAACCCCAGAGGGTATTTCAAATGTGCAACCAATAGAACTATTGAGCAGCAGGTTTGACTTTGGGAAAAGCTGCTTCAGATGGATCAGTAGTAGTCACACAAAGTAGGTCAACTGTGACGGCCACACCTTTCCAAGTGGAACCGAGTCTTCCCATGCTCACAACCCAACTCATTTTCATTCCAGGCTGTGTCATTTGTTTTCTCATGAGCCAATGAATCGTCCACTCTGAGGCAAGTGTCCACCCTTGATCTGGGTGTACTTGGAAATTGGGGGATTGTTCACATAAAAGATGAGCTGGGACAGTTCCTTGGGAATTTTATTTGGGAAACATGGAGAAATATAGGGAATTACAGGAGAAGTGGAAACTTAAAGGACATATAAAGAATTGTGTGGTGGTGTTGGGGTTATGAGAGGGAGGCAGACTGGGGGCTGTGAGGGATCTTGGCAATCTGAAATTATGATTAAGCAAAAACTATGAATTTTTTTAAAAGAATAAAAGCAATTTTTAAAAAAGAATAAGTGCATCAGAGCTACTTACAATCAGAGACAAAGAAGAACAGATACCCAGATTGCTATAAGTCATATCACTGGGGGAAACCCAGGGTGAGGATTCATAACCCCCAGTCCTTGTGCATTAGGGCCACCTCAGATGCAGGAATGCCCTCCAGTTCTGGACTTGGTGAGGCCCAGCCCTGTTTTAGCTATGTTCTTGGAATTACGTGAAGATCCATCTTAATCCTTACATAAACTCTTGCTCGAACTTGTTTGAGTAGCTCCATGTTGTTTGCAACTGAACAAGTTTTGTAAATCAGGGATTTAAATCAGGGCCTGCTAACAGGTCAAAATGTCAAGCAATGTCTGTGACCAAGAGAGGGGCTTTGACAGATCAGCAAGAAAAGATAGATGTAAGAAAGTCAAGTGAGATCTCCCATTAAAAACTCCTGAAACAGGGTGGAATTTCTGCTTCCAGTCTAGGTAGTGGGAAATTTTCACCCTAGTTCTGGGTAGAAGTAAAGGCATTCTGGTTGAGAGACTAGTCTCTGAACTAAACTACCTGCTCTTCTAGCCCTTCCCCCTGGGTTTCCTCTTTCCACTTAACAACCTGAGCTTGGACTCGTGCAGCAGAGAATGGTTTGGTTCAGTAACTGAGCTGAAAGCGAGACACCACATAAAATAGGTCAGGGCCTTGGTGGAGGATGGGAAAGTTGACCCTGAGGGCCTTTGCCTAAGCGGAAGTCATCTTCACAGTGTGTCTTTCATGACGGTGACGGTTCTCTCTAACAGAAATGTGCTTCGAGATGGCATCAGTGGAAAGAAGTCAAATGTTGGCCTCAACACAGACTCAGGTTCAAATCCCAGTACCACTACTTTCAACATGTGACGGCAGGACAAATTACTTAGATCTGTGGGCCCCAGTTCCCTCATTTGTAAATGAGAAGAGTAATACTTAGTCTATCATATTATTATAACAGCTAAATGAAATGCCTGAACACAATCAATTATAAATATTTATTCTCTTCCCCCTTAGAAAAGGAACGGAAGCCAGTGGGAAGTCTGTATTGCCTACGTCTCTCTAAACCAGCTTGATCAGCTTGTAACCTAGTTCTGATCAGGACGGGATAGAATTTAGAAATTTCATTCAGGACCTTGTCTTATGTAGTGGACATAGTACATAAAGCTACTTAGAATCGTAGACTCCCCCAGATGCTAGAGCCTGAGGGACTTTGGCTATCACCCTCCGCGTGCGCGCACACACACACACACACACACACACTCCTTATTTTACAGGTGAAGAACCTGGGGCCGAGAGGGGTGACGTGACTTGTCCCGGTCATATAGCCAGTCAACAGCAGAGGCTGGAGGAGAGCCCCGGTTCCAGACTTCCCATTTAGTCTTCTTCTCATCAGAACTCATTGGTTTTTTTATCCTTAGATCAAGTTCTCTATTCAACTCAAAACATATCTTCCCAGAATTTCTGTTGTTTTCTTTCTGTTTTTCTCTAGGGTAAATCTAAAAGCGCTTTTCCTCATAGACTATGGGTGTGGCTCTTGGACGTGGCGGGCTGTCCACATTCCTGGAGGTGCTCGTCCCCTACTCCACCTTCACCGTCCCCTTCTCAAGTTAGGGTTAAGGGTCCCTCCTTAACTTACCTCAGTGGTCACGCTTTCTCCACGGTGCGGGAACTGCTGTCTCCTCCTCTCGACTGCACAGGCAGGCCCTCATCTGGCTCCTCCAGCACATGTTGGTTGGATGAATGGATTTTTAAGTGTATGTTATGGACACTGAAATAGAAACTTATTGACATCAATAAGAAATTCAATAAGAATTTCTTATTGAAATCAATTAGAGACTTATTAAAATCAATTCAATAATTGAATTGATTTCAATTATTGAAATCAATTCTAGTTGATTGAAATCAATTAGAAATAAACTAGAATCAAATAGAATAAACTTATTGAAGTCAATAAGTCCTCAACTGTCAATGTAAATGAGATGACGCTTTGATGTCAGTGATTTCTTTACTGAGGACATGTAAATTACACTGCTAATACACTGACAACCTCTGGAGAGCAATGGTCCAGTCTAGCCAGGGTCCCTAGTGTGGGCACAGAGTGAAAACCTCAGACCTCTCAGCTGGGGGACATGAAAAGCCCTTTCCCAGTTCTGTATGTCAACTTCCCCATCTGTAAAGGTGTGGCAGGAAGGAGGCACCTTAGGTTTTCATTTTAAGGTTACTTTTGGTTCTAAAGTAGTAAAATCCTATAATAGATTATAAGTACATTTGTTCAAGCCACCGCTCTGTTAAGGGCTATGAAACTTCATTGTTGTTCTCAGATCAGATCTCAAAGGAATTACCCAAGTTAACACATAAATAATCTGCTTTATAACAGACTCCACTCTTAAGCGTCAGTCATAAAAACAGAAACCTTTTGAAATCTTAGAGCAAAACACACATCATTTACCCTTCTCTTTTTAGAATCACTATTAGATTTTAAAACACATAAACATAAAAGGCTTTTCTATCAATTCATTCATTTATGCTGTTCAGGTTTACTAAGCACTTACTCAGGGGACAGGGCAGCGTGTGATTCCCCCAAGAAAGCCCATGAACTTCATATCTGGTCAATGGTACTAATCAGTCCCTGCATTAAGAAAAAAATGGTTTTTGAAAGTACAAGAACTCTGGTGTCATTTATTCTTCTACCATTATTTGTGAGTGCTTTCAAGGATAGAAAGCGAATGTTAACTACTCTGAACAATATTTCGGTTTTAAGAGTTTGAAACAAAATCATATGCAAAAAGCACAGCAAGCTGGTCCCTCCTTTAGGGAGGGATGGAGAGTTCTCTTTTTAAAATGGTTTTGCAAATATTCACACCAACAATAAAGCTATAAATAAAAAGACCTTGAAAAACACCCTCTTACCAGGGGACTATGTATAAGATTCACAAGCACAGGTACTCAAACACAAGAAATGCTTTTAAATTTCCCTTCATTATTTTCAATAACATGCTTAAACTGGGTAGGGAAGTAAGAACCAAAGCAGAGAAATTCTTTAAAAATATATTCTTGATGGGGGGAAATCTTAGAATATCAAACAGCTTGAGGAATAGGAGTTTTTCTAGATGCTATTGAACCAGGAGGCAGTTAATGAGTGAAGAAATGTCTTTGGAATTGAGCAAGAAAGGATTGTGCAGTGAGATCCTCATTTCTCCGGGTCAGAGCTGGAGAACCGACTAAACTAAAACTCGGGAAAGATCTGCTTAGAGTAGGTGCAGCTATCGATTATCTATCAGTAGTTGTTTGAAACCAGTTGCTGTCCTCTGTAACAATATTAAAAGGTGACCTATCTCTCTGATGACTCAGATCTAGTGGAAGTTAAACTAAAAAAACTTGGTAAGCATGAAACAAACAGAGGCATTGACGATTCCAGCATGTTTTAATTTTACTAATTTAGTATATTGAGCATCCCATGCAATTTTTATCATTATTACGTATGTATCCTACATCAGACTGAAAATCAAACTGAAAAAGATCCATTATGTTTGCTCTGTGTGTGCACATGTGTGGGCATGTGTGTGTACACACGTGTGTGTGTGTGTGAGAAAATGTCCCAGAGTGGAAAGATGAAAAAGTGCAAGCATTTATTTAAAAACTTACCCCACAAGTTCAAAGGAACTTAAAAGAATCAGTCTTGAGCAAAATAATCAAACATGAAAGATACCCTAAAACTCCATTTGTATGAATTACAGCAAGACAAACTAACCCATGACGTTAGGAGTTAGGACAGTGGCTGGTCCTTGGGGGGTGTTGATTGGAAGGCAGCAGCACAAGGAGACTCCTAGGGTGTTGTTGATAATCTTCTTAATGTGCTGGTTTGGTGAGTGTGTTCAGTTTGTTAAAATTCATCAGGCCGGACCCTTGTGGCAAGTGTACTTTTCAGTCAGTTAGGTCAGAAGCACATGTGAGATGGCGTTGGGAGTGCAAGATGTTCCTCGGAGAGTAGCATCTATGAAAATGAGAAGGGGGCAGAGGCAGGGGCAGGAAGGGCTGCTGGACATTTGGGCAGAGCCGGCAAAATGTCTGCCAGCCTGTCAACAGCTCCATGGCTAACGCGGCTCGTTGGAGGAGTTTTGAGGTAGGTAGAGATGACTAGGTCCTCATAACAAAGTCTTGCTCAGTCACTGGCTGGGGCCACCTTGACAAGGAGTGTCCTCAGCTCAAAAGCTGAAGTGGACCCAAGCGGTTAACAGCGAGAGGCTAGCACGTAGCCACACTCCTTGCCACCGGACAATGAGTTCTTTCTTAAAGGGGGTTTGAGTGGTGTGTGGATCCATGTGTTGCCAGAGGTGGATTATGGATATATATTAACTGTTTATGATATCATATAGAAATACACTATGTTACATTTCAATAAAGAGGGATTTTTCAAGAAAAAAGAACATGCCATCCACTCCAGGTGTCTCAATATCTACTTGCACAGACCTCGGTGTTACACAAGTTAAATAAAAGCATTCCATGATGAAAAATGGAAAAATGATTTTTCCCCCATTTTCACAGAACAAAATGCTGAAATAATGCATAAACCTTTCCTATTAAGTTTTTATCTTATAAATTCTTCCAAAATCTTTGACGCATACTACTGCATGTCTGTGTAAGAGTAAGATGACATCTGACTTAACACAAACTTATATCTTTTGTTACATTTTGCCATGTCACTATTTCATGAGATTCTACCAAGACCACCATGGCATACAGGTGTCTAACTACAGAAACAAGTTTGAGGATCAACTAAGCTACTTAGAAATAATGAATGCTAGAACTCTGAGGAACTTACAGAAGATCAATGCTCTAATCACCAGCCACTGGGGAATAAATGCTCCATCTGCAAAGTTCATGAGCAGTTATGGTGCTGCGTGTCTCTCACATGTACTGGATCATGTGTTGTATGTGGCTTCTCATTTTAAGTTCTCTATTTATTACATGAAGCTCAGTTCGAATTCCACCTGTATACTTCGTCTCTGTTTCTGCCGACATGTGACTCATAGTCTGCCTATCTTAGCATCAGAGACACCCAGGCCTAGATCTTAATCATGCCCGCTGGATTCCAACACACACACCCACACTCCCCTTTACAGCTATCCTTTCTGAACCTTCCCACTCATAAACTCTTACATTCACCTCATGCTCTCTGCCTGACCCATTAACCTGGCCTGTTTCCCAGACTGGAGGTCTCTAGGCTCGTCCTGTCTTGTAGCCACCCTGGTGCTAAAATATGTTAAGTATGACAGAATGTTTAGAAGTTCAGAATACAGTCACATGTCTGTAGCAGAATATATATATATATATATATATATATATATATATATATATAAATTCTCTTGTGAATAGGAGGAAATAGCAATTAATTGGGGGTCATATCATTAGAAGTGCTTTAGTGTATAATGAAAAGTGATCAACTGTACAGGTTCATGGTTCATAGCCAATAAAATTTCAATACAAAAAAAGTCCAATAAACGTCTTCATAAATGACTATTAGCAGGAAACACTTATTATTTTGGCTGCACAGACATCTGTTTTGTTTGGAAAGAACATCTTTGTTTTCTCTTAGAGACTTACCTTCCCATCACAGTAAGTAGCTTTGATGGGATTGTCAACCAAGACACCTTGGCCTTCCCAATCCAAGAGAAGAACATGTGGTCCAAGCTGGACCAGTTGGGCTCTGGAGATTTTGAATCTTTGACATAGGGCCACAACGACAGGAAAAAATTGTTATAGATAATCTATTACAGCAAGGGATCATGAGAAAATGGTTAAATGCTTCCAACTCATCAGCCCTCAGGAGCTACTACTGTTCTCTCTTGACCTTCCTTTTTAAGGAATAGAACAATTTTCAGTGAAAATATTTTAATGAACTCCCACTACAGGACAGGCATAGTAAGCAAACTATAAAGCAATAGTTTCCATTATAATCAGAAACAGAGCTCATTCATTCATTCATTTAACAAATATTTATTAAACTAAGACTTATGCTCTGGCCATGATAGAGTAATAGGAACCTAATTTACTCTCTTCCTAAAACAAACAAACAAACAAAAAAAAAAAAGCAAAATATACAAAACAATGGTCTTTAAAACATTGAACATAAGCCAATGAAGACTAGTGATCCCTGAAAGATGGGAAACATGCATGATGAGCCCTACAATCACTTCAGTCTACCACCCGGAGGGAGTTTCCAGGCTGTAGCGTAGGGAGAGAAAACTCAGGAAAAGCCCAGAGATCTTCCGAGGTTGAGCAGAGCTGGGAATACAAGGAGGTCGAGGCAGCTAGACTACACAGGGCAGAGTACCAGAGAAGAGAAAACTGTATGGAGAGTTTCACAGATTTGCAGCTAATTACTCAAAATTTTACCCAAGTACTGATTAGTGCATGTGGGTAAGAAAACCACCTGAGGCTGGGAAGAGAAACACCTGGAAAGATTAGAGGAAACAATCTCCAGAAATCACTCAGGGCCAGAATAGTTCCTGTTCCCACAAGCCAGAGTAGAGAGACTCATAACTGATAGGACATCAGATGGGGTTTTACTCAGTAGTGGGGCAAGCTCAGTAGTAGAGGTAAAGCTCTGGTCTTCCCTAAAAAAAGATTGAAAACAACATCTAAAAGAATCAGACTAATCCAGGTGACTTAACTGCATTCCAGAACAAAGCTCAAAAATACATATAGTAATTTAAATGTATCTAGCACTCCACAAGGTAAAACTCATAATGTCTGGCATCCAAACAAAAATTACCAGGCACACAAAGAAACAGGAAAATATGACCCATAATGAAAAGTCAACTAATTGAAACTGACCCAGAAATGGCAAAGTTGATAGAATTAGTAAATAAGGATGTTTTTGAAAACCAGTTATTATAACATATGACTATTGACTATTATATATGGTCAAGAAACTAGAGGAAATGCTGAGCATGAACCCCTAACAAACATGGAAGGTATTTTTAAAAATTGCAAACCAGGAAATCTGAATAAAGTCTTAAGTTAATAGTTCTATACCAATGCTGATTTCTTTTTTTTTTTTTTTTTTTTTTTTTGACCAATGCTGATTTCTTAATGTTGACAAATGCACCATGGTAATGTAAGATGCTAACATTTAAGTAAACTGGGTGTAGAGTATATGAGAATATGCTATACTATCTTTGAAATTCTTTGTGTTTTTATAAATCTAAAATTATTTCAAAATAAATTCTTTTAAAATGGTAGTATAAAGTATTATGTGCCAGAAAAAGAAGATCTAAATCAAACTTCTAGAGATGAAAACTGAAATGTCTGAGATGAAAAATATATTGGATAGGGTAACAGTGGATTAGATACTACCAAAGAAACAATTAGTGAACTTAAAGGCATAGCAATAGGAACTATTTAAAATAAAATACTGGGAGAATAAAAAACTAAAACAAACAAACAAAAAAAAACAGTATCAGTGAACCATATGATAATTTCAAGAGACCTAATATACATGTAACTTTCTAAAGAAAGGAAGGGCAGTAAAAATATTCGAAGAAAGGCCGGGCGCGGTGGCTCACGCCTGTAATCCTAGCACTCTGGGAGGCCGAGGCGGGCGGATTGCTCGAGGTCGGGAGTTCGAAACCAGCCTGAGCGAGACCCCGTCTCTACTAAAAATAGAAAGAAATTAATTGACCAACTAAAAGTATATATACAAAAAATTAGCCAGGCATGGTGGTGCATGCCTATAGTCCCAGCTACTTGGGAGGCTGAGGCAGGAGGATCGCTTGAGCCCAGGAGTTTGAGGTTGCTGTGAGCTAGGCTGATGCCACGGCACTCACTCTAGCCAGGGCAACAAAAGTGAGACTCTGTCTCAAAAAAAAAAAAAATATTCAAAGAAGTGATGGATAAAAAGTCTTCATATTTTATTACCCACAGATCCAAGAAGTTCAATGAACCTTGAGCACAAGAAACATGGAAAGAACTATACCAAAGCATATCATAATCAAATTGCATAAAACTAGTAATAAAGAGAAAAAATCTCAAAATCATTCAGAGAATATAAGTAAATACAAGACTTTTTTAAAGAACCTACTATGCCCCAGTGCTTAAGGCATTTTTATTTATCTTTTCTTTTCCTTTTTTCTTTTCCTTTACCTTCCTTCCTCTCTTCCTTCCTTCTTTCCAGAATGTAAGGTGTAAGAGTAGTTACATATATTTCTACCTTGGACCCTTGGTTCTTTAGATTTCAAGGATATACAATAGAGAAATCATTTTTCATAAATCAGATACTCTCCTTGCCTTGAAGGAAGTTACAGTCTAGAAATTAGTATAAATATTCCATATGTAAACTTTTAGACTTATAATTTATTTTTCTTGAGGGTTCCTATTTGCTAAGTACTCCTAAATATATAACAAATGTGTGTTTAAACTTGCTTATAGATAAAATTTCACAAATGAAAAATAATTTTCCATCACTGGAAACATGTTTTGAAGGGAAAATCATTCTGAAGCTGAATGTAATTGGTAATTGCACTCGCAGAGGGCAGGGGAAGGAACATCTGAGACTGAAGGGAAGGAAGATTTCCAACCTCAAGGCTTTTCATATATTGAAAAGTATAACTATAAAGAGGTAGAAAGTCATAACAGTGTGAGTGAGTGTGTGTGTGTGGGGGGGGGTGTCAGGTGGAATGGCAGATTTTTTTTTTAATTTTTTGAGACAGAGTCTGCCACCCAGACTAGAGTGCAGTGGTGTCAGCCTAGCTCACTGCAACCTCAAACTCCTTGGCTTAAACCTTCTTCCTGCCTCAGCCTCCCAAGTAGCTGAGACTACAGGTGCACATCACCACACTCCGTTAATTATTTCTATTTTTAGTAGAGATGGGGTCTTGCTCTTCTCAGTCTGGTCTTGAACTCTTGAGTGCAAGCAATCCTCCCACATCAGCCTCCTACACTGCTACGATTACAGGCATGACACACTGTGCCTGGAACAGGCAGATCTTAGAGTTGAATCTTCTATCATCATCCACTTCATAAACTGTATCCAGAGATTTGTTTATACCAAATATACTTCTTTATGAACAACATTGCAATGATGTTAGAAATGTTCCATCTGGATGTTCGATCAATGGAGTGTGCTTCCTGTTGAGAGACAATTTTCAGCATGCTACCTGGTATATATTAGATTATATAAGCACAAAAGCCTAGACTCAGTCTTTTCCTTAGCCTCTCAGCCACCCTTTCCTCTTCAAATATTCTTCTCCTTCACAATTGATGTGTGTACCACTTCAAAAAAAAAAAAAAAAAAAAGCTTGAACCAAGAGGATTTTCTGTTCACTTTGGTTATTCCACAACTCATTATCCCTCAATTGACCACTGGAGACTCTGCTGCCATATATTTAAATCACCCTAGGCATTAGCTGGGGATGGATTTATCATGAAACTTTTATAATAGAGAGGTCCACAAGGAATAGAGTGCTTCTAAATGTCTCCTCTTCTGCAGGCAGGTGATAACTTCACTCTTTGGTGAGTCCCTGCTGCTTCACTATTACACTCAGATGTTTTTATTCTAAGAGGAAAATATTATGACTGAACATAAAGTTTTAGTGTTTGGAATGGTTGGATTGCACACCAGGTAGTTGGATCTTTGTTTTTAATCTTTAATGTATTCTAAGATCAGGTATATTTAATGTTTCTGATTCCAGCTGGTCCCCATGCCAAATTAAAAAAAAAAAAGACTTATAGGAAGCCTAGATGGTTTGAGTTTAAAAAACCTATTTTGCCCAAACTTTCATCTAGAACATAAATCCCCTCTATTGCATTCTTAGCACCAACCTTCTAAAATGAATGGAAATGATATTTGGAATTTATGTGAAAAGCTAAGTCAGGGTTCAAACAAAAGATTGAGAAGCAAGGGCTCTCCTAAAAGACAGAAGAGCAGGATCACAACAAAGGGATTGGCAGAAACAAGGCTACTGCAAAGAGCTGTGCAGAGAGTATACTGCACCTCACAAACTACAGTGAATGGTGTCTCCTAGAACACATAGTATATAGACTGCACAAATTATAGTATCCCTAAACAACAGTGAAACAGAAATTAAAAACACAGCAATGTGACTGAGCATCGGACCAGGAGCTCAAGCTAAGAGTCTGGGCAAAAGAGTTAAAGCCAAGAATAAATTTTGGATTTTGGTTGATAGATACAAGCATCTACAATAAGAAGCTAACTGCCTCATCCTAGACTGTCATGGCTTTACCTGTGTTTATTTTGGTAAGGTTTCCATGATCCTTGTTACCCAACCCAGACCTGTGGCCCTCCATAACCCTATTCTTTTCCTCCTGTTCACTTTCAGGACCCTACTAGGGTGACTCTACCAATAGCAGCCTATACTTTGGGCCTCAAATATAAATATAACTCCTCAAAAGTAAATGTCTTAGTCCGTTTGTGCTGCTATAACAAAATACCTGAGACCAGGTAATTTGTAAATAATAGAAATTTATTTCTCACAGTTCAGGAGGCTGGGAAGTCCAAGATTAAGTTACTAGTAGTTTCAGAGTCTGGTGATGGCCCACTCACTGCTTACAAGATGGCACCTTGAATGCTTTTTCCCCTGGAGAAAATAAACACAGTCCTTACCTGATGGAAGGGCTAGAAGGGCAAAAAGATTCTAGCTGGTTTCCTCCAGCCCTTTTATAAGTTCTCTAATCCTATTTATTAGGACTCTATTTATTAGGACCTTCATCATTTAATCACCTCCTAAAGGCCCCACCTCTTAATACTGTTGTGTTGGGGATTTAGTTTTGACATGAATTTTGGAAGGGATGTAAACATGCCAACCATAGTGTGGGCATGCCAAAACAAAAAAAAAACCAAAAAAAAAAAACCAAAAAAAAAGAGAGAGAGAGAGAGAAGCCAATAATATAACCAAAAATAAGTTAGGGTATACTTTAAAATAACTACAAGAGTGGAATTGGAGTGCTCCTAACACAAAGAAATGCTAAATGCATGATGGATATCCCAAATGCCCTGATTTGATTAATACACATTATATGTCTGTAGCAAAACATCACATATGAAAAACTCTTCTAGACATAGGCCTAGGCAAAGAATTTATGACTAAAGCTCCAAGGGCAAATACAGCAACAACAAAAATAAATAAATGGGACCTAATTAAATTAATCAAAAGAAATAACAGAGTAAACAGGCAACCTACAGAATGGGAGGAAATGTTTGCAAACTATATATTCAACAAAGGACTAATATCTAGAATCTACAAAGAACTCAAACAAATCAACAAGAAAATAAAACAACCCCATCAAAAATTAGGCAAAGGAAATGAACAGAAGCATTTCAAAATAAGATAGACAAATGGCCAAGAAACATGAAAAAATGTTCAACATCACTAATCATCAGAGAAATGCAAATTAAAACCACAATGAAATATCACCCTACCCCTGTTAGAATGGCCATTATTAAAAAGTCAAAAAACAATAGATGCTGATGTGGATGCACAGAAAAAAGAACACTTGTACACTGTTGGTGGGACAGTTTGGAGATTCCTCAAAGAAATAAAAGCAGATCTTTCATTCAATCCAGCAATCCCACTACTGAGTATCTACCCAAAGAAAATCATTTCATCAAAAAGACACCTGCACTCAAATGGTTATCGCAGTACAATTCATAATTGTAGAGATATGGAATTAACCTAAGTGCCCATCAATTTATGAGTGGATGAAGAAAATACACACACACACACACACACACACACACACACACACACACACACACCGTGGAGTACTACTCAGCCATAAAAAGAAATGAAATAATGCCTTTTGCAGCAACTTGGATGGAACTGGTGACCATTATCCTAAGTGAAGTATCTCAGGAATAGAAAAACAAACACCATATGTTCTCACTAATAAGTGAGAGCTAAGCAATGGGTACACATGGGCACAACGAGATGTAAAAGACATTGGAACCCAAGAAGAGGGGTAGGGATTAAAACTTACCTATTAGATACATGTCCTGGTGACACACACTGAAAGCTCTGACTTCAACATTCTGTATTGTATCCATGTAACAAAAACATTTGTATCCCCTTAATATTTGGAAATATTTTTAAAAATCACATGTACCCTATAAATATATACAACTATTATGTACCCATAATAATTAAAAATAAATAAATAAAAGGTGCAGCCTTGAGAAAATGGGCTCCCTAATTATTTTTTTTTTACTAATTGCTAATTAAATTTACAGCAATATTAAGAAGGATATTCTCTGAAATTCCCTATAACATTTGCTTATACAATTAAATTACTTTTACATTAAAAAATAGCAGAATCATCCTTTTGCACATCTACTCTGGGATTTTGTACCATTATCATTCAGCACTTCCCAGGGATAGATATTATTTTATTGCCAAACAACCCCCAGTGTCCTACACTCTATGGGAGAGGGAGCACTACTGCCTGCTCTCCTTGGAGAGTGAGTTTCTGACTGAACTTCCTGGGTGAGTTAGAGAAGGAGAGGGCGAGAAGGAATCAGTTCTCACTCGCAGATGGTTTCTGTGTGACTCCCTGCACTCATTGAAAGGAGGTAACGCCAGGATGCACTTGGGCCCCCAGCACCTGGTGAACAGAGCATCGCCACCTGTGGAGAGGTCTTCACTCTCTCTGCATGGCTTGGGGAGAAGCCAGAGAATATGCCCTTGCATCTTAGGAGAGAGATCCATACCCATAAAGACACGCTTCTTCCTTGGATGACAGTAGGACCAATAATGGTTAAAAATTCAAAAATAAAATATCTCACATTGCTTATTACAGAGGGATCGATATTATTAAATATGGTAGCTAAGATGATAGCCTCTTATCTTATAATTGTTATTATTTCAGCCCCACTATTAAGCTGCTATGTGACTGATTTGCATGATTTTTAACCATATTGAGCTTTGGGTTGCCATGTCATCTACACTCCTTATGGAAAAATGACTTAGAACTTAAAGACAGGTGATAAACCAAGTGTATGAAATCCAGAGGTCCGTACTATTTCTTTACAGAGTGTAAATGATAAATTTCCCTTATAAACAATGGTGGCACTGGGCCTGGCCTTCAGGGTCCTGGCTCAGCCACATCATAGTAAGTAGCAGATGCTCTCAACGCCCCGCCCATGTCTCCCCATTCTTACTATGTCGGTGCACCAGGCCCTCACTCTGTCTGCCGGCGCCTGCACCTGCACCTTTTGAGAGCGCTGGAGGCATTCTTACCCTACAGCAGGCTGGAAGGGCTGGAGGACTACTGCCTCCTGGGAGCAGCCCTCAAATGATGAGGCTATGAAAGCTCCAGCTCTCTCACCTTGAGGGGGATAACTCTGAGGCTCATGTTCTACGCTGGCTCCCAGAATCTTCCCTATAGCATTAAGCTCCAGCCTCCCTCAGTTGCAGCTGCCTTGATCACTCGCCGTGTATTAGCTTTCCATCCTCCCTGTGTCCCTTCTCTGCTTCCTCCTTGACTCCCAGTTGCCTGTGGGGGACCCAAAACGAGGCATAGTTACTGGCCTTAGGAAAGTCATCGAACCACTTAGTATTTCGTGTAATAAATGACAGAATTTAACAAAGTTCCCTTCCAATTATAAAATTCTATGGTTTTTATTCCCCCCTGTGTGTCTCATCTAGACTTCAAGAGAGGTATTCTGAAATTTCTAGTGAAAGAATATTTACTGGCAAAGGTGACCAATGAGTGGTTTTCGTAACCCCTTTCCAAACGGTAGAAAATAGGGGAGAGTCTCCACTTAGACAATGGAGATGCTCAAAAGTGACAGTAACGGGAAGTCACCGATGACATTCTTTACCAGCAGACAGTCCCAGTTTTGAGTTTCTGTGTTGTTTGATAGCAAAGTTAAACCTTAACAAAAACAATTCATTATTCCAGATATACCACGGAAAACCCTGCAAAGGTTGTTTTCAGAAAATGAGACAAATACATTCCCTCTGTGACAACTCATATACGTAGATAATACATACACTTTACATTTAATTAATGTCCTTTTTGCAACATGCCCACAAGGTGAGGAAGGCAAAGCTGAGTAGCCCCAATTGTCAGATGAGAAAACTGAAGCTTAAAAACGTTAAGCGACCATTCAGGAACTCAAGCCTTTCATGTCTGTGAGCTGTGCGTTTTCTACCACATTCTATTTCTTCCTCTTACCCAACAGTTCTATTACATTCTAAAAGTGTCTCTATTTTATGGGAAAGGTCACTTCCTGCTTGGAAGGTGAGCTGGAAATAGACACTCCATTGCAGATTCCTTCGGCTCTTCTTGGCCCTTCATTACATTAAGTGTCTTCTTATCTACGGTATCTCATGGCACTACTATTTAGGCATATTGTGCCTAGTATTGGACAACATGCCCCGAGAAGAATGTAACGAATGAAGAGATTTCAGGCAAAGAAAAACCCATTTGCCTCCCTTACCTGCCCTGCCTACTAGTGGATTTCTCAAATTTCTCAAATGTTCCACTCCTTTGGCTGAACAGTTTGATTCCTACTAAAATAAAAATATCCTTGATATGTGTAAAAACAAACAAACAAACAAAAAACCAAGCAATTCTGCTTATATGAATTTTCTCAAAGGAAATATTCATTAGTATTATTAATAATGGTGTAATATAAACCAAGATAAATGTCCAACAATAGCAAGTTGTTTAAATACACTGTGTTATGGTTGTACCATATAGTACTAGACAGTCATTTAAAATTATTATGTGGACAAAAATCTTAATGATGCTTAAAGATGCTTAAGATGTGGGGGTAAATTTAAAAATAAAGTTATAGGGCCGGGCACAGTGGCTGGCGCCTGTAATCCTAGCACTCTGGGAGGCCGAGGCGGGCGGATTGCTTGAGGTCGGGAGTTCGAAAGCAGCCTGAGCGAGACCCCGTCTCTACTAAAAAAAATAGAAAGAAATTAATTGACCAACTAAAAATATATATACAAAAAATTAGCCGGGCATGGTGGCACATGCCTGTAGTCCCAGTTACTCGGGAGGCTGAGGCAGAAGGATCGCTTGAGCTCAGGAGTTTGAGGTTGCTGTGAGCTAGGCTGACGCCACGGCACTCACTCTAGCCTGGGAAACAAAGTGAGACTCTGTCTCAAAAAATAAATAAATAAATAAAAATAAAAAAGAAATAAAGTTATAAAACAGTGTGCCTGTAAACATTTTTAAAAATTCTGCCTAGATATAGGAAAGACAACTTGAACAATATAGACCAAAATATCAGCAATACTTCTTTCAGAGTGGAGGAATTCATTTTTAATAACATTTATTGTGAAATTATTTTTCCTAATTACAAAAGTAAATAGCTATCATTATACAAAAATGGCAGAGGGGGGAAGAAGACCAAAGAAGAAAATTTAAACTACCCATAATCCTATCATTCAGAAAAAAACTATTAACATTTTGAAGCATATCTTTCTGAAATTTTTAAAAATTAAAAATAATTTTTTCTTACTGTAAAAATAATATATATTTGGTGTTGAAAAATTGAAATATAAACTATAAGAAAAATTTATTGAATGATTTTCATTGTCTTTCTTTTGCTTTTTTATATGATAAATTTTCAACAATGGATATACAATGCTTTGGAATAAAAAATGTACTGATCATGTCTGTCATATTTCCTCAGCATATTCAGAAAAGAAAATCACTTGGTATTAATGGTTGATAATGGTTTAATATTTATAAGCCTCTACCATTTCAGCTGGGGCTTTCTGAAACTTCTTTTATCCTGGGTGGGCAACAGTATGAAGTCTACGGAGAGACACAAAACCAAGGACAGAAGCAGGAACCACCACAGCTGCAGGCTACCCTTGCAGCAAAGTTACAATGGGCGAATTTGGATAAGAATTGATTGCTCAGGGGCCAGGTAGGAACTAGTCATGCTTGCCAAAGATCTGACCCTCTGACACAGAAATAAATTGGCCAAGCCTTCGATATGGCTTCTTGGTCCAGGTGGGGGTGACTAGGGGACAGGGCAACAAGCCCCAGTCTGAGGGAATCTGGGGCACTATACAAGGTACCCAAGCAAGCCAGAACACAATGAGTCAAGGCGGAACCCCATTCTGTGGCCAGGGAAAGCAAGGGAGAGACGTATGGGATATGGTGGCACCCAGAGCTTGTCCTGGACTGTCGGATACAGGACTTGGTTGGCTATGAAAAAATTTATTTAATCACTCATTCAGTCCACAAGTATTTTATCAAGCTACTAATAAGCATCACACAAATAAACACATAGCAACAGCCTGTGAGGTGAATCGAGGTGCTCTAGAGCACACTAAGGCTATGAAGTTTAGATTGGGAAGGGCTTGTCAAGGGAGACTTTTCTAAGGAAGTGATGTATCAGCTAAGATCCAAAGCTGAGCAAGGGTTAGGTAGGTAAAGATTGAGATGGGAAAGTGTTCCAGACAGAGAAAGGAATTTGAAAAAGAAGTCTCAGGACCGGGAAAGCAGAGACAAACATAAGAGCTCACAAATCAGCTATGACTGGTTATGACTGGCCACCCCACCCTGAGTCACAGGAACCTGACTTAGCTCCCAACCGTCCCCTCCCTCGAGAGTAGGGGCTGCAGCTTGGCGTGCAGGATGGCCCCAGCGTGAGGAGCTGAGGTCGGAGCCACATCAAGACTTTCCTAAGCACCAGGCACTTTTGTCGTCATGGGCTGTGTCCGCCATTTAAAAAAATTTTTTTAATTATATTTTCTGAGTGGTGAGAGGTATAGTTTATAACTGAATTAATACATATTCACTTTTTTTCTTCTGACTTTGAAAGAAGTAAAACATTTTTTGTGGGCCTCTAGAAATACCCTGGGCCCTCCGCACTGCGCCTACTATGCCCGATGGGTAAATCCGCCCTGACTAAGGCAGGTAAAAATAGAGTAAACAAGGTGGGCCTGACCCCTCAACCCAAGAAATGGGTATAAAGACATTTCTGGAAGCTTTTCAAGGCTGTTGGAAGATACTTGGGGCTTTTTAGAAGTTTTCATTAACCTTCAAACAAATGACAAATAATCATATCATATGTTAGTGATATTCACTTATATTTCTATTGTGCTTTTTTGCATTTTACATGTGTAAAGCATGTCTAAACTCAACCTTTCATTTGAGCAAGCAGGGTATGAACTATTTACCTATTCACTGGGCCAGCCAAGGTTAAAGTCAGTGTTAAATTACTTAGTTTTCCCTGGAAGCCAAAGAGGCATCTGGAAAAAGTATGGGGTTTAAAGTCAAGTAAGACCTGGGTTCAATACCCCACCACGTCTGCCATGCACTGGTTGTGCAAGCTTGGGCAAGTTGTTTAACTTTGCTGAGCTTCAATTTCCTCCTCTGTAAAAGAAGAATAATAACAATCACCTCAAAATATCCTTGTAAGACTTAAGTAAAATAATAGATCCAAAGCATTAGTACCACTCAAAAATAGTTTAGAAATGTTTGACGATTTTTTAAAGCTTCATGAAGAGGGCTAGAACTTAGGACACCAACAAAACTCATGTATCTCCTGCTTATAGGAGGCAGCTGGATGGTGGGGGTGGGGGTGTATATGTGTGTGGGGAGGAAAGGGGTTTTAGAGGAAAGACAGGTAAAGAAAAAGAATAAAGCTGGGATTAAAAATCTGTGTCACCCAGTGTCACCATGATAGCTGAGCTGTTGGGAGACAGCTCTGTGGACTAGCATCCTCAAGTGTTGGCCAGGGTGGAAATGAGTCTGGGTAGCCCATAATCTTTGGAGATTGCCCAAGAAAAAGCAAATGCACATTATACCCCTTGAGAAAACATATTTCAGAACCACACCAATTTTATGGACAAGCCTAAGAGATGAAAATACTTATTCAAAATCCCATTGTGATTTTTCAGGAGGACTGCTTCAACCAGAAACATCTCTACAACCCAGGAAACTCCAGAGCTGCAAGCTGTGGAGATTCATGCAACTTGGCCATAGCTGTGTGTGATTGAAAAGACACTCCCAAACCCTAACAGCCTAATTTGCTATTTTATACTATATTAACATTTCACATCTATTAACTCAGCACACCAACTATTGATCTGAAAATAAAATTAGTTCTTGCTTTCACATAACAAAGAAAAATTGCAGTTTATGATGAAAGAAATGCTCGTACTTGATTGCATAATAGAAATCGTTATGTTTCCTTATTATAAAGGTGCCTAATTAGCAAAGATTTTCATTTTCCCTTGATGTCATGGGGGGCCAATCACTATTCTAAGCACATAGCTACCCCTTAGGTACATCAAAATTTGCATTGTGCAAATTCGTTTTGAGACAGTGGCTTAGAATGAAACAGAATATATATTTGGCATGAGGTTTTGAAGGGGAGAGGATAGACAGATCTATTAAGTGGCAATTGTGTTCTTCAGGAACCAACCAGGGAATTCTTTAGTCTCCCCAGATCTGCTCCACAATTTTTCATTCTGCCTCCATAAAAACATTCTTTAGAATGCTCAGCATAGTAAACAAGATAGTTTACTTTTTTCCCCTACTGCTCTGAGGTTCTCATAGCACATCAAAAATTTAATATATAATAAATATAATCCCAGAAGGTATAGTACAATTAAGCTTACATTTTAATTAACATTTAATTAACTGATAACATCCAATGCTGGTAGAAGTATGGCAAAATTTGTACTCTCATGTATTGCTGGTTGCATGGTAAATTGGTACCACCCATTTGGAAAACAGTACAGTAACGTCTATCATTAGCTTCACAAATGTTTAAGACTCTTTGACCCAATGATCTCCTTTATGGAACTATATCCTATTATATCAGCCCAAAGCAGGGGAAAACACTGCGTGTTATGGTGGTGTCTGAGGTACTATTTATGGAAGTAAAACCTAAAAATGATCTAAGTGTTAAATAATTAGGGCATTTCCTTATTTACAGACCACAAAATGTAAATGCTTCCCTGACAACACTTTAGAAATCTTAGAAAGACCCCCCTTACTTTATCAGCTATGATAGTCTAAAATATCACCAAATAAGATTAGATGCATTGTATCCAGGCGTCTCCTATTCAGATGCAGTTCTTTCAAAAAAAAGAAAAGAAAGAAGACCAAAAATTCTAAAATAGCATAATGGAAGACATAAATCCAGCTATATCAGTAATTACATTAAATGTTAATGAATGGGTATGTATATCAAAACATCATGTTGTATACCTTAAATTTATATAATAAAAAATGCTAGTGAACTAAACACTCCATTCAAAAGACAGAGACTATCAGATTTTATTTTAAAAAGCAACTCAATAATTCAACTGTATACTATTTACAGGAGATACACTTTAAATATAAGGACTCAGAAGCTTAGAAAGTAAAAGGATGGAAAAAGATATTATGTAAATTCTAATCATAAGAAAGCTGGTGTGGCTATATTGTTAGACAAAATAAACTTCAAGACAAAGAATATTATCAGAGAAGGGCACTCGTCTGCCATTTATTTACAAATGTCAAGTTGTCAGAGAAGCGATCCTATCTTTTCCATGTCTGGTTGTTCCAAGTCGGAGCTTTCCCTTCAGAAATTCTGCTCTAAGAAGGTGTAAGTGCCCTTAGCTTCTGAAGGAGGGCTTGGTGGGTGCGTGCCACCCCGCCACACCAGGCACCAGAGACAGCATACGCTAGTGTGTATCAGCGTGTCGCTTCGGGTTTTTGTTCCAAGCAACAGAAGTGAATTGACAAAGTAAACAAGGGGGTAAAGGAATTTAATAGAAAAAAATCTAGAAAGGCTGTAGGACCAGGACCAGAGGAGCTCCAGGCTCTAAGGACTGTCTCTTCAGGGCATCTCTGTCTGGAGGAATCGATAATAGCCATCTTTGTTTTATAGGCTCCACGCGAGATCCAGATTCCCAAAAGAGAACATCTGATTGGCCAGGCTTGAGTCATGTGACTGTCACTTAACTAAGCAATGGCAGTCCCAGGCCCACCGAGAGGTAATTCCCCACACAAAATCTGTTTCTGTTACTGGAGAGAGAGAAATGAATGCTGGGCAGAAAAAAACAGCAGGTGCCCATGACACTGTGGGAAGTAAGAGTTTCCATAAGTGCACATGTGCTCAGGTATATGCTGAGGAGTCACCTTGAGTTGGAAAAGTGACTCTTTGACTGCACAGGCAGCTCTAGATTTAGTTATAATCATATGTTACAGTATCATTAGGCAAGTAGCATATGAAATCAACTAGGAATATTTCGTTTTAAACTTTGCTGATTTTTCAAAGTTTCATTGCATTATTGGTAATGATTTTTTGCTCTATTTTTATGTCTTCTCTGAGAAAGTGCCATCATACATGGTGTTAGCCTTATTAGACATGAAGTAAGCAATATTTAGGATCATAATCAGAGCTATGAAGCATTAAAAATAGGAAAGGCAATTATTTCTATAGACCTTTTCAAAGACTTAGAAGTTGGAGCTTAATTTGTCAGATTTTTGCTTTTTTTTCATGCCAGGGGTTGGTGAGGACTGGTACGGCAAAGCTGGTGGGGGGCTGAGGAGTCTCTTGCTCACAGCATTACTGGAGGTGCTTGGAGAGTTCCCAGATTACACCTTAAAAAGATGGGGCCCTGGTTGAACTCAGCCTTCTTTGACAAGTTGAATAGGAGTGAGGCCTCTTGTATCTGGATTTTCACCTTATAGGGAGGTTAGAGGGGTCAGCCATGGTAATCTGGAATTCAAGGATGATTTAGGGTACAGACCAGGTAGCAGATGACTATGAACAGATTCAACTAGATTAGTGCAATACTGTACTTTATTAGCATGTGAAACGTGTTAATGCTTATGTAAAATCACTGTTTTCCTTCTTTCCTTCCCTTCTTTCTTTCCTTCCTTCCTACTTTCCTTCCTTCTTTTCTTCCTTTCTTTCTTTTCTTTTCTTTCTCTCTCTTTCTTTCCTTCTTTCTTTTTCTTTTTCTTTCTTTTTTATAAATTGGCTAAACCTTCCTCTATACTGATAAACATGGTGCAAAGATACTATGGGGAAAGTTGCATTGAAATGGAGATGGGAACACATGAGAAAAGTAAAATAAAAAGAAAAAAAAGCTAATTTCAGATTCCCAGTGAAGTCACTTTAAGATTTGCATTAATCATGAGATAAAGAGCAATTAAATAAAAAGCGATTAGCTTTGTTTCCACCTCATAGTTTTCAACTCAATAATCTTCAAAAGTCATACTTGAATGATTATAGTATTCATTCAGCACTTTTTAAAAGTCTGGAAGTCAGAATGTTCTCTGCCCTTAGGTGGAGTGTGCTGGTCATCATGAAGCTCAATACCTCAAATGCTGCTGCTATTGACCATTGTTCCTATTGACTGAGCAGCGGGCAGGGGTGGTTAGATGGTGAGAAACAGCAGCAGCACATCTGGGGAGACAGCCATGTCTTACGCGTTCATGCTTTTCCCCCTTGACACTTGCCTGAGGCTGACCACTGGAGGGCATTTCTCCAACTTTTACAAATATTTATTTTGACCAACTCAATTCAGTAGGTCTTCCTGCAGGACTTTATGGCCTCCTTGGGCAAGGGTACTTAGTACAAAGAAATTTTCTTTTGTTCCTTATCTGCAGCTAAAATCATAGCTAGCATCCATGAGCTGAGAAGTAGATATTCCGCTTTCCAATGAAGAAATACAGGCTCAGAGGAGTTGGATAATTTTAATGAAGTCACATAGCTACTAACTGATAAAGTCAGAACTTGAACTCAAGTCAGTCTGATTTCAGATTCTGTTCTTAACCATCATGCTCTACTTCTTCTAGCTAAATTCCTCTAATTTTACTTCTTCTAGCTAAATTCTCCCTAATTAGAAAGGTTAGATAAGTTATTCTCAAGAAAGCAGAACTCCAAGCCTTTCTGAGCATGAGCTTTAAATTGTATATACTATCTTTGCCATTAAGAAACCCCAAGCCAAAAAGTAACATAAGAACTGGTTCAAGCTGAGTGCAGTAGCACATACCTGTAGTGCCAGCTACTCAGGAGGCTTAGGTGGGAGGATCACTTGAGCCCAGGAATTCAAAGTCCAGCCTGGGCCACATTAAAAAACAAAACAAAACAAAACAAAACCCTGGGCCCCAGCAGAGAAAGCTATGAAACAACTCTAAAGCATCCATATAACTCCCATGGAAAAAGAAATTCAAGGAAGCTAGCCCATAGACCTAAAAACAGGGTAATTCACACCAAATAAACTACAGATAGTAGAGCAATTTTAATTTGAAAATTAATCTGAAGGGCCTTCAAAAAAGTTTAAAATGTTCAAGGAGATGAAGAAATATAGTCGATAAAACAAGAACAAAAGAACAGGATGATTTGGGGGCAGAAAGTAGATATCCCAGAAATAAACAAATGTTTTAAATGAAATAAAAGACTCAAGAGATAGATTAAATAATAGATTAAACATGGAAAAATATGAATGACAAGTTAAGAGACATAGAAAATAGACCGAAAAGATTCTGAGGGAAAGAACAGAGAATGGCAGAAAGTCAATATTCAAAGATATCCTGACTCAGAATTTTTCAGATTATTTTAAAAAGTTTTCTCCTATTGAAAAAGCATATCGGCTTTTCATCAGGATAAATAAAAACAAATCTACAAAGGGACCCATGAGAGCAAAACCACAGACCATCAAGGACAAATGGAAGAATTCAAAATGATGCCAGAGAGAAAAGACAGATTATCAACAGAAGAACAAAAACCAGACTGTATGCATTCTCATGAACACCAACAGATGCCAAAAGAAAAGGAAATAAAATCTTTAAGGTACTAAGAAAAAACAACTGCCAATCAAGAATGCTATGCCCTGATGTGGCAGAGACAATCCCTCAGATTCACTAAATATTCCTGCTGGGCACACAGGAGCACTACATTTCCCAGCTTCCCTTGGAGCCATGTAGTTGGATTTCTGATCAACATGGTGTAGTAGAAGTGATGTGCTCCACTTCTAGATTTGTCTGGAAAAGAAAAAAACACGCAAACAAAAAACCCAAACATGCTAAATAGCCAATGGTCTTCCTGGAATGAACTCAGAATGGCAGAATCATAAAATGAAAGGAGCAAGGATCCCTGAGTCACTGTTTGGAGGGAAGCCACTCAGGAGAGCCACCCAACACCTATTGGACTGAGACACAAATGAGAATTTCATTTTATTGTGTTAAGCCACATGGATTTAGCAATGAAGGAGAAGAAAAGGCAGGAATTGGGCACAATGGTCAAAAGACCATTGTTGAGACTGATCTTAACCTTGAGACAGCAGCTAGAGACTGTTATTCATCTTTTTCCCCCACAGTACTGAACTGTATTTATTGGTAAAATTTATAATAAATTTATTGATAAATTTATGTCACCATATTACAAGATGGATCATCTATCTGAAATGGTGCACAACTGCAGCTGCAGACTTTAATCTATGGTATTTATCAAGCAATTCAGCTTTTTCATGTAATGTCATGGCTTTCTCTGCTTCTTGGGAGCACTTCCAGCATCACTGGTGGCACTTCATATGGGTCTCATGGTGTTATTCAGGGTTTATAGTATTGCACTAAACATGATGGAAAATATGTAAGAACCATGGGAGATCACTTTTTACTTAATATACCAGGTAAACAATCACTCAAGAAGAAAAATAAAATGTGTCTAGGCAGATATCTATTAGAGTTTTTCCTACATTTTCTTCTAGAATTTTTATGGTTTCATGCCTTACATTTAAGTCTTTTATCATCTACCTTGAATTAATTTTTGTGAGTGGTGAGAGATAGGGGTCCTGCTTCATTCTTCTGTATGGGGCTATCCAATTTTCCCAGCACAATTTATTGAATAGGGCCTCTTTCCCCAAGTGTATGTTGTTGTCTGCTTTGTTGAAGGTCAGTTGGTTGTAGTTAGATGGTTTTATATCTGGGTTCTCTGTTCTGTTCTATTGGTCTCTGTCTCTATTTGTTTTAACTGCACCACGGTGTTTTGATTACTATAGCCTTGTAGTATAGTTTGAAGTCTAGTAATGTAATGCCTCCAGATTTATTCTTTTTGCTTAAGATTGCCTTGGCTATTTGGGCTCTTTTTTGGTTCCAAACAAAGTGTAGAATTATTTTTTCTAGATCTGTGAAATAGGATGCTTGTATTTTGATGAAGATTGCATTGAATCTGTAAATCACTTTGGGCAGTATGGACATTTTAACGATGTTGATTCTACTGATCCATGAGTATAAAATGTTTTTCCATCTGTTTCTTTCATCTGAAATTTCTTTCCTCAGTGTTTCATAGTTCTCCTTGGTTAAGTATATTCCTAAGTATCTTATTTTCTTCATAGCTATTGTGAATGATATTGAGTCTTTGATTTGACTCTCAGCTTGACTGTTATTGGTATATAGAAATGCTACTGATTCACGTACATTGATTTTGTAACCTTAGACTTTGCTGAATTTATTTATAAATTCCAGGTGTCTTTGGGATTTTCTATTAATAAATACAAGATCTTATTGTCAACGAAAGGCAATAGTTTGACCTCCTCTTTCCCAATTTGGATACCTTTTATTTCTTTCTCTTATCTGATTACTCTGGCTAGGACTTCCAGTATTATGTTGAATAGAAGTGGTGACAATGACTAAGATCCCCAAAGGCAATTACAGCAACAAGAAAAATAAATAGATGGGACTTGATTATATTAAAAAGCTTCTACACAGCAAAGGAAATAATCAACAGATCAAATAGACAACCTACAGAATGGAAGAAAATATTCACAAATTATATATCCAATAAAGAGCTAATATCCAGACTCTACAAAGAACTCAAACAAGTCAGCAAGAAAAAAAAATCCCATTAAAAAGTGGGCAAGAGTTAGAGCTGGAACTCATACTACTAAGTGAAGTATCCCAAGAATGGAAAAACAAGCACCAGATATATTCTCCAGCAAACTGGTATTAACTGAGTAGCACCTAAGTGGACACATAGGTGCTACAGTAATAGGGTATTGGGCAGGTGGGAGGGGGCAGGTATATACATACATAATGAGTGAGATGTGCACCATCTGGGGGATGGTCATGATGGAGACTCAGACTTTTGGGGGGAGGGGGGCAAATGGGCATTTATTGAAACCTTAAAATATGTACCCCCATAATATGCCGAAATATAAAAAAAAAAGTGGGCAAGAGACATGAACAGAAGCTTTTCAAAAGAAGATAGACAAATGGCCAACAAACATGAAAAAAATGCTTAACATCATTAATCACCAAGGAAATGCAAATTAAAACAACAATGAGATATCAACCTACCCCTGTTAGAATGAATTTTATTAAAAACTCCAAAAGGAATCGATACTGGTGTGGATCCAGAGAGAAAGGAATACTTATACACTGTTGATGGGACTGTAAATTAGTACAACCTCTGTGGAAAACAGTATGGAGATTTTAAAAGTAGACTTATTTGATCTATCAATCCCACATTATTGGGTATCTACCCAAAGGAAAAGAGGTCATTTTATCAAAAAGGACACCTGCACTCAAATGTTTATTGTAGCACAATTCACAATTGCAAAGATGTGGAATCAATCCAGGTTCCCATCAATTCATGAGTGGATTAACAAAATGTGGTGTATATATATACCATGGAGTACTATTCACCCATAAAAAGAAATGAATTAGTCTTTTGTAGCAACTTGGATGGAACTGGAGACCATTATCCTAAGTGAAGTATCTCAAGAATGGAAAACCAAACACCACATATACTCTGTAATAATTTGGAACTAATTGATGGACACAGAAAGATGTAAAAATTATTGGAAATCAAGAAGGAGGAGGGAGGAAAGGGGAGGGGTAAAAACCTACCTCACAGGTACAAAGAACACTGTTCAGATGGTGGCCACACTTATAACCCTTATAAAAGCTATCCATGTTACAAAAACATTTGTACCCCCTGAGTATTTTTAAATTAAAAAAAAATTTTTTTTAAGTAACCAGATCCTTTCTGAAAGAATTACTGATGAATATATCAGGCAAAAAAAAAAAAAAAAAGAATCAGAAAAAAGGATGAGAAGCCAGTAGCAATAGTGAGCAAAGAGATCAGTCGTATGCATTACTAAAGCTAAATAAATATTGACTTACAGGCCGGGCGCTGTGGCTCACGCCTGTAATCCTAGCTCTTGGGAGGCCGAGGCGGGCGGATTGCTCAAGGTCAGGAGTTCAAAACCAGCCTGAGCAAGAGCGAGACCCTGTCTCTACTATAAATAGAAAGAAATTAATTGGCCAACTGATATATATATAAAAAATTAGCTGGGCATGGTGGCGCATGCCTGTAGTCCCAGCTACTCGGGAGGCTGAGGCAGGAGGATCGCTTGAGCCCAGGAGTTTGAGGTTGCTGTGAGCTAGGCTGACGCCACGGCACTCACTCTAGCCTGGACAACAAAGTGAGACTCTGTCTCAAAAAAAAAAAAAAAAAAAAATATTGACTTACAAAGTAGAAATAAAACACTTGATTAAAATGTAGAAAATTAAAAAGCGAAGTACAGAAGGAAGTTTAAGCATGCCTTGTTTCTTATTCAGGAGATGGGTTAAAATATTGATTATCCTTAGACTTTGCTAGCAAAACAAATTCATGAACACATGTTTGAAATTTAAGTTTATCACCAAGAGAATACAAGGTGAGGCATAAGCCAATGTGGCCCAGTGTGAGTTTCTGTGTCCCAGGGAGCCTTCATAACTGCTTATCTGATTGTTCTCTCATTGTGATCTTCCAATACTGGCAACCTGGCTCCATAAACATTGACAAGAAAATAAAATAATTGGGAATGGGAGTGGGGAGGAAAAAATACAACTGTAACTCAACTATTTCAAATATGTGCTCTTTACCCAAATCTTGACAGAGACTTCTGGTTAAAATCTTGACAGAGACTTCGTTATCACTCTGTTAAAAAGCAGAGAACAGTTTGGAAATTTCTCAACATGTGAGATTTACATAAAGTTACCATATTACCCAGTAATTCCGCTCCTAGGTATATGCCCAAACATATGAAAACATACATCTACACAAAAACTTATACACAAATGTTCACAGCAGCACTTTTTCCAATAGCCAAAAAGTGTAAGCAACCCAAATGTTCATCAGCTGATGAATGGATAAACAAAATGTGGTTTATTAACCACATGATGGAATATTATACAAACTACAAAAAGGAATGGAGTACTGATACATGCTACAATAGGAATGAACCTTGAAAATGGAAGAAACCAGACACAAAAGACCCCAAATTGCTTGACTCCATTTATATGAAATGTCCAGAACAGGCAAATCTACAGAGATAGAAAGTAAATTAGTGGTTGCCAAGGACTGGCAGTAGAGGAGCATGAAAGAAATGGACAGTGACTGCTAAATAGTCATGGAGTTTCCTTTTGGGGTGATAAAAATGTTCTAAAATTAGATTTTGGTGATGATTGCACTACTCTGAATATACTAAAAAACATTGAAATATACACTTTAAATGGGTGAACTATATAGTATATGAATCATATCTCAAGAAGCTGTGTTTTTAAAAGTACCTAGATTCCCCCCAAAATAACATTGCAAATCAAAGAACTGAGATCAAATTGCAAAAAAAGTAGAATATTGCTTTCAAGTTTGACATAAAAAAAGTTAGTAGTTTATTTCATGTATATTTTTCAATGTATATTAAAATGCATGTAATGTATATGTAAAAACAAAAAAGCAAAGAAGACCTAAACTAATAGACATCTCTCTTCCCAGCAAATCATGACTAACCCTAGTGGACCCACGGCCTGTGGCTTACCTGTGAAATGCAGTGAGGCCAGGCCCAGGCTTGGCAGAAAGTGCTATTCTATCTGCCATATATTTTAACTGTGAGACCTCAAGTCAAGTCATAAACCTACATTTCCATAGACCCCAGACAAAAATAAACACAGACTATTATTTCTAATCCTTCCCCTCTGCTTTTCTCAGAGTGCTGATTAGATTGCATTCTAATGAAAGGATGAGTTCAGTCTTTTCTGAAGTATTTCCTCATGGGTTCATCCATGATTAAGGGCACGAGTTTTTCCCATTTGAAAGATGCATGATCCAGCTGTTCCTTTTGTCTGCCACAACTCCTTGCTAACCTTTCTAGAAGTAAGGAGGGGAAAACAGTGTTTAATTATACTGACCTGAACATGTCCCTCCCAAATGAGAGGAGAGTCTTTTGTATGTACACCCAAGATAATAGCTTCTTTTAACCAGTAGTGATCTGTCATTCTAATTCTCTGTATACAGTTTCAAAGGTTGGTATGTATTTTTATCTTTTAGGTCTTTAAAAAATCCAGCCGTTTTGGCTAACATGAAATGTCATACATTGAGGCCTGATAAGTTGAGAGCTAAACATTTTAAGACCTCTCCTCTAAAGTAATAATCACTAAGTGCTTAATTTCAAAACATATGCCATTCATTTGCATCCACAGGATGAAGTGCCCATCACAGAGTCACATCACTGGCACCAGGCCAGATTTTTCATCTTGGGCCTTTTGTACATTTGGACCCCTGCAGCAACTAGCTGTCTGCCTGGGCCTCCCAGTTTCTGCCTTTTGAGGCCCACCGTGTGTAAAAATGGGGCAGAGGAAGCCATTCTCTCTCTACAGAGAAATCCAGAAAGGCCATTTCTCCATGATTGTCTAGGTTACCTCCAGCACAGCCGAGGTTGTGCAAGGTATTTCTCCTGCCTGGGTTTCCCTCCTGCAGCCCCCGCTGGAAATGCCACCTGGGAACACTCCAGGGGATTCTTGTCCAAAGATCCAGGTCAACACTGTCTGTACCCCCATAGACCCCCCTCCCTCTCCCCTCACACTCACAGGCTGGCTGATTTCCAGGAAGTACCAATGCTCAGCCCTGTCTTACAGGGAACTAACTTAATTTATATCAAAAAGGAAAGAAAAGAAGCTTGTCACATAATCCAAAATAATCAAATGACATATGGACTTGAGTCAATGAACAGCTCTCATGCAGGAAACAAGGCAGGCAGACCTGCTGACTGGCAGAGAGCTGGCTGGGGTCTGGCTGAAATCTGAATTCAAGTCTAACGGGAAAATCAAGTTTTGTCTTGGTTAAATGACAGGGAAGTCAGGCTAGTATTTACTAGGCTGTGGATCTTCAAGTTTCAACAACAAAGAGGAAAAGTTCAAACAGGAAAGCAAAAATCTTCCCAGACAAAAAACTGTTATCATAATGCATGTAAGCATAAAAGAAAAAAAGGAAGGTGCTGAATGGGGGCATAAATATGCCAATTTTTGGTTTAAAAAAAGTTTGGATAAGAAATATCAAATCCTACTTGCTTGATTTTGCATAAAGAAACTTTGGAAAGCTATATAGTAACTGATAAAAATGGTTACTTGGTTTGAGGGTGGAGAACTGGGAGGACAGAGGACAAGAGTGGGAGGTAGACTTTGCACTCTATGCCTTTTGCATATGTACTTTTATTATTTTTTTAACCACAGGTGAGGAAATGGGCTAGGTGCTTAGAAGTACCAGGAAACAAAATTGCTTCCTCAAAGGCTTACATTCTAGTGAGGGAAGACAAATACAAACACATGAAAATAAGTACATTAGATGGTACATTAGGTTGTCATGAAAATCAAAAAGTAGAGAAGGGTAAGGGAGATAAGAGAGTTAGGAAAGGAACAGTTTGCAGTATTAGATGCGATGGTCAGAGGAGGCTCACCAGGGTTAGATCTGCACGAAGATTCCAGGAGCAGAGGGGATAAAAATATGGATCTCTAGAGGAAGAGTGTGCCAGGCAAAGGTAGCAGCTACAGCAGTTGTCTCAACTGAGGGTGATTATGTTCCCCAAGGGGTCTCCAGCAAAGTCTGGAGTCATGTTTGATTGCCACGACTACAGCAGGTGCTACTGGCACATAGAGGCCAGGGATGCTGCTCAGCATCCTACAACCCACAGTACAGCCCCCACTACAAAGAATTATCTAAAAGGTCAAGTGCCACTGGGAGGAATCCTTGAGCTAGAGCAAAGGCCCTGAGGCCAGAGGCTGTGAGGTTTATTCAGGTAACAAGGAGGCTATCAGAGAAGAAAGCTGTCCTGCTTCTCTCTTCAGATTGTTCAGCAAGCGACAGTTGATCACAGGCGCACAAGCCTCCCATAGCAAGCATTAGTTCTCACTAGCAGTGATATCCAAATGCATAAGAATAAAGAGCAATGTTTTCCTAACAGTCCCATCAATCTGTGAAAGTTGTCAAAATAAAAATGGAGTCACTTATGTTAAAAAAACACAAAACAAAATCAAACAAAACCAACCAGATAAAAAGAGCCAAGAAAGGCTGTGAAGAAGGGGTTCTCATGCTTACAAGCCTGATAACAAAACTATAAACTCACAGAAGACTGCAAAAACCACCACTTTGCACAGAGACCATCACAACCTGACACAAAAAAATACTTGCGCGAGGACACCTGCCCAGCAACTGCCTGTCCAACCTTGGGTTGGTGGCACCCTTATTATTGATCCTTGTAGCCAAGAATAATCATTTCAAAACAATTATTCAATCCTCCTCATTTTTCCTTTAAAAATCTTTGTCTTCCTTTACCTCCCTGAATATGCACATAGTTTCCCATTGCAATGCCCTACTCCCAAATAAATACCTTTTTCCTTTAGAGAGTCTCTCTCTGTTTGTTATGTAGATGGACAATTCACAAGGCCACCTCTTCACAACGGCGCTCCTGCTTCTTATTATCATGCACAGCAACATTTGTTCTTTCCTTCATTCCCCTACTTCGCCACCACCAGACTCATTCCAAAGTGTAGCTTCACACAGAAGATTGCAGAAGCTGTAACTGCTTAGGGCAGTTAGAAATTCTCTTCTTAGTTAAGGATGGAGAAAAATCCAAAAAGAGAATATTACCTGGTTGATAGCATACCTTGGGTTGAGGGAGGGGTCAAAGAGAAATGAGAAAGATGGAAGCGAATCAAAATAATGGAGAAGGAGGTGGTTTTCTTTCCTTTCCAAGGAGAAGGAGGCATTGGGTGTCTGACGAGGACACAAAGCAGAAAGGGGCACTTCAAGTCACCCACCTCTGTTGACTGAGACTCTAGACAAACCTTGAAATTCCCTGTCTTTTCCAGTCTCCTTGTTCCTGTTTTCCTGTTAGTCCCTACCTAGTAAGTGCTCTATGAACATTTGTCAAATCGAACTGTTGCAAAACAGAACTGACTGATATGGGGACTTTGCTCAGCATTTCTAGGACCAAAGTATATACTAGCAGGCAGGAAAACATAAGGTATATCTGGGTAAGAGTGACTGGTTAGACTTAACTAGGATATCACTCAGGTTTGAGGGAGTTGTGAGCAATAAAATGGGGAGCTGGAGTGATATTAAAACATTTAATAACCAGTATGGTTATAAAAAAATAAATGTTTAAATCAGCATATTTCAGACACCTCAAAATAGATCTCCTTATAATCACTAAGTTAAATAAATGTGGAGGCATATTGCAGTCGTTAAGAGCACAAGCTTTGGTGTCACATCAACTTGGGTTTGAATCCCAGCCACACTAATTTTTACCAGTTTTGAAACCTTAGACCAGTTATTATCCTGCCCCGAGCCCCGATTTCGACAGCTATAATATGGGGTGATAACAACAATATCATGTCGACAACATCAACCTCATAGAAATGCTGAGAAGATTAAAAATAATGATTTATGTAAAATACAAGGCCTGGCAAGAGTAGGAACTCAATAATGGCAGATATTATTCACATCAAAATAATTATTTTGCATTCTTTTCATGCCAATAAGATAATAAACTTCTTGGTTATTCCCTGTAATTTTGTCATCACAATCATCATTATCAATATTTGTTTTTAAAATGATTACCCGAGGAAGGACTTCCCATTTGAATCATCTGGATGACTGGCTTTAGCTGGAAAGGTCTGGCTCTGGCCACAAAAGGAAGTTAGGAGGTACCTCATTGTGGGTCAGCTCAAGTTAGGAATAATAAAAGTGAGCATCTTGGCCAGGTGGGGTGGCACACACCTGTGCTCCCAGCACTTTGGGAGGCTGGGGTGGAAGGGTCACTTGAGGCCAGGAGTTTAAGGTTGCAGTGAGCTGCGATGACACCACTGCACTTCAGCCTGGGTGACAGATCGAGGCCCTGTATAAAAAAAAAAAACAAATACAAAAAGCAAAAGTAAGCATCGAGATCAGGCATAATGCTGGAAAATGGAAATGTTCTACTTCCAAAGACATATGTAAATGGAAAATATATTTTAATTGGCCATTTAAAAATGAAGTAAATAGGCCGGGCGCGGTGGCTCACGCCTGTAATCCTAGCACTCTGGGAGGCCGAGGCGGGCGGATTGCTCGAGGTCAGGAGTTCGAAACCAGCCTGAGCAAGAGCGAGACCCCGTCTCTACTATAAATAGAAAGAAATTAATTGGCCAACTAATATATATACAAAAAATTAGCCGGGCATGGTGGCGAATGCCTGTAGTTCCAGCTACTCGGGAGGCTGAGGCAGGAGGATTGCTTGAGCCAGGAGATTGAGGTTGCTGTGAGCTAGGCTGACGCCACGGCACTCACTCTAGCCTGGGCAACAGAGTGAGACTCTGTCTCAAAAAAAAAAAAAAAAATGAAGTAAATATTAATATTAATAATACTGAATTAAATAAGATCTCCAAGATCTTGAATTCAATGGAAAAAGCAAGATATGGAACCATGCAGATATGATAATTACATGTATGTTACAATATGTACAGCATACATATATATGTATCAAATGTATGCAGATACCATACATAAATGTTTGTAAATACTTGGAATAACTCTGGAAAGATAAATAAAAATAGTTTCCTTCCCCTCTGGGAAGAAAAACTGAGGGAGGGAGCCAGAAATGGGAAGTGGACTCACTTTTCATTGTGTGTGTTTTACTACTCTAAATTTTTCAACCATATACTATATTACTTTTATTAAAAATAATTTTAAAATTATAAACCAAAAATGAATGAATGTAAATTTCATGGCCAAAAAAGCTGAATCTCTGATCCTTGAAATGCAAAATGTTAAAACCTAGTACTATGAGGCTTGGCAAGGATTGGGAGAAGTACAAGCACCCTGTTCTCCTAGGAGTGTAAACTGGCACATTCATTTTAAACAGGATTCAGGCAATATCTAATAAGGTTAATAATGCGCACACCTTACAATTTATTTTTCTTTTGAGACAGGATTAGAGTTGAGTTCTGCCATCATAGCTTAAACTCCTGGACTCGACCAATCCTGCTGCCTCAGCCTCCAGAGTAGTTGAGACTACAGGCATATGGCAACACACTTGGCTGGTTTTTCTAATTTTTGTAGAGATGGGATCTCACTATGTTGCTCAGGCTGGTCTTGAACTCCTGGCCTCAAGTGATCCTCCCATCTCTGCCTCCCAAAGTGCTGGATTACACACATTAGCCATCACACCCAGCCTACAATTTCACTCTTAGACATATGCCTAAAGTAATTCTCATCTGTGTGTTAAGGAGATGTGAACAAATGTTCATAGCAGTATTGTTTATCAATACAGGAAATGAAAAAAATAACCTATAGTATAATAATGTATTAGAATATTATATAGCAGCTAAAATGAATGAACTAGATTTTTATATATCAGTGTGAATAAAACTCTGAAATGTAATGTTGAATTTTTTTAAGTTGTAAAATAACCCATTGAGTATAATATCATTTATGTATCATATAATGCATAAACACCCAAAACAATTCTATATATTATATGTAGGTACACACATTTGCAGTTAAATGCTTGGACACTTGGGAGGGCACTCTGTCATTTCAGGAAGGTTATTTAACCCCTGGGTGCCTCAATCCCTCCATCTGCAAATGAAACTGGTAATAATAGCTAACTTATGGGGTTGCTATGAAGATTCAAGGAGAAAATAAATGTAAACTGCCCAAAGCAAAGACTGGCACATATGTGCTCAGGAAACATTAACTATTATTGTCGGCCACAGGCCAAGCCATGAGTTCCTTCCTGCCCACCTCCTTCCTGGAGGAAGGAGCTACAGCGCATTTTCTAAGAAAGGCTCCCAGAGGACTGGCATGTTGGACAGTGACCTTCCCTGAGAGAAAGCACAGACATCCTCAAGAGGCCTGATCTAGTACCGCTGCCTTCAAGGAAAGCTGTCTCAGGAAAGCACATTCTAGGCAGTGAAGTCAGCAAGTGAAAAGATAACACTTGCGGATAATGGCGCCAAATTCTCCAAGCCTCTCTAACAAATCATCAGAAACAGAGCATCAAAACAGCTTCTCTATGATCTTAAGTATGCAGCTGGTTTATAAAGGAAACATTCTCACCTTTAAAAAAAAAAAAATCCAGCTCTTAACTTATGTGATAATAGGAATCTAGGAGCAACCTGTTGTGATATTTTGTTCATGAGGTTTCTGAACCTCTGGAGGCTTTGAATATTTGGGATAGTAAGATAATTGCAGCCTCTAAAATGACATCATAGCATCCCATTGCAAGGCAGCTCCTGAGGCCCAGATGTGGGTATGCCTTCGGTGACAGGAGGACAGAGCTAGTGCAATGAGAAGTGACACTCAGGAATAAGCGACTTGGGAAATAATAGCAGTGTCAGCAACATCAGTGGCTAATAATACTCACTCTAGGCCAGGAATGGTGCTAATTATTTTGGGGATGAATTATCTCACTCAATTGTCAGAATCTCTGTGAGAAAACTGGGACAATGAATAGTTAGGTAACTTGCCTGCGATCTAAGAGCTAGTATGTAATATACCACATGTCTGCCACCACCCAGCTGTGTGCTCTGGGGCTGGTCACCTCAACTCTCTGGATCGCTATGGCCTCATCTGTAAGTGACGGGTGGACTGCATGATGCCAAAGGACCTGCTAACACTTAGGTTTTATGTTTCTGTGAAATTAAGTCACCTCCCTCCACCAATAAAACCACAACTTTCAAAAAAAAAAAAAAGCCTTTTGTAGTACAGTGTGCCTAAAAAAGGAATCCACACCTTCCCTGATATTACTATTAAATAAAAAGTTGAGTGTTTTGGTCAGAAAATGTAAGGGCTCTGTATGGCCAGCTACATAATAGTGCTTGTGTCAAGGGGGTTTTTTTTGGGGGGGGAGGTTGCAGTTAGGGAGAGGGAAGGGGACAGAGTGGGCAGCATGCAAGAGAAGTGAGGTACTGGTTTCTGGAAAATCATGAAAGTATCTCCTGCTTGAAATCGTCAGTTCCACTAAACCAGGACCCCTGAAAACCAACCTTGTGACCTTCTGCTGGGAATACCAAATGAGCCCCCAAGGTCTTTAGAAATAAGGGACTTACAAATAAGGCCAAATATTTCACCTCTGACTCTGATGAAAGGTTTATGAGCCCCAGAATAGTTCAAGCACGACATGTCTGGATTGAATATTTGGTGTGCACTTAACACCAACGGGTTTCAGAGGCTTCGTGTTTCACAACCAAACTTTGGCAGAACTGTGTCAGTTACCCGATACCCAGGATAGGGGACATTTTCTCACTTCTTGGTGCCATAAATAGTGCAGGCTCCTGTCTGTAGCTATGTGAGTTAATTAGGCACATTAAGCTTCAGGATTTGCCAGCATCGCTGTCCTTTGACTTTGTGACCATAGAAAAGGCTGAGAAGATGATGCCATGCGGCAGATGGAGGTTCTGACAGGGTAACCGCTGAGAGGAGGCCCCAGAAAATTCAGCGTGGGTGCCCCGGAGCTAGAGATGTGGCTGGTCAAGATCAGATTTCAGAGATCAGACCCTCTTCAATCTGACATGCTAACGGAGCCTTCATCTTAGGCTTAGAACATGAAAATAGAGATGCACGAGGACACAGCCAGAAATAAAATCCCCTGAATCTCAGAGAAGATTCAGTTCTCATGGGAGATAAAAGAGCAGAACGGGTGCTGATTTGTTCTCAAATCACTACTTTGTTTCATGAGATCTGTGTCTTTAGGAAACACTCGGTAGGAATGAAAGACAAGCAGCATGAGCGCGGTCAGCCCAACTGATTCTAAAAAAGGACTTTGAAGATGTATGGCATGCGACAGTTTACAAGGCACTTTCTCACGCCTGAGGTACGTTGTTTCACTCTCAATGGAAAGAGGAGAATCAGAGTTTGCCCACTCCAAAGCCATCAATGTCCGCTACTCGTGGCCGCTTTCGTTCTCTACTCAGTGGGTGTTTATTAAGTACCTACTGTATATAGGAAACTCTGAACGACACAGAGATGAATAAGATGGTACAACTCAGGGTTGAGCTAAGGAGGTACACGAAGCGTGGAAGGGGGGCAGTGGCCCTGCTGCCTGGGGGTGGGGTCCTGTTTTGGAACTTTCCTCAGAGAAGTGACAGCTGCCCAGAGTTGGCCAGAGGGAAGTATATGTTACAAGGAGGGGAGGTGAAAATGGGAGAACATTCCGGGAAGTGGAACTGTGAGCAAAGGCACACTCTTAGACCACAGGATACAGTTGGGATTAGGAAACCTGGGGTGACTGGACATGGGGCAGACGGGAGTGTGGCAGGAGGGGAAGCTTAAAAGAGTGGCCTGTGAACGGCACTCTGACAAGTTTCAACGCCTTAGAAGAAGAACAACTTCAGAAAAGCCCTTTCCGGCTCCCTATGACATGTTTGAGGGATTTCTTTTAGTTTTTAAAAATTATTATTAATTGACAAAGAATAATTATATATGTTTATGAGGCATTATGTGGTATTATGAAACATATTGTAGGCCGAGTGCGGTGGCTCACGCCTGTAATCCTAGCACTCTGGGAGGCGAAGGCGGGCAGATTGCTCGAAGTCAGGAGTTCGAAACCAGCCTGAGCAAGAGCGAGACCCCATCTCTACTATAAATAGAAGAAATTAATTGGCCAACTAATATATATAGAAAAAATTAGCCTGGCGTGGTGGTGCATGCCTGTAGTCCCAGCTACTCAGGAGGCTGAGGCAGGAGGATTGCTTAAGCCCAGGAGTGTGAGGTTGCTGTGAGCTAGGCTGATGCCACGGCACTCACTCTAGCCTGGGCAACAAAGTAAGACTGTGTCTCAAAAAAAAAAAAAAAAGAAAGAAAGAAAAACATATCGTACATTGTAAAATGATTAAATCAGACTAATTAATATATCCATCACCTCATGTACCTATCTTTTCTTTGTGATGATAACACTTATTTTTTTTTAGTGAATTATAGGAGTACAAGTGTTAAGGTTATGTATATTGCCCATGCCCTCCCTCCCCCCTCGAGTCAGAGCTTCAAACATGACCATCCCCCAAATGTTGCACCTCTTACTTGTTGTGTTTGTATATACCCATCCCCTCCTCCCCCCTCCTACCTGCCCGACACCTGATAAATGTTATTCCTATATGTCCACTTAGGTGTTGATCTGTTAATACCAATTTGCTGGTGAGTACATGTGGTGCTTGTTTTTCCATTCTTGAGATACTTCACCTAGTAGAATGGGTTCCAGCTCTATCCAGGAATATACAAGAGGTGCTATATCACCATTGTTTCTTAAACCTGAGTAGTACTCCATGGTATACATATACTACATTTTATTAATCCACTCATGAATTCATGGGCACTTGAGTTGTTTCCACAGCTTTGCAATTGTGAATTGTGCTGCTATAAACATTTGAGTGCAGGTGTCTTTTTCATATAAAGTGACTTTTGGTCTTTTGGGTAGATGCCCAATAGTGGAATTGCTGGATCAAATGGTAGATCTACTTATATCGTTTTGAAGTATCTCCATATTGCTTTCCACAGAGGTTGAACTAGTTTGCAGTCCCACCAGCAGTGTAGGAGTGTTCCTATCTCTCCGCATCCACGCCAGCATTTATTGTTTGGGAACTTTGTGATAAAGACCATTCTCACTGGAGTTAAGTGATATCTCATTGTAAAACCTACTCTTTTAGAAATTTTGAAATGTATGATACATTATTTTTTTTCTTTTCTGGTCAAGTGAAGTGGTATGAGTGGAACATTATTAACCATAGTCACCATGCAGTGCAGTGGGTCACCAGAACTTACTCCTCCTGTCTAATTGAAACTTCATACCCTTTGCCTGGCCTCTTCCCTTTCCCCACCCACCACCCACCCCCAGCCTCTGGTAACCACCATTCTACTCTCTTCTTCTGAGTTTGACTTTTTTAGATTGCACATATAAGTGAGATCATACGGTGCTTGTCTTTCTGTGACGGGCTTATTTCACTTAGCTTACTGTCCTCTAGATACCTCCGTGTTGTTTCAAATAAGACATGTTTTTAAGGGTTTTCTTCTACCCTTTCTCCCCTAGTTTTTCAAGGAGTTGGCTTTCTAAAATTCTCAGAGACCAAAAAAAAAAAATTCTCAGCAATTGCATATATGATCTCACTTTAAGGACTAAATAATACTTCAAGAAGGCAAAAGCAAAGACAATGGAAGGAATGGGCATATTTTTTCTGGTTGCCCTCAGCATGGTTTCTTAAGGCCTGAGCAAGGAGGCAGAATCCTTTTTCATTTTTAGACACGTGCTCAGCAAAGATGCAGGCTGACCCATTTCTTCCTTCCCAGGAGTGTCACCGCCCTCGGTACCTCCCCCCAGCTGAAATATACAGGTCAGTCACTGAAGACACAGGCTCAAAGCCAAGGAGAGCTCTCCACGCCAGGGGCCTGGACTCTACCCAAGGGGGCTCCACTCCAGGCCTCACTGAAGATCAGAGCCTGATGGGCACCCAAAGGCCCCTGGGGAGAGGAAGAGCTTCCTTCCCTGGAGGGACGGGGACAGCCTCAGCTCACTCCAGTCTTCAAACCCAAGATGGTCTGCGTGGGCCGGAGTTTCCAGGATTGCTTTGAACTACTTCGGTGTCAAATGATACCCATATCAAAGTGTACCTGTGTAAGCATTTGCTCGTCTTCAGAGCCCCTCCACATCTAGTGTCTTTCTCGGTCTGATAAGGACCCTGGAGGCTGGCGGGGAGGGTATGACCGTTCTAACTTGGAAAATGAGGCCCAGATTACAGGCTCTACCCAAAGTCACACAGCGGCATTCGAACCCGGCACATCCCATTCGGAAAGCACTGTCATTTTAATATTGTTTTAAAGCGACTGTTTCCTAGGCTGTGGGCCAAATCCAGCCCACCACCTGACTTTGCAAATAAACACAGCCACCCCCACTGATTCATGGGTTGGCCATGGCTGCTTCCACGGTGCAGAGTTGAGCAGTTCCAACAGAGACCATGTGGCCCACAACGCCTAAACTATCTCCTATCTAGTTCTTCACGGAAAAACTTCGCTAACCCCAGTTCTGAAGTATTACTGCTTTACGTTTGGAAATTGACATAATTTGGTATCAACTCACCAACAGGACTGAACACATACTGGCCGCAGTGATACCATCTCTTGAAGAAAGGACAAGTGTGATTTACTAGCTATGTGGCCTTGAAAATACTTAATTCTGTGCTTCAGTTCTCTCAGCTGCTAAAGAGGCAGAACAGTAGCACCTGCTTGTCTTAGTCTGCTTGGGCTGCCATAACAGAATACCACAGAGCGGGTGGCGTAAACAACGGGAAATCTATTTCTCACAGTTCTAGAGGCTGGGAAATCCCAGTCGAGGTGGCAGCCAGTTCAGGTTCTGTCGAAGGCTCTCTCTGTTCCTGGCTTGTAAATGACTGCCGTGTAAGGTAGGGGTATGGGGGGAGGGAGGGATTCTCTGGTTTCTCTTCTTATAAGGACACTAATACTATTGACTTAGGGTCCCACCCTTATTTTGTCATTGAACTTTAATTACTTCCTAAAGGCCCTATCTCCAAATACAGTCACATTGGAGGTTAGGGCTTCAATATATGAATCTTGGGGGGGGGGGGATGCAAATCAGTCCACAGCACTACTTCACAGGGCTTTTGTAAAGGTTAAATAAAGTAATGCAAGTAAAAAAGATTAGCATAGGGTCTAGCATGTAGTAAGAGCACAATAAAGTAAGGAGTTATCGTCTTTGACTAATTCAGAAAATTTATTTAATCTTGAGCCAATCACTCAGCTACAGATTAGTTTCCTAATCTGAGAAATGGGATTGAAGATAACCTGAGTAGTAATGCCATTAACATATGGGGTTTATTTGTTTTGTTTAGTGTGCTGGCTTCTATCCTACTATTTGTCATATCATGCTTACAAGATAGCTGCAGCACCTCCAGCCATTTCATCCACATTCCACACAAGAAGATGAAAATAAAGTCAAGGTACAGAGTTTGTCTCTTTTTACCAGGAAAATAAAAGCTTTCCTACAAATTGTGTTCTATAGACTTCCACCTATGTCTCCTTGGCCATAATAATATTGCGTGGCTACCTCTAACTGGAAAATAACTAAGGAGAAGAGGTTTAGGGCAATATAAAAAGGTTTCCTAAAGTAAAACCAAGGGGCCAGGCATAGTGGCTCAGACCTATAATCCCAGTACTTTGGGATGCAGCAGAAGGAGGATCACTTGAAGCCAGGAGTTTGAAATTAGCTTGAGCAACATAGCAAGACCCCATCCCTACAAAAAATTAAAAAAACTAGCAAGGCATGGTCACACATGCTTGTAGCCCCAGCTACCTGGGAGGCTGAGGCAGGAGGCTGAGGCAGGAGGATTCCTTGAGCCCAGGAGTTTGAGGCTACAATAAGCTATGAATGACCATGTCACTGCACCCCGGCCTGGACAACAGAGCAAGACCCTATCTCTAAAAAAATAAATAAAATAGAATCAATATTCACATATCTGTGTTGTTATTGTGGTTGTACTGGACATGACAAGAAAGCTTTATTGGGTCACCAAGGATGGTTGCTTTCATCATATGTGATCACGGGAAACCTCTATCAAGAGCACCCTGATTCACAAAAGTACCAAGAACTGACTTGGAAAAGAGAGAAAAAGAGAAATTTACATGCACACAAATCTGAAAAGAAAAATAAACACTGCAGCACGTGCAACAGCACACAGAGAGGCTAGTTTCCCCTGTCTAGGTAGCGTGGGCATCTCCATTCTGTCCGCCTTCTTCTTTGCAAGCCCATTTTCACAGAGACAATCCTAGCAGTCACAGTGGAAACGTGACCCACCCTCAGGTTCATATCACTCCCTAGCCAAGCCACAGTGAGAAGTCCCAAGCCCCAAGCCCTGATGTGGGGCCTGGTCCTTCCCCAAAGTCTAAAAGGCTTTTTAATGAGGCAAGCAGGTGACCAGATCTCAGCCAGAGCATCTCATTCCCCACGAAGGAAGGATCAAGGTCACAGAAGGCAGAGTCAGCATTATGTAAAGCACAGAATCGAGGCAGAACAGGGAATCTTCATGCCATGGGGAGACAGAACGTCTGAATAATGCTGCAGACATTCCAAAAATCTTCAGCTCCTAAGGGCTAGAGAGGAGGTGGCCGACCCGATGTTTTTCCATGAGCGTTGTCATGAAGGATCCATGGCATCTCTTTCATCTACTAGCAAAAGCAAACAAATGACTGAGCCTTGTTTATTCCAGGAGGTTTCATGCAAATATTTTAAAATTCAGATTTTGTCAGCCTGGTTTAACCAGGAAAGCCTAGTTGGAAGAATATGCTAATAAGTCATTAAAGTGCCCTCATATCATGCCATATGGTACACTTGAAACATAAAACACTGGGCTCTATTCTTCGGGCAGGGCCGGTTGATAAAAGAGAGCCCTGGGGAAAAGATTGTTGCTCTGTCCACCCTCACTTTATATGCTAACTCTGATTCTAGGGGCTTGTTTGTTTTGAAGAGGCTTGGCAGATATCTGCAAATGGCACTCCATTTGAGAAAACTATAGCAGATAATGTGCTCATGTAAAATCCAAGCTGGCAGAAATATGCTTGCGTGAACTCAGTTTCCGGGGCGGCTTTTGTTTTGCTAATTATTAGCAAATTAGGAAATTTTTTTGATAATTATATTCTAAGTCCCCTATCTATTTATGTCTGATCTTTAATTATTTAAAAATAAGATATGCTTGGGAGGGCTGCATAGGACAGGTAAACAGATTATACGTCAATATGATGTGTTTAGTGGATGTCTTTAATATGCAAGTCAGGCCTAGGGAGATTTACTGGATGCAGAAACTAAACTTGGCAGTTTGGGTGTTTAATTGCATTGTGGCCTGTGCACCACATTTGAGGAAATATGCAGCTGCATACAGAAACCCAATGATCAGTCCCTGGCTGCAGCCTTCCTTCCAAACCCGACCCACAACTTGGCAATTCGGCAATTCAGAGAGGGGAGACAGACTCACAGTCCCCAGAAATACCATCAAAATTAAGACAGCTTCTTCTCGGCACTGGGCTGTCTAGGAAAATATTTATTTAGGAACTTCAAGGCAGGGAATCTGCTTTTTACTTTTGCTTGAACCACGGTGCCTGCTTTAAGTCCTGAGCACTAGGCACACAATTAATAAGACAATACATTTGTCATAACATCTCTCCTTGACATTCTGTAGGGGAGTATTTTTTTTTAAAGTTATTTGGAAAGAAGATTCTGTCTCCTAATCTATGGAAGCAAAAGATGAAAAGAAGAAAAAGAACCACTGCCAAGCATTCTGCCCATGATAGAAATAAGTTTTCTGAAAAAGTCCACTTGCCACAGGGCTTCCTGGACTTTAGCTTATTGCTAAATCCAGGTGATGAGTGGTTAGAGGGAGGACAAATTTAAAGCAGGATTAAGATTTAGATCTTCTGGGTTCCCAGAATGAATCAGCATATCAATTATTTGTACTACTAAATTATATAGGTCTACCACTGATCAATTAATAAGAAGTATGATTTTGATTTTTTACTTCCATGATTACAATTTCTAAGCAATGCCTATATAATAACTATAGTTATAAGAAATATTATAACTGCTTGTATAATAACTATTCCACTTCCCTAGGTATATTGGGGTTTTTTTTTTTTGGTTTTTTTGTGAGTGAAAATTTAACTCTTTTTAAATTTCAGCATATTATGGGGGTACAAATTTTAAGGTTTCACATAATGCCCTTTCCTCCCCTCCCCCCTAGGTATATTGTTAAATGAAAAAGCAATTTGTAAAATAATATCTAATATGGTGCCCTTTTATCATAATTATTTTTATCACATCTGTATTGGTTATTCTTTTTTTCCCAATTACAAGTAGCAGACATGCTGAAAAAAATTCAAACACAGTGGGTAACACTAAATGTCAGCTCTCGTAATCCCCTCCCTACCACTACCAGAGACAACTAGAGTTAACAGTTTAGCAGATTTTCTTCCAGATCTTATCTGTCTGGTGGGATTTCTATGTTAAGCATTTCTGAGATGGAGTTTGCGTGTGTATTTTAATAAACATGTGATGCTCTCATCTGAAAAAAAATAAGTATGCAATTTAGAAGGGGAAATTTTTCATCTCAAATTCTTTTTGGAAAAAGAGACAGTAGAAAGTAATAATAAAAGCATTTTAAGTCATCAGCATTATCTATTAACATTTCTCGGTAATCCCAATTCCTCTGTTGATCCCAAGGGTTCAGCTGGGTATTCAAAAAACACAGAAACCTACACGTTTCTGCATAGTCAGTGCCTGGGACTTCTTTGAACACAACTGCAGGAACCAAAATATTACCAGACCCTGTGGTTTGCACCTTGCTCCTCAGAGAGACGACAGTCCCTGCTGTCACCCCTGCCCACACCCTGCTCACTGCCGCCCTAGCTCATTACAACTGCGGGCTGTCTTGCTGCCCAGTGAGGTGTCCAGCACATCAATGTGGAGATGAATTAGTATCACTGTTCCCAGCCTCCCGCCCAGTCGATTCTTTCCCTACTTCCCTGCCAGATGCGTCTTAGAGGGCAATGGGAAGAGATGGTCAGAGAGACCTCAGCGTCAACTCAGCGCCTCTCCACTTCCTGGCTGCAGAGTCATTTAAATGAGATAAGCTGTAAAACGAGAGATAAGCAGACCTTCTGTGACTCCTCGTGAAAATAAGCCACAAAGACCTATAGGTATCCTCGCCAAAAATTTGGAATCTGATCAAGCCAGCCATCACTCCCAGTTCACAGGAAATCAAAGGAGAATGAACACGTACACCAAATAAAGGGACACAACCCCATAAAGTTCAGCAAAATGGAAACACTAAGGACAAAACCTTCAACAAATAATTTCTAAGCAAAGGGAGGAGGAAAGGTTTATAAAATTCAAAGAGACTTAAGAGACACAGCAACCAATTTCAACGTATAGACATTATTTGCATTGTGACTGAAGCAAAAGAAAGTATTTGTTTTCAATTTACGTGACAATCGAGAGAGTGTAAACAATAGATATTTGATGATATTGATATTAAGGAATTATTAATAATTTAGGTATGATGATAGTAATATTGTGGTTGTAATGTGGTTATTTTTTTAAGAGCCCTTATCTTTTAAAGACACACATTGAAATATTTGTGGTTGAAGAGACATGACAACTGGGACTTGCTTGAAGGTAATTAGTGAAGGGGTGGCATGCAAGGGGTCTGGGTGAAATAAGATTGACCATAAGTTGGTAATTGCTGATGCTGAGTGGTGGATACATAGAGGATTCATCATAGTAATACTGTTTTCTATTCTTTTGATTATGTTTACATATGTTTGAAATTTTCCAATTTTCTCAAGATAAACTTTTTTATTTTTTTTAATCCTATAATTTCCCACTTTCTGGACTCTGTTGTTTGCATTTCATGTATCATTTAACATGCTCCCCTGTTCTCGGATGTCCTGTAAACTGTCAGTACTATCTAGGGACTTGGCACCTGAGACGTTCTATTTTTGGCAAGAATACTTTATTGAGGCCGGGCGCTGTGGCTCACGCCTGTAATCCTAGCTCTTGGGAGGCCGAGGCGGGCGGATTGCTCAAGGTCAGGAGTTCAAAACCAGCCTGAGCTAGAGCGAGACCCCGTCTCTACTATAAATAGAAAGAAATTAATTGGCCAACTGATATATATATATAAAAAAAAAAATTAGCCGGGCATGGTGGCGCATGCCTGTAGTCCCAGCTACCTGGGAGGCTGAGGCAGAAGGATTGCCTGAGCCCAGGAGTTTGAGGTTGCTGTGAGCTAGGCTGACGCCACGGCACTCACTCTAGCCTGGGCAACAAAGCGAGACTCTGTCTCAAAAAAAAAAAAAAAAAAAAGAATACTTTATTGGGTGGTTTTTGTACTTTTATCAGGAGGCACATAAGAGTCTATGATAAAAAGGTTTTTAAAAGTTAATTTTCTTAACTGAAAAATCAGGATGCTTCCTGGAGAGGTAATTTTGAGATTACCTCTCCAGGTATTAATGATTTCATAAGTAAAGGACCAAGCACAGAGCTCGATACCTTACAAGGGCTTTACAAATTTCTTCTTTTCAGATTTCTTCCCTCAAGCCATCAGTAACCTCTCTAATAATCTCCATTATTATTGGATCAAGTTTTAAGTACGCATAAAATTCCAGGTGTCCCATGATCTAGTCCTAGTCTACCTTTCCTTCCAGTTTTATGTCCTTCCTCTGCTTTACACACACAAACTGCATCCCTTCACCCCATTCCTTTGCTCACACCAATTGCCCCACTTGAGTCGTCCTCCCTGCCCCCTCCCTGCCATCCTTGCAGACTCAGTTCAGCTCTCATTTCCTTCCGGGGAATATCATGATCATAAACAGCCTCGTTACGCCTCCCTTATTGCTGCCTTGAGTGGCTGTTCGGTGCTTACATTATTAAACTTCCCATGAAATGTGTTACTTCTCCCACGGCCCAGGGCAGGGCACCTGCCTGTCCCAGCACAGTCTGCACCAGGCTGCACAGCAGCGGGCCACAGATGTTTGCCAAGTTAAGAGAATGAAAGAATGAACCAGAAAATAGCTTCCTACTTGAATAGAGGAGGGCAGAACCTAAACAGACTCTCAATTCAGGGAGGGGGAGGCAATATATGAAGATGCTTTGATTTCCCCTGAAAGGGAAACTATCTGCCAAAATACTCATCTTGCCTTTACCAATCTCATTCTAAATTCCATGTATGAAGAAGTCAGAAATTTCCCAGGCCCTAAAATTACTTGTATTCATGGACATGGTTGAATAAAATCAAGTGGCTTGCTCAGTGTCTGAACACACAATTTGGGTCACCAACTCTGGGAAGGGGGAAAGGGGGACCACAGATGTGCCTTGCCCCACAATCATTTCAGAAGACAGCTACCCCTGTTCCAGGAAGATGTGCCTCAAACCTACCTAAAGGTTGTCTCTATGAAAGGAGTCATAGCTGTCTGAATCATAGGTGGCAAAGGGACTCTGGAACATTCTGTGACTGAGGAGTAAGATTTCACCCTCTTCTCTTTTCTCCCAAGATCCCAGAGAGGTCTCCAGGCAGCCAACAAGGCCTCTGGTGGACAATAATGACCTTGAGCTGACCCTGACGTCTCCATAGTTCAGGGCCATACAGTTATGAGAGAGAGCTCTGTGATGTTACCATGTTTCCCCGAAAATAAGACAGGGTCTTATGTTTATTTTTCCTCAAGAAGACACCCTAGGGCTTATTTTCAGGGGATGTGTTAGTTTTTTAAGTACGGTACAACAATCTACATTTATTCAAATATAGTTAAGTCGTCTTCTTCTGGAACATCATCAGAACTCTCCAAACCCTGAATTCCATCCTGAATTTCTTGCGACTCTATTTCCTTAGAACCATTGGCCCCAATCTCTCATGTCGAGCAATAGAGTTCTCATGGGGCAGATGAGAAGGGTTGCTTGTCTTCTTTCCCGCTCTGTGGTGAAATGCATGGGTTGTGCAGATATGCTGTGTAGCCACGCCCATCACTAGGTCTTATTTTCGGGGTAGGGCTTATATTGACCAAATGCTTAGAAATCCTGCTAGGACTCATTTTATAGGTTGGTCTTTTTTTTTTTTTTTTTTTTTAGACAGAGTCTCACTTTGTTGCCCAGGCTAGAGTGAGTGCCGTGGTATCGGCCTAGCTCACAGCAACCTCAAACTCCTGGGCTCAAGCGATCCTCCTACCTCAGCCTCCCAAGTAGCTAGGATTACAGGCACGCACCACCACACCCAGCTAATTTTTTATATGTTTTTAGTTGGCCAATTAATTTCTTTCTGGTTTTTTTTGTTTGTTTGTTTGTTTTTTAGTAGAGACAGGGTCTTGCTCTTGCTCAGGCTGGTCTCGAACTCCTGAGCTCAAACAATCCACCCGCCTTGGCCCCTGAGAGTGCTAGGATTACAGGTGTGAGCCACCACCCCCGGCCTATGGGTAAGTCTTATTTTCGGGGAAACACGGTAGAATGCTTGCTTTGTCTTTTGGATTTTAGCTACAATTATTTTTTACTAACATTAACAACAGAGTCTCTCATATGGTGGTGTTCCCTTGTGCCTGGCATGTAGTGTACATATGTCTATCTCCCAGCTTACCAAAAGGCTCAAGGGCAGAATCCGATGAAAGTGTAGTCCTTCTAACAAAAACACACATGTAGGAGCAAAATTTCACATAACATTTCATATATACATTTCCGGAATGACATGTAAACAACTATTGTACTCCCTCAGCACTCCCACCAAAGCTACTTCTTACCGTTTAACACTAAAATACCATTTATTTAAAAAATGAAATGTTCCAAAACCATGTCACGATTCTTCAGAGAACATGTTCTGTTCCTTGTTTTTATGTTGTCACAATTCTCCAACATCCCAAGAACTGCTTGTAACAATGGTCAGGGTCAAGTGGCCTTTGTAGGAAATTGGGGCCATCTTGGATGATTCTTAACAAAGCAATCATCATTTTTTCAGGGGCTGGGGGGAAAAAAACCACACCACTTAATTAGAACATGTTGAGTAAAGACCTAATAGATCACAGGGCTACGAAAGCAAGGCTGAAAATAAAGTGATATTGATTTGGGGAAGTGATCCAAAGGACCAGATATGGGGCCTTCTCTGACTATATTTTGCTCTGGGCTTGACCCCTTCTGCTCCCCTAATACAGCCCAAGAGTATTTTGGCAGTCACAGTCAGTTATTAATGGAGTGACACAAAGAGGGTTTGAGTCACACAGTCGCTTTCTGCTGTGCCAAATTCACCATTGTTAAAATGACTCCTTACTTCCTCGAGCACTAAATTCACAAAAGATTCATCCATTTCCCTGCAGCCATGTTTTTACTGCAGTTCCAAAACAAAATCATCATCATGTTCCCTATTATCTTAACTGCCCATAGTTGATAACTTTCCTAATTAGCATTACACATGTTTAAGTCTCTCTAATTACTTAATGATGGTCACCAGGTAATCCATAATAGCAATTACATATCTGAACTGTCATGGACTATTGGACAAATATGTAATGGGGCATTTTAAAAGCGTTTAAAATGGGATGCTAATTAGAAAGGTTATCAAATAAGACACCACAATAGGGAACATGTTGGAATTTTTGTTGTAAAAAAACAAGGAAATGGTGCTTATTAGGACTTAGATTCTGTGAATATAAGTGAGAATGAAATCAAACGATGTAGAGAATTATCTGGAGCCAGACACATGGATTTAACACAAGGTTCTTATTGTTTTATTTATCCATTTAGCCATTTATTAGACAAGCATCAATTAATTACCTACTAAATTTTTCTAATCATTAAAAGCTAATGGCGAAAAATTAAGGAAGCATGTGTTGTTTGCTTCTGCCCTTGGGAAGCCTGAAATCTGGTTGAAGAGATAGATCATAGAGATATGGAATTACCTGAAACTAATGAACCAATTGCAACAAATAGTGCCATCCTAAAAAACAGTCTGTAATGATCTAATTCCAACTATTTTCAAAGCACTGAGAAAACATAACAAAGACTCCCAGATGAGGCAAATTTCAAGAAAGTTCTTGAAAGGAGTGGAAGGTAGAGGCAGGTATACATTGACAGAAAGCCAAAGAGAGAGACAATTCAGAGTCTGCAGCATAAAAGCTCAATAACAGACACTGGCCTTGGAATCAGAGAACTTGGGTTCAAATCCTGGGTCTGTCTCTTACTAGTTTTTTGACCTTGAACAAGGCAACCCCTCTAACTCTTAGTTTTTCACATGAGTGAAATGATAATAAAACCTGGTTGTAAAGATTAAATTAGTTGAACATAGGTGACAGCATCATGTTTAACAGAGTGTTTGACATATAAAGCATATAGATGCATTTTGGATAAATAAGAACAAAGTTTAACCAAAAGTTGAAGTAAGGAGTATGTATTTGAAGACTAACAAAGCCATGAGGTTGTACAAGCAGAGATGATTCATCTGATAGAATGCCTTGAATACAAGGCTGAATCACAGGTTTATCCAGGATGCCCTGTTGGTTCTTGAATAGGAATGTGGGAAGATCATTCTGATATTGTCTTGATAGTTATGGAAAGATGGGATGGAGAAACCAGACCACTGGGAAACTGAAAGGTTCTTGGAGTGTTTAGACATGAGGAGATCAGCTGCAAGCAAATGAATTCCAATCAAAAGAGAGAGGGAAGCGATAAGGGTTAAAGATGAAGAATGGTAATAATCTGCATGAAGTTACTACTCAGCACTATCACCCTAGTCCATGCCACCAATTCCTTACCTTGACCCTACAAGAGCCTCCATGTTAGTTAGAAATACTCTCAGCTACAGGTAACAACTTAGCTGATTATTAGTGGCTTAAATAATAAAAACATTAAGTTGTTTCTAGATCGAGACGTCTGAACAAGATAGCTCCAGGGTTTGTTCAATGGTCCCACCTCTGTGTCTCTGTCATTTTCTTGGCTATTTCATCATGGTCACAAAATGACTTTCAGGTATCATTGGTTCAGAGGCAGAAAGCCAGGACACATGCCCATGGGGAGAAACGCAGCACTACCCAGCTGTCATATCCGTTCTTTTTATCGGGAAACATAGTTATCTTTTCTAGAAGCCTTCCAGCAGACTTGTTTTATGGTTCAGAGGTCAGATCTGGGTCACATGGTAAGCTCCAGCTGCAAGGGAGGTTGGAAAAGTAAACGCTGGTCTTCTAGGCAGTATGGGAGGAGCGAAGAGTGTGGGCATTACTTTTGGTAGCCAACCAACAGCACCTTCCATAGCTTCCTGACACGTTCCTTGCTTCCAGACTTTCTTCCCTGACGTCCATTCCCTACACAGCACCCCAACCAAAGCATTCTTTTTTTTTTTTTTTTTTCTTTTCTTTTTTTTTTTGAGACAGAGTCTCACTTTGTTGCCCAGGCTAGAGTGAGTGCCGTGGCGTCAGCCTAGCTCACAGCAACCTCAAACTCCTGGGCTCAAGCGATCCTTCTGTCTCAGCCTCCCAAGTAGCTGGGACTACAGGCATGCGCCACCATGCCCGGCTAATTTTTTCTATATATATTAGTTGGCCAATTAGTTTCTTTCTATTTATAGTAGAGACGGGGTCTCGCTCTTGCTCAGGCTGGTTTCGAACTCCTGACCTCGAGCAATCCGCCCGCCTCGGCCTCCCAGAGAGCTAGGATTACAGGCGTGAGCCACCGCGCCCGGCCTCCAAAGCATTCTTTTAAAAATGCACTCTGGCCTTATTGTCCCCCTACTTAACACTATTTAAAGATTTTCTATTCACTTAGGTTAAGTCTGAACTCCTTACTTAGCCTACCATGCCCTGCACGATTTGAGTCCTAACTATTACTCTGACTGTACTTTTCATGCCTACTTCCTGCTAGCTTGCTATGTCACCACCATGAGGACCTTCTGTCAGCTCCTCCTCAGGGATTCTGCACCTGTTCCCTCTTTGGGGGTGACTTCTCCTCCCATATTTCACCCAGCAGCTCCTTCCCATACTGAGGTCTCAGCTCCTTAGGGAAGTCTTCTCAGACTGTACTATTTAAAGCAGGTCTTGTGGACTCAAACCCCATTATTCTCTTTCACCAAACCCTGTTTATTTCCTTAGTTGTAGTTATCACAATCTTTAATTTCAATTATCAAAATGTCATTCTTTCATTTGTTTGTATTCTTATCGTCTGTCTCCCTGCTAGAATGTGAGCTATAGGAAGGTGGATACCATTTTCTTGTTCATCCTTTTATGACCACTTCCTAGCACAGTGCCTGGTGTATCATAGTGCTCAATAAGTACTTGATGAATGAATGAATAAACATGTCATCAAGAGCTGGGTCTTAGACAATGAGAGGAAGAAGAAGAATCAATGAAGGAGACAGAAAATAGTAATCAGAGGGATAAGGGAAAACTCAATGGAGCATGGTTATCATGTAGTCCAGGGGGGAAAAGGGCTTTGGGAGGGTGAGGGTAGGATTACCAATATCAGATACCATAAATACATCAAAGAGAAGGAAGAATTGAAAATTTCAGTGGATTTGAATAGGAAGGGACCAGTTGTATAATAACTTGGGTCTAAAACTTATATAAGGAGTGCATGGGCCAAGTGCAGTGGCTCATACCTATAATCCCAGTACTTTGGGAGGCCAATGTGGGAGGATAGCTTGAGCCCAGGAGACTAGCCTGAGCAATAGTGAGACCCTGTCTCTAAAAAAATTTTTTTTTAATTAGCCAGGTGTGGTGGTACACACCTGTAGTCCCAGCTACTTGGGAGGCTGAGGGAGGAGGGTCACTTGAGCCCAGATGTTGAAGGCTGCAACAGTGAGCTATGACGATGCCACCACACTCTAGTCAGGACAACAGAGCAAGACCCTGTCTCAAAATAAATTTATAGACCCTGTCTATAAATAAATAAGGAGTGTATGTTCTATTTTTTGACTACAGAGCTTCAAAATCAAAAAGGATGTAGTACCCCTGAAAGCAAGTGATTTGTTTTCCTTCTTGGCTCCAAGAGACACAATTTGGTATCTTTTTTACATTTCAATTTTCCAATTATAAAGAAACAAGAAAAATATCTTAAATTTTCCTCCCTATCTTGGTGGGATACCTTGAATATCAAATAACAGACACAAAATAATTTAAGCATACAGAATGCCAAAAACCAGAATATTTTAATAGTAATCCAGAAGACAGATGTGTAAGTGGAAAAGGACCCAAAATAATCATGTTCATTCTTCTCCATTGGAATAACCAGTCCCGCCTCATCATTCAATAACTTTTACCACACCCTAAATCTACTGTGCCTAATATAACTTTCATATGTAATTATTATTAGTGGGCTAGCAGAAAAGACACACAACTAGTTTTGAGTGAGGAGACTTTGAGAATAATTGCCCCATAAACTTTTATCTTTTTCATTTAACTATCATGTGATGTGATTCAAGACATTGCTAGAGGGAGAAACACAGTCTATGAATCATATTAGAACAGAACTTGGTGAAATTTAGGAGAGAGTATATGAGGGAAATCAGAAACTTCCTGATAGCAGTCCTTCCAGAGTTATGCTTGTAGCACAAATTCACGTGACTATATCCATTAATACGTCCATGAACTTTAAAACATTATCCTACATGCTTTTAGAAATGTTAATAGAAATAAATGCTTTGCCTTCAGACCTTCAGAGTAGCATTTATTTGGATATTATCAAAATTGTTTCTTGTGAATCGCCCAGTAGAGAAAAGAAAAAAGTGGATCAGAGGTTGGGTGGCCAAGATTTCATCTACATTGTTAACTGTGAGAAGACCTGAGAACTCCACTGGGTCTCAATAAAAACTAAGCATCTCTCTAGATGGTCTCTTATTTAATTCTATCTAAAAATTAATAAGAGCACTTAAGGACATTTAATGATGCTACAAAATGACTTTCTGGAATTAAAAGTATGATTTTTTTTTCATTTAAAAATTTAGTGGATGAATTGAAGAAGATAATGGCTGGTCACCGTGGAGGTGTGAATTAGAGGCCAAAAGGAAGAAACACCTCAAGAACAAAAATGCAAAGAGATAGAATTATCAGAAAAAATATAAAAGACTTAATGGATTTCTATTATGTGAATAATAGGAGTTTTAAGGGAAGGAAAAAAAGAACAAATTAGGGAGAGGTAATAATTAAACAAATGGAAGAAATATTCCTTTGTCTTCAGTATAAAAGGGCATACCAAGTTACACAGGCAAGTTCAATGACAGAAGACACACCCCTGGGAACATTACTATAAAACTCCTGAACTCCTGAACAAGGATAAAATGAAAAGCTTTCCAGCGTTTAGACAGAATAAATAACTCACAAAGGAGGCAGACTGACACTGGACTTATCCCCAACACCGGAAGCTGAAATAACATGCCAGGTTTTTGAGAAAAAGGAAGCTTGGAGGCTCCAGTCTTTCAAGATATTACCCCCTGTAGAGGTGAAAGGGTGTTGTGTATGTATATTGAAGGATTCAAAGAATATATCCCCCATGGATCCCATCTGAGGAAATGATAGTCTAGGTTACAATTAGTCGACAGTACTAAATATCTCTGTCTAACATGGAAGACAAGAGCAGAGGATGAATGGGAAGAAAAAGACTTAAAGATCTCACCTGGAAGAGGAAGGAAGTAGAGAAAGGGGGGTGTGAAAGTACTCTAAAGGTCTCATTTTTGGAATTAAAGGAACTCGACAGAGGGGGAAAAAATATAACATCTTATCAAGGGACAGAGTAGGCATCTTGTTTCAAGTAACAGTAGAAATACTCATGTCCGATTGTGAATGTGCCAAGAAAGGACAGAAACCAGCGAGGAAGTCAATCAAATAAATAGAGAAATGCCAATTTAAAAGATGCCATTTTGATACAACAGATGGCAAAGCATGAAAGTGTGATCATATCCAGGGGTGCTATCAAGGATGGTGGGTGTGTGGTACTCACAATTTTCATCAAAATATAACTGTTGCAATCTTTTTGAAGAACAGTACTTATCAAATGTAAAGTGAACATACCCCATATTGAATCATCCCACTTGTATTTTTTAAATGCACATATAAAATATGTACTATATTCATGTTAGAACAGGATACTAAGAAACTCTTAACTGTGGTTATAGAGGAAGCTCAGAGCTTGAGAAAGGAAATTTTGCTTTTCACTTTTTGTATAGATTCATCTCTTTACTATAAGCCATATTTTCTTAAAGGTAAAAAAAATTAGATAATTAAAAATGCACGTGTCATTTTACCTAGAGATTCCATTTCCAAGAAGTTATCCAACCATCCACATGTGTGGAAAGATATTGGTTCAATGAGTGTCCCTGTACATAGGTTTACAACAGGAAAAAAACAAACAAACAAAAGTAGAGACCATCAAAATGGCCATCAGTAGGGAATTGGTTAAGTAAATATTAATATAGTCCTACAATGGCAAATAATTCAGCCACCAAAAAGAAGGAAAATGATCTATGTGTACAGATATAGAAGGTTGACGTTCAAGACATTATTTACTGAAAAAGCAAGATGCTAAACAGTATTATAATCACATTTGTAGAGCTTTTTAAAAGATATATGCACCCATGACAGTGAACATTGCTGACAGGAAATTTTAACCCTGTTTACCTCTAGGTAGTAGAATCGTGGGCTGAGAAATAAGGAGATGAACTTTTGTTTTGTCTTTTGTACAGTTTTAATTTTTTCCCATGAACACATATATAACTTTTATAATTTAAAATATCAGTTAATTTTTAAGTATAATAGATATGTGTGTATATGTGTATGTGTATATGCTACTGTACCTAGTACATTAAAAATATCAAATGATACAAAACATCTAGTGTGATTACAAAAATATATTCCTATATGGCATCTTTGTTAAATAATTTGCACTTAATTTTCAAGACTTTTTAGCTTGGTATTTTTGGAGATACCTTTCTGTGCCTTCTGTAACTAATTATTCAACACTAATCATTTCTCCCAGAAAATGCATGGCCCTATTAAGAAGCCTGACTGAAGGGTACATGCACTGCACTGGATAAAATCCCCATCTTCTAAAAATCTTCAATATTCTGCAAAGCATTTGAGGAACATTTAAACTGTAATATATAAAAATGAGAAAATCAATTTAATGTGCTATTTGTAAAGTACAGCATTTTGAGAATCTATTGCTAAACAATTTCATCAATTGTATTGATGTAAATCAAATCTTCAGATAATAAGGATAATTACAAAATCTCACTGGGTCTGTTATATGCCCATTTTTATCTAAAAGGTGAGCTTCTGTTAATATATCAATATTACCTACATATTCAAGAATTTAATTTCTTAGTATCTTTCTGTTATAAAATATTTGCCTCATTTCTCTTTTGCAAGTTTGTTAGAGGCCACAAATCTTGCCCATTTCTCTCTCCAGTGGGACACTTATCTTCAGTGATGAGAGGTAAATGTCATTAATCCTAGAGGAAAATGTTCTAAGCACAGAAATGGAAGAGTCCTATAATGACATATTAAGCATAACATTCAGAATAGAGATAAATCTTTAGAAAATTAGGTCCTCTCATCTAGTTAGTTTTCTAGGAGTATTTTTATGATATCCCAAATACAGAGCAAGTAAAGAAACTTCTTTCTTTTCACTTATGCACCTGCTTCTTGCTCTCATGAGTGAGGAGAGAATGATCAAACCAAATCTAGGATCTAGTTTTATTTGCTATCATTGGACATCACCAAGTGCCTACAGAAATCAACTGACTATTCAAAAACCTTTCCAAACGGAAACTGCTCCCCAAAATAAAAACTCAAGTGGCTATGATAAGCTATGATTCAGGGGCAAGCTTGCTGGATTGGAGTCACCAAACCTCGGGTTCAAATTCTAGGTTTCTCATTTTCTGCCACTGGGAACTTTAGAAAACCACAGGGATTTTTCTGAGCATCATTTTCCCTAATTTGCCAAAGAGAAATGATAATTATGCTTGTGTCCCATGAAGAGCATTCAATAATTATTTGTTGATTCTACAACAGCAAGATTAAATGGAGAAGTAGATGAAATGATATACCTGCAGTAAGTGTGATATTGAGGGTGAACTCTAATCCCAGCACAGATCAGACCTTCCCTTATAGGATGTGGAATTGCTAATTGTCCACACGCCTCACATTTTGTCTCCTTGAGCAAAGACCCCCATGCCTCCTCCCACTACATACATCTAACAGAATCATGGAAATAAGGAAATTAAATTGCTACATGGTTGTCCATAAGCTACATGCTATGGGAGACACTCTGACCTCACCCTTTACAAGGACAGTCAAATCCACTGCAGACAGAAAAATTAATATGCTGAGCTCTGGCATGGTTTGAGTTATATGCAATATCGCCCACACTTCCAGGGAAAGTGCTTTTATGGAGAAAAACATATCTAGAGCAAATTTACTGCTTTTTTTTTTTTTTTTTTTTTTTTGAGACAGAGTCTCGCTTTGTTGCCCAGGCTAGAGTGAGTGCCATGGCGTCAGCCTAGCTCACAGCAACCTCAATCTCCTGGGCTCAAGCAATCCTCCTGCCTCAGCCTCCCGAGTAGCCGGGACTACAGGCATGCACCACCATGCCCGGCTAATTTTTTCTATATATATTAGTTGGCCAATTAATTTGTTTCTATTTATAGTAGAGATGGGGTCTCACTCTTGCTCAGGGTGGTTTCGAACTCCTGACCTTAAGCAATCCGCCCGCCTCGGCCTCCCAGAGTGCTAGGATTACAGGCGTGAGCCACCGCGCCCGGCCTTTACTGCTATTTTTTAAATGTGTGGAGTCACAGATTCTTTGGGGTATCTGAGAAATTATGCCCTTCTCCCCAGAAACAAATGCATATGCCGATATGTATCATTTCAGGGAGTTCAGGGGCTCCCTGAAGCCCACTCATAATTAACCTCAGCTTAAAATATAATTATGTATGTGATAAAGGACAAATTTTCTAATGATCAGTAGATACAAAAAAATGTTTATATCTGGGAAGAAGCATGACAAAATATTGATCCCGGAAATTTACTTCTTTTTTGTCAGTTGTCATTGTTTCCTTTGATGAGCTTATATTACCTTTATGATTTTTTCATAATTTAAGTACATTGGTAGTCACACAATACAATGTAGAACAAATTCAGTTTGTAATCTAAATTTGAACAACTAGATTCAAATGTAAAAATTCCTACTTGATATTTGGAAATATGTAGGTGAGTTTGTTGATCCAGACAGGGTGAAATTCAAAGAGAAGTTTCCAAGAAGTGGGTGAAGGGTTCAATGCTTGTTTTTACATGGTAGAAGAGGACTTCTGGAAGAGGTAAGACCTGGGTCCATGAGGATGGAAGGATCCTGATAATTTGTATCCATGGAGAGCGTAACCATAGCAATGGAGCCTGGTCTTCTCATTGCCAAGCCCAGCTCTTAACCAGTCGGCACTGGGAAATCTGTACAGGCAGAGAAAAAACAGCACTCCCCACCCAGCCTGGGATGCCAAGGGGTTCAGCTGGGCTGTGAGTCATAACCAGTCAGAAAGACAAGGAGAAGGTCAGGCTGGTCTTTGAGAGCAAAGCAAATCAGAACATGCATTTACTCACAGTGTTCGCCGCCTTGAGACAGTACCAATGCAGTTGGGGACTAGCCCAACCAGTCAGTCTATAAATCAGCTGCTGGGGTGAAGGATAGGCAGCGAAAGTTTGAGTAAGACAACAACCAGAATGAACATAGATACTATTTGTCCAGAGTTTTATTACAAAGTTCTTCTCCTAATGATACTTAGAGTATTTCATGGATCATTCGGTTCTAACTACAACCCTTCTCCATATTAATAGAACACATGGCAATTCTCAGCCTTCCCCATTAAGTGTTCCTGCTGGTGCAGCCTGAACTTTGATCCATGAAGATCTGAGGAAGCAGCTCAAAACAGTTCACTTAAGCCATGAAATTTCTTTGAAGTTCTTGGGTTCATGTATTAATAGTTTGCTCTTAAAATCATGCAAATTTCACATTCTAGAACTGTTTATTCATTCAAAATTATTATTCCTAAATCTTGTGACAAAATACACGGTAGAACATCTCTGCTTACTTGAGAAGTAAAGAGTTAGGCGTTATAAGTTCTCCATTTTACAAATGAGGAGCCATTTTACAAGTGAGAGCCGCACAGCTATTGAACGGAAGAGCTGAGTTCTAACACACATCTCATTCCATATTGGCAGCATTCTTTCTATAATTACATGTGGAAATCAGGAGAAGGCAGAGGAATGAGGAAGGTAAAGGACTTCTCAGGGAAAAGTCTCAGGGAAAAGTTTACAGTTAGAAAATGACACGGTAGGTAAAGGATTAGGTGAAGGACTAAATAATGCAGGAATTAGTAAAGTGCTACTCCTCAAAACATGTGTAAAGAATCTGACTTGGCCCATTGATTTTAGGAAAATAGCCTAAATGATCTTGAGGTTCTAATCTGGCTCTAACATGCTCTGATGTGACCAGTGTTACTCCTGAGCATCAATGCCCATTAGAGCATGGGTTTCCCTTCATCTCTAGCAGGGTGCTCATGAAGTAGACCTGATAAACAAGGACTTTCTGCCCTGGGCCAAGTGTTAGGCATGTCCAAGCTAGCTCAATAAATACATCTACAATTGGAAAATGAAGGAAAGTCTTGGGCATAGATCTTCCATTCCCTTAAAAGTAGAATACCTCTGGGGTCTTGAGTTCTTCCCTATTCCAGACTCATTTGCTCTCCTTCCATCTTTCATTCTAGCCTTATGCAAAAGAAGATAACTCTTTTATCATATGCTCATCACAACCTGGCAGCAATATACTTTCCCAACTTCTGAACCTCTGCACACACATTTGCACACATACACACACACACACACACACACACACACACACACACACACGCAGGCAGGCAAACACATTAAAGCCCAGCCTCACAGACCCTTTCAGCAATTCTCCTAAATCCTACAATCTCCTTCCTCTCAACGTACTGGGAAATGCCTACTCATCCTTCGGAACCCAGCTGAAACGCCAACTCTTTGAGAAGCTTTCCCAAACCTCAAACATGTCCCCTCTTGCCTGGCTCACCAAGTTAGTCTCCCTTCTGCTGATTAAAGCTCACTCAATCTTCAAAACTTGGTTCAAATGTCACTGACTCTAGGAAGTCTTCCCAGACCCTCCACCCTGGGCCAGATTATTATGTCCCCAATACCCAGGGTAGTGTCTGGTACATGGGTAGTATTTGAAGATATTTGTTAAAATCTCTCCCCTGCACACCTTGACCCTTACTTGTACTAAAATAGAATTATTTATACTAGACTGTGTGGTTGTGAAAGGTCTAGAAAAGGGTCTCTGTTTTCCTTTTTATTTCTTCTTTTTTTTAATCTTTTCTTTCTTCCCAGTATCCCCTCACACGATATGATGACTGGATCATGGTTGCCATTAAACAAAATGCTTGTTGAAAGAATGGCCCCTACCAACAATATAGTCCACAGATGACATGGAGAAGGTCTAGGTCACCATTATTACTTGTTCTAAATGAGGATGTGTTTTACAAACCATTCTATGGATCAGGGCTCTTTAAAATACTGTGAAACATTCCAGTCTATTTCCTGGAGAAGGAGAGGAAGCGTGTGGAAGGATTCTATTACTTTGGAGGAAAATCAGCCTCAAAGAATAGACTCCATTGCAAAGATATTTTTAAATGACACCTATAAGTGGTGTTAGAAAAAGGGGTCTCTGCTTGTTCTTTTTCCAATGTGTTCATTTGATTCCAGTAATCTAAGTCAATCTATATATAGCACAAAAACAATATGAGTATTTGTTTTCATTTGGGGACCCTATTTCAACAAGGAAATCTCATAAATACTAAAGGAAAGCACAGTTCTCAGAGACTTATGGTACCATCTAGGACTAGAATGGAAGATGGAAGGCGAGCAAATGAGTCTGGAATAGGGAAGAACTCAAGACCCCAGAGGTATTCTACTTTTAAGGGAATGGAAGATCTATGCCCAAGACTTTCCTTCATTTTCCAATTGTAGATGTATTTATTGAGCTAGCTTGGACATGCCTAACACTTGGCCCTAGGTAGAAAGTCCCTGTTAATCAGGTCTACCTCATGAGCACCCTGCTAGAGATGAAGGGAAACCCATGCTCTAATGGGCATTGATGCTCAGGAGTAACACTGGTCACATCAGAGCATGTTAGAGCCAGATTAGAACCTCAAGATCATTTAGGCTATTTTCCTCCTATTATTATCAATGGGCCAAGTCAGATTCTTTACACATGTTTTGAGGAGTAGAAGGGAGGTTCCAATTCTGGGTCAGCTGGAGTGAACACACTTTGTTTTTCCCACTGAATGCATCTATAAAACCTGGACAGAGTTCTGAAAAGTAAAGAGTAGAAGGCAGAAAGGAGGAAAAGAACAGAATTTAAAGTACCACTGGATTGGTGATGAGTTTCTCATTTCTGTCTGGTATCCCTCAACCTGGGTGCAAGGCAGCTGTAGCCCAGAGTGAGTACCACGGCACTGACAAAGAGAGCTCCATGAGAAGTACTCTAGGGATGCCTGGAGAAGCCTGAAAGTGGGCTCATAATTCTCAGAGAAAATGGGAGAATTCTCTCGTTTTCCTTTTTTTGCTTTCTCTTTCCTCAACTCTCTCAGGCCTCAGCCACTCCAAGAAAATCCACAATGATGGCAGTTGTGTCAGCCACAGTGACAGCAACGGAAGCCTATGGGCCAGGCATGGTGGCTCACACCTGTAATCTTAACACTCTGGGAGGCTGAGGCAGGAGGATCTCTTGAGGTCGGGAGTTCGAGACCAGCCTGAGCAAGAGCAAGACTGTTTCTACAAAAAATAGAAAAAAAATTAATCGGGTATGATGGTACATGCCTGTAGTCCTAGCTACTCAGGAGGCTGAGACAGGAGGATCGCTAGAGCCCAGGAATTTGAGGGCTCTAGCCCTCATAGTGGGCTGCATCATAGTGCAACTATGATGACATGACTGCACTCTACACAGGGCAACAGAGCAAGACTTTGTCTCAAAAAAACAAACAAACAAACAAAAACCAACTCTGAGGGAGAACATTTCCTCCCCAGTTGGAGGAACTATGGTCTAGGAGAGTGACATGAACTCCCAATGCTTTATTTCTCTCTCTGTCTTCACACTGCTTGGCCCCTGACATTGGCACAGTCATAAGAAGTGTGTAGCAGAGGAGGATAAAGCCCCAGCTTTCTTATCAGAGGACTGAAAAGGTGACTTTCAGTGAATCAGAAAGCTCTAGGGGGACCACAGAGAGAAAGGAGCTTGGGAAAGCAATTTCATAAAGGTGTTTAGAACTCCTGGGCTGACCTCTAACCTGTGGATGTGTGGATCTGATCCTAAAGAGCACATTAAAGATTTTGAGAACTGAACTAAGTGGATGGGCCACTGCCCAGCTCCCAGACTGGCCACTGCATGACACACATGTGAGACAGATCTAAATAGCACTACAAATGCTCTGAAAATGGGACTGACATTGAAACCACAACCTACATAAGGCTAGTCAAAATGTGAGACCTAAACACAGCTGGGTTGATTGCTAGAACAAAAAGTATCCGTATTTTTCAAAGGATTTAAATGAGATCCAGAGTCTCATCATATTCAAAATATTCAGGCTGCAAGCCAAAATTACTTTAATTAACCATACGAAGAACCAGAAAAGTCTCAACTCACATGGGAAAAGATAACATCAACCCCAAAATTCAGTAGAAGTTGTAATTATCTAAAAAAGACTTAAAAGTAGCTCTGACACAAATGCTCAAAGAAAGAAAGGTAAACACTTTGAACCAAATAGAAAGATAGAAAATCTCAGCAAGGACATAGAAGATATAAAAATGAACCAGTTGGAAAATTTAGAACTTAAAAGTACAATAATCAAAATTTGAAACTCACTAGGAGGGCTCAATAACAAAATAGAAATAGCAAAGGAAAGTCAGTGAATTTGGAGATAGATTTTTAAACTTATTCAATCTGAATAACAGGGGAAAAAAAGATTGGGGAATAAATGAACAGAACTTTGGGGACATGTGGAACAATACTAAAAGGTCTAACACTCACTCATGTCATCAGAGTTCCAGAAGGAGAGAGGGGGGAAAAAAGAGTACCATGAGGAAAGAAATTTGGAGGAATAATGACTAAAAATGTCACAAATTTGGTGAAAGGCATAAACCTACATATTTTAGAAGGACAATAGGCCAGGTGAGGTGGCTCATGCTTGTAATCCTAACACTTTGGGAGGTCAAAGCAGGAGAATCACTTTAAGTCAGGAGTTCAAGACCAGCCTGAGCAAGAGTGAGACCCCATCTCTACAAAAAAAAAATAGAAAAATTAGCCAGGTGTGGTGGCACATGCCTATAGTCTCAGCTACTGGGGAGGCTCACTGGAGCCCCGGAGTTTGAGGTTGCAGTGAGCTATGATGATGCCACCACACTCTAGCTGGGGCAACAGAGCAAGACTCTTTTTCAAAAAAAAGAACAACAAAAACAAATGCCAAATAGGATAAAAACAAGAAAATCCACAATAAGATCTATCATAATCAAATTGCAGAAAACTGAAGACTAAGAAAATACATTGAAAGCAGTAGAAGAAAAACGGCACACTACCTACAAGAGAAATAACAATTCAAATGACTGCAGATTGCTCATCAGGAAGCATGGAAGCAAGACAGAAGTGTAATAACATTTTTTATATTGCTGAAAGAAAAGAACTGTCAACCAAGAATTCTTTAGCTATCAAAGCTATTTTTCAGAAATAAAAATGAAATACATTTTAAGGTGAAGGAAAATTAAGAGAATTGATGTCAGTAGATTGATTCTCTCCAACTTGATCTACAGATTAAGTGCATTTCCAATCACTATGCCAGAAGAATTTTTTTGTTTTAAGAGATAGAGCCTTGCTTTGTCCCCCAGGCTGGAAGGCAGCAGTACCATCATGACTTACTATAACCTTGAACTCCTGAGCTCAAGCAATCCTCCGACAAAGCCTCCTGAGTAGCTGTGACTACAGGTGTGCACCATCACACCCAGCTGGTTTTTAAAAATATTTTATAGAGACAGTCTCTTGCTATGTTGCCCAGGCTTGTCTCAAACTCCTGGCCTCAGTTGATCCTTCCTCCTCTGCTTCCCAAAGCGTTGAGATTACAGATGTGATCCACTGCACCCAGCCATAAAGGACTTTTAAAAAATAGTAATAGAGAAGCTGGTTCTAAAATTTAAATGGAAAGGCAAAAGAACAAGAAGAATCAAAACAATTATGAAAAAACAAGTTGAAGAAATCACATTACCCAATTTAAAGACTTGATATAAAGCTACAGTCATGCAGACAGTATGGTACTGGGCCAGAAATAGCCCTGAGAGAAAGTGAGGAACAGAGCTGGATTGGAAGTGATCCCACGGCCCAACTCCCCAACCTGACCCTCTGAAAACGATCTCTGAATCCTTGAACAAAGGTAAGAGAAGAAGTCCTCTCATGTCCAGAAAATGGCTCTGGCCTGTTCCCTGAGCACTCTGGGCACTCACTGGCCAAGCCAATGGCTTGGCTTTTCTGTGTTTTTAGCTAAACAACTCATCTCCCCACACAGAACCAACCCGGGCTTCTCAAGTCTTGGCGCCAGCCACTGTGCCTCTCATAGCCTTGTATTTCCAAGCCTCCAAGAGATCCAAACAGGATTTCAGTGACACAATTTGCAATTCTCACTCTAAATAGATTTTAAGTATACAGCACCTCAGGGGAGATAATCCCTGCTGATACAGCCTGCACTTCAAAGCTTCCTACCTTATCTTCAGGTAAGGGAATTGTTAGAAGGATGCACGTCGGTAATTACTCAGTTTTAGGGAAAGGCAGGAAGAAATCAGTGGCATTACTACCAGCTTTACATTTATTGTCACACAGGAACTAGGTAAGTATCCTTCCTCAACAAAGAAGAAGTTTAGGTTTAGGAGATTAATTTTCACACACAGCCAAAAACCAGTGAAAGAGGATTTGAACTCAGGTGTGCCTGGTTTCAAAGTTTAAACTTTCCCACTATATCAGGAGCCTCTTTTACTACTGAGGAAGCAACCATAGTTCCTATGAAGCTGGATCTAGTTCATTTTGAGGTGTTTTTTTAAAAAATGTTCTCTGGACTGAAGAGTTCAAATTACTCTCTGAAATAATAGCAAAAACTAGTGTTTCAGAATTTACTGGGATCATGGCAGAGTGTTGTTTTAAATGGGATCTGAGAATCATATAGGATGATTGTTCATTTAAGTAGCAAATCCAGACACTGAGCATAAAGAATATTGCTTCACATGCACACTGGGATTCTAAAGCTGGATGTCCAATATGTGTGGATCAAAATAGCTTATATAAGAGCATATTTCCAAAATCATTAGCAGAGTATGATTCAACATACACAATTCCTTTTCATAAAGCCTTTTCGTGCCTCCATCAAGGACAGAAAATTAAGTCAACTTATATCAACCCTTCATTTTTTTATGAGTACTTATAAGATACTAGAAATGAAAAAATATTCTTTTAAAGTCTAACTCTTTGGAAGCCATTTAGCACTCCTGCATGAATATTCGGCTCATTTTTGGCTTTTGAGGGCATGTATTTTCCTCTGAGATAAGCTAGACTCAAGAACCTCAATTTTTCACCTTTCACAAAATCAACATATATGCTGAACTACTGTGCTAAGTAACTGATTAATAAAATTTTGGAAATCAATTATCCACACTCTTTCCATACAGCCAGCAGTCAGGTCTCTGTGACACTCACTATGTATGTCATGACTCAATATGATGGAAAAAGAGTCACTGCCTGAATGAACCTATTTCAGGTACCCCTTCTCCCAAGAATTTATTGCTTTGTCCTGAAATTGGAATAACTGACAAGGAAGGAAGGAAGGAAGGAAGGAAGGAAGGAAGGAAGGAAGGAAGGAAGGAAGGAAGGAAGGAAGGAAGGAAGGAAGGAAGGAAGGAAGGAAGGAATAAGGCAGAGAACTTGTTCTAAACCATGTACATTAGCTAATAACCAAGGCAACTTCTTTAACCAACAAGATGTCCATCAACTGGCAGCATTCCACAAAACATTCAAACAACTATCTATGTCAAGGTGATCTCTTAGGCACAATTTATCTAAAAATTACATTGTGGAAAAGGAACCAAACTAACTCTGTATGTCATTGCAACTTCACTCCATAGGTAAGGAGTAAAATTAATGGGTCCACAGTGGATCACTGAAGGTAGGAATCTATCTCAAAATCAACACTGATGTAAAATACCATTCTACCACTAATCAAACATATACCACACATGCAAAACTATACTGTTAAAATAACATTCAGTTAAATTCACCATAATCACTTCTTAACCAAAGTCTCAACTATCCATCAGCTGAAGCTGCCTCTTAAAAGGTTTCTAATAACCCTTTAATAGTTTTATGAAACTCACCCTAGTAAGATGGAGAATCTAATTTGAACAATGTTCCTGGGTAGTATTTTGCAGAGAGGGTTTGTGGAAAGGGAACCTGAAACTCAGTTTGTGTAGGAAGGTTATAAGGAATGCAAAGTTTTAGACATTAAAACCATTTAGACACCCCATTCTGGGGTGTGGGTGATACATGCTTTCCCCAAAATAGTCCAGGAAACCAGCCCAAGCCACACACAGAACCCAGAAATCACCTTTGTGTCTTTCTAGAGTCTGTATTAACCTCGCTTCACCCTCTCAAACCAAAGAGAGGCCACCTTGTAACATACATAGTATGTTCCATTAAATGTGACCCTCAAATAGTCATGTGAAGTCATTTAAGTTTCCATGGCATTCTCTCTTGTGTTTACCCACATGCCCTGTCACATCTTGCTGGAATGTCACTTAAAATAAGATAAAATAAGCGTGAAATTTTCACCAGGTCAGGATGGTAATTCTAATTTACTAATTTATTAAAAGTCTGTCCAATCTGGGGTAAAATCTTCAGTTTAGTCTGGGAGTGTGATCATTGACATTCCCATAGGTCAGCTCCAAATGACTGGGAGCTTGTATACTTTACAGCATGAGCTCAAATCCAAGTGTGGCTCTTCATGACCCAAGTGATGTTTGCTTGTTTTCACCAAGCTAGCTTTATGACTTGCGAAGTTGGCCAAGATTTGTGGTTATAGTCACCTCTCCCCTTTTCTTTCTTGTTTATCTGATACAGACCTCCAAGCATCCTGAAATTTTAGAAATTCTCTTTGGAGGTGTGCACTATTTTTTTTTTTTTTTTTGAGACAGAGTCTCACTTTGTTGCCCAGTCTAAAGTGAGTGCCATGGCGTTAGCCTAGCTCACAGCAACCTCAAACTCCTGGGCTCAAACGATCCTCCTGCCTCAGCCTCCCGAGTAGCTGGGACTACAGGCATGCACCACCATGCCTGGCTAATTTTTTTTCTATATATATTAGTTTGCCAATTAATTTCTTTCTATTTATAGTAGAGACGGGGGGGGGGGGGGGGAGTCTCACTTTTGCTCAGGCTGGTTTTGAACTCCTGACCTCGAGCGATCTGCCCGCCTCGGCCTCCCAGAGTGCTAGGATTACAGGCGTGAGCCACCGCACCTGGCGGAGGTGTGCACTATTTTTACACATATTTCTTCCAGAGTCACCTCCACCCACAAAGCCTATCTCTAATCTTAATCCTAATTACCAAAGGCACCTGGCCAGTTCTGGTCATCTAGATAGCAGAAACTGGTGGGGCTTTCCAAATGTTTTCCCCCCTAAGCACACTTAAGTCAACATTCAAGTTTATCTTCTGGAGTCTGCAACCTGCGCTTGTAATGCCTCCTTTGATAGTTTAGTGGAGTGACATCTAGGTGGAAATATGCCAGATTGCCCTGTTTTTGTCAATATTTCACTAACTGCAATTGCTGACCCAGAGATGTACAACTGGAATGTCCACTTCTACTAGAAGGGGAAGAATGAAGTGAAGTTCCTAGAATGGCCATTAAGAAATACAGCTTTGGCCTTTAGATCTGGACATATTAACGTGGCCCAAGTGAAATATGAAAAGCATGTAAGGGCATCCAACCTTGCCATCAAAATCAGATGATAATGGAAGTGGCATATTTCCTATGTAACATCCTGTCTTCTCTAAATCCACCGTAGCCATAGAAGGTCCATTTTATCCATAGTAAACTGAAAGACCAATAGGATGAAGAAGTTTGGCCAAATGATCTTGAGGGTTGCTCCTGGCTCTAAAATGTTAGAGTGCCTTCAGTTATGCAGCATTTCCAGACCACTGAAACTTGGGTTACTCAGTAGATAACTGAGTAACTATGAGTGAACTATGTGTATTTAAAGATAACACAGCCAGATGTGGTGAGTCATGCCTGTAATTCCAGCACTTTGGGACGCTGAGGCAGGAGGATCACTGGAGGCCAGGAGTTCGAGACTAGCCTGAGCAATATAGTGAGCATCCCCTATCTCAACAAAAAATAGAAAAACTAGCCAAGTGTGGTGGTACACACCTGTAGGCCCAGCTACTCCAGGGGCTAAGGCAGGAGGATCACTTGAGCCCAGGAGTTTGAGGTCGCAGTGAGCTATAATGATACCATGGCACTCTAACCAGGCAACAGAGTGAGACCTTGTCTTCAAAATAAATAAACAGAGATAAAAAAAAAGAGACCCCAATGCTCTCTCCATTAATGCCAATCTCAGTTCAATTACAATTAATGACATTTACTGAGTACCTACTAGGTGCTGGGACATGCTTCTGATTTCCCTTGCCCAGTGGTTCTCAATTTTCACTGTGTATCAGGATCACCTGGTGTAGCTTAGCAAACTACTGATGTCCATACCACTGATTCTAAGACTCTGATCTAACTAATTGGGGCAGGGTTGGTTGTAAAATCTTCCCAGGTAGTTCTAACGTACGTCGTCTAAATCTATCACCACCACCACCACTGGGCCAGTCTGTCCCAGTTCTCTGGCAGATCCCAACAGGCAGAACTTACATAGATGGCCTCTACTTCCCTCATATCAGAGAAGGTGGGACTTGGAATTCAATCATACATACTCTCGGTTCAAAAGGTAAATGGAAGTTAGGATTAGGGGTAAGAATAAAGAAGACGGGAAGGAATTAAAGTGCTTTCTGCTTATCTCATTTAATCATAACCACCGCCCCTGGATAAGGAAACTAAAACTCAAAGAGATTAAACAACCTGCTAGATCACTTGGCCAGTAAGCAGCGAAACAAGAATTTGAAATAGTTTCTCCCTGCAAAATCTGTGTTCTGTCCATGTTACCCGCCCCATCCAGCAAGTCTAACTTCAAATAACATCTCTCTTCTTTGTTATCAGCCAGACATGAATCTGGGTGCCAGGGATCATCTTTCCCAACCCCAGTCCTGCCTTCGTGCAATCAATGTGCACAAATGGCTTCTGCTCATGTTTGCCCTACTCAGTCTTAAATACTGTATTGGTTAGGATTACATTCTACTCCATGGGACACCAAATGCAAATTAAGAGTGGCTCAATTAACATAAACATTTATTTCTTTCTCATGTAAAAGAAGTCCAGAAGTAGGTGGCTGTCATATTCCATGGTGGCAGGGCTCCCAGCTTCTATCTTATTCTGCTTTGCTCAATGGCTTCCTCCTCATGGTCCAAGAGAGCTTCCTGAGTCCATCCGTTCCATAAAATTTCATCCAGAAGAAAAGGGCACACTCCTCTCCTTTTAAGGACACTTCCTATAAGCCACACTCACCAGTTCTGGGTACATCCATTGGCCAGAACTTAGTCACTGGGCCATGTGTAGCTGGCTGGGATATGTAGCCTTTATTATAGACGGCCATTGGCCCAGCTAAGGCAGAGGTTCTTTTACTAAAGGATGGGACTGGACAGGGACAATTCAGTCTCAGCCATGTTTTCCTGCCTGGCACTCTGGTCTTTCCCTCTAAGACTGCAGCCCTAACCTGGACATCATCAGCCTTCGTTACGCTGCTCTCCTTGCCTTGATTTCTCCTGTCAGTCCCGCAGCTTTCATCTTTTACCTCAGACTCCTGGGTAATAATGCATCGTCAACTTCTGTGCCTGCTGCTTCTGGGCTCTACCTTCCTAACTGAGAAACCCAGTACCAAAAGCTCGCAGATTCAGGACTGAGTCCCTTTGGATGCTGTGCCTTGACCTCCTGCCTGCCCATTTTTGAGTCAACTTTTAGCCAAGTTGACTTCATTAGCTGAGTCAGGCAGGGCCAGGAGCCCTAGCCTAGTATCTGACATACTAGCCTCCCCAGCACTACAGCCATGTGGTACCATCTTCTGTAACTCCACCTAAAGCTGTAACTTCGTGGTTAAACAGTCAGGCAGCTAAGGTAGCCTGTAGCAGAAACAGCCAAGGGTATAGATTAAGACAACCTGGATTTGAGTCCTTTGATACCCTCTGTTTACTAGCTCTGTAACTTTTCTGGGATTTTTTTTTCCTTGTCTCTAAAATAGAAATAACAATAATTTTTGTTTCACATGACTGTGGTGAGAATTAAGTATGATAATATATGTGCAAATGCTTCAAAAACTATAAAGCCCACTGTAGGAGACAAGAATCTTCTGCTTTACCTCTTATCTCTAGGCACCCTCCCCCAGAGTTTTCCAGAATTTTCCATCCCATTTCTCTTCCTACTCTGCTTCATCTTCCCTTTTCCTTGCAGCAGTTACTCTGTCTTGCCTTTTTTACAGTCTTTCACAGAGCTTCACAAGAAAAAGAAAGAATAGTTGAAATAGGAGGATTTAGAGGAAGAAATGGATCAGAGGAGTGACTATGGCCATCAGAGCAAACCGGTGCTGTCCCAAGCTCTTCATAAATATAAAGCCATATCACCCTCCCAGTGACCATATAAGACAGGGCCTGTGGGATACAGCCTCTAAGACAGCCTGCAGCAATCCCTGCCTCCTGGATCTGGTGCCCTATGTAATCCCTCCCCCTTGAGTGTGGGCTGGATCTAGTGACTCACTTCTAACAAACACAATATGGCACAAGTGATGGAATGTTGCTTCCAAGATTAGGTAATAAAAAAACTATAGGCCGGGCGCGGTGGCTCACGCCTGTAATACTAGCACTCTGGGAGGCCGAGGCGGGCGGATTGCTCAAGGTCAGGAGTTCAAAACCAGCCTGAGCGAGACCCCGTCTCTACCATAAAAATAGAAAGAATTTAATTGGCCAACTAATATATATAATATAAAAATCAGCCGGGCATGGTGGCTCGTGCCTGTAGTCCCAGCTACTCGGGAGGCTGAGGCAGGAGGATTGCTTGAGCCCAGGAGTCTGAGGTTGCTGTGAGCTAGGCTGACGCCACGGCACTCACTCTAGCCTAGGCAAGAAAGCGAGACTCTGTCTCAAAAAAAAAACAAAAAAAAACCAAAAAAAAAACTATAGTTTGTGTCTTGTGTGCTCTCTCCTCCCACCCTACTTCTCTCCTGCTTACTCAGTCTGAGGGAAGACAGCTGCCATGTTGTAGCTAACCTATGGAGAGGTTCATGGGGCAAGGAACTGACAGAAGCCTCCAACAAACAGCCTTCAGCCAAACAGCCCACAGCAAGGAACTGAATCCTGCTAACCACCCTGTGAGTGAGCCTAGAACCACATCCTCTCCCAGGTGATCTTAGATGAGACCACAACCCCAGTGGACTAGCCTTGAGCCAGAGACACCCAGCTAAGCTCACCAGATTCCTGATCCCCAGAAACTGAGACAATATTTATTGATTGAAGCAGCTAAATTCTGGGATAACAGCCCTGGATACCAACTATAGACCTATTATTGTCATCTCCATTTGCATATGAAGAAACCGAAGCTCAGAGAAGTTAAGGAACTGTCTGGCTTGCGCACCTTATAAATGTCACAGTAGGGATTCAAACCCAGGAACTCTTGTCCCAAAATCTGTGCTTTTGTGTTGCTCTGATGGTTTATGGTTTAATAAGTACCAACATGTTTACATTTTCTATTTTATAAAAGGTAAAGCAACTGATACTAAAGATGTAGAAGCTCTAAATCAGATAACAGATTAATTAAATTTTTTTTTTTTGAGACAGGGTCCTGCTCTGTTGCCCAGGCTAGAGTGCAGTGGCACCATCATAACTCACTGTAGCCTTCTACTCCTGGGCTCAAGCAATCCTCCTGCCTCAGCCTCCCAAGTCACTGGGACTACAGGCACACACCACCACATTGGCTGATTTTTCTATTTTTTGTAGAAACAGAGGTCTCACTATTGCTCAGGGTGGTCTCAAACTCCTGGGCTCAAGCAATCCTCCCACCTTACCCCCGAAATTGCTAGGATTATAGGCATGAACCACTGCTCCCGGCTGAATTGAATTTTATGTCAAGCTCTCTTTTGGCAGGTTCCCTGCCAAAGCAGTGTATCTCCTGTCATAATATCACCCTGACCACAACTGTTACCACTAACAAGTTCTTTTCGAGCAAAGCACAACTTAGTTGTAAGAGGATCCAAACACGATGGAAGCCACACCAACTCCAAATTGGAGAAGATATTGTATAAACTTAAGTCTGGTATTGGCCACATAGTAGATGCTCAATAAATATTTATTGATTCGTCTATTGGGCTACACTGCTCATTAAACATCCACCAAAGAAATACTGACTGTATTTTTGGAAGGCAGAATAAACTTCTTTAAAAATAGACACATGGGTGATGAATCCATCCTGCCTCCAGTACTAGCTGCCTTTATCTAGAACATACTTTTTTTTTTTTTTTTTTTTTTTTGAGACAGAGTCTCGCTTTGTTGCCCAGGCTAGAGTGAGTGCCGTGGCGTCAGCCTAGCTCACAGCAACCTCAAACTCCTGGGCTCGAGTGATCCTTCTGCCTCAGCCTCCCGGGTAGCTGGGACTACAGGCATGTGCCACCATGCCCGGCTAATTTTTTTTTTTATATATATATATCAGTTGGCCAATTAATTTCTTTCTATTTATAGTAGAGACGGGGTCTCGCTCTTGCTCAGGCTGGTTTTGAACTCCTGACCTTGAGCAATCCGCCCGCCTCGGCCTCCCAAGAGCTAGGATTACAGGCGTGAGCCACAGCGCCCGGCCTAGAACATACTTTTGATACTAGCAACTAATGGAGAAAGCTAGTCTCCATTTGCCTTTAGCCATGATACTACAACATGAAGTCAACTTAGTGGAAGGATTAAGTGTGAACTCTGAAGTCAGACTGATCTACTGTGTGACACAGACCGAGTTACTAACTCTCTGTTTCAATTTCCTCATCTGTAAAATGAGAATTATGATAGCACTCTTCTCAAGGGGTTGTTGTGAGAATTAAACGAAATAATTCATGGAAAGCACAGAACAGTGAATGGTGTATGGAAAATATTCAGTAACTGTTAGCTGTTCAGGACTGCGAATCTGCTTTCCAAGGGAAGGCAGAGAAATGTAGGAGCCACAGCCACTGCCAATCTGAAGGAAAGCTCCCTGGAGTTCCCTGCACTGTCTTCCTTTAGGCCCGATGCTCACCAGCCCGAAGCTGAAAGATGCCCTAGCCTTGCAGCTACATTTCCAGTTAGGTGGATTCATGAAGTGATGTGTTTTGAAATTAGCTAAATAGGGAAATGCCAACACTATGCCAAACAATATGTAAATAGAAAATTGGCAATATTAGATGCCTCCTAGTCAAATTCTGGGACCCTTACCCTTTTGTTCATTGTGAGAGCACCAGGACTCCAGGAGGGGACCTTCTCTCTGCCCTCAGGTACAATCTCTCTCCTAAGGAGCTCCTTTTGCATTACTTATCCTCAGCAATTATTTTCCTTGCCACCTCAACAAGTTATTTTCTGTGCTTACCAATTCCTTTACCCTTCCGTGTACTGTTTCCCTACCCTCTCTGTACACACCCATCCCGTTCTACTCTCTCCCTCTTGTTCTTTCTCCTTTGTCTTCCTTTACAAAACATCACATGTGGGCATGGCAGGGAAATACAAATCAATATTCTGCTCTCACAGTTAAAAAACACACACTGCCCAGTGACTGGCACATCGCAGACCCTCAGATATCTGCTAAATAAGGTCCTCCCTGACCTCTACAAGGTTGGATGGAGACAGAGCATCTGACAATGTGCTCAGTTCCCTAACTCTGGCGGGAAGCTGGAGGAAAGAAAGCAAAGACACTATGCATCACCTGCATCAAGACCCATCCTGTCTTACAGAGCAGAGAAATGAAGCTGGGAGAATAATGTCATAAAAATCCCACAGCTATTCAGGGACAGAGCCTAAGCTACAAGCCACATCTTGTTTTCCAATCCAGTGCTAACCATATGTGGGTACAAATGCCCCTTACTTCCCACAGGTATGTGACTTGTAAGGCCTGGGAGGCAGCGGATGGCCACCCCTCCTCAAAAGGGGGCCTTTAACCCAGACCCCTGGCGCTCCTCCGTGCCTGCTCTCCAGCAGACTGCTGCAGGGGTTCGACGTCCACTGCTCCTGGGAGTCGCCTTCTGCATGGATTTTCCGTTTAACATGTCAAGAAGTTGGACCCGCGCTCATTTTATGGCAGAACCCCCTGAAGAGGCGGCCTCCACCTTCCCTCCTCCTCTACCCCAGGCTCTTGCAGGCTGCTTATTCCCACCGTCTTCCAGGCTCCCGGAGCCAGGCGGCTCTAGCGCAGGTCTCTGCACCGCGCGGCTCCTAGCGCCTTGATGAGACGTGTTTAATCTTCCACCCGGGTTATTTAACCTCCGCTTCCTTGTTAACAAACAGCCATTATTAACGAGATGGTAGACCACATGGGGTGGGTTTGTTCAGACAATGTGAGCTCCCTTGGCCTTTCTGTGAGCAAATTCATAATCCTCAGCGACTCAGCCGTCCCCGAAACCCTCCTGCACAGAGAACTGAGCAGAACCCGGGTGGTCTGGACCCCTACCCACGACCCCTGGGGCTGGGGGATTCCTCCTCTGCGAGGCGGAGCTGCATCTCTCCCTTTCTTCCCTGCCTCCCTCGCTCACTCGCTCGCTCTCCCAGGGGGTTGCTGCAGTGCGTTATAAATTTTACCTTTCCAGTGTGCAGGAGAGGCGAGAGGAGGCTGTGTCCCAGCTCCGGGCTTGCCCGTCCCCGAGGACACCAATTAAAGGCACTAATTGGACAGCAATACATCAAAGTCGCTCCCGGGAGTGGGTCCTCAGAGCACCAGGAATCCGTTAGTTGGGCTTTTGTTTCAAGCACAGAAATACAGAGGAAGAAAAAAGAAAACACTTCGAGGAGGACAGGCGTGTACTGTACCGCGTGGACTCCTCTAGCTCTGTGTTCGCTGGGAACCTCTCACTCCGCTCTTTTTTCAGGCTCGGCACATCAAACGACCTTTTCCCGCTCCTCGGTTCTGAGTTTACCTCCCTTACTTCTCCAAAGAGCGCCGCCTAGAAGGCTCACTCTTCTGGGACACGCACACAAACAGAGCCAGTGTAGACGCGGCACAGGGCTGTACCAAAGCGCGCCTGTTCCTGGAGAAACTACCGCACCTCCCCTCGCGCATAGTTCTTGTCTTTCCCTAAACCGGCTGAGGGAGGGAAAATAGACACCTCAGGGAGGCACCTGTCGCCTGAAAGTCGTGATGGCTGACTCAACTGCCCTGGGTCCTCACGACGCGCCCGGACGCCTGCCAGAGGGGGCCGACGAAGGGGAAGTGGCCTCACCGGGGAGGGGTTATTTCAGGATATGGAAAGGGACACTCGGATGAGGGAAAGAAAGGGTTCTTTGTTGGGAGAAATGGACGCTGCTCATAGGCCCAAGGGCACCCAGAGGAGCTGGCCATGGAAGTGACCCGGGGGAGGGGGTCCCTGGAAAGGGGGCCCTTCCCCCAGCCCGCCATCAGCTTAGAAAGAGGCCCAGTTTAAGAGGAGGCTGAACTTCCAGAGTCCAGGAGTCTCCAACAACCTCCGCCCTGGGTGCGCAACGAGGCCTCCAAACCTCCACGACTAAGGCCCCAGCACCCTGTCGCCACCTGAGAGTGGCGGTCAGACCCCAGCCAGGATCCTGAGACCCAGAAAGGGACAGAGACCAGGACACAAACTGGGACGCCTTGGTGGCGGGCGTTTGCGGACCGCTGCTCCTCGGGCTGCCCATCCCAGGCCACGCCCGGCTGCTGCCTGCGCGCGGGCGTCGGGAACCTGCCGCCGGCGAGGGCGAGGCCGCCCGGGTTGGGTTGCCGACCGAGCCACAGCGATGGCGCAGGATGGAGACTGGAGACTCAGCCTCACCTGGGCCCTGGGGAGGCCAGAAGAACCCCTCATCCCGCAGGGCCTCGCCACTCCCTTCCCCGGAGAAGCAGGATTGGAATGGCTGCTTTTGATCCCATTTGTTACCAACCTCCGCATTTGTTTCCCATTTTATAAACGCTTCCCTTTAAGTAATTGTCCCTGTTAACAGCGTATACCTTTCAGCAGCCCTCACTGCGCTATAAATAATCTCGATGAAGATGCAAGGATATGACTTTCACAAGATTGGACAATTGATTCAATCTGTGACCCGCGATCGCGAATAATATTGGAAGGCTATTTAAACAGATGAAGGCCTAAATTGTCTTGCTTGTATCTGAATTAATTTCTCATTCATCATCATTATGAAGTGATTGGTCTATTCAAGCTCTTCAGCCTGCTGGAACGGAGCGGGATTTAAATGAGATTGTAACACAATTTAAATGCTTGCCGACTTTAACGAGGCCAATTGAGCAGCTGCAATAAATACAAATATTTTTCTAAACAGCCTTGTTTTAAATAATTACTTAATGCTTTCATGTTATTTTTAAGTGGCAATCTTTCTCTCTCTCCTGCTTAGAATATCACATACTTATTTGCTGAGAAGGTGATTTTGGAAATGACTTTGTCTCTGTTTGCTTTGTAGGCAGTAGGACGCATTTTGTGATTGGGTTTTGGTTTTTTTTCTCAGGACCAACATTTCGGGGGTCCCTCAAGCTTGCACAAATGGTGAGCTGGGCCTTAGTTTCACCTTACTGCAGTCTGCTGTGCCTGCCCCTGCAGAGCTTGGGAGGAGCTGAGTGATGGAAGAAATTTGTCGTTTGGATCTAGTCACTTATCCAGACGAGTTTTTGCTGGGTCCTGCAAACGAATCCGAATGACTGCACTTACAAATGACACCCTGAAGAGTGGCATCGTTTCTGATTTGCTCTGATGACTATCATCATGTTGAACAAATCAGAATTCCAGCATATCCCAAAGGTGTCCCTTAGGAAGTTCAATCCGGGAGCTGTTTGGGTCTTGTGCAAATCAACAGGAGTAGGTGCAGGCCAGATGAGGATTTCTTTGTTAGGGAACAGATACAGAAAGAACCTTGACACAACGAATGGTGGAGGGGGGCATGGGGAGATAATTAGAAGAAATGCCATTTTTTTGCCCCAACCTTCTTTCCTTCCTCCCCTTTCCCCACTGACTCCTCCCCCTCCCTATACCACTCTGGGATAATGGTAGACAAGAGAGGATGCTAGGAAGGCAAAACTCTTCCCACTCTGAGAATGCCATACATCTGGACATCTTCGGCAACTGTCCACTGTGACACTCACACTCTCCGGTGGACATATGGTGGCTGGTGTTTCCTAGATTGGGGAATAATGGAAGCAACCGAGCGGGAGAAGCCTGGGGAACAAAAGAATCTTTTTAAACTTCAGTGAAAGGGCTGGGGATGAAGGGACACATGCCTTACTTACTGCAGGGACCCAAGCACCCATTTGGGGTGACTGTCTAGGGCCATGTTCCTCTGGGAGGCCTAGGGTGAGAGGGTGCATTCTAAACCCCTTTTCCCTCAGCCTGGGGTGGGGGAGGAGGACTTCATGCGGGTGTGAGGCTGTCTGGTTCAAGACTGGGAATGGAGCAGATCACCATTTGTGGGGCATACCACATTGGAGGACGGGATCAAATTGTAGGCCAAGGGTAAAAAATGGGGACAACGATGTAGGAACCCATAGCAAGCGATTTGCTATGTAACTGGGCAATTTAATGCCAGAGTTAGGGAGCTGCTGGCCGAAATCATTTCCCCTCCGAGGCTCTGCCGAGCTCATCCTCTTTATCCTGTTGTTTAAAATGAGCATTATCCCAAACATATGCAATGCAATCAGTTTGGTCACACTTACAAGAACACGCTTTAATAAGGCAATCAATCATACGCTAACAAGCGGGCGATGGCTGGGGGCCCGGCGCTCACTCGGGCTGCGGGGCGCAACCTTGACGGGCGGAGCCAGCCGAACCGGGCTGGGCGCTGGGGACCTGACCACGGTGAGAAAGCATGAGTAGGGAGTGAGGTGTCAGACTTCGCTGAGGGTGATCGAGGACTCTGGGCCCCAAAACTTTTCAAAGGAGGAGGAAGCAGGAGCCTGGAGCTCATAGCTACATCGACCAACCACTACTAGCTGTGCGAGACCCGGAGCCTCCGTTTTCCCACCTGCAAAATGGAACTGAGATGAGGCAAAGCCAAGTGGAGGCACTCAGAAAGTGAAAAAAACGAAAACAATGCTCTGTCAGGCCCTGTGGCCTGTGTAGCCTTCTCATTTTACAGATAGCGGCTGCGCCTGTGGGGCGGCATTGCTTCTTCGAGCTCATCTCCCACTCCCTCCTACTCACCCAAATGGGGCTCTGGTGTGTCAGGCCGGATTGGGTTGCCCAGTGCAGGTGGGCTAAGCATGGGGGGTTGGGGGAAGAAGTGGTCCCTAGCGCCAAACCCCAAACCTTGGCAAAAGGGAAATTTCATTATGAAGTAATGAGTAATTCCTCCTGGCAAGATGTATTGTTATATCTTCCACTTCAATTTGGAGGAAGAGAGGCTCAATTACCCAGAAAATACAGTCAATTAAAGGCTGCTGATTGGACACGAGGCCGGATCATCGATCTTGTACTTTCCAATATCGCTGCAGACACCTCATTTTCCCTCCCTATTAACTGAAAATACGCCTGGCATTAAGGCAACCCGCAGCCCATTTACCTGTCGCAAGCAATCTCTGCCCGACTCGGAGCAACTCGGAGCAACCGCAAAATTTGCCGAGATTTGGCACTCGGGAGCTTCCGGCTGCAGAGAGAGCTGTGCTGGCCTGGGGTGGCTGGTGGGGGGGAGATGCTGGAAACCTCAGCGCGGGCCTTTGCTTGGGAGGACACCCGCCACTGTGTGCTGGAGGGTTTGCTGTGAAGCCCAAGGCGGGAGGCGGGCAGATCAAGAGTAGTCACGGGCTTGTGAAACACTGGCAAAGGACCCTGGGTGTCCATGCTGGATAGCCTCCTAGCCTCCCTGAATGCTCTCATCTCTCCCCTGCTTTAGCGGGACTCCCCAGCCAAGCTTGGTTCTCCTGTGTGTTTTGGGGGCAGGGGAAGCTGCTGAGCATTGCCTGTCCCCTTTCCCCTATCTGCCCGGAGTCCCATCCTGGAGATGACTTGCAGTCTGAGGATAATTCAAACCAAGATGATGATCCTAACCCAGGAGTTCTCTTCCACTGTCTTCCCCACCCTCAGATGCAGACCCAGCTTGATGAGCAAACCCAGCTCTCTGCAGAGCTCAAGCTCCACTTCTGCTGCCCCATTTACCTTCCACCTTGGGTTGGGGTGGACAAAGACAACACAGAGACCACAGTCCAGGTCTTCTTTCCTCAAAGGATTGGAGCAGCTGAAGAAAGCGTCCATCATAGGGGTGGGGCCAAGGTGGGGTCAGCACTCTGAAGGGACAGTTTACCCATGGAGGGCCCCCAAAGCATGCCCAGAATTAAGGATACATACATGCACCCCAGGGCAGTTGGGAGCCTGCTTTCTCTGTCTCTGGGCAGTGTCTGTTTAGAACCTAGCAACACTCAACACAGCAGTCAAGGCTTGGAAGACCCTGTGGGTCCATCTTTTGGTTCCTTCCCTGACAAGCCCATGGTGGCTGAACTAGCAATTCAAAGAGTCAATATGCTACCTGTTTCCAAAAAAATTAAAATGCTAAAATGAGAATCATGTCCAGCTTTTATTGCAATATGGTTAACAAATTGTAACAGTAAATTCTTTGGGCTTCAAAGGAAAATCTCAAACCAACCCAAATTTATTCCCTCCGGGAAGAACCACTCCCTCTCAGTCAGGGTGAAGCCTGCATTAGGGGATACAAATTCTCTTCCTCAAAAACCGTCTGCAAGGATGTGAGAGTGAGAGTTTGGGAGTGGCCACCAAACAAACCCTGGTGAAGGGCAGAGACAGGGTTCCCAGAAGGGGCAGAAGGCTCCACACTGGCATGTGGAAGTCAAGCCCCAGTGGCAGCTCAGGAGGAAAATGAGAGAAAGATAAAAAATGCCAAATGCAAAGGGTAGGGCCAGAAAGCTAGTGAAGTGAAGGTGAACAGGCAAAAGATGAAAATAGCCTCTAATTTGCTACCAGATAGGGAGGGAGGTGAAGCTCCCACTCCCTAAGCTCTTCCCTGGGTACCTTGTTAACAGCTCAGCTCTGGGCTCCAATGGTGATCATTATTATACATTCAACATTCAAAAACCCTCCTCACACACTTGCTAATCAGGGTGTGTGCTGGGCGCAGGGAAAAGAGGCTTGGCCTCTTCAAAGCTGCCAAGGCCCTTGGGTGTCTGCAGCCTCCCAGCCAGAATTTAACAAAAAGTGGGGTGTGGGGTGGAGGGTGGGAAGGGTGGGAGAGGTGGAGGGAGTGGGGGAGGGGAGGGTGGGGATAGGGATGGAGCCATGAGTTGAGAGGTGTCATAAGCTGGGAATGAGGAAAGAGATCCTGTGCTGGTAGGTGCCAGAACCGGAAGATGCTGTGTGCTTGAGGCTCCAGGAAGGTGAGAGAGCCCCCAGGTTCCATGCCAAGGGGCAGGATTCTCCCTGGTAGTAAATCATCTCTCTCACTCTCTCCCTCAAATGGCTGGTGCTGCCATCCTCAAGCCCCTTGCCATGCCTGGGGAAGGCTGGCAAAGATTAATCTCTACCTGCTCTGCATACACAGCATTTTGTTCAGAGAGACAGCAGTTTTCCTTTCCAGTGCTTGGGCTTGGGCTTGGCAGGGGAGAGGGGGCCTCTGGAGGAAGCAGTGTGAGGTGGGGGGATGGAGGGCTGAGGGCTTGTGGATATCGGTTGCCGTTGCTAATTTTTGTCTAGCTTTGGAGCCACAGCCTCAACCCCATTGAGGGGTGGTGGGTCCCCTAATGAATGGCTAAGAGAGGCCACCCCAGAGGACGGTCTTTCAACCTCTGCTTCCCCATCCCCACGTCTGCCCCACAAAGGCGCCAGCCTTGGCTGCTTCCTGGGCGTCCCAATCCGTGAGGCCGAGTCCCGCTGGTCCTTTTCGGCCCTCTCCTCCCCCCTCGGTGTCCCGAGGGCGAGGAGGAGCACTGCCTGAGTCCCGCGGGCCCCCCACGGGCGTCCTGGAGCCGACAGCCCGCGAGCGGCCCCTTATCTGGTGAGGGGCACCTCCTCCCTCTGGTCCAGCGCGACGGAGGAGGCCTTGCTAAGCACGGAGGGCGCGAAGCTGAGGAAGGAGTCCGAGCGGGAGGTGGAGGCACAGGTGAAGTCCGAGGTGGCGGCGGCGGCCCGGGGCGCAAGCCCGTTGGCCGGGCCGCTGTGGCAGGCGAGGCAGGAGCAGGGGCCGCCGGCCGAGGCGCCCAGTCCGTGCGCCGGGCCGGGGTAGAGCGGCGGGTGGCGGAAGGCGCACAGCAGTTCGGGCCGCGGGTAGGGCTGCGAGAGCACGCGGAACGTGTCGAGGGGGCGCAGCGGACCGCTGAAGGGCGAGGCGGCGGCCGAGGCCGCGGACGCGGCGCCCAGGCCCACCGGCGAGTAGTAGGGCAGGGGCAGGTGCGACGGGAAGGGGTAGGGCAGGCCGCCCGCGGCCGCCGCGTGGCTCATCATGTACGTGTAGAAGGCGGGGTCGGCCGGGTGCGGCCACGTCATGGCCAGCCGCTGCCGCTTGTCCTTCATGCGCCGGTTCTGGAACCACACCTGGGGAGAGGAGCGGGGCAGGGTCGGCAGCTGGACTCGGCCCGGTTCCCACAGCCCAGAAGTCCTGTCTCACTGCAGGGGACAATGTTGGCAGTGCAGAGAATAGCCAAAGCAGACACCACTGGGGCGAGGGCAGGCCCCACCACCACGGCCTGGAGCTGGAATCCCTGAGAGAGGTTAGGGAGTGACTGCAATCTCCGTCCCTCCTTCCCTCGTCCCACGTGGCCAGGCCCCCCAGGGTGCCGGAATCTGATGTGGATTTGCAAGGAATGGAAGGACTAGGACTGGGACTACATGAGTCTGAGGGAGTGTTTCCCCAGAAACGCGACCCCTTCCCTCCATCTCCTTTGGGCCACCCCCTGTTACCCACACAGGAACTCCATCCCTATCCCGTTGTCGATTTGGCTAGGAAAGGAACATACTCCAGCGCATGGCAGCAGTGCCCAATCTGCACGCACTAGGCAGGAAAACCCCAGGCTCAATTCCAGGCACCGATTTAGGGAGTGGGCAGTTGGTATTTACTTCCTGCTAAATGGGTGCACACTTGCCTTCCCAGTCCCAACCGCACATACCTTGATGGTGGTTTCCGGCAGGTTCAGGGCGGCCGCCAGCTCGCATCTCCGCGGCCTGGATACGTAGTTCTCCCGGTAGAATTCTTTCTCCAGCCGCGCAATCTGCTCCCGGGTAAAGGCGGTGCGGTAACGGCGCATCTGGTCACTGGCGCTGCAGGCCAGGGTGCCTTGCGAGCCGCCCCCGCCGCCGCCTCCGCCGTTGCTCTTGGGGGCCTCGCTGCCTCCGTTCGGGCTGCCGACCAGTGCCTCGGAGCCGGGCCCTGCGCAGGGAGCCCAGAGCACACACGTGCACACACACAGACACACGACAGATACAAACATACAAACGCCGCTGACTTGGATCTGTAGGCCCCCGGAGGGAGCAAATTGGGAAGGGACACTCCCCCCCCCCACCTCAGCCATCTCAGTAACTGCCACTGCTTGGGGCGCTGCAGCCTCCGGGGAACCCAGGAGGGAAGGATAAGGGCTTGCCCTTGGAATGGGTGCATAGATATCTTTGGGGAGGTCTGGCCTGGCTGCTCTATGAGAGGCATCCTACCAAGGCAAGCTGGGTACAGAGGCTCCAAGCCACCCTCCCTACAAGCCCTGGTGCACAGGTGAACTGCAGCCTCCGAGAGCTTTCTGCCTACCATTGGCAGGAGTGAGCCAGGATATGCTCTTTTGCCCGGCAAGTGAGTTGAGATGCATCTTTGTGCTGGAGCAGCTATACCCTCTGGGTCTTAGAGCATTGTAGGATGCAGAGCAGATAGTTTCCTTGCTGTTGTTTGCCAGGCTGCCAGCACAGGTGTGGGAATGTGTACTAGGTTCCATGTATTGCAGGGGTGGCATGGGAGTGCATGTTTGAGTATACTATTACCTTTGTGTATTTGAGTGAAGTATAGATTGTTCTGAAGATATATTATGGTAGGGAGTCTGGGTGGAGTGGGTGATAAGATGGTAAGGGGTGGGTGTGGGTTCTCCACAAGATATTAGCTGCCAAGGCCAACGGTGGTCTCTTTTCCCTCCCAGGCTCTTTCCACCCACTCCCACAGCTTTATGGAGGAGTGTCTGCTGGTGGGCTCTCCCTCCCAGTTTTCCACCCCTCTCTGGTGGGGTGATTGTCGGCTCAGAAGGAGACTCCCTTCCGGGCTATCCATCCCCCTTTCCCATTTAGCCTTTGCTCCTGGTCTGGGAGGGGTTCTCCAGTTAAAGCTGCCCCGCTTTGGGCCTACCTCTGAGAAGGGTGGGGCTCCAGCCCCCTGCAGCTCCTTTTCCTTTGGGTGGAGAAGTGGGACTAGGAAGGGATGGGGAAAGGGGGAGGACCTGATCTCTGCCTTTTCAAATGCAACCGGAGACCAAAGGCAATTAGACCATTGGGACCATTTCCGACCTGGCGCCGCCAAGCCCGGGAAGTGACAAGGTAATTTGGACCTCTGACCGACGTGCAAACTGGTTGGAGGGCTGCAGCACCCGGGCTGCCCGAGTGGGCCGCGATTTTACGGTCCTTTATGGACTCCTGGCTTCCGCGCCTCGATGCGTCTTACACCCCGCCAGCCACAAACTGCCAGGACTGGCGTTTGATCTTGCCCTAGCCTGGGGAAGGTGTCTTCCCCCCCACAGTTGAAGCATTCCCACAAAACACTGGGGGGTTGGGGTGCACATTGACTCCCCCAAGCCCAGGACTTGCATTCCCCCCCACAAGGCACAGCTGTCACCCTCAGTCCGCCAATGCCAGAACACAGTGGGAGACCCCCGCCAGGGCGCAGCTAGCAGGGGAGAGTTGCTCAGGTGGGTCCCCCCTGCCATCCTGCCCTGGGGAAAAGGAGTGTCTTCCTCCTGGCCTGCGCTGAAGTGAGGGTGGGCGCATTGGGAGGCCGGGGGGAACGGAGGGGTGCGGTGGCTACCTTTGCTGTGCTGGTACTCGGCGTTCCCGGTGGCGCAGTCCGGGGTGCAGCTCACCTCGATTTCTTCATAGAAATCCGACTCGGTGTCCGAGCTACTGGGTTGCCCCTGGCCGGAGAGGCTGTCGGCGGAGGAGGCTGGGGGTCCCGGGCCGAGCATGGCCGCCCCGGCTACCCGTGGCTCGGTGCCCGGCCCCGCCGCGCTGCCTGCTAGTCCATCGACCGGCTCCTCCTCCGGGCCTCCCCCGCCGCGCTCCCGGGAGGCCGGAGGGCCGGCCCGCGGGCTCAGGCAACCACGGGGCACCATCTTCTCGGGCGTCTCGGGCAGCGGGCTGCCCACGGCTTCGGATAAATTGGAGACCCTCTTGCCAACCAGAGTGCCAATCTGACCCCCATCCAGAAACATAACCATGTCCTTTCGGCTCTCCATCCCGGGGCTCTCCGGTGGGGGGCGGGGGAAAGCCCCAAGTGAGCTCCTAACCCCCTGCTCCCCGGGTCCCCAGCGGCCGGATAGATCTTGGCTGCGAGAGGGAGAAAAAGAGGCCGGGGACTGGGCGGGCGCGGAGCGGCCGGAGCGCGATGTCGACGGCGACCGCGGCGGTGGCGTTGGGGAGCTAGGGTCACCTTGTGATGCGAGCGCTCCTCTGTGCCGCACCGCCTCTGGGAGGAAGCCCCATTGCCCTCTTCTTTCTAAGCTGTCATCCTCCTGCTGCAATCGTCATTACAGTACCGCTGGTGACGCCACTCGGCGAGCGCAAGTGGATAAATAGAAACGTCTGCCACAGCGAAGATGAAAGGAGACCCGCAGCTAATGGCTCGGCAGTGATGCGCCAGGTGTGGGCCTCGCTCGAATGGGGAGGAGAGTGTGAAAACAGAGAGACACACACACTGAGAGAGGGAGACACCCAGGCAGAGGGGATGCAAATGGAATTCCGCAGAAAGAAAAGAGAGCTTACCGCGCCCGGAGAGTTCCGTAGGGGCAGCGGGACTCGGTAATTAAATATGCTTTTGACTTTTTCTTTTATTATTGTTTTGATTTTTGTTTTCTTAACTTGGCGCCTTGATCTAACACTGATGAAAGAATCTGTAACTGTGTTTTAGAAGTGTGAAGGCCAGCTTACAAGCCTCGATTCTTTCGGCATTATTACAACTGCCTGCCCCTGGCAGCTAACCTCAAATCAGCTCCAAAGTCTTTTTACAAGCTACCGAAAAACGTATCCCCCCTCCCCAATTCGACTGGAGAGCTTGAGACTGAGCTATCCTTTCCTCTCTCTTCTCCTCCCTCCCCCTACCCCCATCAGTCTCCTTCCTCTGAGGAACCAAACTTTGCCATTTTTCTTCCCCACGGGCCAAGAGATTATAATGCCTTCATATTTTTTTTTTCTTTAAAGACCCGCCTCGGCTGCTGAGTCAGTGTTCGCTGATTTTTTTATTCCCTTTTCCCCATGTAGATGGTCTTCAGCTTTCCACAGCCCGACTTGACCTCGAGGTGGCTATTCATAGAAGAAGTCGCTTTCCCGTTTGCTTGGGCCTCGCCTGCACTTAAGGTATGTCGAGTGGGGAGAGGTTCTAAGACTGGTATTTTTTTTTTTCTTGCCCATATTTTAAGGTATTCGTTTGGAGTCAACGAATTCTCCCCAAGAGAGGGTTTTTTAAGTAAAGAGGTAGTGGTAAATGCGGCCCCTACTATGGCAGCACTGGAGGGCCCTGGCAGGGAGACGGTGCTAGCTTTCACCCAGGGGTTTAGGGTGAGCAGTGGGAGTACCCCAGCACTCAGAACGATGGAGTTCATTGAGGTCTGACTCACAGGGTCCTCCCTCAGGCCCTGCCTAGGGGCATTGGTCCCTGGTTCCAAAGGTGGGTAGTGCTGGGGGTTGAAGAGAGAAAAGCCACTGAAAATGCCCTGAAAGAGCAAGTGACTAGGGGGCTCATAAATTTTTAGGGGTGGAAGTCAAACCCCCATCGCAGGTCTAGAGGGTGTGGAACTTGATGTTTGGGGGCTGCCACAGGCCTCTCTCAGGTCTTTTTTGGGGGAAGGTGGGATAGAATTCCTTCATACTGAGCCCTTCCAAACTCTGGGCAAATGTTTTGGGGCCGACAGGTAGGCTGGGTCTCTCCACATTTTGCTGAGGGCAAGAGGTGGGCACCTTCTGTGCTCAACTACCCTTTCTCCGCCTCCTCCCCAAGAGCTTCTAGCCCTACAAAGCCAGCTACAAAGCCCAGCCCCTGCACCTCCCTCCTTCTGCATGTCCCTAGGCAAAGTCTCGGCTTTTAAAGTCCCTCCACCACTACCTTTTTTCTTCTATCTCCCACTTTTCTCCACTCCTTTTTCTCTACTCTTCTCCCTCTCTCTTCCACCCCCCACCCCCAGTCTTCCCATCCATGGGGTTATGGAAGTAGTGGAGGAAGCAAGGAGTCCAAGGAAAGACAAAGTTTCATCCCCACTCCTGCTTTCCACTCTTCCCCCAATTCAATAACAAGGTGTTCGTTAACTTCACCTGGGAGACAGGGACATAGAATCCAGAGGGTAGTGTCCACATAAATATCTCCACTCCCTGGGACTCCCAAAGCCACCATCTGCTGAGCACTACTAACCCAAAAATCTGGGAAATGTTTTAGAGGTGAGAGAGGAGCGATTGGGAGTGGGAGGATCAAATCCCAAAACCTTTTGCTGCCCTTCAGAGTTGTCCAAGGATTCTGTCGTGCCCTGCCCTTCCCCCAAAACAGCCAGAGCCTGAGGGAGCACCTGGTTTGCTCTCCCCTTCCGGTCAAAGTCGACATCTCAGCGTCTGTCTGCCGAGGTTGCTGGCCCTCTGTAGGGCCCTTCCAGCACTGGGCCTGGGTGGCGCCCACTCTCCCCTCCTCTCCCCTTCCCCCCATGAGCAGGCCACCTTCTCACAGCTTGCCACCCCCATCTCCTGAGAGCTGAGTCCACAGGGGGACACCAAGGCTCCCCTGCCCCGCCCCCAGCTTTGCATTCAATGGGAATGCTCTGTGTTTGATCCTCTTTTCCTCTGAGTTTTCCCCGTGAGATGAAAGCAGAGTGGGATTGAGAGATCAAGGGGTGCCACTTAGTCTCCTTCCTGGGTCGTGCCCAACAGAGCAGGCCTTCCCCTTATGCCCCCAAGAGAAGGCAAAAGCCGAGATTCTCTGGAGGGAAGCTGCCGCCTTCGGGCTCCAGACCTTAAGTTTCGGAGACACATCCCCTGAGCCCAACTGCTGCCCCACCCCTCTCCCGACCTCTGCTCCGCCCTTTCAAAGCAGCCTCAGTTTCCGCGGTCTTTAGGAGCCTACCCAACCACCCCTGCCCCAAGACTTTAGGGGAAAAAAAATTTTAACAAAACTTCTTCCTAAAGCATTGATACCAGATCTAAAAAGGCTAAATTTTTAACAGGAAGAAGACAGAAAGAGGAGACCAGATAAGAACACTGTTTTGGCTTTTGGGGGGAGTTATGGGGGGGATTTTAATAACGTCCTTGTCACTGTATCATGAAGGTTGTGCACGGCATGGCGCGAGAAGGAAGGGACATTCGGAAACCGAGCGAAGCTGCACAACCCCATAAAAGCCTGGGCAACCCCATAAAGCGGAGAGGGGGTGACAGCAGCCCCAGTGGGGTCCAGGCGGGGCTGCTGCCGCTTCTCATTTCCTGCAGCGGGGAGACACCCATCCCCCCACCCCGCAGGCCCACAGTCCCTTCCCCGCTGGGGCGACCGGCTCCGGTCCAGCCGGCTCCTCTCGGATTGAAATTCTGGGGACTTCAAAAGCTCCCGGCTCTGCTTCCGCCAGGGCTGGGCTGGGCTGGGCCGGGGGGTGGGTGGAAACCCCAGGGAGGCGACACGGAGATAAGATGCGCGGGTCGTTTTAAATGGAATCGGAAGCCGGCCCTCAGCCACCAGACGCGCAGGTTGGCTGAAACAGCTTCGCTTCCCAAGAAAACCCCGCTCGGGAGAGCGGCGGCGGCGGCGGGCGGGGGACGTGGGGGCGGGGGCCGGGGAGGGTGGGGCGAGCTGCGGCCCGAGCCCCTTCCGCAGCCTGAAGCGGGGCCTCCAGCCGCAAGCGCGCGTCCCGGCCCGCCGAGGGGAAAGGGCGAGGAGTCCTGACGCAGAGGCCAGGAGCTGGTCTGGCTGTTTAGATGTCAGCAAAAATTTGATCAGGGGGGAAAAAAAAATGTTTTTGCTTCTGTCTTTAGTAAAAAGAACAAAAGAGCTTCCTTTTAAACAATAAGCATCTTCCGGCTGTTGTGGATATTGATCTTGGGTTCTCGGTCATCTTCCAGGCTGTGGTTCGGGCTGTGGCCGTCGAAGTTCCCGCGCTGCTGGGTCCTCTCCGCTGGGATGGCCGGAGGGGGACAGCAGCTCTGGCGGTCGGTCCCTGCTTCGTCCGTGTCAGCTGCCGACGCCCCTCTGGAAACCCACGGGGTGTCCCTCCCAGGAACAAGGTCCAGCGGATCTCACACGCCCGGAGGGAGGTCACGGCTGGACCGCTCCCCCACCCACTCGTCCACGCTGCCGTGGGCAACGGAGCCTGCCGAGGGAGCTGGTGGCAGTGGGTAGCTGCGGCGGGCATCACAGAACAGTTTCCCCTTCGGGCGGAACCTGCGGTTTGTGGACCTCCGGTTTGGACAAGCGTCCCCTCCTCTCCGCGCCTCCTGGAACGAAGGGCCGGGTACCTGGGCAAGAAGCTAGCTGCTTTCTGGCCCTCCAGCGCCTGCTGCTCCTCAGCTCCCCGGAGGCAGCCAGCCCTGCCGCCGCTCCTGCCTCTGCACCTGTCTGCCTGGGCTCCTGGAGGCCCCAGCCTGGCAGCTTCCCGCCACATGCTGCCACTGACGACCAACAGGCGTACATCCCTACACTGGCCCATCCCAGAGCCGGAGGACCCAGGCCAGAATCCGCACCCTGAGGACCTCCCCCAAGCTGGAGGCTTACCTCCACCTGAAGCCTCTGACTGGAAGGGCCCAAATGCAGTTTGTTTGCATCCAAGAGCAATTTCCCAACACTCAAGCGCCCAAAAGCCCAGTCATCTCCCTCCCCCACCCTGGTTGAGATGGTGTAGACGCTCCCTTCACCATGTCTGTCCTGAAATCTGCTTTCATTACAAAGCATGTTGACACCCATTCTCATTTAATCTACATAATAATCTACATAACAGTCCTTTAAAAGGCCTCGAAGGAGCACCGGTACCTTTTCTCCCACAGTTGTAGGGTGTCCTCAAGTGGACAAGTCTTGGCTTGGTGTCAGACCAGGCCCAGCCCTCCTTCCAAGGCCCTGCACCTCCCCCTTCAAGGATACCTCAATCCCCAATTCTCCATAAAGCTAAAGCTCCACAAAGCCTCAGCCTTTGCTGGAATCTAGCAGGTCCAGGCTCTCTCAGAGAATGTTCTACCTGCCCTCAGAAGCATCTACATGGCTGCGAGGCTCAGGGTCCTCCTCACACTCCCACCCCCACCCCCACACACTCAGGTTTCCCATGAGGGCAAAGAGAACCCCACCTGGAAGTCTGGGAACCCCATGTAAAAGAGCAGTCACTGTTTTAAGTATTTCGCATGTATTAGCTCTTTCTATTCTCAAAAAAGGCTCTAAGAAAGATACTATAAATTGTGCCTATTTTGCAGCTGAGAGCTGATGCACAGAGAGAAAGCTCATGCACAAATGAGAGCCCCTTCCTCTGGAAACCAAAGTCCACCTGAGCTGTTCCAAAGTTGCCAGGCATTGGGTCCTGAGACTTTCCTTCCAAAAATTCAAATTGTGGCATTTTGGACAAGGCCTTTTTCCTCCACCTCACTCCCAGATGGACTCACAGGGGAGGTGGGGGGATAGGGCAGGGCAACTAACAGCTGACCACTCCTTTTGGGCATGAAGCAGAGTAAAGAAAAAAATAGCCCTCCAGGCCTCACCCTCTTTTGGGACAGGGATCAAAGGCTGGGTGGGGACTCTGCAGGGGCCTGCCTCTGCAGAGGAAGTCAGAGCCACCCTCAGGGATGCTGGGTAGGACAAAACTAACTGCTCTGCCCAAACAGGTGGGGAGGGTCTTCAGGGTCTGAGTCCAGAAATACCAGGAACATTCCTGCAGCAGCTGATCCTGTAGACTAAGACAAAATCCCACCCCTCTGTGACCATTACATCTGCTGAGGTCCTGAGAACTCTTCTGAAAAGGAGCAGGACTGGCCAGGGTCACTCAGTCAGTTTTAACTTCTCAAGGGGCTATGGCCTCTTCACATTTCAGGCAGGCCTCTCCCCCAGAAAAATGCATGGAGTTGGCCTTCAGTTCCTGAGATTCCCCCACCTCCTACAGCCCCTCCAGAGCCACCATAGCCAGGGCACAATTATCTGATCCATTTGATAGGGGATATAGCTTTGCTAGGGTACTTCCCCTTATATTGCAGCTACCTCCATCGAACTGCCCTCCAGAATTGATTGGGCCAAGGGACAAAACCTGAGGGTCTGGTCAGGCCTGCCCACATGTGCAACCTGGCCTGGGCACATCCTCTGCGATTGCATATGCCCTCCCAAAAAAACCCTCTAGGTCCTGGTTCTGCATCCGAGGGAGAGAATGGCCCCAATGTGGCTTCTCCTGTAAAAAGGACTTGGTTTGGACTGACCTTCCCTTGGTATAAAGGGGACCCAGAGTGCAGGGAACTGCCTGGATATTATCACCATATTACACCATGCATTCCTTTCCTTAAGCGGGGGTCTGTTTTGGGGGGGTTGCATGTTTTAATAGATTTAGTCTAGGCATAAATCCTTTCTAAGGGTTGGACTATCCAAGGGCCAGAGTTACCTGACCGACCACCTTGCTCTCCCCACTCCTCCCACCCCTCCAATCCCCCCTGCAATGGGGTGCTACCCGCTCCGCATACTGTAAGAGCGAACCCCTCGCTGCGGCTTTCAGGGTGGCCCAACCTCAGGATCCCAGACTCCAATTTGGGTGGAGTCATTAGTCGGTGGGATCTCTTCTACAACTCTACGGGCCCTAAATGGCTCCCTGCCGGGCGCGGATCATTGTCTCTGTGTGCTCTCTGACCGTCTGTCTCTCGGTTTCCCGCTAAGGAGGCCGCAGCCCCTTCCCCTCTCCTCGCCCGATCTCGATCTCGCCCAGCCGGGAGGCGCGGTGGCGCGGGACAGCGGACAGAGGGGTGGGTCTCCCGCGTGTGGGGTGGGAGAACCGCCTCCACCCCCCTGCCCCGACCCGGGGCGAGGAAGTCCAACTGGTCGGGCAGGCTCAGCCCCTCCCTCCCGTGAACTGTAAAAACCTTTGTGTGGAGAGTTCTGGGGACTGAGTTTTACAGAGTCCCCCATGATCCGGACTAGTAACCCCCTGCTGTCGAGCTTCAGAGCGCCCTGTGAGGTACAGTCCCTCCCGTTGTGCAGCGGGAAAACTGACTCTCAGAGAGGTCAAGGAACTTGCTCAGAGTCACACAGCTGGGAAGTGGCCGAGCTGGGGTTTTAAGCCAAGTCGTCCGGCCTGTAACCCAAAGGCCAGACTCTCTCCTTCCGAAGTTAACCTTGCGCCCCCAGAACGGAGGACGTCGTTCCCTGACACCCAAACAACTGCGATGCCTTGGCTGTGATTGAAAGGCCCGGACAGGGGCCACCCCTCCCAGGTTTGTTGCACCAGTGCCGGGCGCGGTCCCCGCGGGCGGAGAGCGACTGGCAGGAGCCGGCCCGCGCCAGTTGTCGCTGGTATCGGAGGAGCAGAGCACTACGGAAGGGTGGCTAACCTCTCTAAGGAAGGGCCGCAGGGCGCCGCGACGTGGAGGGAGTGTGCGCTCCTGGCCCGGAAGCCTGGCGGTGACTATGTCAGGGTCGGTAGCGGCCGTCAGCGGCTTGTCGCCGCGAGGGAGCGCAGGAAGGATGTCAGCCCAGAACACAGGGCGCGGCTGGCCCAGGAACGGAGAGCGCGCACGGCCTGGGCCCCGGCCGGGCGTCTGTCCCTTCCGCTGTCCCCGGAGCCGCGTCAGGTACGGTCCGAAGGCCCCTGAGCGGGCCTTTCCAGCCTGGGAGCCGGTCGACCGCCCTGTCCTGTCCCCGCGGCCGCTTTCCGCGCCCTCCGACCCTCGTCGCCACGGTGACAAAGCGCAGCTCCCGAACTGCTGTCTTGGTGCGCCCCCCACTGCCGGTCGCCAGAGGCGGAAGTCGCGGCGCGTCCCAGCATCTGGCTGGCTCCCATCCCGCGACTCTGCCAGGGACAGCGGCTCAAATCTCCCATCCCCTGAGAGCAGCCGATCTTGACTCTGTAGGGAGTTCCACCCCATCTACGTGCGCGCCCTCAGAGCTGGATCCCCAGAGGGATGGGTGGTGTGTCGCCCCCTCTTAGCCTCGACTTCCCCAGACAGTTATTCACTGTGGGTGGAGGCGGGAAGTATCCAGCAGCTCTCCTGCGACACTACCCTCTGCCTCCCCCACCCCATCCTTTCAGAGGGTACGTGGAACCCCCTCTATACCCATCCACACAGACTTCAGTCAAGGCCTGGATGAGGAGGGTTGCATGGGTGGGAGAACCTTATAGATCCCCTTGGTCAGCCAGTATGTTCAATCATGCCACCAACACACCAACCATTCTATTTGTTGTGGCTCAGGAAGCCCACGCTCTGGGTAGCCCCCTGTCTCCGTAGCTATGGGGAGGGGGGACACTTTCTTGGGCCTCACTTACTTCTGAGTCCACTTATAGTAAGACAGCCTCCAAGCAACTCTTCTCAGATTCCCTATGATGTTGATTCCTGAAGTGTGGTTCCGTATCACCTGAACTCCTGATGTGGGGACCACACTTCAAGAACCATTGTCATAGGGTCGGGACAATTTCTGGGACCTATTGAATCAGAATCTCTAGGGATGAGTCCAGCAAAATGTCTTAGCAAGCCCTCCAAGTGGCTCTGACATCACTCAAGTTTAAGAACTATGCCCTACGGATTTCTAAGTTTCCATGATTCTCTACTCTGCCTGGAATGGCTTATTTAAACTGTACCTTTTAAAAAATCTCTAGTGCAGAGTTTTATGCATCTGTTACCCATATTTATTCACTCCTATTCTTCCCACTTTATCACCTCCGTATATCTCTTTCTGCACTAACTTATTACCTAATGGTGTTATTATCTAATTTAGCTCCTAGCTCATCCTCTCATTCATCCACTGCCTAAGGACTTGGAACCCCCCCTCCCCCCACTCAGTGGGTGATTAGCACTTCTGCAGTTGTGGGAAACTTGTCCTATCCAGAGATCTCTCTCACAAAAGGAGACCAGAAGCCTTGAGATGTGATTGGCTTGCTGGCTCCAGAGTGGAGAAGAGCAGATCTTGTATATATGGATACCATGTCTGGGCACCCCTCTCCCATCCCGCTGGAGAACAGATAGAATTGCAATAAAAAGCCTTGGGGGCCGAGCGCTGTAGCTCACGCCTGTAATCCTAGCTCTTGGGAGGCTGAGGCGGGCGGATTGCTCAAGGTCAGGAGTTCAAAACCAGCCTGAGCAAGAGCGAGACCCCGTCTCTACTATAAATAGAAAGAAATTAATTGGCCAACTGATATATATATAAAAAATTAGCCGGGCATAGTGGTGCATGCCTGTAGTCCCAGCTACTCGGGAGGCTGAGGCAGAAGGATCACTGGAGCCCAGGAGTTTGAGGTTGCTGTGAGCTAGGCTGACGCCACGGCACTCACTCTAGCCTGGGCAACAAAGCGAGACTCTGTCTCAAAAAAAAAAAAAAAAAAAAAAAAAAAAAGCCTTGGGAATGACTGGGGACCAAGAAAGGTGAGGCACAGAAACAGGTTTTCTATGTGCCCTCAAGGACTATGGGCAAGGGGGGTTCTGCCAGCACCTCCTTCCTGCACCATCTTAGGCTAGAATTATACAAGTACTTTGGTTGGGGGCATGGATATCCCAAGATGGTGGTTTAGGGACATTCTGTGGCTGCTTAAAAGCAAACAGCTTTAGTAGGACCCAAAAAGGCCTGAGCCATGTAGCTATAGATATAGATGCTTTTTCATTGAGTCAGAGTTTTCTAGTATCAGACATACTCTGGGATACTAATTAATAAATTAAGGTTTTAGCAAATATTATAAATAAGGCAGGATGGGACCAAGGTGCCACCAAGAACACCCAAGAATCATACCCAATACCCAAGGATAAAGATACCTATAAATGTCATCTGCACACTGGTTACTATTCTAAATGCTTTGCATGTATGATTATGTCATTTATTTCTCACAACTCCAGGATGTAACTATAATTATCATCCCCATTCTACAGATAGAAAACTAAGTGGAGGAAGGGTTAAAGATCACACGGCCTATTAGTGGCAGAGATGGGATTGGAATCCCAGCAGTTTGATGCCAGGCTCCTACTCACTGGGCTCAATCCCTGCCTAGGGAAGCACTGTGATCTCAAAGGATTGATTTCATTCTCAAAGGTGGCTGAACTAGTTGAAGCCCTAGAAGAATACTAGACCATCACGAGGGATTACTACTCGTAGTATTAACAATAATTAACAGGCAGATAGCCTTTTCTTGTCCAGGTAACTTTTCACACCCACTGTCCCGTTCAATGCAATAGTCCTGTGAAATGGAAAGAGCAGCTATTTTATAATTCTTACTTTACAGGGAGGAAACAGGATCAGAGAGATGAAGTGTCTCCCCTGAGGTCACTCAGATGATGAATGGCAAATTAAGGAACACTGTTATTCCTTTTGACTTCTTTGTTTTGGTTCTCATTTTTCTTTCATTCTCACTTCAGATACATATTTACAGATCATCATATTAATCTTTAACATCCATCTATTAGTTTAGACTGTTCAGAAGGACTTCCCTGTCCAGCATTTTGTCTGTTCCTCTCCAGATCCCTAATTTTGTGGAGAATTCTATAGAAGAAATGAATTATGCTTAATCCCTGCCCCATCCATAAAGCCTGGCAATACTGACATGCACAAAGAAAAGGCAGAAAGTTCCAAAATGCTATCAAAAACATATAATTAAATATAACATAATGTACCGTTAATGCAAGTTTTTATTGTAATGGACTTAAAGTTGTCGCTTAACTTCTATCATTGGCAATATGTCAACTTTGAATGTTTTCCTAATTATTCTGGAGTCAGCCTTACCGTTCTTGGAAAGAATTAGAAGAGGGGAAAAAAAAAGGTCACTTTCAAAAATAGTCATGGAAAGAGCCAAAGAAACCAGGATCCAGGATTTAACTCTGTCCTGCTATTAGGGCCTGGGGAAGGGGTTGGAGCACTTTTACAAGTAGAAATGGCCAGGTCATGATTTTAGTCCTAGATATGGCCCTTCATCAACTTGTCATTAACTCCAAAAATTGGCCACTTTCCCTTTTATTGGAACTGTCCTTCCATTACAACCCTCATCTTTTCTTAAGGCAAGTAATGGGAAAAGAAAAGCCCGCGTGCTCTGGCTCTAAGCTAAGGATATGATTTGCACACTCTCATTTAGCCTCACAACAACCCTCGGAGGGAGGTATGAGTCCATTTGACAAATGAGGAACTGAAGCACAAAGAAGTTAAACAACTTGCCTGTCCTCATGCAGATAGTAAATGGAAGAGCCAATGAAAAACCCCTACTTGTAAATACCAGAGTTTACTTCCAATAGCCATGAATCCTCTTTCTCTAAGCATATACATTGTGAGATCTTCTGATCCAGCAGGGGAGAAGCAGCAAGGAGCTGGTGTGAGGTGGAGTGAGGCCTGGATGGAGTCCAGGAGGGAGAGAGACAGATCCCAGAGACCTTTGGGAAGATGGAAGCTGGTCTGTAACAGCAATGAGAACAGAATTGGTGGTGGACCAGTGCTCTCAAACTTGCCCAGCCAAGATTTCTGGTACTTCAAAGAGAGTTGGTGACATGGAAAGAGCATGCGCTTGGAAGACAAACACACCTGAGCTTGAACCCCAGTTCTGGCACTTACTCTTTAGTGACCTTAGGCAGACCAAAGCTGCAGGATGTCAGATCTAAGATGCGGCTCTCAGAAGGATAATGCAAGTCCTGCCACTAGGAGCTTTTCTGAAGATTTAATGAAATGACAAATGGAAAGGGCCTTGCATGGTGTCGGGCCTACAGTGGGTACCCCATAAATGTAAGTGCCAGCTGGTCCCTCTGTCCCACCTTGGCAGTGCCCCTACCTCACTCTACTATGTCTGTGATTCTCTTTCTCAATTGTACTCTTGGTGAGTGAGAAGCAGCAGTGAAGGTGAAGTGAGGGTGAATGATACTCAGGGAACTACATCATATGTTTGTGTCCTTTCTCCCTAAATTGTGGCTAACATATACCCAGAAAGAAATAACTACATAGCAAAAGTAAGGTCCATTCATGCATTTGTTGATGATCAATAAATGTAGAGGTGGTAACCGTGAAATGGAAATAAAGAATTATCTGGCTGCCATCTTTGCAGTACTGCAGTAAATGGCATCCAGGATCCTGTGTCCTTTCTGCAAAGGATATTCACTGGGATCTGGAATAGTGAGAAGAAAATCAAAACATGCCTAGTGTGATAATGGAACGTTCCCTTCATGGTAGACTAAAGGCAGAGGCAGATAATCCATAAATAATATGGTACTGCTGGGCACAGTGGCTCACACCTGTAATCCTACCACTCTGGGAGGGCAAGGTGGGAGGATTGCTTGAGGCCAGGAGTTTGAGACCAGGCTGAGCAAGAGCCAAGTGTGCACACCTGTAGTGCACACACCTATACCAGCTACTCAGCAGGCTGAGGCTGGAAAATCGCTTGAGCCCAGGAATTTGAGGTTGCAGTGAGCTATGAAGACACCACTGCACTCTAGCCCAGGCAACAGAGTGAGACTCTGTCTCAAAAAACCATTAATAATAGTAATAATGATAGGGTACGATCACTGCCCTCTTAACTACAGTGGCAATTTAGAATAATGGTTAAGTGCACAGACTCAAATTAGACTGCTTGGGATCTAATTCCAGCTCTGCCACACACTATACTAGCTGTGTGATGTTTGGTAAGTTACTTACATTCTTCAAGCCTCAGCCTCCTCATCTGTGAAATGGGCCATATGAGGATAAAATAAGTTAGTACATAAAGCGCTTAGAAGAATATATACCACACAGTAAGCCTCAGTAAGTGTTAGCTATTACTTTGCGGTATGTTACTTCCCTGAATGTGAGCCTAAGGCAATTCCAGGAGCAAATACACCAAGGGCAGGCACTCATTCAGAGCCAAAAAGACCTGGACTTTAATACTGGCTTTACCACTAGTGAGCTTGGACAAGTCCCTTAACCTTCAGGAGCTCTGTTTCCTCCCCTGTAAAATGGAGGTGAATAATAGCTGCCTTGCCTTCTTCACATAGTTATTGACCCAAATAGAGCGCTATGGCCTGTCATTTCAGCTTTTAATCTTTGGACTTGTGAAGGTTTTCTTCTGCTTATTAAGGAGTACGCCCTTCTGGGAGGATCCGTGTTTTAAGTCATTACCTGCTCGGGCCTTAGTGATCCATTAACTGTTTACCAGTGTCATGGGAATGGGTGAGAGGAGGCCTGGAGTACAGGAGTGGAGACAGGGTGGAGCAGATGAGGAAAGCAAGAGATGGGTGGACTTCCAAGATGGCTCACTTCATCACATGGTTGCCAGAGGAGAATCCTGCCCAGTGCCCTACAGCACTGTCACTAGTGTGATGCTGCAGACATTGTAACTATTCCCACCAGTCTGTTTTTTATTTTGATGGACGAGACAAAAAATTGGTGGCGTGAGACTTTCTTTTGTATCTGTGGGAAGTGAATGTCTAAGAAATGAAAGAGGGAAGCCATATTGGGCATTGTTTTCAGTGGAATGTTGTGAGATGGAGGGAATGCATTATGAAGATTTCTCCTTTCTGGAGAAATTTGGGAAGCAAATTTCTCTTTGATCCCTTCTCACCAGCTTCCGCTCCTAACTTCTCATCCCTAAGCCCAGCAGAAGGTTCAAGTGTTATTTACCTTCCTAGTGAAGGTTCAAGAAGTCATCAAACAATTATTTCCTTTAACTCAATCTAAATAGCATTTAAGGCCAGGAGAGATGGCTCCTGTTTGTCATCCCAATACTTTGGGAGGCCAAGGAAGGATGATCGCTTGAGGACAGGAGTTCAACACCAGCCTGGGCAACATAGTGAGACTCCTGTCTCTATGGAAGATAAAAACTATTAGGTGGGCATCCTGGCACACACCTGTAGTCCCATGTATTTGGGAGGCTGAGACAGGAGGATCACTTAAACCCAAGAGTTGGAGTTGGAGGTTGCAGTGAGGTATGATTGTACCAATGCTCTCCAGCCTGGCTGACAGAGCAAGGCCCTGTCTCTAAATAAATAAATACAATTTACTGAGGCCCCACTGTGTGTTCTACACTGTGCTAGTCACTTGATTGCACAGTTAACTGTGACGCACAGGTGTCTCCCCTTCCATTATAATAAAAGAACTTCTAATCCCCATCTGTGCACATGGCTTCCAAGTCTAAAGACCTCTTTCCCCTGCCTCACTTGCAACTGGGGTGGCCTTGGGACTAAATTCCAGCCCAATGGAATGTCAGCAGAAATGTCCTGTGGCAGTTTCCAGGCACATTCCTTAAAAGACAGAAATGTATAGGCTCTTTTTATTTTTATTTATTTATTTATTTATTTATTTATTTTTTGAGACAGAGTCTCACTTTGTTGCCCAGGCTAGAGTGAGTGTCGTGGTGTCAGCCTAGCTCACAGCAACCTCAATCTCCTGGGCCCAAGCAATCCTCCTGCCTCAGCCTGCCGAGTAGCTGGAACTACAGGCATGCGCCACCATGTCCGGCTAGTTTTTTCTATATAGATTAGTTGGCCAATTAATTTCTTTCTATTTATAGTAGAGACGGGGTCTCGTTCTTGCTCAGGCTAGTTTCGAACTCCTGACCTTGAGCAATCCGCCTGCCTCGGCCTCCCAGAGTGCTAGGATTACAGCCGTGAGCCACCAAGCCCAGCCTGTATGAGCTCTTTGCATGGTTTTTCTTATCATTCCGGCTGTTCTGCGTGCCTACTGAGAATCTGGGCCTACACAAGGGACAGCAACAAGGTAGATGCAGCACGGCTCTTTGACATAATTAAGCACCACACCAACTCTGGACCCCCTACCCAGACTTTTTGGTGAGAAACGGTAAATTTTTACCAGTTTTAAGCCCTGATTATTTTAGTTTTTCTGAGACTGGAAGCCAGAGCTACTCTTCACTAGCACAATATCTAAGAGCAAGTTCTTGGCCTATGGGTGATGAGAATATAGTATGTCTGCGCTGTACTCACCTTGCAAACAAATAGGTAAAGAGAACAGAGCCAGAAGGACCAAAGTCCTATATGAGAATGGGAAATGAGAAAGCATGCTTCCTAAATGAGAGAGAGACAGAGACAGAGACAGAGAGACAGAGAGAGAGAGAAGAAAATGTAAATTTCCCAAGTCTTTCTGAGTGGTGATAAAGGGATGTGTGTGTGTGTTTGTATGTAATATTTTTCACTGACAATTTATACATCTTCATACGACTTTAGGCTGTGGGCTACAATAAACATTTTTTCAAGCAGGCAGCGGAACCAAACAGAGTAAGTTGCCAACCAGCAACCCAATTATTTTCATATATACAAGAGATTTAAAAAGAAACAATTTTACCTGCACAGTTATAACATTTAAGTGAGATATTGGGGAGGGGTTGTGAAGAGGACAAATGATAAGTTTTTCTGGAGAGAGAATGAGAACGAACAAGCCCTTCTTGGGAAACCAATTGAGAAAAGCAGCCAACTCTTCTATTTCTGCTCCCAATTTGCTGTAAGACCTTAAGTGAGCTATTAAACATCTTGGACCTTATTAAAACGAGGTGATAATTTCATATAGAGTGGGTATTACTAAGCCTTCTTGATTTCAAATCCAAATTGAGCCATAGAAACTGTAGCTTTTGTAAGCTGTTCCCTCACTGCCGGGGAGGTAAGAAGACATGTCTGGAGAGCTAATGCAGTTACAGATAGATATTCCATATGCTAACTTAACATAAATGCCTCAAACCTTCATTTCCTAGATGGAGAAACACCAGGATCTATAAGCTTGTTCTACATGCTTTAGTCTTGGGTGAGAAATGCTCCGAAGTAAAATAAGAAGCCATTTCAGAAGTATTTCTCCTTTCCCACACCAGTTGTTATACCCAGCAACTCATTTCCCACCCACTGTGCTTCCTTGTACTGTTTTTAAGATAGGCAGTCTCCACCCCTGTGAGCCCTCTGCTAGTCTAACCAATTCTTTTCTGGCTCCCAAGTGAGAAATGGGGGTCAGGACTCAGAACTGTGACAGGGCTGGCCAAGTGACATGTCTATTACTTTTATGGTCTCCATGTACCCTTGGAGGTGGCAAGTTTGAAGGTTTGAGAAAATTCCCCTGATAGCTAGATGAACTGATTTCCAGTGGGGTCAGATTAGTGCTTTCAAATACAATTGCTGCAATACTGGTGAAGTCAAGTTTTACATTATGCATGAGGATGAGGAATAGCTGTCCACAGTTTGCTGCTGTTGTTTCTTAGACAAAAAACCTGCATCTGAAAGCTAAAAGCAAGACACACGCCAACCCGCACAGATTCCCTCCATTCTACAGGTGTAGACAGAGGCAATGGGAGCTTGCTTGGTCTGACTAATGACTAGGAGTTGGGTCAAAGCCCAAGAGCTCAGGTTGGGGTCATGTGCAACATCTTTGGTCACTGGCTGTGTTTTACTGAGGCCTGTACACAGTCAGGAGAATGGGCCAATGGTCAGGAATGTGGGTTCTAGGCCTGGTCTGGCTGGGTGACCCAGAAATCACTATCCTCCTCTGAGCCCCCATTGGTGAAGAGAATACCAATCCCAACTCTGCCACACACTGGGTAACCTTGGGTAATTCACAGCATCAAATATCAGGGAAAGGGAAAGGGATTTGTTATTCAGGGAGCCCCCACCATGGCATTCTGTGACTCCAACAGGGGACACACATCAATGCCTATAGGGGTAGGCTGGTACTAGAAATGAGAGTAATGGCCTTGGTCACATTTGGGAATTGAGAAGACTGGGATGACAGAATCTCAGCTCCAGCTGATGGCGTTGCCAGATATTTCATTTTCAAGGGTTTTAGACATTGGTAACTAACTTGAATTGTTATGAAATCCTGTACTGGCCAAACAATGACTCTAGGCCTGAAGTGGCCTGCTAGGCCAATTGGAGACTTCTGCAGTGCACTGACCCAAGAACTACGACGGACTACGTGGGAACCTGAGGAGCAGTGTCCCCCACGTGGAGGTCACTGCATCCTGGCCAGGGCGCTCGGGCTCACGGATGATCTGAGATCCTCAGCCCCACTGCAACCACCCTGGCCTTGGTCTCTCCAGCGTCCTCTGCGTTGCTGAGGAGATCTACCTGGGACCGGGCCTGTTCTCTACACACAGGTGGGGGCCGACGGGAACTGAACCATTGGGGCCCTCAAGCATCCCCCGCGGGTCCCGCTAAACCCAGGACACCGAGCAGCGCCAGTCACCTGAGGCTGGGGGCCAGGGCAGCGCCAAGGGACTGTCCAAGCTGGCGGCAGGGTCTGCTGCAGCCTCCGGTTTAGGGACGCGGCTCCCTCGGAGGGGAGGAAGCCGAGGCCCCGGCGGGACCCGGGAGCGCGCATGCTTGGCGGCGGCTCTTCGGGTTGCAAACTCCTGGCCCGGGGCAGGTGCTGGGTGGCGCGGCGCGGACGGCTCCGGGTGCGCGACGGCCGAGCCCGCCCAGGAAACTCCGGGGCGCGCGCGGCTTCCCGGCGGCGGGCGGGCCACTTGCGTCGCAGGCGGGACCGCGGCAGGGCCCCGGGCCTGCGCCGCAGGGAGGGAGCTCCCTAAAGCGAACGGTTCCTACTGGTGGGGAGGAAACTTGACCCTCTAGGAGCCGTGGGCTGGTGTCTGAGCCCACTCCTGCCTGGGGTTAAAAATGGGCTCTCCTTGGGCTGGGAGACACTCCGACTCCGGGCGAGGCTCCTCTGAGTCGTGGGGAGCCCGGTGACACCCGGACCCGCAGGATCCCCTCGGCGGCCCGCCCCTCCCCTCACACCCACACCCGTGCTCCCGGAGGGGGCGTTCCTTCCAGAGCCCCTCGCCTATTCCAGGCAGCCCTGCACGGAGGCGAAGCTCGGCCAAGGTCAATTAAAGCAGCTCATTTTCAACATGATTCACTTTGTGTAAAGGGACTTTGAAGAGGGACCGCAGCGTGCAAGGACACCGTCACCTCACGCCATGGGTGAAACGTTTAAAAACAAAACATACAACCACGAGTAAGATGTGCAACGTTTGGGGGATGGACACGCTTGAAGCTCTTACTCGAGGGGGGAGGGGGCATGGGCAATATAAGTAACCTTAACACTTGTACCCCATAATACGCTAAAATAAAATAAATAAATAAAAACAAAACAAACAGACAAAACCTTTTTGGAGGCAGTTTTGACGTTCAGGAATTTACAGTTATTATTCAATTTGTCCTCGAAATGTCACTTCTGGAAATTTTTTCCTACACAATGCATTCAAGGATGCTGACTACATAATTTTAGTGATAATGAAAAAGTAGAAATAGCCTGACAGTCTCTCCATGTATAAATAAAATCAAGGCTAAATAAAATCATGAGCATACATATAAAATAATTCTCTCTATACAAAGAAGATCTGTGTGTACACAGAAAAACAAAGTCTAAGTTTGCATGAAGTGAAAAAGAGTAAGTTGCAAAAGGTAGTTTGTATAATGATTCCATATTTGTAAAAACACAGGAGGAAACTGTAACTAAACGTCCGCAACTAATCAGATATGATTAGTGACTTCATTTCATGGACGATTGTATAAGCAATATATGTATATTTTATATGCACACATGTCTGGAGGAATATACATCCAGCTGTTATTTTGGGGTGATGGGGGCATATGGGGATTAACTTGCCATATCATATGTTTTTTTCAAAATTTGACCTTAAGTGAGCATGCATTAGTTTTGTTTTGTTTTGTTTTTGTTTTGAGACTGGAGTCTCAGTCTGTCGCTGGGGCTAGAGTGCAGTGGCATCATGATAGCTCATTGTAACCTCAAACTCCTGGGCTCAAGTGATCCCCCTGCCTCAGCCTCCCAAAGTGCTAGGATTACAGGAGTGAGCCACCTCTCCCAACCAGTTTTGTATTTCTGCTTGACCAAAAAAAAAATTTTAAAAATCATACCCCTTCCCCATCTCAAGGCAACCAGATTGTTATCAAACTGTTATCACTTGCCCACTTCCCTCTGATCTTTTCATTACTATGTTAATTTTCCCTTCAACCTCTTCTCTTCCCTGTACAGTAACCAAGAAACAAACCTACGTTCCTTTAATTTAAACTGACAAATTGTTTGGTTTGTTTGTTTTTTGTTTTTTTTTTTGAGACAGAGTCTCACTTTGTTGCCTGGGCTAGAGTGCCGTGGTGTCAGCCCTAGCTCACAACAACCTCAAATATCCGGGCTCAAGAGATCCTCCTGCCTCAGCCTCCCGAGTAGCTGGGACTACAGGCATGTGCCACCATGCCCAGCTAATTTTTTCTATATATTTTTAGTTGGCCAATGAATTTCTTTCTATTTTTAGTAGAGATGGTCTCGCTCTTGCTCAGGCTGGTTTTGAACTCCTGACCTTGAGCAATCTCCTCCTGCCAGTCTCCTCCTGCCTCTGCCTCAGACTCCCAGAGAGCTAGGATTACAGTGTGAGCCACCACACCTGCCCGGCCAAATTGCCTGTTTTTTACATGCAAATAGTTTCAAGTTGTTTAAATCAAAAGAATGAAAGAAGTGAAAAATATTACTTCCACTTAATCTATTCTTACAATTTAAATGAAAAGATTAGGTACAATGTTTTTTGGCCCTTGGAAGCACTGCAAGTTGTAATCCATTACTTCTCAAGTTCTGTGTAGATATGGCCTGTTTTTTCCTCTCAGCGCACACATAAACTCAATGCAGCAGACCAAAAGAATGGATCTTTAAAACATAATTTTTCCATTCAATGCGGGAAGACTTCATACTTCATGAAAGATACCATTGGGAAAGTGAAGAGGGACAGGAAAGGGGATGAGAAGGGCACTCTTGGCTGAAGGAAGGACACTGGGAATGAGGTTGGGGGAGACGGATTTGACTTGGAACGTGGTCTGTGATTCTGGGATGGTTTTAATCAGTCTGAGTTTTGTCCCAAAAACTTGAGCTCAGTTCATAGTCTGGGAAATGAGCCTATGCTGCACTTCAAACATACAGAAATGAAGAGGTTGTCTGGCATTTTTAAATATCCATATATAAAAATGGCACCCAGCAGCAATAAATGGAAACAAACTACCCCCATCAAGATATCCAGTATGGTTCTTATTTACTCATAAACAACATCATGTTTTGGTTTTTTTTTTTTATCAAAATCCCAGAATGTTTCAGCCTCATACACCCACACAACTGAACTCCAGATATTTGCCCCAGACCCTGACATCCCTTTCCTCCTTTTTATATGCATTAATAGTATCAGGGTAAAATGCAGGTGGTCTGGAACAAACTACCTGGATTCAAATCCTGACTCTGCCATATTATGAGCTTATAACTGTGATCAAGGTATTTAAACTATCTGTGCTTCAAGTTCATCATCTCAAAAATGAAGATACCAACATTACTCATTTTACCATGTGTTGTACAGAAAGCCTTTAGAATGGTGCTTGGCATACACTAAGAGTTTAATGAAAGTTAGCCAAAATTACTATTTACTCTTTTACAGTCCCCCAAAAGCTTATCCTTCCCAACAATCTTCCCTCCTTAAGAAATTACCACCCCCACTTTCTCCAAATTTCTTTCCTTCCATTCCCTTATTTGATGGGGATTCTAAGGGCAGCTCCTCACCAGCAGCACCTACCCCTTTGTCTTCTCCCTCCTACCCACTGGAAGGTACCAGAGTTGAAAGAACACCGAATGGGAAACCTGGATTCTGTTCTTTCTCTCATCCTTTCTGGTTTTAGAAACAACTTTATTGATGTATATTTCATATGTCATAACATTTACTCATTTCTGGTGCAGAAAACAATGCTTTTTAGTAGTTTTACCAAGTGATACACTATATATAAATTCATGTTAGAACATTTTCATCACCCCCTCCCATAAGATCCACAGGCTCTTTTACAGTTAATCTCCCCTCCCACCTCCAGCTTGAGACTACCACTAATTTACTTTCTGTCTCTATAAATTTACTTTTTTCTGGACATTTTAGATAGGTGGAATCACACAATCTCTTGTGTCTGACTTATTTTACTTAGCGTAATATGTTTGAGGTTCATCCACAATGTAACATGTGTCGGTAGTTCAAAACTTTGTTTTCTCACCTACAAAATCAGAATAATTTTTTCTTCCATGTCTAAGAGAATCACATTATATCATAATATTGATAATATATAATTAAAGCTAACTATTGTTGCTTCTACTTTACTTTAGGCACTGAGCTAAGGACTTTATTTGCATCATAGAACTTACACTTCACAATAGCCTATGGGTGATATGTTGCATCCATTTTCACATTGAGGAAACTAAAGTTTAGAAATACAGTCTTGCCCAATGTCACAAAGCTAGTAGGTGGCAGAGTGGGAACTCAAATATAGGTCCAGAGACAAAGCTAGAGTCACCTTGCACTTCAAAATTAACAAAGGCTCTTTGCAGTCCATCATCACAAAAACAAACAAAACCAGGGAAAGTTTTTGTATTAACCCTGCTAAACAGATGGAGAAATGGCAAGTGCTTCGTCAACTGTAAATCTCCACTCATAAGTATGGAATTGTTACTCCATAATTTTCTCCATACCTAATGCTGCCCCTGTTCTGAGAACACCTGTCTCCCTTGAGAAAGAGCTGGTGACCTGAAGGACTCAGTCTCTGTTGGATTAGGGTTCTGATTTCTGAAGAGATTGCTCTGGGGACTGTCCTGGTGCAGCCTAGGAAGGGAGGCTGAACCTTTATCCAATCACCCTGACGGGGGATGAACGTGTAGGGAAAAAACTTCTTAGGGATCTACGCCTCCTACTGTTAATTTTTAGGTGGAAACTCATCACAGCACACTATAACAAATAGGCAGACCCTTCCAACCTACCACCCAGTGGGACTTTAGGGGACTGTTCAGTAGGAAAATTCTGTTTGCACAGGCAGAAACATTTTTCTCTAAGGCCACCTATGAGAACTCTTCAGTTATTTAAAGTAGTGAAAACTTCTTGGGGTTTCAGGATGAGTCACAGGCCTCACATTTCTTTCAACAGGTCTTCCAGAGACATTCACCTTCAAATATGTGTATTATTATGAGTGTATGAATGACATTTGTATTAGTAATCATAAATACAACAAGCCACATGCTTAATGTGTCCTATTACTTCTGAAATACACCCAAGACACCCTCATTAGTCACAGGAGGAAGGGTGCTCAGAGTGAAGGCCAGCCCCCTCATTCCATGGAGGAGGTCCTAGGTGTTCAGTGACAGGGTGGAGGTGAGAACCCAGGTCTCCAGTCCCTTGAAAAGCCCAGGAGAAGCAAATACACAGATAAATCCCATCCCAGATCAACATCGGATAATGTAGAGACAATGAGGCCTCTTACTGATATTAATGGGTGGTGTGCGATGCCACGGATACTGCCAATAAATTTCACAGCATCACTAATTCGTTGAATGAAAATAAATATCTGTTGGTGTCAGATGTCTTAGGACCTATGCACTTTTTTGTACATAGTGTTTCAATAAGATTATCCAAACAGACATAATTAAAACTAATATTTTAGAATGGAAAACGGCTAGCACAGTGCCTGTCATATAGGATGCGGACGTTAAATATGTGTTCATTGAGTAAATAATCTCATTTGACCCTATCCTCCGGGACAAGCAAGCACTGTGGTTATTATAAAATTGCTTCGCAGACTTAGAAGTTCCATGACGGCCCAGGGTCACGCTGCTGATTAAGTCGCAGAGCGGGAAGCCGAGGGGCGCTGGCGCAAAGCCCGCGGGTCCCCCGCCGGAAGCGCGTGGGTCGCGCTTTCCACGCCGGGGCGCCGGCGGCCGGGCTGCCGCGTCCGCGGGCGAACAGGGCGGAGAGGCCAGACGGGCCGCAGTCGGCCCCGCAAACCCGCAGCCCTGAGCGGGCTCCGAGGACGCGGCCAGGTCCGGAGGAGGCCTCGCCGCGCCTGGGCCCGCGGGGTCCCCGCCAGCCCCCTGGCCGCGGCTCCTTGGGGCTCCGGCGTCTCGCGGTGGCTTGCGGGGCCCCGCCCGCCCGGCTGCGCCCTGGCGTCCTGCCCGCCACCCGGCGCCTTCCCTGCGCCCTGGGGCTCCTTCCCAGAGCGACTGTGCCCTCTGACTCGCCCCGGGGGCGAGGGGGGGTAATTTCTCATCGCTCTTGGATATCCTCTACCGCTGCACTGAGGGTGGCAGAGGGGAAATACAGAAATGTTAAGAACACTACAGCTTTTTCTTACGCAGACCTGCTTACAAACCAGCAAAGCCACAAACCAAAGCTACCCCCCCCTCCCAACAGGCTCCCCTTTACCCGGACTTTAACTGCAGCTGCTCGGCTTCCGACCCGGTTCAGAGTAGCTGAGACTGGGGCTCTCAGCCGCCCAGCCCTGGGACCTCCCACAAGTCCCTGACCCTCTAGAGCCTGTTTCCTCGTCTGTAAAATTGGGATAACACCAGTACCCAACAGGTAGGGATGTTGTGAAGGTTCGATGAGACCATCCCTACAAGGTACAGCATCTGGCACTTAGTAGGTGCCAGACAATACTCCCTCCACCCTGCCTCCATCTCTGGCCAAACTGCCAGTGCCTGTTCCCAACATCCTCCTTGCACCTCTACCTGGGACAGTCCCCTCTCTCTGCCTGCCCAGGTCAGCACCCCAGATGCCCACACCCCACACTCCTTAGCACACTGTGATCCTGCTCCATCCTGGGTGCTTATCTCAGCCCTCAGTGCAATCATTTTTGTGGCTGTGTCGCCCCATCTTTCTCACACACAAACCCACCTATATATGCACACACTTACAGACTGCTAAGGCTACTTGAGGGTAAGGACCACAGTGCTCATCTTAAAAGCCAGGTGGTGCCTAGCACCAGGCCTTGCTGACTCAATAAATGTCTACTCCGAGGAGGCTGTGGGCTGTGGACAGAGAAGGCCGGCTCCACCCCCGCAGCCCCTCCCCCATCCCTGCAGCTGGTGGTGCTAAAGAGTGAGCCTCCCCCCCCCAACTCAGAGGCCATATTCACCCTAGCCGTGGTGACAGGTTGATGACTCCTATAACAGGCCCCTTTCCTCTTCTGGGGGTTCCTGCCCGTATGGAGCCTGGTGGAGGGGCCACCAGCAGGGCCGGAAATCTGGGGAGAATGTCTCTGGCTGCCACTGATTTCTGTTCCTAGAACTGATGTTTTTCTACAATTACAACCTTCCCTCCTTCATTATGTCCCTCATGTTCCCGAGGTAGTAAATACCCAGGATATACATTTCCCATAACTTATTAATACTTTCAATTATCAGAAAAGCTTCTATTAATGGACCCACTCCTGACAGGGAATCTGGCCCTGAGGCTTCTAGAGCAGTGGCTGCATGCTCAGCACAAAGAGGCCCACTTCCCCAACGGCTGTGCTCTGGGCCACTGTCCCTACCCAGCACATTAACAAGAGGCAGCAGAAATTTGTGGCTGAAAATACGGACCCTGGATCCAATGCCTGGGTTCCATCCTTGTGTTGCCCCTTACTAGTTGGATGACCTTGGGCAAGTGACTCAACCTGTCTAGGCCTCTGTTTCCCCATCTGTGAAATGGAAATAATTATAATAGCTACTGGAATTATTAGGTGGATTAAATGAGTTAAAATTTGTAAAGTGATTAACACTCTATAAGCACACAACCAGTGATTTTTGTCAAATACCTAAAGTTTAATGCATCTGGAGACTCTGATTTCTAAATGTACCTACCCTTAAATGGCTATACCCCATTCTAAAGGTGATATATATATATATATATATATATATATATATATATATATATATCTCACAACTTAACCCTATTGTTATTATTGATATTCAAGCCTGATAGACCTGTCCTTGTGATTAATCAGTTTCTCTTAATTGTTACCATTCTTCATTTGTGTTATATATGGACATATCCTGGAATGAAAAGAAAAGAGCAAAAACAATCTGGTAGAGATGGCTGGATTATGGTAAAATGCTTATTTTTAAAATTGTTTTCCATCAGCATTATAGTAGTAATGCCAAGTGTTCAATAAATTATGTCAAGCTCATACTTTCCTCGACCTAGGTTTCCAGAAAGCCTAGGTGAGAAGAGGTTGCTCAGAGTCAGGTTGGCTGGGTCTCAGAGCTGGAGTGAAGTGATGGGTACAGGTCTGTAGGACCACTTACTGGATAAGAATTTGCCTAACAGCACCCCAGAGACTACCTCTCACCCCAACACATTTAGTAGGTTTTCTATTCCCTGATAATGTCAACACCACAGGTTTCACAAAAGTCCAGCCATTTCCCACTTCAAGGCCAAGCATGCCAAGGAAAGCACTTTCAAAGCTGCAGGAAAAGCTAAGGCCTGGATTTTCCTCCCCCAGCATTTATCCTAAACAGACAGACATACACACACACTTTTATCTTAGATTCAGTGTGTCTAAAGGGTTAGACTGTATGCCCTGGAAGCTTCGTGCTTGCTCATAAGGCTTAATAAAGGAGTTGCAATGGAGATTTGAGACTGGCCTGAGAAGATACTCATGCTCTGGCTGGCTGCAGAGGCCCAACGAAGGAGAGGGAGTACCATCCTGCTCCCCTCCTTCTCTGAAACCCTGCAAAGATCATTTCAAGGAAATCACTTCACTTTTTTCCCCAGAAATGCCTGCCTCCAAGAGGCCTGAACTGGTGCTTCTGGGCTTCCTCAGGGGACATTTGGCAATGTCTGGTGGAATTTTTGCTTGTCACTGCCAGGGTAAGTGCTACTGGCATCTAGAAAGTAGAAGCCAGAGATACTAGTAAATATCCTACAATGCATAGGACAGCCTCCATAGCAAAAGACTAATTATCTGGCCCCAAATGTCAACACAGTGGAGGTTTGTGAAATTCTGGCCTACAGCAAACCACTAATGGCTTGGAGGAAGCATTCCCTCAGAACTCCTCCAGATGCTTAAGCAGGGAGCCCAAGAGAACACTTACTTTGTCAAGTCCCAAACTAAGAATGGGGAGGTGCCAGCGGATTCCTTTCTCCTTCTGCTTTGCATCTAGAACACAAACCCTTGGCATCTGAAAAGATTAAATAAAATCCATCATTCCCAGCCCCTCAGGCTACATGACCCTGCCCCTCATATCCTATTTCCCTACTGCATCCCCTCGCTCTTGGAGCACAGTTGGAAATTCGAATTGCAATCTTTACTGTCCAGCCCTCAAAGGCTCAGCCTGCTTCCTCTCCCAGGGACAAAGTCTCCTCAACGTCCTGCCTCCCTTTGAGATGAATTCCCAACCCTGCCTTTCACCAACTGTAAGTTTTTCTTCCCCATCTTCCTCTACCCCTCCTTCTCTTTCTAATTAAGCTACATCCAGGGTGTTGGGAGGGAGGGGGAAAGGATTGTGAAGACTTCCGTGCTGCAGGTTCTATGGGCCCACAGCCTCATGTTTTTTGTGAGGTGCCAACCAGGCTGTGATCATTAAACCCCGCAGTGGTGGTTCGGATTTTCTCCTTGCTGTTAACCTGGGAGCCAGCTACATCTTGTTTATCAGACTTGTTTTAATTCAGCTTGGTCAGGTTCCAAGTGTTGAGGTGGAGATTAAAGGCAACTGAAGAATCCAATTAGCCGCCCAGTCTTCTTTAAGCCAAAAACTCAGGTCACAAACTAGATCAAAGTGAAATTATTTCTCGACAGCTCTGTTCATTAAGGGGAGGGTGGGAGCTCACACTGCTAAGCTGGACTCATTACTGGGACTGGCATTTTAAATACTGTATCTCCCCCAAATTACATGTTTCAGAGGTCGGAGGGAGAAACCCACCCAGATTATCTTACATGAAGTCTCTGGCTAATAGAAAACAGAAAGCCAAAGAATGAGCATACGACTTCTAGGAAAGAGATTTAAACAGGGCTCTGATTTTCCTGGGCAGGAAAATCAAATCTGGAAACTGGAATTGGCAAGGATCACTCCCAGGCAGAGAAGCCCTCTTCCAGGAGATCAAGAGAGCTGAGAAATCTAGTTCTTCCAGGTGGCCTGGTTCATCCATTTTCCTGGAGCCCTTTAAAACTCTTTCCACCCCTTTCTCTGGTTGGGTGCAGGTACAAGGGAGGCCTTCCAGCTGCTCAGGCGACCCAGCCCTAGGACCTAAGCAGCCTTTGAAGAAAAACTACTCACCATTTCTGGTCTCTGGGTCCCAGGCAGAATCATTTCTGTAGCAAGAGACTTCCCATGGGTTTTTCTCTGTTCCTGTGGGCTCTTTTGAGGGGACTAGAGAACAGAGGAGGAGAGAGCAAAGAAGGCCCTGATCAGATTTACTTCCCTTAGGGAGGAGCAAATATTGGATGGCTGTGAGGGCATTAAAAACCCAGAAGTGTACGTGAGAGAGACAGAAAAATTACATTTAAGAGAGCAGTAACAGAACACATGCCCCCTCTTCTTCTGTGAGCACTGATTTTGAACTGAGCCAAGAAATCTACAGAAAGAATGCCTTTTTTCTGTTATCCCCTTCTGCTTAGGAAATTCTGTTTTGCTTCTCAGGCAACCAGGAACCTCTGGGTTAGAAGATAGCATATTTTAGCCCCTCCGAGCCACAGGCTGTGGGACACCGAATGTGGTTACAGTTTATTTTACAGGCTGCAGCCACCTTCAAGGTCTCTGAAATCTAACTCACTATTGAGACCCTTCCTCAAACTTCCCAGTCTCTCCATCCCATCCTGGTGGGACCTGGGAGCAAAGTCACTTCCACCTGAAGGGCTGACTCCCTTGGAAGGTGGAAGGGGGAAAGAGAGACACAGGGGGGAGGAAAGAGCAATGTGGAGCTTTAGACTGCACCTCCTGTCGGGCTCTTGCTGTCCCCAGATGTGTGGCTGCTGCATAAATAACTCCCTCCTCCAGGTTTGGGGGAGCCTTGCAAACCTCATTATGCAGAGGCACTCAAAGCTGCAGCCAGCCAGGACCACTGCTGGCCTTTTCCTCTCCCTTTCCGTCTGTAGCTAGAGCCTGCACCCTCAAGGGACAGATTGGGAGCCCATATCTCAGTCACCCTCCCGCCCCCCCCCATCGGTGGATCTGAGGGCCCCAGACCCCAAGCCCCAGTAACTGTAGCCCAAAGGGATTCTCTTTGGATGATTCATTTGGAGCAGGAACAAACCAAGTCTAGTGGGTTTTGTTTTTCTTCTCTGTGGGAGCATTTCCCTCCCTGGGATTTCATCCTCCTCCTGGATCCTTCCACACTCGCCTATTCTCTGTGTCCTGGGGCTGCAACAACGCCGCCAGGCCTCAGAAAATGCTCCCTGAACCCCACCCCCCACCCCCACCCCATTCCTCCGCACAGATTTTCTTACACACGCCCCACACCGCGCAAAAGGCTTCCAACGGTTTTGTTTTCTTTTGTTTTAAATTGGCGGCCTAAAACGTGTTTCAAAACCCGATCTTTTTCTAAGGAGAGGTGAGAGGACTTAGGCCTGTGGCGAAAGGTAGCGCTAGGAAGGTAGCGCTAAGAGACGCCCAGACCCGAAGATTCTAGAAGGGAGCCTGCCCCCGCTCCAGCAAAGAAGCCCTCGGGCGGGCACCGGCAGCGGCCTCCCACCTGCCTCGATAGGGCTGCTCTCGAGTTTCGCCAAACCGCCGTCGCCCCAGCCTGGCACCCCTGAGCGCTGCTCCTGCACCACACTGCGGTCTTGTTGCTTTTGTCGTAAAAGCCTTAGCTGAAATGGAAATTTGGGGAGGAAGAGGGAGGCTGACGTTGGCATGCAAAGGCTCGCCTTTGTGAAGGTGGCTGGCCTACTGTCCCTTCACTGGTCACTCTCACTCAGCCGGGGGAGGGGGGCTCAGCACGCATACAGGGCCCTTAGGTATGTATGTCGTGCTGGGGTAGGGGAGTGCCAGCACAAGTCCTTACAAGGTTCCCCGATAGCCCTTGCGCACTCCTTGGCCACTGGGTGTGGGAGAGGAGGTGGACCTGCCAGGGCTCGGACGTGCCAGCCCGGGGGTGGAGGCGGGGGTCACCCGTCCCAGCTGTTGTCCCAGCCGGGCCCGCAGCACCCGGGACCCAAAATAGCAAGTTCAGCCTGGTCCAGCCCTGCAAGAACCGACCCTGCAACTCAGCCCAGCGAGGGTCATTAGGCTGAGAACCGCTCCACAGCGCAGGGCCTTGGCCTAGCGGTCGCATTTGAACCCGCTGCAGCTTTGGACTGCGCGACCTGACTGGGAGGATGCGGAAGAGCCCAGAACAGCCCTGAACAGCCAGGCGGACCCAGCCCAAGAAGGGACCTGCCTGCAGCCCCGAGGGCGCCACACCACCAGTCCCCACCCAGCGCGGGGCCAGTGTGCAGGGCCGGCCTCCGAGGGGAGGGCCGCGGGCACCCGCCGCTCCGCTGCGCTCCTCTGTGGGGTGCCCTCTTTGTGGCGCGCCCTTGAACCTGGCAAAGAAGGCGCCGGAAAGACACTTCGAACAACCCGGGAAAGGAACAAAAAGGAACCCAGTTTGCCCGCGTGTATATATATATATATACACACACACACGCTGCGAGTTTTCCTGGCTTCTCTTAAAGGTGGCCAGGCCGTTTACAGTAAGAGCAGAATAATGTTTGCGACTGTACTACATAATTATCTCCAGACTTGCCTCTCCCCCGCCCCCAGCTAGGGTTTGCACCAGCGAAAGCGGCTAATGCATTTGCACACATTAAACATCTTGAACGCATAATTACAGGCTGCAGACAGGCTGGACAATAAAATATCTCGGCTCGATATTTTTGGAAGCCTTTTGCGACTGTGCCTGGAATAAATAACAACCGCTTTCTATGTCCTGGGCCATCTAGCTGCAGCCACCGTTATTTCAGAATACCTCCACCCACCTTGTCCTTGCTTTTGAGGAAGGGGGGTGCACATGAGCGAGAGGATGCAGCCATCTGGAGAGGTCTGCTGAACCTCAGGTCCTATACGAAGGATGAGGAGGACTAGGAGGCTAGGAGGACTGGAATAAGAAAAATATATGTTCTGAACCTTGGGGGCCTTCTTCCTCATTAGAGCTGGACAAGTGGGAGCCTTCAGGCCTCACAGCCTCTGGGCACTGGGCCCACCTAACCCTCTCCCTACCCTAAGACTGAAGATTTGAAGAAGGCACAGACCACAGGTTCCCTCCTCACAACCACTCTGAAAAGAGCATCTCTAAACAGCTGGTTCCAGCCAGCTGAGAAATGTGCTGGCTATCCCCTGGCTAAGGAATCTTTGGAAAAGGAAGAGCTGGCTATTAAAGCAGCAAAACTGGGAGGAGGAAGTGTGGCTGGTTATTTTCTCCCAGGGAGGCCTGGGACTCTCTAGCTTCCCTCCAGTCTTAGTTGCCTTGTCTGTAAAATAGAGATGATTATAATAATCTCGGGACCTACTTCACAGGTGGTTATGAGGAAGCATTTTTTTAAAAAAAATTCCTTTATTGCCATATAACTTACATATAGCAAAGCATACAAATCTTAAACACCCAGCTCGCTGAATTTTTATATATGTATACACTTGCATAACTACTACATAGATCAAGGTAAAGAGTATTACCAGAGCCCCCAGAACTCTCTGTGGGGAAGCACTTTTTAGAACTAACTGTAAACAGTGATGATATTCTTTCTAACTCAAGAGGTCGCTGCCCAGTCTAGTATGTGGAGCTTCGTGGCACTTGAAGGCAACAATTGACCTACCAAATACACACATATACACATAAAGGATATTTACTCTTCTCACCATAGCTAGGAGCTGTGGAAATCTCTAGTCTGCAGCAGCATGTGGGGGCCTTGTCTACAAATGCTTAGGCACTCGGGGTTGGGGGAAAATTGAAGATCAGGCTTTAATTCATTTTGATGCCATGGAGTTCTGTGGCTGTGAATGGTTGGGGCTATATGTCACTGGCTAGCATGTTCATTTCCAGGTAAGGGGCAAGCCCAGAGAGGGAAGCCCGAGGAAGACTCTCAGAGGAAGGAATCTGAGTTGATACCCATAAACCTGAGGTCCAAGTCTTGGGGGACCTTATGTTCGTGTTCCCCTCTGAATCCAAGTCTGGTCTGATGTGTAGAGGAAATTTCCCAAAGGGATGTTTGGCCAGAAGATATATGAGATGCCCTATTTTCTGACAAGCCTAACCCATGCAATTTGTGCAATCCACAAACAACACAAAATAATTTATAGGAAAAAAATAATAAAGGATTCTCCACTCTAACCCTTTAACCACTGGTTCTTCCCAAGGGAAGCCACTGTTATTAATTTGCCTGTCCTTCCAGCTCTTATAGACACGGGCTCTTTTTAAAAGCACAATGGTAGCTCTCACTATACATGCTGCCCTATTCGTGGGTTGTTTCCTAAGTACTGCCCAAGATAATTATCCTTCACAGGTGTATTGGCTAAGAAAGAGATGTTCAGACCTGGAGACTGGATGAAACTAAAGCTAATCTTGTGCAGGGTGGCACACAGAAGGGCTGCTATAGCCTGGATTCTAGATCCTGACCTACAGCTAATGGGTTGGCAACTTCAAAAACAACCAGCTAACTTGCCTGTGCCATCATTCCCAGGACCCTCTTCCTCCCTGGGGAAGCAGTGCCATTCAGGGGAAATAATCAAGGCACTGATCATGACTTTGGGCCTTCAACTGTTTTCTGGAGTCAGGGGAAATTGGAAATGCCTCTTGAAAATTTTAACTATTCCGTCTAGTAGCTATAAAAGCTGTGCTCGGGTCATTAGCCCACCCTGGGTGTCCACCTCCAATCCCATTTCCTCAGCCCTCTTTGGAGCTCAATGGGGTGGCCCTGAGTCTGGCCCCCACCCTGGCGTGGGCAGAGACTGGAGGGCACAAGGGGGGCCTAGGCCTGTGCCCCCAGACCTTGGACCCCACAGTGTCCGACAGGAGATGTCGGAGGAAACGCGTTTACCACCTGGGCGACCTTGACTGCAGCCGATTAAAGTTTAATCCGAGGTGTGTGCTCAGCCTTGCCATGTTATTTAAACACATCAAAGGTCATAAAAAGATTCCAATGGCGTGAGCCACTCCGACGCGGGACCGCAGGGAGCCAGCATTTGATTCTGGTGGATTTCCAGAGCCTGGATTTGGAGTGCAGGGGGAGGAGAGGAGCGAAAGAAAGAAAAGAGTTTACTTTCACAACGGAACGCGGGACTTCAAAGAGCGGCGGGGGAAACCGAGTCTGGGGCGCCGGGAGCAGAGACAGCGCCCTTCAATTCCGATTAACTGGGAAGACATCTAGTGGGAAGAGGCCGCAACTGCAACGGAATTCTGCGAGCATCTTCTGCCACAGCCCGCCGCGACTGCAACCAGGGCTGGAGGGGCCGGGTGGGAGGCCACAAAGATAAGCCCCTTCGACAGTTGAGAGCTTACTCGACTGTCTCCAAGACTGCAGCGCCGGGGCCGGGCTTCCACTCAGGCCCCAAGCGCCATTTCCACCGCGAAAGGAAAGGTCCTTCTCTCCAGGTTGGGGTCCCCCGTAGTCGGCTGAATGCACGGGGCCCAGGATCCCCGGATTCCTCTCCAATCCCCCCTGGGGGCTCCTGATCTCCAAGTGGGCGGAGCCCTGGAGGGCGCAAACGTGGGTTCTCCCCAAGGGTCCCGAGTGGCTCTGGGGACCAACTGATCGCCGCAGAAGCGAGGTGAGGCCAGAGGCCCGAATGCAAATCTCGCGAGCCGCGGGCTAGCGCCAGGCGCTTTCCTAGAGCGCAGCGGCCTAGCCGCCCGGGATGCGCAGGCCGTATTTTTGCGCCGTCTCCGTCGTGGAGCCTTCGGACTCGACCTCATCCCCGCTGCCTCCTCACACCCAGACTCTAATTTCAATTTCCGTGGAGGACTGGGCTCTCTCACGACCCCGCGAAAACGAGCCCCACATATGGACAACTGTCTCTTATCTTAGCTGTCCGGCCCCGCCAATGCGGACAGACGAGGAGGATCGCGTGTGCGCCTCTCCGCGTGCCCCAGAGATGCTGATGGCAGCTTCTCTCTTGCAGGGGAGGCCTGACTGACCACTCTGGCTGAGTCTAAGTTCGCCCCTCGCTCACAGTCTATTTGCTGTGGCATTATATCATCCTAGAACTGTCAGAAGAGTGGCATCAGGATGTCTCTTTTCCAAATGATACAGAACTGGCAAGCGACATTGTCCCACATTTCAAGGTATGAATCCCAGGACATGGTGGAGCCCCTGCAGCAGGGCCTGCCGCTTCATGGACAGAGTTGCCAGGCCCTCTGCAGGGGACTCCCTGCCCTGGTGTGCTCAAGTCACAAGGACTAGCACTGGCCAAGCAGTGGAAAGTGTCTTCCTCCTGCCCCATTTTGCCCATTGAGATGCCTACCCATTCTCCTCCAGGGCTTGGACTCTCCCTGATTTTCCAATGAGGCTCACAGGATCCTGTTCTTTGGCTTTGTTACACCCATGCCCCCCCTCAAATAAAAACACTGAAAATTCTGGAAATGGTGGATGAGCGCATTCCAGGCAAATGTCTTGAAGTCCTTCACTGAGACATTAGCCAGCCCTTATCACACCCCCAAGCGCATCCCCAAACAGGTACAAGGTCTGTGGCTCCTTCTGCCCCACCCCCAATAACACTTAATGGCAACACAAACCTTATCCCCCCAGGTAGGAAGACTCCCTTAAGTTTTATTTAAGCAGGTACAGACTGTTGAAGCAGCAGCCAGTGAGGTGTGGGGGAAAGACTGCAGCTGGGTTGACCAGACTTAACTTCAGAGAATGAAAAACTGAGACCTGGATCCTGTCACAAATGAACCTGGGATCCAAGGGCCTGGAGCAGTCCAGGTCCCACACCAGATCAGATGGGCTGGTGTGTGTGCTTGGCACAGAGCTGAGCACTCACTCCTCCAAACACACACACACACACACACACACACACACACACACAGACAAGTAAAGCCCCCTCCCAGCCCAGCGGGCTGGGCCCACACCGTACCCTTGGCTGGATCCCGAAACCCTAGCTAATGCCACTCTGTTCTGCTCCCAACACAGGCCTCAGGGACTTCTATTCCTTAGGGTGACAAACGAGTCTGCTTGCTCTTGGTGACATCAAATTACTTTGCACCAACTGAGGGTCCCATGACCTGACATAACCTCACATTAGATCCTAGAAATGTAAAGAAATATGGCCTTTTTAAAAGTGGCTGAGAGCACATAATTGCTAGCAGGCTTGAGAAGTTGTCCCGAGCTGGGCTCCTGACCCATGCCTCCGAAGCTGATACCAGTAGGAATTCACGTGTTTGGGCTCTCTATGGGCAGAAGTTCCAGCCTACATTTAACTCTGGGCAATAATCGTGGTCTGCAAAGCCCAGGTTATTTTTGTACCGTTACAGAAATCACAGGGAGGCTTGCAGCCTAACCTGCCAGCAAGACTCACCAGCTTGGGAGGAAGAGTTGGGCAGACAGGCTTCAGCAAAGAACAGGCTTCCGTAGAGAATGGGCTTCTACTGAGCTTTAAAAACAGGCTTTCTTTGGGCTACTGTGGCTTAAATTTTTGTTGGGAATTACAGTTTCATTACTTCATTCTTCTCCCTCCCATGTCTGCCTTTCTCTTTGTCTCCCAGCTTGTCTGTGGCTTCTCTCTTCCCCTCTCCCACTTCCTCCGAATCTTCTTGCTTTGGCAGTCCTCACACTGACCCTGAAAGGATCCCTCAACCTTCTGATGAACTCATTCTAGGATCAGGGGACTTGGGACCCCTGAACCAGCCACTGCCAGAGGCCTGAGTAGGGGTCGATTTTGCTTATACCCCACAGACAGCAGGCAGCGACTCCCGGCCGACATTTCCCGGACTTCCGCAGCAGTTGCAGTTGGTAGAGATTGATATAAAATATATATGCATAAATTTCTTCTCATTTAATTCACATATCTTATTACTTTGGTTAGGTAGCTTTTCTCTAACGTCACAAGCGGTTATATGCTTAGTGTCAAAGCATCCCAGATATTCAACAATTATTCTCCAAAAATTAATTAAGGAACCATAAACAACCCAAATGCAAAATAACTCAACATTCTGCCATAGAAAGGAGGACCAAGATCTATTCAGTCAAGTGGGATTAGAATTTATTAGGCAGCTTGGTGATGTAGGACTTGTCAAATTCAATTTTTTGCTGTTTTTGCCTTTTTGCTTTGTTATGTTGCCAAAGCTTTCAGTTAAATCACTTTCAGAGTTCGCTGGGGAGGATCATGCTTATTTTAGACCACTGAATTAAAACAAAAGAAACCACAATGCCTTTATTAATTCTTTTTCAAAATCTCCTATTGCTAGAGGGATTTTTTTTAAATACACGGAATTGCATTTTTTTCCCTTGAAAAGTGGTTGTTGTGATGAAACATCAATCCAGTACAAACTTCGCTAGCTTAGTCATTAGGAATCTATTCTGCATTACTACTAGGGGAATCGTTGTGTTGAAATGGTCATTTGCCCACCAATAAGTGAATATACGTCAAGTGACGTATGTGTCACTTTAGTACATACTAAGGACTAAGGCGCAGTTTTCATGTTCCCCCAAAATTCTGAGCAGCACCACAAATCTTAGATTAAAGGGTTACTCACTCATAGAAAAGGGTAACATAAATCTCATACATATGTATTTTTTACCAAGAGGAGACAGAAAATTTTAGGCAAGATGGAACCACAACCACTCTCCAAACCCCTTTTTGGTCCAGATTCCTCCTGGGTGAACCTTCAAGTTCTTTCTAGATTGTAATTGCAATAATTTGATTCAAGTCATTTTGCTTAATCTTTAGAAGTATCTTAAAAATCCTATGTTAGGGGTAGAATGATGCGATGTCACATTTACTTTAAAATACTAAAAAGAAGAGAAGGGGATAATAAAACGTGAAAGATGAAATTATAATAAGGTTTGAAGTTAGGAGTTGGGTATACAGGGGTTTGTTATGCTTGTGTGTGTTTGGAAATTTTTATGATAAAAATATTTTTTAAAAAAAATTGGTTAGGCAAAGGTGGGAAAAAAATTATCCCTGTGAAAAGGCTAAAAAAAAAAAAAAAAAAAGTGATCCATTGGTTAGCACCTGTAGTTGCCCCTTCAATCTTCGGTTTCCAAGAACAGAAAACGACCTTGCTCCCTTTTCATTTCTCTGCAACCAGCCGGCCATCCCTGATGGTTTCTTTCCGGCAAGAGTTCTCTCCCAACCCATAAACTCAGTATGCAAACCTGAGGTTGGGGGCTGATTAATGGAGCTTCCGCACTCAGCTCCCCTCACCAGAGTGTAAATACCCATAAAAACTAATATCAAATTTTTTTATTGAGCTGCTTCGTTTCTCTGAGCGTTGAGCCGAGCGAAGCTGGAGCCGCTGGACAAAGGAACGGTGGCTGCTCCATGAGCAGTGCTGGGCGCCCCAGACCGGCTGAGCGAGAGTCCCCAGAACCAGCCAGAGGTCCTGGAGAGGCCAGAGGTCCTGAAGTAGGTAAATGCCAATCCGGGCCTCACCTTCTACTGAGGACAGGTGTATTTGCAAAGTCACAAGAGAGGGAATGATGCGTGGTTGGGGAAAATCGGAATGAGTAGCGAAATGCTGCAGCAAAGTATGTCACCAGGCTGGTCCTGCAGGGTGAAGTTTTTTTTCTTAGGATTTGCTATGATACCTGTATTTCGCCCACATGACACTGAATGTGCACATTCACTGTGTGTGTGTGTGTGCACGCTTCCTGTGTGAATCTGTGTGTGCATCAAGGCGCACACATCGTTATGATTATAGCATATAACGTGCCCGTAAAAGTCTGATCACACCTCAGTGTGTACTTCAAGGTGTCCCGAGTTCCCCTTCCTCGCAGCTGCGCTGGTGAGTTTCCTTCCCTCGGTTGCTTTGTGCCTTAAGAAGTTGCTCTGTGCAGCCCGGAACTGGGGCGTTGGGGGTTCTTAGGGTGCAGGGGAGAGACGGACTCCGCGGGCCCAGGCCGCCAGGCTGCCTGCGCCGGTTTTTCCGCGAGAAGACCGAGCCCCGCGGGGCTAGGCTTACGTGCAAACCCCCCACTTCCTTCGAACGCTCGCTCGAATGTCTTCGGTGTATTTGTTGACTTAAAGAAATCGCAGCCCAGCTCTGGTTTCCTGTTTTGTTGCGGGCGTGAGCATCAAGCTAGGGCGGGGGTGGGGGCCGGCGGGTAGGAGTCCTTTCGGACAGCTGCAAGGACAGACAGCGTCGGAGACTGAGACCTTGTCCTTTTCCCGGCGCAGCCGCACGGAATTCTTGGGGTCAACCCGCGCTCCCCCAGCGCCCTGGCCGAGTGACCCGCAGCTCACTCCCTGGGTGGCGTGGGCCCCGCAGTCCCCGGGACGGTGCCCCCGCCGCCGGCCACGTACTGCGAGAAGGCGTTTCCTCCTTCCGGCCGAGCCCTTCCCCAAGTCCTCTCTGCTTCTAACTCACGCTCAGGTCCTTTCCGCGAAGGCTGTTTCCAGGTCGGGTGAAGAGCTGAGCAGTGGCACTTGTAGGTGCAAGGAGCTCTCCCACCACCGCCACCGCCACCTCCGCCTTCGGAATTACTCGGAGCCGAGTCTTGGAGGCCGGAGGGCTCCCCTCGCTCCAAGTTTACGCCAACCCTGGAGAGTCCGGGCGCCGCTGGCCCGCGCTGCGCTGTGCAGGGGGTTGCCCCTCATGGGAGCCGGGGACCTGGGTCTGGTTCTAAAACAGGAGGGGGCATCTCCTTTCTCCCGGACTCTCTGAGGGAAACAGGGCAGGGCCGCACTGGAACTGGGGTACCCTCTGGGCTTCCGAGGTCCTGTCTAAGGCATCGTGCACTAGTGACTTTGTGGTAGCAGAAGAACCCTGGCAGGCAGCAAAAGAGCTATTTTTCCAAAATCTTGCTGTCTTCAAAATCCACCCCATGAGGGGATCTTAAAGGCAAAGGTGAGAGTCTGTGTGCGTCTTTTTGGACCTTGCACTTCCACTTTCACCATGTTAGCATTTGGTCACCACAGTGCCAAGTGACTGCCCAGGGTTTAAAACTATTCCCACAGCCTTGAGCCTTTCACTGCCTCATTATTGCTTCACGTTCACAAAAAAATACCTAGAATGAAAGATTGAGTGACTCGGGATGCACCATTTCCCTGCCCACTTGCCAGCTTTGGCCCAGGTTTTGGGACCTACCCTTTCCCCTGAAGAAAGAGAGTATAGCTTCCACCCCAGTGGGGGCACTCGAAAAGCCCACGGTGAACAGACCAGCCCCCCACTTGTTCCTTTCCCAAAAGGTCTGTTTAAGTGTAGAATCAGAAGTTCTACCCTGTTTGACTATTTCCTCTTTTCTCTTTCTCCCTCCTCAACCTTTCAGCCTGTTTCTTCCTCTGGCTCTTTCTTCCTATACCATTATCTCTGCACCCCCAGCCCGCCTCGGGTGGGAGGGAGAGGGTTAAGATGTTCTGCAAATGTGGCTTGTAAAGCTGCTTGGATACATTAGAAACACATGAATATCCTGAAATACAAAGTTGTCTTTAGAACCAACCAAGGAATGTTTATCTTAATGCTGGATAGATGCAAAGAAATAGTGCCAGGGAACAGTGCTGACAGCCTCCTTCCAGTTAAAGTGAGAGCAGGTAAATTTCATTTGCTAATGAAAATCAAACTCGATTAAAACCTGGTTTCCCTTTGTCCTTTTTTCTTTCAACCCTGGGAGCCCAGGGCCCCATGAACCAGGCTGGCATTGAGTCCCTGACCCAGAAAAACCCAGCCAAGAACTCTTTCTTCAGTGGAAGGCTTCAGGGCAGCCAAGCTCTGCAGGATGCCCTGGTCCACCCCAGGAGGTAAGAAGCTTTGTCAGCCTGGGCGTTTGGGAACACAAAAAAGGCTCTGGCAACTTCTTGAACAAAGGCTGTGGCTGCAGCCGCCGCCCTGCAGCCCTGCCGGGCGCTGCCCTCTCAGGGGTCCTCCGAGGAAATGTGGGCACACCCGACAGAGCTAGGAAAGTGACTGCAGCCTCTTCCACCTCCAAGCTCTCTGCTTGGCTCTCTTGTTCAAGGGGCCACTGCTATGCAGATCCCAGTGGATCCCCTGACTTCCCCAACCTAACCCACAAGGAGTCTGAGGATAAAATTGTCAAGTTGATGGTGCCTCCCTGTAATCTTATAGGAATTCTGAGCCTGGAGGACAAAAACTCAGAGGGACAGACAGCTACGTAGGTCAGGCCCCACTAGCTGGCCAGGAAAGCAAATCTTGACCTTGCTACTGGGAAAAGGAGAAGAACGCTAGGATCTGTGCTTGCTTTTCAGAGCATACTCCAGTCTTCGTTGCCTTCCGACCTTTCTTTTTCCACAGCAAGCCAGTTCGGTGGCTGCTTGGTGGGGAAAGAAACTGTATTGGGAACTATTCGTAAATGTCTTATCTCCCTCAGCAGACTATGGGGAGGAGGATTATTTTTGCTTCAAGGTGAGCAGAAATTCTAGAAACTCAGACCCAATGTTATTCATGGAGCTCATTTTGCTTCTATAAACCATACCCACTGATGGGCAGCTACAACTCAATATCTAATAGGACATGCAGACATTAAAAACAGTGGAGGCATGGGAGGACACCACTGACATGCCTGATAGAAAAATCACGTCATATACATTGAGATCCAAGACAAGAAAGGAACAAGCAGGGTGACTTCCTCCAAGTGACCACGACTTGAAAGTTTTAAAAAATCAATAGAATTACGTGGAGAACTAAAAAAATAAAAAAAAAATATATATATATATCCAGATAATTTGATCACTAAAGGTGCACCATATATCTCAATAATTCAAGCCCCAAGCCCTTCCTTGGTGGGGGCACCATGTTTGGGAGCAAATCTTAATTCAAGATGCAATCTTCGCTCACCCCCACACCCCACATTGTCCCTCGCAGACAAACCTGCTTGTGGCTCCTCAGCGGACAAGACGAAATCTCATCTCACCATTTTTGGCGAGGAGGGACCCAGTCGACTTTGGCAGTCAGTGGAGCTGAGGCCCTTCCTCTGCGCGCAGGGTTCGGGGTTTCGGTGAAGTGGGAGGGGGAGGGAAGAATGTGGCGCTGGCCTTGGCCGCTGTGTGCACCCGCAGCTGCGCCATGGCTAGAGAGGAGCTGGCACAGGCGCCGGCTAGTGGGGGCTCCCCAAACTGTGTTTTCGTTTTTTCCGGGTCTGGCTGGAAAACAGAAGAGGCTCAAAGCCCCAGCCAAAAGCAGGGCCGAGGCAGAGAAGAAGAGTCGGTAAACATCGTCCCCCAAACTCCACAAAGGCAACAAAAAATGCTGGGTAGCCAAACAGCCCCAGAAATGAGAATTCCAAAGGAAAAGGGAATTAAGAGTGCGGGGAGGTTGCGGTGGGCCTTTGCAGCCACCTAGGTCTCCAGGCTTGCATGGCAGTTCTCACACTGGCTAGACTGCAACTTTCAACTTGACCTTGGCCTCCAGCCATGTCTGACCCGTATGTAAAACTGCCTTCAAGTCCCCAGGAACTGGGGCCTCGAACCCTATGCTGTCTCTTTGTCACTGTGAGTTTTACAATGCCACTTGGGGGGAGGAAGGAGGGGCAAAAGGGCTGGAAAGTAACACAAAAATCAAGTCCTTACAGAGCCCAGTTCCTTAGTCTGCAAAATGGCCAGAGAGAAGGTAAACTGGGGGCAAATCAATATTTACCTGAAATAAAGCTCTAAAAAGTCAAGAAGGCAAGGGCACACTGGGTGGGTTGGGGGGCTGGGAGGTCATAGAAGGTTTTATTGGGCGACACTTACATTGGTCAGGGCAAACCTGGGATCACAGCAGATAAAAGCCTGAGCCCAGCCACATTGGTCTGGACCCTGCCGGAAGCCCAAGGGCCTTAGAGAGTATATGGGAGGGAGGGGTGATATGCTCAGTGCCTTGAGCTTACTGAGCCTGTAAGCTGGGACCAGAGGGCAGGTCGAAGCCTGGCTGCTCACCAGTCCGCCTGGGGTGGAAGGGAATCCAGCACTTCCCAGCTCTGATGTTTCCGTAATGCACCCACTTTCACTTTGAATGCTTGTTCCCCTTCTAGGCAGCGGACCAGCTCACAATAGCAAAATCAGAAGTGGGAGTATGTCGCCCCAAAGCAAGAAGACCCCCAGAATCCCTCACCAAAACATGGCCACTGCAAGAGGGGGTCACTGCTTGGCTCTTCCAGCACCAACGCACCACCATGTTCCCAAAAAGGGTCGCATTTCCTAGGCACAGAGGAGAGGCTTCTTGGCTGGTTCTTGGGCAAAGACTGGCCAACCTCTGCAAGCTGGAAGTCCTACTTGGGGGGAAGTCAGGAAGTAGCCCCAAAGAGTCCCTTTCTCTTGTCCCAAAACGGAGTAAAATAGTGGGTTCCCAGGTGCGTTGAGTCAGATCCCGTCCATGCTCTATGAAGCCGAGGGTACTAGGCCCCAGAAGAGGGGCTCCAGTCCTAGCCAGCAGCTCAGCTGGAGCCTGTTCCTTGCAAGCTCCTTCCAGGATGAGCCAGCCAGACTGTCGATGTGGGAGCATGAGTGAATGGTGCGCAAAGATCGCTGTCTCCATCTCAAAGTCTCTGGAGGAGGAAGAGTTGTTACGGGGTCAGAGCGAGGAACAGGCTTGTATACATAAGTTTGTGATTGTGAGTGAGCGCACCAGTGTACACTCAGTGTGTGTGTGATTATGGGATGTGATAAGTTGTTTTGAGTCTATGGGCCTAAACACAAGTATATGAAATTGCCCACTAACACTGTTGGGCAGGGAAGGGAAGGAGACTCGTAAATCCAGTCCAAGCTTTCCATTGGAATGTCCTGGGACCCATGAGCCAGGCGTATCCGCAGAAACCCACAAGCAGCAAACGCCCTGCCACTGTTCCCCTGGAAGGAGAGCCAAATCGAGCGCGATGCTGTTGAATCCGAAAGCGCCAATGTCCGTCCTAGGGTCTGGCTGCAGAAAGACGCGTGGGTTCCTGGAAAGAAGACAGCCCCAGCGGCCCCCCAAAACGCTCATCCTGAGCCAGGCTGGTCCCGTCCTCGCCACTCTACCATCTCTGGCCGCCAGCAGATTTCCCTGACCTGTCCCCGCCGCCTCAGGTCGCAACCCCACCGCGCACCCACCTCCCCTCCCCGCCTCGATGCGCTGATCTGGGCTCCGCTGGGATAAGGTAAAGGAAGGGGGGCTGAGCGGGGGGGGGGGGGCGCCCTTCCCTCCGTGCCCCACCCGCACGATCCTCCGCCCCCACCCTCCCGCGGCCCCCGCCTCTCCCCTGGGTGAATAGTGCGCGGCCGCGCGGCTGGCGCTAGCGGTGGGGACGGCGCGGGCCGCGGCGGGGACCGCGGGTGCACAGCGCAGAGCCCCGGTTGGAACCGCCCGCTTTGCATACGCCGTGGGCGGAGCGGGGGGGGCGGGCCAATGGGCGGCCGCCTGGCGCGACCCCGCGGGGCGCGATCCGCCCCCCTCGCTCGGGCCCCGGCCCCGCGCCGCGCGCTCTTCACTTCTTGGGGGCTTTTTAAAACAGCGCCACTGGGGTCTTCTCCATGCGGCTCGGGCTATGACAGCCTCCGTGCTCCTCCACCCCCGCTGGATCGAGCCCACCGTCATGTTTCTCTACGACAACGGCGGCGGCCTGGTGGCCGACGAGCTCAACAAGAACATGGAAGGGGCGGCGGCGGCGGCGGCGGCGGCGGCAGCGGCGGCAGCGGCCGGGGCCGGGGGCGGGGGCTTCCCCCACCCGGCGGCCGCGGCGGCGGGGGGCAACTTTTCCGTGGCGGCGGCGGCCGCTGCGGCGGCGGCGGCCGCGGCCAACCAGTGCCGCAACCTGATGGCGCACCCGGCGCCCCTGGCGCCCGGCGCCGCGGCCGCCTACAGCAGCGCGCCGGGGGAGGCGCCCCCGTCGGCCGCCGCCGCTGCCGCCGCCGCCGCAGCCGCCGCCGCCGCCGCCGCTGCCGCGTCGTCCTCGGGAGGGCCGGGCCCGGCTGGCCCGGCGGGCGCTGAGGCCGCCAAGCAATGCAGCCCGTGCTCGGCAGCGGCGCAGAGCTCGTCGGGGCCCGCAGCGCTGCCCTATGGCTATTTTGGCAGCGGCTACTACCCGTGCGCCCGCATGGGCCCGCACCCCAACGCCATCAAGTCGTGCGCGCAGCCCGCCTCGGCCGCCGCCGCCGCCTTCGCGGACAAGTACATGGATACCGCCGGCCCCGCGGCCGAGGAGTTCAGCTCCCGCGCTAAGGAGTTCGCCTTCTACCAGGGCTACGCAACCGGGCCTTACCACCACCATCAGCCCGTGCCTGGCTACCTGGATATGCCGGTGGTGCCGGGCCTCGGGGGCCCCGGCGAGTCGCGCCACGAGCCCCTGGGTCTTCCCATGGAAAGCTACCAGCCCTGGGCGCTGCCCAATGGCTGGAACGGCCAAATGTACTGCCCCAAAGAGCAGGCGCAGCCTCCCCACCTCTGGAAGTCCACTCTGCCCGGTAAATGGCGCCTTCTTCCCAGCCCTGGTCTTCGGCTCTGCTCCAGCTTCTCCTCCGCTCGCACCCGGGATCACCCGGGTGCCCCTCTGCTTTCTTCCTGGTCTTCCTTAGCGGCGCTGCACCGCGGGGAGCCCAATCTCCGCTAGCCTGAGTTGAGCTGGCCCCTGGCCCTCCCTGGGTGAGGGGTGGCTGGGAGGGAGCTTGTGGGGACCCCCGGATAGTTTCCTTCTCCCTCTGCGCCCTGCCCTCCCTAGCCCTTGACACCGACTTGAAGATGAGAAATTGATCTGAAAACGGCTATCCAAATTGGCCCTCCTTGTTCATTCTCTCAAAAATGGCTTCAGTGTAGAGGCATCGAGGGTTGGGGCTGAGACACACGTAAAGGAGCCAGATATGGAAGTGGTGTACCTTCAGCCAGGCGCTAAGGTGTGGGCCCCTGGGCCAGGCTATTGCATGAAGCCAGCGCGCTGTTCGTGCTGGATGGCCCGGTTAGAGTAGTCACTGGAGCCCTGGGCGATTTCATTTCAGTGCATAACTAACCACCTACCCCACTGACCCTCCAGGCTTTGGCAGAAGGCCGGATTGTACAGTGCGTGGCAAAGAGCAGCCGGGCCCTGCAAGGCGTGTGGCTCAGATTGAGGGACAGTCGCCTATGTACTGGCTGGGGTTTGATCCCTGAGTAACTTGCTTTCTCCCTTATCTTCCAGACGTGGTCTCCCATCCCTCGGATGCCAGCTCCTATAGGAGGGGGAGAAAGAAGCGTGTGCCTTACACCAAGGTGCAATTAAAAGAACTGGAACGGGAATACGCCACGAACAAATTCATTACCAAGGACAAACGGAGGAGGATATCAGCCACCACGAACCTCTCCGAGCGGCAGGTCACAATCTGGTTCCAAAACAGGAGGGTTAAAGAGAAAAAAGTCATCAACAAACTGAAGACCACTAGTTAATGGATTAAAAAATGGAGCAAGAAGGCAACTTGAAGAAATGCTTCAGAACTCGTTGCTTTGCTCAGATTATGATAATAATGTTTAATAATAATTGAAGAATGGGAAAGATAAAGAGAGATACTGACATTTTGCTCTCCTTGGGGAGATCTCTTTCTCTTTAGTGGAATCTACAACTGTTTTAAAACTCTATGAAACCGTAAAGACTGCCAACTCTCCCACCAACCCCACCAGCCCTTAAGTGACAAACTCTAGTCAAACGTCAACCCCTAAATACGCAATTTCAGATAAGTTACGCAGTTACTGAAATCTTGTAAGTATTTATGTGACTGTTATATTTTAGGACACTGTGTTAGGTGGTAATAACCTAAAAGTTGGTTACAAAAGCAAGAGGTGGTTGTAAACATCTGCTTGTCCTTAGGTTGCCATTCCCTTTGCATGTTAAGTGCCTGCTCAGGTAAATCTTAGTGAAATTCCTACCATTGTTGTATGTCCTGCAAAATGTTTTATGTATAGATTTAGAGGGGAAATGAGAAGGTACTGAAATAATGATTTTGGACTATTTGCTATGAAGGAAGAAAGGGAGAGAAAGCTCTTCCGAGGATCATTTGTCTTGGTAGTAAAAACAAACATCTGAACCTATGAGGCTACAAGGGAACTGGGGTTGTTAATGTTCTTCTGAGAATAATTTTTAATTGCTTATAACAAGCATATTTTGTGGCATTTTGACTCTATTTAATGCCCCATATCAGTTATTTTCCAAAGGATTTGGTATCTTTTTACAAATGTTTAAATCATCACATGATCCACAGGGTTCACTTTATGTCAGATCTAACCCAGGGAGTCCCACCTCAATGTGGACTTTGGTTTAAACACAATTATTATTTTTTTCATTTAAATTGGCATTCCCCAATATTTGCTAACCAATTTTATTGGAGATATCATTTTCCTTTATTTTTTATAAAACTCCATGAACATCTATTCCCTCGAAACATTTAGATATCGGACATTCTTTATTTTGATCTATTAAGGGATTAGTATTTTTCCTTGTTTATTGTGTTATCAGACTGCATTAGAAAGATTAGGGATTCACTTCTCAGCACATTTTTAATCAAGCAGTTATTTCAACCAGCACATTCGTTTTGTTCCTATTCACTATAAAATGATATCTTGTAAATAAAGACATTCGGCACACTGTGAAAATGTATTTGTGCACCTACTTTTAAAATATTTCTACTAAAAATGAAAAAAATTTAAACCTGTAGATAGTGATATTGGTATTAATTCTGTTAATAAAATAGTCACAGCCATTAAAATCTGAAAGAAATACTCATTACTTTCCTATGCTAAACATGCACTGCACAGAAAGAAAAGGAGCAGGTTTGTCTTATATAAACCAAGGACCATTCTTTTCTATTACAGCTTTTTTTTTTTTTTGGTACAAAAATTTTAATTAAGGGAGAAATCCCTCATAACTGAAATCCTTTAAATGATAAGGGCTTCAAGGAGATTAAAGTGTCAGACATTCTGAAAGGGAGAAAAAAGAAAGGAGGAAGAGATAGTATAAATTCCCAGGCTCCCTGTGGAAAATGAAAACCAGTTGTTTTGTATCAGCAATGCCTAGGCTGCCGTATTTTAAAATCTGCTGTTGGGTCTGCATGTGTCTGAGAGGGCAGGTTTTGATATTTGTTGAAATGACAGGACTACGAAAGGCCTTAAACCTTGACCTTGACGAAAAAAGACAATTTGTGACCTTGACTTTTGACAGCTCATGAATTGGCCTGGGCTGGATTAGTAGATCAAGGGCGCCACCTCGCGTTGACAAGCCTCCTTGTAATTCTTCCACTTCAAGAGAATCAAGAGCTCTTTCCTCCTTGACTTATTTTACAGATTTAATACTAATTTCTTTGGCTCCAGATAGAGCAAATTTGAATATATGTAAATTATACATGTGCCTGTATATATGTGAATATATATCATATTTGTATACATGTATACATTTGCATGTTAGTGCTTGTGTGTGCTTGTATATATATTTGTAGAATCTGTACAGATATACCATTAATGGCTGATGACACAAGATATTGTAATTTAAGGTGATTTTTAGAGTTGAGGTACAAAATGTACTTTACATGATGAAGCTTTGCTCCTTTCCTTTAGTAGCCAAGTTTGATCTGTGTTCACAGTGGCTTACTCTGCATCAGATTTCTACAGATCTTCTGCATCAGATCTGCTTTAAAGCTGTACATTTTTGTTACAGTCTACAGTCTAAGAGGTGTTCTTAAATAACCATTATTTCCTAGCCTTCGCCCTCCAAGGTGGTCTACCACCTTAATCAGAGCTATCGGGGAGTCTTTACAGCAAATAAAAAGTTTCAGAACCTTGCTAACTCTAGAGTTCTAGAGTTACATTTCAGAAATTCAAAGAAACCCACCTCTTTAGAGGTCAGTAAGGAGAACTTAAATATCTCCTATCTACAAAATGACCATAATATGGATGCAGAAGGAGAGTCATTCCGGATAGCTCAGAGCTGAGGGCTGCTCCAGGGTGGTGTGCAATCTTATATCGATGCTTGTGAATCTGCCGTTTCATTTGTGGGAGAAATAAATGTTTAATATTAACAGCCACCATAAAAACTATAATAATATTATATCTACTGTTGACCCCTAATAACATATCAGGTGCTGTATACAGACTCATAAAGAGTACATATGTTTATATATTTAATATACACATAGTAATGTTTTTGTCAAAACCATGCTATACACAGATGTATTAAAATGTTGGCAGAACCAGAAGCCTTGGGATGCAGAATTTTGAGGTGTAGGTGAACTTTATGTTAGAGGAAAGTAATAGTGAATGGAAGAACCAGCTCCATCATTTTATGGAAAATAATATTGGTTGGTTACAAATCTGGCCGACGGAACCTCACCTGAAGACTTAGAGCTTCTTTATAGATGGAGAATTATGGAAAGAATCTCTAAAGCTGTCTCAGAAACAGGCTGGTCTTGAAACACACATGGCAAATGGTCTTGTGAAGTACAATCACATTTTGCTGAGGATTTTCGATCCACTTGTGGAAACAAATGAAAACGCTGCTTCAGACCCACCTCCCCACATCTTGTTCTACGGGCACTCCATTTCTAAATAAGCGGCCACCAAACCAAAGTAACAACTTTCTCCCAAAATGTTTAAAGTGGTGGAAAATCCCCTCAAAGCTGGATCAAACTGTGTGTTTAAGAACAGCTCCAAAGGGGACTCTTCTGTTGACGGGGGATATTTTTCTTTAGATGTAAGAAATATTCTGAGCCTCAGGCCTAGGAAGGAGGCCAACAGCAGCTCTGCGGGAATACCACCCCTTTCGAAAGCCATCACCACTGCAGGAACCCTGGGTAAAGTAGTAACTTTCTTTTTTCTCTCTCTCCAGTTTTTGAAACTATAATGACAAGATATTTCAGGGTTGTTGTTTTTTTTCTTTTTTCCCTCCAGTTCTAAAATAGTTGTTGATAGTGTCAGTCTTGGCTAAACTTTAATTTAAAATGTCCATGAATCTACCAGATAACTTGAGGTGGGCATGGATTATGATGGCTCCCTAATGCCCAGATAGCAATCAGTCTAAAACCTTTAGAAAAGAGATATCCAAGCCCCCAGCCACCTCTTGAAAAATAGGATTATTTTCAATCGGACATTATATCCATTGATAGTGTTGTTGAAAATTGGGTTCAAGTTATTTCTTTTTCCACAAAGGAAAGTTGCTGAATAAAAAATTGTAAATATGAGACTTCAAAAAAAAAAAAAAAACCTACTTCTCCCATCTGCTGTTGGTACTGTCAAATTTATTAAGCTATTTTAAGTGGATGATTGTAAAATGTCACTGTACATTTCACTACTATTTATGCCTGACACAGAGCTGACACCACCCATTTAAATTCTTTCATTTTTATTTTTGTTTTTTATAGCAAAGGAAAGGAAAAATTTTTAAAGAAAAGGGGGAAAATATTCACTTGAAAAATCCAGCCTAATTGAAACGTTTTTCTTAAAAATTCACCACAAGGCAGCGAATTCAGCTGAGGGTATTTGTGTGCGGGTAGTTAAAGGCACGGATTTCGGTGTATAACATATAAATGTGAAGATTGCACTTGGCTGCTTGTATTTAGAAGGTTTAGTGAAGATGCCCGGCCGTGTTTCCCTTCTGGGGCGGAGACCGAGGTAGCCTGGGACTGCTAATCCCCAGACCGGGTGGGTTCAGAGGCGCCCTTCTGGATTTGCGGACCTCTCCCGAGATGACGCTAGGGGCTTGCTGATTTATGCGCATTCCTTTAAACTTGATTGAATGGGTGTCAGCAGACCAAGACCTGGAGAATCATAGCAATGTGCAGCGAGTTGCTCGAGCATCCCATTTTTCATAAGCAAAGATGTAGTATTATCCAAAAGGCCTGGGGAAATTTATGTCTGGATTTTAGGACAGACACGCTAATGCTAATTAAGTTTTCATCTGCTCGGCCCGGCCGCCGGGTAAATAACAACCGGCCTCCTTCTTTCTGAAAATACTCACCCCATCCTGCGCATCTATCTACCTCCGATGAATGCCTGGGAGGTGCTTGTTATTTTTTAATTTTATTTTAAAGGGAAGCAAAAAAAGACAGTGGCGCAGAAATTTTCCTTCGTGGAAGCAGCCAAGGCCTCGCCACAGTTGATTTCATTTTCTGCCCGGCTTTGGCGCCGCGGAAGAGCTGGATCTACCCGGCAGAAATAATCACGACGGCGCCTCGAGAGATTCTCAGACCTTCTCGGGCGCTTCTGCGGCGGCGCGCGGCCTCCTCCCGGTGCGGGGGCGCGGATGCGTGGGAGACGCGCGGCTGTGGACTCAGAGAGCCGGCGGATGTCGCGGCCCTTGGGGACAGAGGCGCGGCCCCAAACCCTCCACGCTTCTGCAGGGACCCCCCTACTCAAAATGGAGGCCCAACCCCTTGCAGAGCCGGCCCCGCTCCGACGGTCCGCGGGCCGGTGCGGGGCTTGTGGCGGGACGGTGGGCAGAGGTTAAGGCAGCGGAACCCCGAGGACCAGGCCGGGACCTTGCGGGCGAGTCTCCCCGCAGCAGGCTGACGTCACCGAGGGCCGAGCGGGCCTTGGGGGCTCTCCAGGCGCTATTCGACGAGGTGGAGCCCATGCAAACAAATGTTTTGTGCGGGTGCCCCCTTCTCCGCCCCGCCCCTCCCTCCCCAGGAGAATAATCGGGTATTTAATCTCTCCCGGCCTTAATTCTTGGCAGCGTGGAAGGTGGTTTGCAACGGGAAATAAAACTTGACAGGAGCATTTTCTCTAAAAGGGGTTTGGAGACGGGCTGAAAAGAAATCGTGTTTTTCTCTACCAAATACTTCCGCTTTCTGAGCTCGAAGCTGCGGGCTGGGATGAGATCGAGATCCGAGGGAGCGGAGAGCGAGCTGGGCGCACAGGGCCCTATTGCGGATCCGAGAAGCCGAATCCGGGCTCTCCGGGCAGCCGCGTTCTCCGCCCGGGCGGGGAGGCAGCCTTGGCCCTCGCTGCGCCCCGGGCCTGTGCGGCGCTCGGCTCCGCCCGGCCGGCCATGGGCCCAGCGCCGCCCGCAGCCCGAGGCCAGGACCCCGCGCACGGAACTTGGCACCGGCAGGTGCCAAGAGAAGTACCCAGAGTAGTACCCGGCCGCTGGCTGAGGGCAGCTGGGGTCAGGCGAGAGAAGGCTTTGGAGGGCCTTAGGCCGCTTGGCTTTAGCTCGAGCCTTCTGGCCTGTGGGGAATGGGGACAGGAGCTCGCAAAAAAGGTGGTGATTGCAGTGCTGGGGGCTTTGTTTCCCGCCGCGGGCCTGCGGACAGTGCACAAAATGGAGGGGGGAATGGGGGCGAGCGGCGCAGCTTGCGTGGGTTGTCCCGGCTGCTATTGGGTGGAAGAGCCTGGAGGGAGCAGCGTCCCCCTCCCTGCGGCTCAAAGAGCGCCCTCCTCTTGCGCAGTAAAGGTCAAGTCCTCGGCGCCACCGCAGTCTCCACGGTCAGGGCCGGTCGCGGCACAGCCGGGGCGCAGGAAGGCGCAGGAGGCACAGTTGGCTGGGTCGTCACTCCTGCCGCAATCCGGTTCTGGTAGCCCGGGCTCCTGCACTGGAGGCAGGGGTTCTTTCTTGTTTTCCAACTCTCCCACCCCCAGCCTTGTTGGAAAGGAATCCCTGAAGCCAGGGGTGACCCAGGCTATGTCTGGTTCCCAGAAGAGCGGGGTCCGCCCCAGCCCAGGAGACTTCGGAGCCCGCGGAGGCCTAGCCGGGGCGAGAGGGAGCGTCTGCAAGCCCAGGGGAGAGGACGTGGCTGGATCGGAGTTCTCGGTCCTGGTAGGAACAAGAGGCCGGGCAGGGTTGGCCTGGCTGGGAATAGGATAGAGGAGCCAAGACGCTACTGGGAAGCCTCTCCTGTGGTACCTGAGTCCAAGCCCTCCTTCGGTGCATGGCAGGCCTTTGATGCTCTTCTCTTGCCTAAAATTAGGCACTGAGAAGTGAGGTGCACTCTGCCAAGGTACAAACCCCCCGGGGCCCCAAGAATCCTCACTGTGCTCCCTTATCCTCTGTCCACAGCCTGCCTTGGCAAATAGGTCAGAGCATCAGGCCCAGCGGCAAACAGACAGCTTACGCCCAATCTGCCACTGAGCCTCTCTCTCCAAGTGAACCAACAGGACCTGCAAATGACTTATTTTCATGGAAGACAGAAAATCTAGGTTTTACGCCTAGGGCTGCATGGGTGGGCTGGACTATGGGGAGAGATATCGGGATGGATTGTCTGTGAATGGCTGCCATTGCAGAACTGCCTGGCAGGGCAAGAAGGAGAGGCTCCTAGGGCAGGGCTGGATGGGGTGGGGGCTTTTCTCAAGTCTGGAATGTGACCCACCACTGGTCCTGAGTGGAAATGGAAGCTGCCTGCACTATGAAGGAGTTGGAGTTTGGGGTATGAGAGCGGGACTCCTCTGAGCCACAGCTGTGGGGACTGAGACCCAAAGACAAGAGCCAATCTTCTGGTTGAGCCACCCTCTTTTGTCCTCTTTATTTCAGGCACACTGTGCTGGGGAAACCCATTTGGGCCAAAGCTTTCAGGGGAATGGAAAGTGGAGGCTGAGAACCAGTGCTTCACCTTTCAAAGATCCCCCAAGCCATTTGTTCCCATTCTGTAGGAAAAAATAAAATCTGCAGTGAGTCCTCATCAATAAAAGTAAAAATAGTTCTCCTCAAAGCAAGGAAACATCTCTTCTCCCATGTTTGGAATGGACACTTGAGACCCTCAGATGAGTTCTATGTTCCCCCCATCCCTGAGGAAAAGACATGGACTTCTTCAAATGTTTAGGGGCATTATAGGATGATTGAACCTGCTAGTCAGACCAAGTAGTAACCACGACATCAAGTTCAAGGAATTAGCTGTTCCTGTGCACTATGACAGTGTAGGGGAGCTTGGGAGAGGGGAGGCTGCCTTGACAAAGGGACAAATTCACTCTTGCCTCCACCTGGTAGTGATATAGGTAACCTCTTGATATTTTATGGAAGACTCAGTGCTGCCTCTCGGTAGCACCTGCAAATGTGATGGATTGGCCATGATCTGCCGATAAACCATTCCCTGAGAACAAATACTGGGATATCTCCTGGGCTGCCTAAGACAACCCACCTCTCCAGCTCTCCATGGAGGAGGGATGTACCCCCCAGAAAACCTCTTATTTAGAAGGAGTGAGTCCCCAAATGCAGGCCTGGCCTCCAACACCAGGAAGGACTATATGGCTGTTTTCACCCAGGGCCTCCCAGCCAACTCTTGTACCTGTGTGCAATATGGTCACCAGGGTTGAAATAGTCTTGTGCATAAGCATTCTAGAAACAATATGACAGTGGTGGACAGAGGAAAATAAGGTTTCAGCCAAGCAAGAAGAGGCAAAATGTTGATGGTGCCCTAAGCAATGCACTGAGAAATTATTGATGTCTAGGAATGAGATTCAGTCTGTCAGGTGGGCCCAACTCCTCCCAGACCAGCTACCACCAGGATTTCCCAGCCTAGAAAAGCAGGAGCTGGGTCCCCAGAAGAGGAGTAAGTGTTGGAAAGGGAGGGAGAGAGGGTGGGAGAGAAGCCGGACATGGTGGAGCCTTTAGATGAGTATTCCAAAGGAAATAGAAGACCCAATTCAGGCTCTGGTGGAGGCCCGGATTGGGGGAAGAGTCAGAAACCTAACATCCTGTGCCTGAGTACTGGGTGCCCTCCAGTGGCACCTCAGTTCTTGCTCAGCCTAAGGAGGCATCAGATGTGACAGGAGGCCACAGAAGGTGGCACTAGCTGGAAAGAGGCAGGGCAGGAGACAGGGGAGCAGGAGGCTGCAGAGGAACAGGACTGGCTTGGAAAGGGACTGTGGCAGGTGGGGGCAGCTTGGCATTGGCATTCACACTATGGACCACACGCTGAGCATTCAAAGGACTGCAAGTGCAAACACTGGGGACTTCAAATTCCCAGATTTGAGAGAAAAGGAGCTGCTGCCCCCCACGCCTAAGTAGAAAAGAGGGAAGCCTAGCAGCCTCTCCAGTTGGGGCTGGGACCCCTGGAGTCTGGAGATGCTCAGCTACCACCCGCCTCTATGCTCCCTTGGAGTGAGAGGGTGTTAAGCTGCCTATCAAGTGACTATGATTGCAGCTCATGTCCCTTGAATGACTGCTGGAAACTCCCCGGGTACAACGACCATAGTGACCAGGCCTCACATCGCCCGGGGTGCACTGACCGACCGCGCTGAGGCCACCCTGCCTGGGCACTGCCCGCCGGCGCCCTCCCACTGCTGCCGGGCCCCCTCCTCCGGCTGCAAGAAGAAGCGGACGCTCGCGGCAAAGGCGCCTGGACACACTTTATTCCGATATTCCGCCTGGTAAGGCGGGTGGAGCGCAAGACTCACGGATCATCGGCCCCGCCTGGGCGTACTCCACCGGCTGAGGAGGGTCCAGGAGGTGCTGCACCACCCTCCCCCCAACCTTTAGGGCCAAGTCACACGAAGCCTTGGAAAGGCTCGGTCTGTTTTGCTAACCAAATCTCCTTGTTAGCCGTTTCCGCCTGACAGGGCTGGCGCGGGCGCCGGCCTCCTCCTCTCCGGGTGGCCACCTCCAAACGCTGCGCGGGGAGCGGCCGGCCGGCCCTGCGGAGGCTGCCTGGACCTTGAAGTTAGGAAAAACAAGAAGAGATTGAACCGGTTCCCTCCCTTCTCTCCCTTCTCCACAGACACACACGCACCGTCAGGCCGCCGCCACTTCCTGCCTTTGTTTTTCTTCCTCCAAACATTTTTGGCCTCTTGTATTAGCCGCCGTGGGGCTCCGGGTTGACGGTAAAAGGAAATGCACGCTGAAGACAGTTTTCTGGAGATGGCCCCCGCGCTGTGGAGCTCCTGAGAAAGAACAGCTCCTGAGAAACCAGTCGCCAGGGCCAATGTCACAGCCTTGCCTGCTGCGGCCTCTTCACGAAATGGAACTCGGACTTGGCCTTCCGGGGCGGCCTTAACCCCGGCCGCGTCTTTCCCAGAGCGCGGTGGGCTCAGCTTGGCTGTTGGACCTCCTGCAAAGCGGAAGAGTCGATTATAGGCTCAGAGCAAAGTCAAACCAAGGACCCGAAGCTCTGCCTCACCTTCTTCCCCAAGATTTGGTCTGATCCTCAGAGCTGAGCCCACCCCTTACCCAGGCTGCGTGCCTGGGGAAACATTTGCACCGCCAGTATATGCCGCGCAAGAGAGGCAGGAGCGGGCAAAGCTGGGAACATCGCGCAGCCTTGGGCATCTGAGCACCCCCGGGCTGTTCCTGCTGGGGATCTAAAAGCATTCGGCCGCTCCAAGCTTTTTCCCTTCTACTGATATCAAAAGCCTCTTTCCTCTTCCATCTTCGCGGCAGCGCCCCCACACGCCCCTTTCCAGGCTGCAAGTCCCTCCAGGCACCCCGCTTCCCTGCAGCCTGCGGAGTCGCCCTGCCAGCCGTTCCCGGAGCGCCTTTCTCCGCTCCATCCTTTCCTCTGGAATTCGCCTTTGTCTCCTGCAGACACCCAAGGGATCCAGACCTGCCGGCACCCTCTCGATTTGACCCTGGAGGAGGACATGGAAGGCAATGGTTATGCAGAACAGCGCACGCACTCATACCGACCTTTCCGCGGGGACCCGTTCTCCCTGGCACCAGGGGAAAACCGATCTAATTAAGAGAGGGGCTGCGTGCAGCCGGGGGAGGCGGCCTGGCGTCCCCCGCTGGCGGGCCACCACGGCCCAGTCTGCTCAGCCACAAGCTGAAGTTGACTGCCAAAACTGCTATAAAACCGCAGGTCTGTCTAGAACTGTTTTCGGTTTTCCTAGACGCCCCCGGGTTCAATTATGGTCTTAAAAGCCCTAATACAAGTGCAAGAATTTGTTTGCCTTCACCCAGGGGCGGGGCAAGCCCTGCAATGGTGGCGCCTTTGTTATGGCAAAGTCACTGAAACCCCTCATGCATTCCTTTTGTTCAAGGGTAGGGGTGGCGAGGACTGGGTGGGCTGCTGGGAGAGAGTTTGGGATAACCAAAATCAAGCCAGGGAATGGCTCAAATACTGCTGTATGAAACCTCTCCTTCTCCCTTTTATATTCTGTCTCCAAGAAAGAGATGCTGTGGAGAAACAAATATTTTGCCTTGTTGGTCACTGCTGGAAACAAGTTTTTTCACTGCAGGGCAATCCTGTAATTGTGCTTCCTAGCTTTAGGAGGTCTCCTGCTACCCTTCCCCAACAACCTTCCTTCCCACTAGACCTTCTCACTTGCACCTCTGCTGCCCTCTGCACGAGCCACAGTGGACAAATATGTCAAAGCTGAAGATGCACAAATAATTTCAAGTTCAGCTCTCAGGGATTCAAGGGGCATGAAAGTTCTTGCAGCAAATCTTGAATAAAGAGTTCATTAAACCAGTGTGTCCAAGTAACTTGATTTGTGATAAGCAATCCTTGTAAAGGGGGGGAGGTGGGGAGCCACATAAACATTAATGCTAATAAATTAGTTTACTCCACTACAGAGTAATTACTCGATATTATTGATATTTACAGCAGGTATTCAGATGCAATGGTAGGCCATTATTTGGAGAAAATACATAATGAGAATATTTCTTTTCCAGTGCAATACATGATTAGATTTGCTATTGAGTCAGTTACAGTCAGCTCAGCAATAAATAAATAAATCGATGTTGACACTTAAATACCAAAGATCTTAGAGTTTATACTCTAAATCTCCCCAAGATATGTAAATACCTTCAGCTATTCCCTGGATGGGGAAAGGGAGAAAAGGTTATCTTTTTTCATTTTCCAACTTTCCTTCAGCAACACCCCAGCTCCTTCCAAGAAGACAGTTGTGGGGAGGCCGCAGGTCTGGGTCCCCTCGCAGCTCCTGACCCTCCCTGGCTGCTCTGCGTTCTCTCCTTTCTGTCGCTTCCTTCCAAACATTGCTCCTTTAATTCTACAGGATGGTGAGCATATTTTGCCTTAATTTCGTTCTTTCCTCTTCCCAGGAAAGCTAGGCTCATACTATCCGCTGTGGCCTCTTTCTATCCTTAGCGCAAACCTAGCCTTTTCAAGGCATCCTTGGGTCCCAAGGTGCGGGGAGTTTGGGAAGCACCTCTCTCTTCTTTGGCATTGTATTCCTTCTGTGGAATGAGTAGTAGGGAAGGCACCGAGCTTCCTGAGTTTCTGCCCTGCACATCTCTTGCTTTCACTCTCTCCTATTGCGAGGAAGGAGAGGAGGCGGGATACCCCTTTCTCAGCCACCGCTCCTTGGCCCTCATTCCTCTTTGCCTCCCCCATTCTCCCCACAGTCCTGGAGTTCTACAAGCACCCTGGTGGCCCCCCCATAAAGGTGCAGCATACCCAGGGGAAGTCTCCTCGGATGTCAGCGCCTCTAAAGCAGCCCAAGGCTTGCCTCAGTTGCATGGTTTCCTGAGTCCTCAGCTCCAGAAGACCAGGCAGGCGGGAGGACCGGTGAGCAGCGGCGCAGCCCCGGTGCCTCTGTCTCTGTCCAGTCTCTCCGAACCCCGGCAGGCAGCGAGGAGGAAGGGGGTTATCCAAGGGCGGGGGCGGGGGTGGGGGTGGGGTGAAGAGGCAGGCAGGGAAGATGAAGGGAGGAGTGGATCCCGGGTAAGACGAAGGCCCTTCCGGGCCCTGCGGATCATTGACAAACCGCGGGGAGAAGCCGCCCTGGCTGTTGGCGGTTTAGGGACGGAAGGCACTAAAGCGCTTCGGAAGTGACCATGAATGCGAGCGTGTAATCAAGTCACCGTGCAAATCGGACAAGCCATGGGGCCGGCACATCCACGGCTGCGAACCCTGGCCCCGAAGGGGGTCCGGCCATGGTCGGAGGTGGAGGTGCGACCCAGAGCAAGCCTGTGGGAGGGGGGCTGAGAAAAAACGGGTGCAGACGCGAGCCTCTTGGAGAGCCGACTCCTCCGAGACCATAGGCCACACAGCGCCAGCTCCCACCTGGCCATCCCCAGCCCGGGACACCCCTCACCCACCCGGGAGTGGGGGTGGGGGGGAGTTGAGCTCTCGCAGCCCTCACTTAAAGACCAGGACCGTGCAACTGAGCACAAGCGTGCGGCATGGGGGCGCACCCCAGCCTCCGCGGCGCGCCGGGAGGCCCCCCAGCCAACATGAGTTACACCGGCGATTACGTGCTTTCGGTGAGAACACCGAGTGACGATCTGTTGCTTCCCCTGAGGTGGCTACAAAGAAAGGAAGCCGGGGAGGGAGGGGAGGGGAAAAAAAAGGAAAGGGGGAAAAAAAGGCCCGGACTAGCTCCCAGCTTGTCAATTTCAACATCGGGTCACATGACCAGCACCTCCCTGCTAAGGATGGGGATAGATTTCCACGTCAGCTTACGTCTCCAAATTTCTACTTCACGGATCCGCTTCAAAGAGGCAGCTGCAGTGGAGAATCATGTTAAGCTCGGCTACTGCGGAGAGCCCAAGGTAGCCCAATGATGGATTTTGATGAGCGTGGTCCCTGCTCCTCTAACATGTATTTGCCTAGTTGTACTTACTACGTCTCGGGTCCAGATTTCTCCAGCCTCCCTTCTTTTCTGCCCCAGACCCCGTCTTCGCGCCCAATGACATACTCCTACTCCTCCAACCTGCCCCAGGTCCAACCCGTGCGCGAAGTGACCTTCAGAGAGTACGCCATTGAGCCCGCCACTAAATGGCACCCCCGCGGCAATCTGGCCCACTGCTACTCCGCGGAGGAGCTCGTGCACAGAGACTGCCTGCAGGCGCCCAGCGCGGCCGGCGTGCCTGGCGACGTGCTGGCCAAGAGCTCGGCCAACGTCTACCACCACCCCACCCCCGCCGTCTCGTCCAATTTCTATAGCACGGTGGGCAGGAACGGCGTCCTGCCACAGGCTTTCGACCAGTTTTTCGAGACGGCTTACGGCACCCCGGAAAACCTCGCCTCCTCCGACTACCCCGGGGACAAGAGCGCCGAGAAGGGGCCCCCGGCGGCGGCGGCGACCTCCGCGGCGGCGGCGGCGGCCACGGGCGCGCCGGCAACTTCAAGTTCGGACGGCGGCGGCGGCGGCTGCCGGGAGGCGGCGGCGGCGGCGGCGGAGGAGAAGGAGCGGCGGCGGCGCCCGGAGAGCAGCAGCAGCCCCGAGTCGTCTTCCGGCCACACTGAGGACAAGGCCGGCGGCTCCAGTACGTATAAAGGCAGAGCCCTGCGCTTTATGAAAGGGGAGTTGGAAATCTAGCGCAGCACCGCTGTTAAATTTTTATATGCTGTTTTATAAGCATATAAGGTTTATGAAGGGCCTTTAGGTTTCCCCCAACAAAACTTTGTTATAAAAGGCGGGATCACGTGGCGAGTGCTGAAATTGGCCGTGAAATACCCACCGGCCAAGGCATGCCTGCAAAAAAAACAACTCCCCTTTTCCCTTTTTTCCCTTCTCAGCTCCCAAGCCCGGCAGCTCGACCCCGCTCGGGGCCAGCTCCGGGCTGCGGGGCTGGAGGTGGGCGCCTGTAAATTCCCCCTGCAAGGGCTCCGGGAGCCTTTGATAGCGAGGTAATCCGGAGATTTTTATAAAAGCCATGTGTTGCGCCGGGACTCCAGTCCCGGCTGGGATTCAAAGGCGTCGCTGTTTAACGATGGCGCTAGGAGAGCGTTTAACAGATAAAGTAGCCCGCTTAGCTCTAGCAATATATTAAAAGAAACAAATTAACCCAAAGTTGGCCTTTTTGTCCAAAGGAAGCCATTTTCCTCTGGCGTGGTGGCAATTACGTGCCGCCTTCTGTCCCAGGGCATGTTTTTCACAATTGTTATTCAATCTGTCAAAAGCGAGGTTTTTTTTTTTTTTTTGTCTTGTGGGTTTTTTTTTGTTGTTGTTTTTTTGTTTTTTAATTTTAAGGGGGAGCAAGTAGAGCCTGCCCGCAGCTTTGGGAAGCCCCTCTTCCCTCTACCCTTCCTACACTAGCACCCCTGCCCTGCCGAGGGAACAGAGCGGCTGTGTAGCGGTGGTGCCCAGCGCAGTCCCAGGCTAGGGGATTCCCGCTGCCACCTCCCCACCTCCGGGGAGCCAGGAGGCCGGCCGGGAGGTAGGAGCTGGTGGCCTGGACTTAGGCTGACAAAGACACAGCAGCCAGCCCAGATGTTAACGACGGCCGAGTCATGGCCGCAACCGGGAAAGACTGAGGCTGGGGCCGCTTTTACTGCCTCGGAACGGACAGCCCAGGTGCTGGAAGGTGAAATGTCCGCAGGAGGCTGTTTGTTTAGTCTGGCGAGGCTGGAGGCAGCCGGCAACCGCCACTCGGCTGCTTTCAAAGAGGCTTAGGCAGCGCCAACTCGCCTGTTGCTGTGAGAAGCCCTCCTTTCTGTTCCAGGGGCAGCGAGAGCAGCTTCCCCGGGGGCCTATCTAGGGAGATGGCTTTTATCTGGGGCTGAACCTCCCACTGCAGCGGGAGCCTGAGGGTAAGGGCCTGGGGGGCTTTGAGAGCCCTTGGGCTGGACCTCCCTGTGGCCAGCCCTTCTCAGGCCCCAACTGGGGGCTCTGAGGTGGATTGCAGCCCCCATGCCTGGCTCACCCTCTCCTTTGTACCTCCACAGGTGGCCAACGCACCCGCAAAAAGCGCTGTCCCTATACCAAGTACCAGATCCGAGAGCTGGAGCGGGAGTTCTTCTTCAGTGTCTATATCAACAAAGAGAAGCGCCTGCAACTGTCCCGCATGCTCAACCTCACCGACCGTCAAGTCAAAATCTGGTTTCAGAACAGAAGAATGAAGGAAAAAAAAATTAACAGAGACCGTTTACAGTACTATTCAGCTAATCCACTCCTCTAAGGCTTCAGCCCGGTCGGAATTGGGTGGGGGGCTTCATACACAAGATAATATGCAGATTTTGCCCTTGACAAGGTCAAGCCACATGGTGACTTTTGAAAAAAGGTGTGCAAGAGAGGGGAGGCTACACAGAGATAGCCCCTCAGGAGGCGGCCTGGAACTCTCTTGGTTAAGATCTCAGTGGTTGTTTCCTAATAATGGGATTCTGAGAGTTGTGCGTCAACTAGAAAGGTTTGGGACCCCTGGTGGTTCTCTCTTGGAGCCTGCAGAGCTTCACGCTGGGTGTGGTCTCCACTCTGGACTGGGCCCCCTGCCAGGCCCCCTGGAGGCCAACCCCCCCCATGGGGAGCCTGCCTACCCCCAGGACCCCCGAGTCAAGAAGCTGTGCATTCTCCAAGCCCAGTTCAGCTTGGAGACAGTGGCAAGAGGAAGGGGAGGATTCCTAGATGCCCAGAATGAGGCTGCTTTCCAAAGCCAATGTGAAAGGCGGCTGGACTAAGAGGTGGCTATGAGGTGGGAGAGGGCTGCAAATCCTTCTGGGAAAAGAAATCTGTTCCAGGTGGCCGTTAGTGTCCTTCCACTCCTCCTAGCCACCCACCACACCATCCCAGGCCTGAGTTTCTAGTTGCTGACTCCTGCAGCCCACCTGGCTTTTCTTTCTACCAAATGGTGGGGGGTCAGCCTTCATCCCAGCCTGCCACTCAGGCCCAAAGCCTGGTTGAAGAGTGGACTGTTCCTTAAGGTGGAAGACATCGAAAACCCAAGACGCTGCACCCAGGCCGCTGGCCCCGGAGATCTCTGCAGGAAATGCCTGTGGAGTGCAGCATTTTGGCAAAATCTCCACCACACTTAATGAAGCTTGTATTTGCTCTGTGTCTGGCATCGGAACAGTGGGCCTGGCCATTGGGTCCCCAGCTATGGCTATGAGGGGCTTGAGTTTCCCCAAAACACCCGGTTCCAGTGCCACACTCTGCCCTCATTTGCTCCAGAACTGAACTTGGAAGCTTCCGGCGACCTTCCAAGAGCCTGAGAGTGATGTGGAATTATTTTAAAAGATAAATATTATATTATATATATATTTCCCTGAAGGAACCAAAGCGAATTTTAAAAGATGCAATGTAGAGGGGAAAAAAAGATGATGAAAATATTTAAAGGCTCTATCTGTTTACAGTGTTCCATGGTTAAACTCGCTCACTGCTAAGAATATTTGAATGTATGCTTCATACAGGGATGGTGTTCAAAAGACTTGTAAATAAAGGAACCATAACCAACTTTGTTTGATTACCTTTTTTTTTTTTTGCCATTAGTTGATTTCCTTTGGAGTGTTGGAGGGGGTGGGAAGGGTATTGGAAATGATCTTTTTAATCTCTGGCAACATTTGGAAACTGTTAGGGAAATGCTTGGAGGCAGTTTGTTCGGCCTGCCAGGGCCTGGGGACTTCATCTGTGAAAGCTAGGCACCCTCCCGTTGAATCTCCTTTGCCTCCCTGTGTCAAGAAATGTCTGGTGGCTCCGTATGTAATGGCAGTGTTGGTCTGTCCTCAGTTCTTACCTACCCTGTATGTCAAAGCATGTGCACAGGCAACAGGGCACAAGGAAAATAAAGGCAGTGGAAACTCGAATATCAGGTCCTGGTGTGACCTTTCTCTCCCTGCTAGCCTTTTACTGCCAAATGTCTGCCCCCCAACACTCCCTTACTAGTAAAGAGGCAAGTTATCAAGCAGGTCCCTGAGGGTTGAGACAATGACTGAGCCAGGAATTAACTACACTATAAACCAGGCTTAGGAAGTCAAGGTGGCCGGCCATGTCCTTGTGGGAAGTGGGGATCTAGGGGTGGGGCACCTCAGGACCTAGACTTCAACCCCTCACACTGACCTGAGCCCTGGAGAAGGTCGTGGGGCTTGAGGTGGCCAATGGGTCTGACCCCAAGCTAGCCCTGCTGGCGTCAGGACCGGGAAGCCTCAGGGAAAACCACTCTGGGGCACCCTGTGGATCCCTTCACCAGGAGGGACACTGGTCTGGGTACCAAGGCAGAACAGACTTTCAGGATCCTCTCAGGGTGCTTTCTCCACAGCTCCCAGCTGAGGCCGCCTTTTCCCTTTGGGAAAAAGGATGCCTGTTTCCTCTTTGTTTGCTGCCTTTGAACTTCTGCCTTAAATTTGGACATCACCCATAACCTTGAGGGGAAGGGCTGAAAGGACAGAGCCTTTTGTTGCCCACCCCATCCTCTCTGCAGCCACCCAAGCAGGGCCAGAGCAGCAGAGAGGCTTGCATTTGGAGAGAGGCCCCAGACCCCAGACCCTACTCTGTTTGTTTGTGTGTTTGTCTAACTGGCGCGACTGGGGAAATCGAGCTGAAAGAGGAGTGGGACAGACCTGAGATGAATGTCTAGGTTGATAGACAGACACACAGAGACGAACAAGGGCCTTCCTGGGGGGAAGGGAGGGGGCGGGCTGGGAAGCCCGGGTTTAGGGAAAGACTTCCTTTGGGATGGTTAAAGATTAACCAAAGTCTCTCAAGTTGCTAGAGAGAGTCTAGCCAGGAGGACTGCTCGCGGGCGGGCGGCGGGCGGGCGGGCGCGGGTTTGATTTCTGAGCCCTATAAAAGCCCATCCTCCGATGGCTGTGACAATGTGGTCGTAAACCCGTCCGAGGCCGGCCAATTTGCATATTTGGAATGCGCCGCTATAAACCCGGCTGGGGTTTTGCAGCGATTTCTTAGATGTAAAAATGAGATCTCAATAGCAGCGGGCTGGGCACATCCTCTCCTGCTCTGGCTCTCTCTCTGCCCGGAGCCTGCTTCCCTCGCTCGGCTGCGGGCTGGAGCTCGGACTGGGCCTAGGCGCTCAGCGGCCACGAGGTGGCGCACTTCCGATCAATGTCAAAGCCGCCGGGGAGCCGGGAACCCCAGCGTGATTCTTGGCCTTTGTTCGCTTCTGATACCAAGAGCAGCACGGCACTTTATTTCACTTGTCCCGCTCTCCTTCGCATCAAAAAAGGGGGCTCACCCTCAAGAAGTGGGCTGCTGTTGTAATTTAAAGCAGCGCGCATTCGCTAGGCCTCGCGGGCGTCGTGGCGCGGAGAAGCCGGCTGCCTCCTTGGCAGAGATTTCGGAAATGTGTCAAGGTAAGAGGCCAGAGTTTAGCCATTTCGGTGTGGCTGGGGCGGGAGTGGGGAGGTGGCTGATGCCTCAGCAGGACTCCGGGACACGGCTGGGTTTGTGGGGTGACACGGTAGGCGTTTGGCCACCCCTTCTCCCCTGGCTCTCTACGGTTGGAAAGCAAGGGGAGGCCTAAGTGGAAAAGTTGGGGATTTCAGCTCCTTGCGTCAGCATTTAACCCGAGGCGATTTTTTTTGATTTTGTAGAAATATTCAGAATAGAATGAGCTGGGGATGGGAGGCAACCAGGCGAAAGCTCTGCTGGAATAGGAGGGTGGTGGGAAGGAAAAAGAAAGAGAGGGGAAAAAAAGGAGGTGATGGGGCTGGGAAAAACAGAAAGTTTCTACTTTAAACAATGAGGGGGTCCTCGTCTGTGGGCTGCTGGGGCAGGCTTATTCCAGGGGCAGACATTCTGGAGGTTGCTGGTTCCCTACTAGGTAGGTGTCCCGGCCGGCCCAGCAGCCTGGAGAGAGACCTTTGTTCCGAAAAAACGGCCAATTCAGAAAAGACCTTATTTGATTTTTGAGGACAACGGAGGAGTAGTCTCTGTATTGCATATTTGGAACTTGCTGCTATAAACTGGGCTGGGATTTTGCAGCAATTTCTCTTAGGTGTGCAAATGAGATCTTTTGGATATTTTGCAAATATGCACAAATGTATGGGTAAATACCTACACATTTTTTTTTTAAAAAAAGAAAAAGCTGGAACCCAGGATAAACTCTAATCAAGCACCTCCATCATTGTTGTCATGAAACAAGTTTTAAATGATCATAACACAGTTAACATTTTAGAGGCCAGGTTCAAATTCCCTCTTTCTCCAAAATTTAAATTTTTATCCAATATTTTTTCATTAGTTTTTTGAAATAGTTTTCTTTTTCAAATTACGTGCATGGGTGAGTAGGGGGAGTCCCAGAGAAAGTAGGCACTTCCTGTGTGTGTATAAATTTTGCTTATCAAAGTTGCAAGTCTTTGTCCAGCATGGGCCCCCAAACTATGCCAGAATGAGGCAAGCACAGGAAGGAATGAGCGCCCATTCGGTGAGCTGCTCTCTGCAGTCCGAGCCCTCCATACAAATCATCCCAGAGCCACCTCCAGTTTCAAGGCCAGAGGCAGTTTATTACCGACAAAACTAAGAATATTGCAATTCAAGCAGTGTGTGAAAAGGCCCAACACTCCCTGAATGGGGGGAAGGGCCAGCTCAGTGGTTGGATTTAGAAAAATTTTAAAAGCGTGTTGTTCAGGGATAGATTGCACCTGATCAATTCAAAGCAGACACATCAAATATCGGTGGAGATGTTGGCATTCTTAAAGATGAACGGCAAAAGAACGTCGTTGCTTATGGGGAAAACTCTCTAACTATGGGAAAATTTATGAATCAGAGAAGCCCTGAATTTTTGTTAAAGCCGGATATGTGGAAGCAGCATTTATTTTTCCTCTCTGGGCCGTAGCCCAACTCCACGGTCCCCGGGATACTTCAGAGCCCCGAAAGCATTGAGAGTGACCTCCAGACGCAAATTGTTTACTGACTACCTCAATCTCAGGATCTCTTAGATTTTTTTTTTTTAAGAACTTGATTTTTTGTGTAACAAAAAATCTCCTCACTTGCAAGGGCCTACTCAGAAGGAGGAATCCACTGTCTAGTGAACTGCAGCGTGATCCTCAACAAAGGGCTCCTCCACGGGCCTGGCCTTTACTTTGGCTTAGTGGGACAAGCAGTTATCACCCAGGTAGAAACGGGCAACATTTATTTACTCCCATAAAACACAGGCTCTGGCGGCAGCTGCATACCCGGTACAAGGCCTAGTAGAGGCAAGCAGGCACCGAGGGCTTTAGGTCAAAGGCATCCTGAGGGAGAGGAGAAAATTCAGCAGCCGGGAGGCATGGTGAAAGGGAAAGAAGGCAAGAGAGCAAGAGCGAGAGTAGAGCAGCCAGAAGCTGACCCACGCTGCAACAGAATCGCTTTTCTTAATCTCTCCGAGGCAGGGAACCTCAGGAAATCCAAGACAATCAATAAATGGAATATTTTATTGAGGAAGCTAACACTTTAGTGTTACAGTCTAGGGAGTATGGGAACATTCGTGTTGTTTGGGGATGCTTGGGGCTCCAAGACCAACTGAGGCACTGCGAGGCATTTAAGTTGAGCTTCTGCTGCCTGCGTTGATATCCTCTCCTTTGAACCAGGCAGCCGCGGGCCAATCCCCGGGGCCAGAGCGTACCCGCACCCGCAGTCTCTCTCTGCAGCCCTTCTCCGAAAGCCCTGTGGGAGTTGGATGGCCGTCCTGGGCCAGAGAGGGGCTCCTATCTGGGCTTATCCACTTTTTTTTTTTTTTTAAGCAAGAAAGCTCAAACCCAACAACATCCTGTTTGGTTTATTACAAGAGGGAAAAAGTCACGCTACAGAAACACATCCGGCTATCCACGAAGGTCACTGAAGACCCCAGTGCCAATGCCTAGGTCTGCAAGGCCCATAGCAGGCCTTTCAGGTCCTCCACTCTTCAGCCTTTTGTAGCAGATGCAGTACCAAGCTGACTTTTGTAACCTTGCATGCTCCTGGATCCTCACCAGCCTAGAAGCCCATTTGGCTGCCCCAAAGGGCCCTAACCAGACAGGCAGGCCTGAGCTGCCTGCAACAGGGCACCGGGCTTGTCTTACCAGCCAAATTGGCAGGGCCCTGAGTCCCAGGAGAGTCCTGGAAGACTCTAGAGGACCCCAGGAGAAGCCTTTGAGGGGTCTGGGAACTCCTTGAAAATGATGGACCAAATTGTGGGAATGCACAGTTCTGCATTTTTCATAGGATTCGTCAGGACTTGCCTTAGATTTTCCAAAGGGTCCTGACTCCCTAAGGTTAAGAAACACAGGTAGAGATCATTGTCTTTAACTTTATTTCTGTAGCCTGCACCATCTCAAATATACTCTCCAATCGCTACTGGCCCATCCCAGAGAAGTCTAGGAAGTTGCTTTCCGCATTTAGCTCGGAGAGGCAGGGCTCTAGGCCCAAGTACTAGCCCACTGACCTGCTGGAGCTTGTTCTCCTCAAGGAATTGTTGACGCTCTTGCGACCTACTTCCCAAGTGACAGAGCTTTCCTGAGAGGCATGGAAGGTGCTAAAGAGCAAAACCTCCTTCCTAGGCAGTCCCCAGCTTTGCGGCATTTCCAGGTGGCACTGCTGAGTCCCGGCCAGTCCACTTGTGTGGTAAGCTGGGTAAGGACCAGGCGGAACCGGGAAGCTAAAGATAGGGCCATAGGCTGCGGTGCTCTGAAGCTTTTCTGCACTCAGATTCACTGGCCTCAGCTAGCGGAAAATTTGCCTTGGCCTTGGGCACCGGAGCACCTCAGAGAGAAGAGAGTTAATAATTTCTCTGCACATACCCCTGTCTTGAATGTGTTACACCCTGCTGCAGCTTTGAGACCCGGTCAGGCTGGAGAAAACCGACTCTCTCATGCTCTTTCCCCTTCTCTCTCCCCCTCTTCTCTCCTTCTATCCCTCTCCCTCTTTATCTTCCTCCTCTGCACCTTGATGCTTAGTCTGAAGCGCCAGTCACCACAGGGCGCCGAGATGGAAGCGGCTGGAGCGCGGAGGTAGCGGTGTCTCAGCTCCTTGGGCGCCGCGCTTAGAGCAGCCATATCCCGCAGCTCCTTGAATGTTAGAAGCCAGAGACAGGGCTCTACCTAGCCAGCTCTCCGTGTGCTCTCAGCATCCTCTCAGGCTCATCTTCTCCAGCTAGGTTCATACTGGGAGGAATGAGGCCAAATGCACCGCATATCACCTGGGACACAAGGCTTTCCCCGCCACAGGCAGAGGCCTGAGTGCCTACTTCCTGGGATCCAAGCGTTCAGCAACTCCAGCTCCGACTGGAGCTGGCAGGGCAGGCAGGCCTCGGGCATCCTGGCGACCTGTAGTCTGCAGGCCAGGGGCAAGGCAGAAACCTCCCAGTCTCCACTGGATCTGGCCAGAAAATGCCAAATTTCCTGAGACTTGTATGAGGCCCATACTTGGGGGCTAGCGCCCCAGGCCAGCCATTTCCAGCTGGTTAAGAGAGCGACCCTGAGGAAGGCCCAGTGTCCACTGAGCAAAGGGCCTGGCCTCTGAACACTCTTATAACAGGACCATGAGCCCAGCCTGGCCTGTCAGGGAACAGATTTCCTCACCCAGGGCCTCGTTAAAATGTGCACACTGTTGGAGCAAGGACTGCCCCAGCTGTGGGTATGGAAGGGAGGGGGGAAGAGGGGAGGGGACAGAGAGGCAGGAATATAGTGACACTGGTTCTTGCTATAACTTCCAGGAGCTTATGAATGCCAAGGCTAACAGAGCAGGAGAATAATATGGCAGAGGTGTCTGCTGGGCATACCCCTCCAAGTTTCCCCCTCCTGGTCGTCTGCCCCTTCAGGCAGGCCAAGGACCCCAGAGCCAATGTCTCACTCCCCTAAATGACATGTGAGCTTGGAGCCCCTTGAGGGTGATTGCCTGGACCTGGCTCTGACCTTGGGAGTGGGAGTGGGGGAGTCTTTCTGCCAAGGGTGTCAGTCGCTTCCCACTCTCACTCATGCCAACCCACCAAGGTCCACCGACAAGAGTTACAGAGAAGGCAAGGCAGGCGAGCACACCGGCGAGGATCCTAACTGGATCCACCGATTGTGGGAGGAAAGTGTTGGGAATTTAGGGGCCAGGGAATAGCCATTGCATTTTGGGGGGAAAAATCTGTGGGATGGCAGAAGTAGTGGCAACAGCCAGCTTCCAGTTCTCTCTGGGTCCCAGACGCTCTGAGGGTCCTGGCGGTCCGCCACTTTTGGGAGCTAGAATTCAGAGATGGAGCCGGCTCCAGGTCCAAAGCTGAATGGGAAGAGCCTGAGGCCCCGACACGGCCGCTTAAGTGGTCAGAAAGCGCTGGGGACCAGTGGCCGCTTTTGCAACAGGGATAGTGAGCACCCAAGGAGGGCCCGGTGCGCACCATAAACACCCCACTTGTTAACTACACGGGGCCCAAGGGCGCTTCAAACAGACCCTCGTATGGGGCTCACGTTCAGGTGGGGCGGGGCGAACCCAGCCGCCAGGCCCCCCACCAGCCACGTTGGGGCAGCCCCCACAGCTCCTGGCCTTCGGCGGAGGTGTCGGGCGTGCGTCTCCTGGCCCATCAATACAGATTACATATTTATATCAATCGCGGGCTCCGAGGGCGCCCTCGGAGAGCGGCCCCGCGCCTACGAAACCAAACTGGGAGTGGTCGCGCGGAAACTCTGGCTCAGGATTGGCTGCGGGCGCCCGCCGCGGTGCGGGGGGATTGCTAATCGTATTCAGCATGTTTTGCACAAGAAATGTCAGCCAGAAAGGGCTATCTGCTCCCTTCGCCAAATTATCCCACAACAATGTCATGCTCGGAGAGCCCTGCCGCGAACTCTTTTTTGGTCGACTCGCTCATCAGCTCGGGCAGAGGCGAGGCGGGCGGCGGTGGCGGTGGCGCTGGGGGCGGCGGCGGCGGTGGTGGTTACTACGCCCACGGCGGGGTCTACCTGCCGCCCGCTGGTGACCTGCCCTACGGGCTGCAGAGCTGTGGGCTCTTCCCCGCGCTGGGCGGCAAGCGCAATGAGGCGGCGTCGCCGGGAGGCGGTGGCGGTAGCGGGGCCCTAGGTCCCGGGGCGCACGGCTATGGGCCCGCGCCCATAGACCTGTGGCTAGACGCGCCCCGGTCGTGTCGGATGGAGCAGCCTGAGGGGCCTCCGACTCAGCCCCAGCAACAGCCGCCGCCCCCGCCACAACCACCCCAGCCCCCGCCGCAGGCCACCTCGTGCTCTTTCGCTCAGAACATCAAAGAAGAGAGCTCTTACTGCCTCTACGACTCGGCGGACAAATGCCCCAAAGGCTCGGCCGCCGCTGCCGAATTGGCTCCCTTCCCTCGGGGCCCGCCACCCGACGGCTGCGCCCTGGGCGCCTCCAGCGGGGTGCCAGTGCCCGGCTACTTCCGCCTCTCGCAGGCCTACGGCACGGCCAAGGGCTACGGCGGCGGCGGCGGCGGCACGCAGCAGCTCGGCGCCAGCCCGTTCCCGGCGCAGCCCCCGGGGCGCAGCTTCGACCCGCCGCCTGCGCTCGCCTCTGGCCCGGCGGATGCGGCCCGGAAGGAGCGAGCCCTCGATTCGCCTCCGCCCCCCACGCTGGCTTGCGGCGGCGGCGGGGGCTCGCAAGGCGACGAGGAGGCTCACGCGTCGTCCTCGGCCGCGGAGGAGCTCTCCCCGGCCCCTTCCGAGAGCAGCAAAGCCTCGCCGGAGAAGGACTCCCTGGGTAAGCAGGGCCCGCCTACGGGCTTCAGGCAGGAGAGCAGACAGACCAGCACACCCAGGGAAAGGAAGGCGCAGAGAACCAGGAGCCCGCGCAGCAGCCGGCCCGCCTTGGCCCAAGCTGCAGGCAGGCTGACCTTGTGAACTTGCTTTTTAATATTGGGCGTGGGGACGCAGTAAAATTCACGTCCGGCTTAGCGCCCCACACCAAGATGTCCTCGGCGCTGGCCTCCGCTCCCCCAGACTCGGGGCAAGGACACCAGCGAGCAGGCCCCCTCCTGTGCATGCTCTTTCCTGTGGCCCCGAGCACCCCAAGCCCTGGTCCCGGCCCAGCTGAGCGGCGCGGCCCACGCGGGGGGAGGGGGTGGGAGGGAAAGTAGCTCGCCCGCAGATAGCGCGGATGTTTGTAAGGCATCCAAAATAAGCAGCCGCCAGCGCCAATAAATAAGCCCATTAACCGGCGAAGTTCGAGTTTACGATCCCCCATGCTTTTTTCAAAGTTGCTGGAGGGGCGGGAATCCTCACTACGGGGAGAAGAAAAGACAAATCCGGCCTAGACCCCGGGTCTCTGAGCTGAGAGCCAGAGAGGGCCCATTTCGCTTGCCCTGGAACTCGGAATCGCCCAGCTGCAACCCCTGGCTTCTAGAGAGACGTGCGGGAGAGCCCTTGACCCCCGCATCGGTTTTTCGTTCCTTCTCAGTTAGCTCAACTATGCCCTTCTCCCTTCCCTCATTGGGCTTTGGACAATCAGGGGCCTGGGGTGAGACCGACAAGCTGTCGGCCTGCCTTCCAAGTAAGCACCCCGAGTTGCCAGCCTGGGGGCTGCGGGAAATGCTTGCCTGCAATACAGTGGCCAGAAGCACAGAAAGGCTTTAAGGTCAAGATGTACAGCCTGCCCTCGCAGGCCCTTCGTTCTAGGAGCACCTACAGCTTTGTGCTAAAACAGGTGTTTGGAAAAAAGTGTAGGAAAATGTACATTGGGAGGGTAGGTGTGGATTGGAGGCCCACTCAATTTTGCCATGACTTTTGGAGGAACTGCTTGTTTTCCATAAGCCTAATACGGGGGACATAACCCTCTTCTTGTGACTTAGGACCTCTCTCTTATGGAAGAAACGTTGGGAATTCGCCCCTAGCGTGCAGCCCGCGTGGCCTTAACCTTCCCTTCTTCGCTCTCTTATATGCCAGGCAATTCCAAAGGCGAAAACGCAGCCAACTGGCTCACAGCAAAGAGCGGTCGGAAGAAGCGCTGCCCCTACACGAAGCACCAAACACTGGAGCTGGAGAAGGAGTTTCTGTTCAACATGTACCTTACTCGAGAGCGGCGCCTGGAGATCAGCCGCAGCGTCCACCTCACGGACAGACAAGTGAAAATCTGGTTTCAGAACCGCAGGATGAAACTGAAGAAAATGAACCGAGAAAACCGTATCCGGGAGCTCACAGCCAACTTTAATTTTTCCTGATGAATCTCCAGGCGACGCCTTTTATTTTTATTTTTATTTTTTTGCTTCCAGAGCTCTGGTTCCCTCCCTCTGTCTTCAGCCTCTGCCCAGGAACTCGCACCTGTGCCGGAGCCCTATGCCTCCCTCCCGCACTCGCCATCTCCTGGGCCATTACATCTGTGCAGGGCTGGTTTGTTCTGACTTTTTGTTTCTTTGTTTGCTTGGTGCTGGTTTATTTGTTGTTTTCTGGGGGAAAAAGCCATATCATGGTAAAATTCTATAGAGATCGATATTGTCCGAAGTGTCAAGTCGTAACTGGGCTGGGTTTGCTGTTTTGGGGTCCCACTGCTTGAAATGGCCCCGTTCTCCGCGGAGCTGGTTTCCTGCCCAGCCAGGGGTAAACCTAGCCGGAAAGCGGAGGTTCCATTGTCGGCGCTGAGGTGTCTGGCCTGAGGTCAATGGTGCAAGGAGCCGCCACTGGGCACGCCAGCCTGGAGTGCTGGGCTGTGTTTAATCAGGGGATACAGGCCCCTGGGTGTCTTTTTTTCTCTCTTCCTTTCTTCCTTGGCCAAGAGAAGGGCTTACGGGCATGGGCATACAGGTTGGCAAAAGGGCTTGACTTTGTCTGATTGAAAAAGCGAGAAAGAGTCAGTAAGATTAAATTTTCCTTCCTCTGTAAGATATCCCAACTTTAAACAAAAAAAAAAAGAATGACCAAGAGAAAGGAACTTCTCTTTTAGTTTGTGTAAGGTCTTGCATTGCCTGACTAAAATGTTTCATTTATCCCTGAATTTCCATACCCTTCTGGCTGTAGATAAATATTGTAGTTTTGTTTATACACGTGGAATTAGTGGATTTTTTTGCCATTAAAATCGTTACCAGTGGTAACATACGACAAGCACACCACAATTCTCCCTATCTTGTGGAGATGGTTCTTCTTAATGACCTTTAAATTTTTTTTTCTTTCTGAAATTCACAGAAGCCTATGAGGGCTGGGGCAAGCGGAATAAACTAGAGAAGGGAGACATTGTTTGGATTTCCTTTATACTGTGAAGTTACATGCATAAAAGGGTCAAACCTGTAGGTGCAGAAAAAGAAAAAACTATAAATACAGATCTGTATAAATGTCTATTATTATGAAGAATTGCCAATCTTGTTTTAAGCAAATGCATTCTATCGTTATTATAAATGTTAGTTCTAGCTCTATTTACTTCTAATCTTAAATCAGAATAAATTAATATTGTATTGCTGCTGTGCGTGGAAAAAAGACGATGTTTATGTTCTTATAGAATAAAAGCTGTGGAATGAAGCTTTTTAATTTTACCTCTTTTTTGACTTCTTATCTTTACCTTCCATTTTATCCTGTCCACCACTTTTACAACAGGAGGACTAACCCGAGCCCCCTGCAATTACTTTAGGCATCTATTTAAATATTACCTAGACGGTCGTAATTTGTCTGGGCCCTATAGCCCTGGTGCCGTAAGGTTTGTCGGCTTTTGTTCAGTTTTATGACTTGCTAGTATATCTGGATTGTGACTGTCTTGGACCAGTGGTTTCAGTTGAGAGGAGAGCTGCATAGACAGAGGAAGCCCAACAGGATTTCTTTCGGGAACCCCAGGGAGGCTTGCAGAGGCCGGTTATTTTGCGGGTGCCGGGTCTGAGATGACCCCCAGCTTAAATCCGGGGAGCAGGCCGGACCCACAGGGCATCACTAGCGCTGGCGGCAGCGGTTAGGTGGACCTGAGCCCAGCCGCGGGGGGCTGCCCCCTCCCCCAGCACGGCCTCCCCCACCTGGCGGCCCTCCGCAGGGCCACGCGTTTCCTGCTCGCCAGATTGGGGGGGGGCGACGTTAGGGGGAGGGGGCGCGGGAGCGCGCGCCCCGGCCGGCAGGCGGCTGGGAGGGAGAGGGGGGAGAGTGAGCAGCGAGGAGTGAGCAGCAGGAGGCCGCGGCCAGACAGGGAGCCAGGCTGGGTACAGTCCCTGGCGCTTTCGAGTCTTCCGCGGCAGCCGCCGCTTGGCGCCGGCTTGCTGAACTGCAAGATTTGGGAAATCAGCACGCACATTGCTCCTTCTCCGCTCTCTTCTCGCCTACTCCCCTTCTTTCTTCCTCTCTCCCTCCCTCCTTCTCCCGCCCTCACCCTCCCAGCCTTACCTTACTGGGGCCGGTGGCTTCTCCCTCCGTGACGCATTTGCGGCAGCCTGGGGTATCAGTTGCAGCGGCGGGCGCAGGTTGCCGAGGGGCTGGGCCGGGCGCGATCGCAGGGTTCTCTCCTTGGCGGCGGCGGCGGCGGTGGCGGCGGCGGCGGCGGGCGAGGCAGCACCGCGCGGGCAGCACCAGAACTGGTCGGTGATTTAGGTAGTTTCCTGTTGTTGGGATCCACCTTTCTCTCGACAGCACGACACTGCCTTCATTACTTCAGTTGAAATCGTCTCCAGGTACCTGTGCGCGCGGGGGCCGGGCCGGGCGGGGCATCAAGGCCCTGGTCGTGCCAGGGCCTGCGGTGGCAACGTCGGCTTTCCCTGCGCTAGAAGCCTCGACTCTTCCTCCTTAGCGCTATGTCAGCCGGCAGGCTTTCCCCTTCCCCCACATACCTCCACCTGGCCCAGAGCAGGTACAGTCAGGTTAATGGCGCCTTCTAAAACGCCCGGGGGCGTGGTAGGAATTCTGGGCCTTGGGCCATTCAAGGTCAGGGGCGCCCACGCTTCCATCCTGAGCCTCCCCCACTCTAGGCCTGCACCTGGCCAGGGACCCCGCCATTCTCTTGCAAGGCTGGAACACACATACACACACACACCCTAAATCCAGGCTGTGAGCCCTGGAAAGGTCCCTTTACCAGTGAAGACCCAAACCAATGTAGAAGGAACAGACCAGACAGGGGCTAGGACCTGGCCTTGTCATTACCCTGCTCTCTGTAAGCATGGCCTCTGCTCCTAGGAGTCTCCTCTGTCTCTCCTTTGTTCCTTCTTTTTCCCCCTCTGCTTCCTTCCTGTTTTATCCCTTCTTTATTCTTCTTTGCTCCTTCCTTGTTTCTTTTCTTCCCTTTATTTTTCTTTCATCATTCGTCTTTCTGTCTGTGTCTCTATCTTCCCTCCTCTTGTTTCCAAATCATCCTTTTCAGGAGAGGCTGACTTAAAGAGAGGCTGGGGGGAGTCTCATTTTTCTCTACCCGCTCAAGGACAGGCGGAGGATCCTGCAGAGGAAGGGTCCGCGTGGGGCGGTTGTGGGGCGCCGTGGGTTTCGGCCTGGTGTGTGCCGCTGCTCAGACAAGGCCTCGGTTACGATCACGACCGGATGGCGGCGGCCTTGTGTTCCTTCTCTGCCTGTCGCTAAGGGCTGACTGGGAGACCAGATTAGGGGGCATCCGCGGCGTCATTGTGTGCCCACACCGAGGATAGGGAAGCCTTCGCCAGTCTCACTGGAGACCCGAGCTAAGGCCAAACCAGGCTCCGTGGAATCTGGCAACTTAGGGAGCTCCTCGCCGCCTCTTCCAGGCCTGTGGGTCCTAGCTCAGGCTCCGACTGCGGTAAGGGAGCCCCCGCTAGGGTAAAGCTCCACTGCTTGCTTGCCAGAGGCTTCTACCAGGTACAGGATATGTTAGATAAGGCACCCTTGTGCAGCTGGGTGCTGGAGGAGGGGACCCTTCCAAGAGCCAGTATGTTTCAGAGAGGTGAACGGAACCCCAAATTGCAGAACCACTGGGATACAGACTTGAATCCTTGTTCCAAGTTGTAGTCTACCAGTGGAAGCCAGTGTGACCATTCTCAGTGCCAGAAACTGAAAACAAACCATCCCTCCCTACTCCCCAACACACAGACACACACACCTTCAGAATCATGCCCACAGAGCTGTGCTCCCCTTCCCAGCCTGGGCCGGAGGCTCAAGAACTGTTTTCATTGCTCAGCCACAGACTTGCTATCTGAAAGGTCGTCACTTTCCCACTCCCCCCTGCCCTTTTCCAGACCAGGGTACTGGATTTATTTCAGCGATCTAGGTTTTGTAAGAATTCTCAGTCAAGAAGGGGCAGTTTGTAATTACATTCATTTATTATTTCTTTATGTACACGAACTCCCTTTCACTTCCAAAATAAAAGCAGACCCCAAAGTCCAACATTCTGGCCCCAAACCTCTGAGCTAAAGGGGGACAATATTTGCTTTTGATTTTTTTTCTCCCTCTTCTAGGCACCAGTAATGGCTGCTCAACACTCAATGTCTTCTAATTATTTAGTTACTGTCCTATTTGGGGATTAAGTCTATTTAAAGGAGCCTCCTTTTAAAAAAATTATTAAAAATAATCTGTGTCTTCTCTGGGTACAGAGAGTGGACAAGGCAGTCGGGCGTGCCCAGCCCGTTTGCAGACAATTACAATTAAGAGCGAAGGTTTCCTTTAGGATTAATTTTTTAAATGAAAATCTCTGAGGTCCCCGTGCACTGCGGAATATTTAGGACACCTTGGACTGCGGTGGGGGTGGGTATGACTCAGAGGAATTTACAGGGCAAAGAAAATATTAGGGGGGAGGGGGCTGAGGCGGACAGGACAGGCCACGTCGGAGTTCATTGTGTTGGCCACTTCCCTCTTCCCGGAGCCCGGGGCGGAGGAAGGGGCACCGCGTTTCGCGAAGGCAGCCTCGCTTAGGGAAAACCTGGTATTTGGGGGGTCCCCGCCCTGGTGTGTATCAGGGTGTATGGGGGGATTACTGGAACTCCTGGTGAGAATGAACCCAAAAGAGAGAGAGAAAGAGAGATGGAAGCGTCCAAGGCCGCCAGCTTTGCCGCCGGGAAGTGGGCTAATGAAAAACACACTCTTACAGGCAACAGTATTTACACGTGAATTTGATTACCCCGTTTCTAAGAGTTGCTGCTTTCTGTTAGGAATTGGGGTGGGTTTTTATTTTTCCTTCCAATTAACAGTGGCTTCGGCCTTTTAATTTACCGCCCCCCCCAAAGGGATGAGAAATAAACTTCCCCCATTTGGTTAGGCCAAGGAATGGGATTCGAGTCAATGCCTCGTGCCTCTCCCCATTTTAATTTCTACCCCTGGATTTTGAGCTGCAACCGCCTCACTTTGGGCCTTGCGCCCTTCTGTTAAGTGGCCCCGGCACGGGCCCGTGGGTAACCAAGGCTGGGCCTGGAGCAGGAGCAATGGCTGGAAAGGGAGGAAGGAAGGAACCCTGAAAGGCTCACAGAGCCCCAGGACAGGCCACACCGGTGTGGGCCATTGGAGCCGCGTGGTCTCTTAGGCGGTGTTGCCTTTTCCCAAGCTCGACTCGCCTTCCATTGATGCCACGTGGAGTTTTTTTTCCCCCCTGCTTGAGTTTGGGGAGCACGATGAGGCTTGCAAAGCTCAACGTCAGGGCCTTCAAAGATAGAGCCACAGAACCAGTCACCAGCCACCTGAGCCCAGGATCCTGATTCCCCACTGATGCGGAGCTAGGCGCGCGAGTGCGCGGGATCGAGGCTAGGGGCCGAGCACGCAGCACAACCAGGCCCTCAAACCTTTGCCTTGGGGCGGCTAGCCGCTCCCCCGCCGGAGGAGCAACGGCGAATCTGGGGGCTGCCCGGCTCCCTGTGCTCCATGCAGGCAGGCGTGGGGGCCCACAACAGGCGGCACCGTCTGGGCGGCCGGTCCTTGCCCCGCGCGCTCTGGCAGGGCAGTGGCGACTCTGGGACAGATACAGTGTTGAATTTGACTTTTCGCGGCGGGCCTGGGGTAAACTCGCCTCTCCCGGGGACCGCAGGGATTATTTACAGGGAGCTCGCCAACCAAACACAACAGTCTAATTTAACCTTTCCAAGTCCTCGTAAATTTTTACAGCTGGGAGCCACGGCAAGGAAAACGAATCTGTTGGTCGTTCCCGACTTCGACTTCCCACCAGCCTGTGTGGCTTCTGAAACAATAACTCCTTATGAAATATCATAAATATAGATTTAAATACAGTAGAGCGAGAATGCGATTTGGCTGCTTTTTTATGGCTTCAATTATTGTCTAATTTTATGTGAGGGGCTCCGCTGGCCGCACTCGCACGCCGGACCCGCGCCTTCCTGATGGCGTGATTAATTGTGATATAAAATAGTCCGCTTAAGAAGGGGGGGGGAGAGTACAGAGGCGAGGCCAGATTTGATCTTTTAATCTTCGTTGGCCACAATTAAAACAAACCCGATCGTGGAGCGGCGCGATCCCTTTGCATAAAAACATATGGCTTTTGCTATAAAAATTATGACTGCAAAACACCGGGCCATTAATAGCGTGCGGAGTGATTTACGCGTTATTGTTCTGCCGGGCGGACACGTGACGCGCGCGGCCAATGGGGGCGCGGGCGCCGGCAACTTATTAGGTGACTGTACTTCCCCCCCCCTGGTGCCACCAAGTTGTTACATGAAATCTGCAGTTTCATAATTTCCGTGGGTCGGGCCGGGCCGGCCAGGCGCTGGGCACAGCAATGGCCACCACTGGGGCCCTAGGCAACTACTACGTGGACTCGTTCCTGCTGGGCGCCGATGCCTCGGACGAGCTGAGCGCTGGCCGCTACGCGCCGGGGGCCCTGGGCCAGCCCCCCAGGCAGGCGGCGGCGCTGGCCGAGCACCCCGACTTCAGCCCGTGCAGCTTCCAGTCCAAGGCGGCGGTGTTCGGCACCTCGTGGAACCCGGTGCACGCGGCGGGGGCCAACGCCGTGCCCACTGCGGTGTATCACCACCATCACCACCACCCCTACGTGCACCCCCAGGCGCCCGTGGCGGCGGCAGCGCCAGACGGCAGGTACATGCGCTCCTGGCTGGAGCCCACGCCCGGTGCGCTCTCCTTCGCGGGCTTGCCCTCCAGCCGGCCTTACGGCATTAAACCTGAACCGCTGTCGGCCAGAAGGGGTGACTGTCCCACGCTTGACACTCACACTTTGTCCCTGACTGACTATGCTTGTGGTTCTCCTCCAGTTGATAGAGAAAAACAACCCAGCGAAGGCGCCTTCTCGGAAAACAATGCTGAGAATGAGAGCAGCGGAGACAAGCCCCCCATCGATCCCAGTAAGTGTCTCCTCCATTCAAACCTGCCGCCGCCTCCATGCCGGCCACCCGGATCTGCCGGCCCGCCAGCTTTCTCTCGAGCCTGCCTTCGCCTCGCCGGGAGCCTCCTGAGTAGAGGCCGGGAGCCAGAAGCTGGTGTCTGGGACGCCTCGGACGGGGCCCCAAGCTCGGAGAGCAGTGACGAGCGGGCCCGCAGGGCTGGGGGGAGAGAAGGAAGCTGCTGCGGCGAGAGGGGCGGGGCGGGCACTTCGGGCCGAGGCAAGACCGACCACCCATCTCCTTGGCTGCCCCGGCCCAGGACAGAGGTACTTGGGGCTGTTCTTCGAAAGCAGCGCAGCAGAGAGTCTTTTGTGCGACTAGCTCGTCCGCGAGCATCGGCAGCGAGGCAGCCCGGCAGCTCGACCCGGGACCCTGGGGGAGACGGCCGATTCCCTCTACTTCTTGCCTTCAGCCGGTGGCGGCGTAAATCCTGCCCAAGATGAGGCTGCGGCGACCGGGCCACCAGTGCCCCCATGCCAGATTATTCAAATAAACTGGAGACATGATCAACGGCTTTGGGGCGCCCTGCCGGCCTGCCCAGCTCCTATGGCCTTCCAGGAAGGTCAAATAAGAAGTGGGGAGAGTAGAAGGAAAGGTGGGGAAGGGAAAACACAGAGTCAGTGAGAGGGAGAAAAGTATTAATCTTGCTACACCAACAACACAGGGCGGCATGGTTTTCCTCTGCGTGGCAAGATGTTTCCAAACTTCACTCTACACATTGTGCAGAGAGTGGGGCGAAGGAGAGAAGGGGACAGGAGGACGGAGTAGGAGAAAGGAGGGCTGCAGAGGGGAGGAGGGAGTTTTACGGCGTGCAATTGTAAGTGACCGTCCGTGCGTCTGTCTGCCAGGGTTCCATTGTGTCTGAGGCTAAGCAGCCTTCCCTAACCAATTCAGCGGTGTCCTGCACTTCGGCCCGCCCGGAGACCCCAGGAGGCTTCCTCGCCCACAGCTGGGGCGTGGGGGGTGCTTCTCCTCCTTCTAAACCCAGTGTCTCTCTCCCCCCCACCCCCGCAGATAACCCGGCGGCCAACTGGCTTCACGCACGCTCCACGCGGAAGAAGCGCTGCCCCTATACAAAACACCAGACGCTGGAACTGGAAAAAGAGTTTCTGTTCAACATGTACCTCACCAGGGACCGCAGGTACGAAGTGGCCCGGCTGCTCAACCTCACGGAGAGGCAGGTCAAGATCTGGTTCCAGAACCGCAGGATGAAAATGAAGAAAATCAACAAGGACCGAGCAAAAGACGAGTGATGCCACTCGGGTTTATTTAGAAAAGAGAGCGAAGTAAAGAGAGAAAGAACTGTGCGTCCCCTTCTCCCTTCTCTCACCCCCACCCCAGCCTCCACCATCCGGGCACAAAGCGCCTCTAAACCCCAGGCTACATCTCCCCCCCCCCCAGGCAAACCCTGCTCAGGCTGGCTGGCAGGCCTGCCGCTTTGATGGAGGAGGTATTGTAAGCTTTCCATTTTCTAAAAGACAAAAAATTTAAAAGTAGGGGGGCATTAGCGGTGATAGCTGTGTGTGCTAGCTTGTATATATTTTTTAAAAAATCTACCTGTTCCTGACTTAAAACAAAAGGAAAAAAAACTACCTTTTTATAATGCACAATGTTGACGGCAGGCTGTATAGTTTTTAGTCTGTGTAGTTAATTTAATTTGCTCTTTGTGTGGCAGATTGCTCTGCCAAGATACTTGAATACTGTGTTTTATTGTGGTAATTATGTTTTGTGACTCAAACTTCTGTGTACTGGGTGACGCACCCGTTGTGATTGTGGAAGCTAGAATTCAATTTGAACTCAGGTTGTTTATGAGGGGGAAAAACAGTTGCATAGAGTATAGCTCTGTAGTGGAATACGTCTTCTGTATAACTAGGCTGTTAACCTATGATTGTAAACTAGCTGTAAGGATTTCCCAGTGAAATAAAATGTTTTTAAAAAAGTGTTCTCGGGGATGCATAGATTCATGGTTTTCTTCACTTTTGAAATGTGGGCATTTTAGTCTCTACACGATCTAAAGTCCTGTCTTGTCCATTGTATATAAAATCTATATGTTAAAGAAAAGTACATAATCAGACGAATTTGCATATTGTTTTTGCACCAAACAGTGAGGAAATTCGGAGCTATACATATGTGCAGAAGATTACTACCTATGGTTTATGCTTAATTTTAACCGGGGAAAAACGAATGCTATTGTAACGGAGTTAATTTTATTGCTAATAAATTATACACTATGAAACCGCCATTGGGCTACTGTAGATTTGTATCCTTGGTGAATCTGGGGTTTCCATCGGGCTGAACATACCCTGTATATTTTGCAATAGTTACCTCAAGGCCTACTGACCAAATTGTTATGTTGAGTGATATTTAACTTTTTGCCAAATAAAAGTATATTAATTCTTTTTTCCTTTACTTTTCTTTCTTTTATTTATTTTTTTTTGGGGGGGTCTGTTTTTTACACCTTCTCCAGGGCACTGGAATTGAGTCTCTGGGTGGGGGGCTGGGTGGGTAGGGAGAAAGAGCCCCACTTTTGCCTCTGGTTGGCTTTTGGGAGCCAGGATCCTACACAGTCAGTCCAGCCGTCGGTCCTAAGCCTCCCTGGCAGGACAGCTGCCTGGCGGCGAGCAGCGGAGGCAGGCTGGGAAAAACGGGTGGCGAGGCCGGGCTCCTGGCCTTGCGACTATTTGCCGGTTGGTGGGGAAGCCCCAGAGAAGTTGGGCCAGGGGACCCCGTGTCACTGGCCAGTAGCTGGGTGGAAAGGCCACTCTTTCACCTTGGTGTCCCCAAGAAATTTCCCAATCTGGAGCCCACAGAGCTGCCTGAGGCCTTCTCTGGCAGGGTGGGGGACAGGGGGCGGTGGGACACAGAGCTGAGGGCCGGCCTCCTAAGGAGGCTCTGAGGATGGAACCAGGAGCCCGACTGGCCCAACAGTGGGGCTTGCAGAGGACGAAGATCTGCACCCCTGCATCCTGCCAGCTTGCCCTGGGGCAATCTGGATCCTGCACCACAAGCCCCTCCCGAGCACAAGTCCTGGCAGAGGCAGGGCGGACGCAACTGAGGAGCCCTGAAGCGTCATAAAAGAAAATGAGGGCTGTTACTGTTTATGGGGTGTAAAGGGCTGCGAGGAAAGGCCACGACTTAGGGCCGAGCACCTTCCAGATGTGGCCGGAGGATTCTCGGCCTTGCTTCCTCCCTTTTCTTCTCTTGCCCTTCCTCCCCACCCCATCCCCCCATCGACTTCTGCAAAGTTGGCTGTGTTCTAACGCGTAAAAACGGGAGCGGGAGGGACGCGGGTGGATGGAGAGTTCCCTCACCCCCAGCCCTACCCCGCCTCACCCCCACCCCCACACCACCGCCAGGTTGGGATGCCCTCTGTTGTGGCAGACAGAAGGAACTTCAAAGAATGGGCAGTAAGGGTGTGCCATAAAGGCCGGGTCTGCGAACTGTCTGGAATTCAGCCCTTAATGAGTTTACAACTGTCCAGCCCCAATTAGGATATTCCACCCAAAGCCCTTTCATTTGTTCGTTTGCTCTGTCCGCCGCCGATAAAGTGGCTGCGGAAACAGCTCTTTTATGGGCATGGCCCACTCCGCAGCGTAGATTCCGGGCTCCACGCGGACTCCCCAGGGATGGGCCCTCGCCCCTCCTTTGAGAGTGGGGCGCTGTGCCCGCGGCGGCCGCTGCCAGAGTTCAGGACAGAGGACAGCCGAGGCTGCTGTGCCCCGGAGTGGCCAGCAGATGGCAATGTGGCTCCACGCAAGAGGCGTCGGCTCCGCCATCTCCCGCCGCCGCGACCCTGGGAAATTCCTAAGATGTCGACGACGCGAGCCTTGCAGGAATGGGAGCCCCAGATTTTAGTGAACAACAACCTTATATTTTCGGTTCTGCTCACGCTGGGTTGGAAGCCGCGCTGAGAAGCAAGCAATGCACGGGGTCTTGCCGGACCCGCCACCGCTCGCGCCGCCCCCGCCCCTTCCCCAGGGCACCGGCGCTGCGGGGCTGCAGTTCCTTGCGCGGGTCCGGCTCCCGGGTCGCCGTCCTCAGCCGGGGACAGGCCTCAGGGCAGCAAGGCTCGCGGGAACCCCAGACGACCGGCGAGGGACGCGGGGACGAACGCCCGCGGCGCTCAGACCTGACGATCGCGGAGAGGGCGTGCGAAGGGCGTGCAGAGGGCGCGCGCCGTGCTCACGGGTCCCGCTGCGGCCCCGGAGACGCCCGGAACCTGCGACGGGTTCAAGGCCTGGCGAGCCGGCACCCAAGAGAGAGCCAGGACCCTGTGACCCGACCGGCTTGAGTATTAGACAAAATTAGGCGGGTAAAAATTGGGCGTAAAGGCATTCTTGGCGACTGTCTAGTGGAGGTCTACCGGCCAAGTTGGCTGGGATGGGGAATCCGGGGAACCGATCAGGAACTGCTTTGGCTATTACCCCAAAAAAGTGCTTTAATATAATTGGCACGCCCTGGCTCCAGAGTTGGCTCTTGTGTGGCATGGAGGCCGCCTTCACTTTCTCTGGCCGCGCTATTTTGTCTGCTGTGGAGCTACCAAAGCTACTCTCGCGTGCCCCGCTCAGAAGGCCAGACGGGAGGGACCCCCAATTCAGGCCCAGGGTACCCCCCCATCCTAGGCGGGGAACAAGCCCCGGAGCTTCCGCAGAGGCAGCCCCAAACCCGGGTGCGAGGACCAGCCACGGGTGTAGAATGGTTTCAGAGGGAAAACGCAAAAGCAAACAGAATCTTTCCACACACCCGGGAGCCCTGTGAACACACCGCGCAGTGCATTTATACGGGTCTTAATAGTCTCTGCCAAGCCCACAAAATGTTTACGACCCGCATCTCCGCGCTGCACACGCTGTAAAACTGGGGACTGGATTTTGGCTGACATCTCTCCCTGGTGTGTGTGTGTGTGTGTGTGTGTGCGTGTATCTCTCTCTTTCATACATACGTTAGTATTTTAGGCACACGCCTTCATTATATTTCTGTATCTAACACAATATTTCAGAGCATCTGATTGTGACAAAGGGTCTTTATAGGTTCCCCGAGAGTCACCCATGGCCGTGTATCCAAGCCGCAGGTAGAAAGCTCAGTTCATATGACTACAACAAATAAACGGTTAAGTTGCAGATCGGTGGACGCCGAGAGAGAAAGCTCGATTTATATAACTACACATAAATGAAGCCGCAGATTGGTGCGAGTCTCTCCACTGATCACGGAGGCCCCAGGTAGGTGCAGGCTGCCCAGCGTCCCAGAGGCCTTGTAGACTGTCCGGCCCGGCCTCCCTTGCCCTTGGCAGGCTGGGAGGCTGCTTTTCCTCTCGGCAGCCTGGGAGCCGCTTCCCTACAGCGGGCCTTCACCCAGGCAAGACCCCGCGCCGGCCCGAGCTCATTTTGCACGCGGGAATGGGTTTGTTTCTGCGGCCAGGCCAGGGCAGGCTCGCTGGGTGGGGAACGGACGCGCGTTCCCCGAGCCACCGGCGCGGGTGGAAACAGAGGGAAGCTAATCGCCAGCCGCCCAGTCTCTGGCAGGCGCTGTTAGCCGCCTAGAGCTGGGTTTATATTCTTAATTGGTTTTAAATATTGAAGACTATTTGGTATCCAGGGAGGCACTCTCTGCCTTTAGGTAGGATAAGCTAGCTCTGGAGGACAGTGGAAAATATTTATCTAAAGATAGCTCGGCTGATTAAAAACCTGCCTGTGTGCGCCTGCTCCAGACCCAGCCTCAACCAGCATTTCTGCGAATAATGTTACATATCCCAGTGCATTTGTGACTTTTCAGTCAAATAAATAGGGAACCATTGGCCTGAGAACACGCAATTAAAGACGCTTTACTGAAAGCCCGATTTTGTCGGTCCTTTTCGTTTTAAAGTCAGACCACAGAAGGCAGGAGGCAAGAGACAAGCCCAGAAACGAAAGGGAGGTTTTGGTGCCTATGGGACTCGGCCCAGTTGACTGACTTGGGTCCAGAAGGGCCGAGGCCTTGAGGGCAGTATCCACGCCCTTCTTGGCCAGGGCAGACGGGCAGTGCGTCTGGCCAGAACCGCTTGGACACGCGCCGGGCAAAACTCGGGCAGGGATGAGCCAGCGGCGAGGGCGCCCAGCCCTCCTGGCGGAGAAGTGCGTTCTTTCCCATGCTCCCCGAAATCGCTCACCCACTTGGGCTGTTGGGTTGCCCGACTCAGGGCAGGTTCTACTTTAAACGCCATCGCTGTCGGCCACTCCAGCCGCCTGAGTCTAGACAGACGGCGGCGGCGGCGGGGCCACAGTCTTTTCTCTTTGCGTCTTGCTCTGTGTCACCCGAGGAACAATTTATTAGTCTAAAGCGGTCTAATTCCGCCTCTTTGATCTAGCCTTCTTGTTTGCTTCGTCTTCCTTCAACTTTCTTAGGTTTTTATTTCCTGACAGAAGGCGATGCTATTTGGATTATTTGTGGGTTTTTTTCTTCCAGTCTTACCTCTCCATTCCCTATCCAAGACACAATATTATCCTGATCCCTCATAAAGGGCATCCCCGGATATTGTCCCCTACAAGGTCCCTATATGGAGGGAGGACACTGCCTAACACCCACCTGCCCCAGCAGCCCCTGCCTCCCCATGCAAGCCCTGGCGGTTCGCTGTGCCAGAGATGGGGCTCTGTAGCATCCCGATTTCAACCCTCTCTCCACCTTTTGTGTTCTTAGGACCCCCTGAGAGGGTGCGGTAAATGGGGGTGGCCTGGACCCTCTGAAAGTGATGGGAAGTGCTTTGTACACAAGGAACCAAACTCCATAATTTAGAGGAGAATTTCCGGGGCAATTCCATTGTGAGGTCGGGTTTATGGTGTGTAATCGAGCTGGGCAGTAAAAGGTGGCTGGGCTTCCAGCGAGGCCTGGGCAGTTTATGAGGCGATTAGGGGAAGCGCTGTCCCCACCATCCTCCACGGAGCAGTGGGCGGCAGAGGCTTCAGCAGGTCCAACATGGTGGAGGGGTCGGAGGCCTGGGAAGGTAGGAGTTGGAGGCCTGGATGGGAGGGAGTGAGACTACTGTGCACTCAGGTCTCTCTGAGCCAGTACTTTGAAAGGTGAAGGCTCCAGAGCTGGGCGGCCTTTGGGGAGGGGTCCACCTATTTGTTTTGGTGTCTACAAAAGAAATCAGGGTCTGCAGTGGGAATCAGCGCCCCCCTCTCCTCTCAAAATTGTCTCCAAAGCATGTATTTCCCCAGGTACCCAGCCCCACGAGGTGGAGGCCTAGGGGTAGCTGGGGTGAAGCGTGCCAAAAACCTCCTGGTGTTGGGAGTGCCTGGAAAGCTGCAGCCAGAGGTTCCTCCAAGTTGGGGGAAAGAGACCTGGCTCCCTGTGAGCTAGAGGGAACCAGGGTTGTGGGGAGGACAAAGGAGTCTTCAGCCATTTATCCAGCTGCCAGAGGCCAGCCAGGTGCCCAGGAGCCAACACACTTCTCAGCTCTGCAGTGTCCAGGAGGAGGGAGGGAAACCCCACGTTAATAAATCTGTTGGCAAATGAGGCTCATTAACAGATAAATATTTCACTGCTTCCTTTAGGGCGAATAAACAGTGTGCCACCGATTAAGGAAAGGAAGCTGGGAGACGTTGACTTTATTTAAACCACATGGTTCCAGTTTGCGGTGGCATTCTCGCTGCAGCTGCAAGCAACGCTGCGCCTGCCCAGTCTGGATCAGAGTCCTAAGTCCGGCCTGTCGCCCACTGGACCTGGGTGAGGGGGGACGTAAGCAAAGAGTCCATTTGTCCATAGCTGAGACCTGACCACAAGGCCATCGTGGGGTAGGCGGGTGTGCGGGGTGCAGAGATCCTTCCAGGGGCTGGGCGAGGGGACAGGAGAGGGACAGGGACAGTCTACAAGCTTGGTCCGGGGTTCACTTAACAGGCATAAGGCGGCCGCGCCAAGCCTGCTCCGCTCCGCTCCGCGGCCACAGGCCCCTGCGCCCCGGTTGACCGCCAGCTGGGCGCTCCTGTGAAGCCTCGGGTCCTTTTCCGCAGGGCGCCCTCGCCCCGCCGGGGACGGGCAGATTCCTCGGCCGCATATTTGAGCCTCTTCCCCTTCCATTCTAGGCGGCCGCGGGCCCCGCGGAGCGAGACCACCTGTGATGGCTGCTGAGATTGGCGGAGGCGGTCATGTGGGCGGTCACGTGCTGCGGCGAGCTCCGTCCAAAAGAAAATGGGGTTTGGTGTAAATCTGGGGGTGTAATGTTATCATATATCACGCTACCTCGTAAAACCGACACTGAAAGCTGCCGGACAACAAATCACAGGTCAAAATTATGAGTTCTTCGTATTATGTGAACGCGCTTTTTAGCAAATATACGGCGGGGGCTTCTCTGTTCCAAAATGCCGAGCCGACTTCTTGCTCCTTTGCGCCCAACTCGCAGAGAAGCGGCTACGGGGCGGGCGCCGGCGCCTTCGCCTCGACCGTACCGGGCTTGTACAATGTCAACAGCCCCCTTTATCAGAGCCCCTTTGCGTCTGGCTATGGCCTGGGCGCCGACGCCTACAGCAACCTGCCCTGCGCCTCCTACGACCAAAACATCCCCGGGCTTTGCAGTGACCTCGCCAAAGGCGCCTGCGACAAGGCGGACGAGGGCACGCTGCACGGCCCGGCCGAGGCCAATTTCCGCATCTACCCCTGGATGCGGTCTTCAGGTAGGCGCTTCCGCTAGGCGGGCCGGGCGGGCTTGCGGGCCGGGAGCGGGGAGCTCCAGCGCTCGGGGGCGCGGAGCGCCGGGCCAGGGAGAGCGGAGCCGGGCGGCTGGGAGCCCGCAGCCCCTGCGACTCCCGGCGGCGGCGCAGCCTTTCTGGTTTTAATTAGAGCCGAGGCGCCATTGCGTGGAGCTCAGAGCATTGTATGTAAATGAGGCTCATAAAACTTTTTATGGCCCAATTAATGGGTTCGATCCTCATAAATTTATTTAACTTCATTTGCCTTAGAATTTTAACATTAAGTTTGTTCATTCTCTCTCTCTCTCTCTCTCTCTCTCTCTCTCTCTCTCTCTCCCTCTCCCCCTCTCCCCATTTCCCTGTCGCCCTTCTCTGTCTCCCTCCCCGGTCTCCCTCCCTCCTTTTCTGCTCTCTCTTCTCTTTCTTTTTCCCCAGCTTTTCTTTCTCAAAAGCTGGGGGAACCAAGCCTTCTAGGGCCCCTCAGCTGCCCATGTGCCAGGGGCCATTTCAAGACGGAGACTGGGAGGGAACAGGGACGGAGGGTCTTGAGTGCCCTAGGAAGGTACAGGGAACAGGGGCGCAGGCTGCTGGGAAGGGTCGCCCACTTGCCTGGCTAGGCGGGGAAACGGCGGGGCTCGCCTTTGAATGGTAAAGTGTAGCATCTCCCACTTGCCCACACTCTATATTTACAATTTCCCTTTGTCAGGGGGAAGCAGGACATTGTGGAAGCGTAGCCGGCTGGAAAGGGCGATTGTAAAGTTGGGATTCTGCGCCTTCACTCATTCCCGAGCTGCCTGCGCGTCTAGTCCCATAGTTGGGGTCTTCCGCTAACATACCTCCTCCTCCCCCGGCTCAATTCCAGGGCGCCGGGCAGAGGGGGACGTGTGCCTGGGACTAGGCCGGGAGGAAGGTTCGGGCTCTGGAACAGCAGCCTTGGCTAATAGCCTGTCCTGCCCGCTTGTCTCTCCGTGTGTCCATGTGCCCACATGTCTCTTCCCAGGACCTGACAGAAAGCGGGGCCGCCAGACCTACACGCGCTACCAGACGCTGGAGCTGGAGAAGGAGTTCCACTTCAACCGCTACCTGACGCGGCGCCGCCGCATCGAGATCGCCCACGCGCTCTGCCTCACCGAGCGCCAGATCAAGATCTGGTTCCAGAACCGCCGCATGAAGTGGAAGAAAGAGCATAAGGAAGAGGGTTCAGCAGCCCCCGAGGGTGCCGTGCCCTCTACCGCTGCCGCCGCCGCTGACAAGGCTGACGATGAGGACAACGAAGAAGAGGAGGAAGATGAGGAGGAGGAATAAGGGGCCTAGCCCGGGGCCCTTGCTGCACCGGACAGTCAGAAAAGCGTCTTTAAGAGACTTAATGGTTTTATTTGCAAACATGGGAAAAATAAAAAGAAAATGTAAAAAAAAAAAAAAAAACCCACCCCAGTTATCAACCTGCACTCCACCCAACTCCAGCTCGCAACTTTTCTGGGCTGAGCAGCCACTGAGACTGAGTCGCCCTGGGGATCCTCTCTGCATCCCAGGACCCCACAGACATCCCCAACCCCAGGCTAGCCAGCCCCTTGCTGGCATGGCCAAAATACTACCTAGCACAGGCCTCCACAAGAGGCACCCCAAACTACCTATGGGCTAAGCCCCCAAGGGCCTCCACTCCCAGGAAGCCTGGACATGTCCCAACACTGGCAGACACCCAGCACCACCCCCCATCCCCTGAAGAACATGACTCTCAGTACTACCTACTCCCCCAAAACTACCTATTTTGTGCAGGCTGGCTTGCCTACTACCTAGTGCCAGCCCCTCCCAGGCCAGGCTCCTGCTGCTTACAGCAGACAGCCTTTGGGGTCCTTGAGGCTGCTCTGAGAATGCGCTTAGGTCCAGGGACCAGGGCATTGGCTTCTATTTAAATTGAAAAATAATATATTTATTCCAAAGCATTCTTAGTGCTGCAACCTAGAATCCCTACTTCCCTGGCTTGGCACCTGAAGTTCAGGCCCATCACCCCCCAATTCTGGAGGGGAGCAGGTCCTGAGCTGGCTGCAGACCTCTGGGTTAGCTTCTGCTTAATAGGTCTGTGGAGATGCTCCCAGCTTTGCTGTCATCTCCTCTGGCCCTAGTGTCCTGTTCAGCTGCATCAAATATGTACACCTTGACGTTTCCTATAATAGCAAATACTGTATATTTGAACAAGATTTTTTTTTGTCATTTCTATAGTCTTGGAGTTCATTTGTAAGGCAATGTCTTGACTCGGAAGGATGTGTTGATGGGGTGACTTTGTAGCATGGTGTGTTGTCTTGAGCTAACCTGTAGTGGGTGGGGAGGTCTAATGCCCTCCTCAATGTCCTTCATCTCCTGTGTTGTCTTGTGTATCCCTCAGCTCCCGCCTGGGGATCAGGGAAGGTACGCTTCCCCACCCAGGTAACCGTGTTTTATGTAACAGAAAAATAAAGATGCTTGGTGACAAAGAAAAGCACAGACTGCTTTATCTGGAGGGGGCCTGGGAAAGGGGAGGTGAGCATGGCTAGAGAGCAAGCCCTGGCTGTGTCTGTATGTACAAAGGGGCCGTCAGGAAGCAAAAGTGGAGTGACTATCCTTGGGTCCAAGTGTTGGGCACCCATACACTGGTGTATATGTGCCGTGCCTTTTTATGTCTTATGTGTGGATTCATACGGGTGCATGCATATTTTTTGTATGTATGTATTTCTGTGTATGTGTGGGTTTTTATATAATTCCATAATTGTGTAAGTTTCTGTGTCCATAATTGGGTACGTGTGTTCCTACATGTCCATAATTGCGTGTGTGCTTTTCTCTGTGTAGAGACTTTTGTCTGGTGTTTGTGTGTGCACAAGCATTTTGTAGATCCCTTGAAAATGGAATCTTCTATGGAGACATTGTGTTCTACGAACCTCCCTAAAAACTTCCATAAATGCCATGAGAAAAAATTCCAAACCCACCCTTTCCTCTAAGCTGTGGAGCGGGCTTGCTACTGATTCTGGATTCTGCATACGCCCTGAACCCGGCCCCAGGCGAGGGAGTGGGATTTAGGGCCTCTGCCGCAGCCCCCCAACCCCGCCTTCAGGCGAGTCCAGGGCGGCCCAGGGCCCAGCACTGCGGCAGAGGGGTGCGGGGAGGGGCAGGGCGCAGTCCCCGGCTAGGTTGCACAGCCTCAGCAGGGGTGTCTGGATGCGGGAAGGGGCGAGGGGCTAGAGGCAGTGGAGAGCGGCGCAGAGCATCCTGAGCTCCGCCGGCAAGACCTGGGCTCCAGTTTCCTGCCTGGCTTGGGCCCGCTTCTTGTAGCTCTTTTAGTAAAAATTGGGCAAAAATAGTCTGTAAAACCTGCGGCCCCAAGTCGGGGCGGCCTCGGTGGTAAGATGGCGCCGGTGTAAGAGCTGCCTCCTCTCAGTGATGGGGAAAGGGTCATAAATCCGTTGTTGTTTATGAAAATTTACAACTTTGCAATACAACTTTATGAGTTGTTCGGCCCTTCCATTGGCCGCTGTCGGTCATGTGGATGGGAACCGTGAACATGAACTTTTTTATAATTTCCCTTGCGAGAATAGAGCCGCATTCTTTTGCTCCGCTCCGTCCTGCCTGCTTCGGAGCTCTGCCTTCCAGCCCGGCTCAGCTGCGCTTTGTCCGGCGATGGCGAGCCAGGGGAAGCCCGGGCCAGGCCGGGCCTGGCCTCTCGCGCTGGAGGTGGGGCGCGCCCAGTTCCCCGCGCCGCGGCGGCAGCTTTGCAACTCGCAACCTGGCTAATTTCCTGCGTCCTCTGGCACCAGGAAGGAGGACAATTCGTCTCCGGGCTGCCCAAGCGACAGCTGTCAGAGGAACAGGAGCTTCTGGGAGCCGCCATCTGAAGGTGAGACGTGGGGAGGAGACAAGAGCAAAGGTGGTGAGGTGACAGCCAGCGGCGGGAGCGGTGGGAGAGGGTACCCACGGTGGCTTTGAAGAGGGGCATACTCATCCTCATCCATGCTCACCCATTCACACTCGCCCCCATCACAGCTACAGCCCAAGCACACACACACACACACACACACACACACACACACACACACACACACACAGACACACACACGCACGCCCCACTCCCTCTCTCCCCTTCCTGGCGCACGGCAGCAGTAAGTGCCCGCCTTCCGTTGTGGCACAGCGCGCTGGCACGGGGCAGCACCACTTGGGGCTTCTCTCCCCCCTTACCAGCCACCCTGGGAAGCCCAAAAGGAAGTGACCCCGCACTCTACCTTCCCCGCCAGTCTCTTGGATTTGGATATTTATTTTTTCATACATGGTCCAATTGGTTTGAATTCCCCAACAAGAGACCATTCCTGACCTGGGAAGGTGGGAGGAGGCGAGGGTAAAGTGCATCACTCCACAGGCGTTTTATTAGCTTCGGCACAATACCTCTACTCCGTGGGAATTGGTTTGAGAGAGAGAGAGAGAAAGAGAGAGAGAGAGGTAGAAAGAAGGTGGGGGACAAAAACTTACTAATTCGGCCAGAGGTTTCCGCTGATTGCCTGCTTCCCTTCGCAGAGTTTTCTGCTGAGAGAGGTGTCTGAAGCGCTGGGAGAGGGACTAGGTGCGTGGGTGGAATTCTGCGTTGGAGAAGAGGATGGGGTTAATTGGCTGGGTGTTACTTGGCGGGAAGTTTCCGTGCAGAGGACTTTGTGATGCTAACGCGAGTGGCAGGGGCCCCGCAGCTAAGCTTGAAGAAAGGACTCACACCGAGTCTGGGCGATAGGGGGACCCCCCCACCAACACACCCCGGAACAGCGGGCTGGCGGGCCGCATTCCCCACCTCCCGCGAGCGGGAAGAGGACTGTGGAGCCGCCCGTGAGAAGGCGTGGAGGGTGCCGCTGGCGGTGGCTTTGCGTAGCGCTGTGGCACGAACTGTGCAGCTCGGCCTAGGTGCGCATCAGGCCATATTTGCCCTGGAAACTCCCAGGACAGCGACAAGAAAGGATCCCCAGGTTCTGGGATCGAGTTCTGTTTGTTTGTTTGTTTGTTTTGATTGTTTCCCATCTTGAGATAGTATGTTGGTATGCGATAGATATTTACGAAGGGGTTGTGGATGTTTGGGGACTTTCATCCGCGCCCTGCGTGCGTTCCGGGCGGATAAAGCGGCGCATTTGCATCCTCGGGCCGCCGGCTTGCTGACTGCGGCTGCCGCGAGCAGATTATTTATTGTGACCGTGCTGGGCGCTCGCTGCTGCCACGCTGTGGCCATTGCGGGGACCGGCGCCAGCCACAGCTCGCCTCTCGCAGCCTGGCGCGACTGCTGTACGGGCCCCTCAGAGATTTCCCAGCAGGCAGGGGAGAGGGGCACAAAAGGGGACCTGGGGGGCGGTCTCCTAGGGCCCATTTGGCCGGGAATCTCCCCGCCTCGGCTACTCCTCACAGGAGCTGGAAGCCGTAATAGACTCGGGTCCTCCCCCTACCCCCACCCCAGCACCGTGGAGACTGGTTGCACAGGCCGCCTGGCACGTCATGGCTGCTTCTGTCCAAACTGCGCGTCCCAAGGCGCCTTGAGGGCACACGCTGGTTCAGGGACCGCTCTGGCGTTGGGATTCTGAAATCGGAGAGACCACTGGTAGTCCCGAGGCCTGCAGGCCAGCTGGCCCTGAGGAGTACTGGCTATGGCAAGGAAGGCGTGCTTTGGCTCCAGTAGAGGGCCTGTGACGGGCAGAGACCGCACCTGTGTGCTCTGGGCTCTGGCCTGGACTAGCGATCTGGCCGGACTGCGGTGGCCTTTGAGGCCCCACACCCACATACGCCCAGGCCTTCCTCTAGGCTGGCGGAGGTCGAGGAGCTCAATGGGCAGCCCAGGGCAAGGGCAGACTGTGGGGCCCTGCTCGCCATTCTGCCCCCCTTGGAGAGAAGCTGAAAGGTAAGTGGGCTTTCTGTGTGGCTTTGACAGAGGAGAGCCCTGGGGTGGCCAGTCTCACCATCCCAGAGACGCTCTCTGGAGGGTCTGGGGCTCCTACTCTTGCCTGAATGTGTCTCTCCCCTGCCTTCCATATACATAGCTGGTTGGAGAAATAAATTGGTCGGCTGCCAACGTGATATGAGCCAGCTTGGATAACATGTAAAGATTTCAATTTAACGTATTTTTTTTCCGTCTTAGTGCCTACAGAAGCTAGAAGTAAAATGTTTTTTGGCTTTTAAGCTAAGAAATCAAATTCTCTCATTGGCTGGGACAATTATTAGATTGAAAATCCAGGTCAAGACATAACAAATAATAATAGTAAACTGACACCAACCCCAACACTGTGTGAGACATGGAGGAATGAAAGAAAAATATAAATGTAAACATTTATCAACACCTCCAAACCAGTTGTTTTCATCTTAATTAATAACTAGCTGAAAAGCAATCCAAAAAATAACTCAGACATGATATTCTTCAGTTTTTAAAAATTCCCTTTTTATTTTTTGACTCTTGTGTTTTCATTTTCACCTCTTGAATCATTTCCCTGAAGAAATAAATGTAAGGGAAATGTCAAATTCTATCTTCTCCTTCGAGGACCTTCTTTATATGCAAAGGAAAAACTTTCCCGGCTGGACTGACTGGGGCTCAGGCACAAAGCTTCCAGGTGCAGCCCACATCTGCAAGAAAGCAGCAGCCTTCCAGGGTGCCCTCTTGGGTGGAAGCCAACCTTAGGCTAGTCCTTTCCCAATTTTTTCCCTTTGGAGAAAGGGAAGTCAGGGAAAAAATCGAAAAGCAAGGAAGAGATTAGTCCTTACCAGATTCCTAAGGGATCATTGTCAATTGCCACCTCCCCCCTAAAGTCCTGAACAGCCTGTGTTGGCCAGGGTTTTACAGATCTTATAAACAGTCTCCAGAAATCCAACCACATAGCGTAAATAGTCTTTCTTCAACCTCCACAGAATTGAGGATTTTAAAGCTAATTCAAGGGATTTTACAAGCCCAACAAACAGTCGTAAAAATGCCATTGGGCCGATATCACATTTTACAAAAACGAGATTGATCCGTGTGTTGTAAAAGTCAGCTATCTGGAAGGCACACCTCTCAGGCAAGAGAGAGCAGTCCAGGACAGGCTTTTCATGTCCTATCTGGGGACGGCCAGGCCTGGACAGTGGTAAAACAATTCAGGATTTCTGGAGCCAGTAAGACAACTATTCCCTATTCCCGGTTCTGGAGCTACTGCGGATGGTAGCCCTCGGAGCAATCTCAGGAAGGGCAGGAAAGAGGCCGAGCCCCAGGACAGTACTGGCTGTCGGGCACCCCCGGAAACCAAGCCCATCAATTATCTCTCTGGCCTTGGGCCCCAGCAAGCTGCCCTCTGTGCTCTGCTCAGCCAGGGGCCCTGCTTCTCCTGCACCTCTGGAATGAGGGCAGAGAGATTCCACAGCTGGATTTTTAACTGTATCAGCTCTGAGCGGTTTGAACAGAGGATGGCGAGTCCCTGGGGTGCTGTTTAAGGGGAGCAGGTCCCAAAGCTGGCTTCGGAGCCCAGTCTCACAGCTGCTCCTGTCGGTCCTTTCTCCTTGAAATTAGTGGTTTCTGGCCTCTCAATTCCCTGAGTTCAAGGACAGGATGGGGGTGCCTAGCTGGAGAGGGTGCTTTGAGGATGGGCAGGCACAGGCCATTGCAGGAGTGCCCATGGGGACTCAGACAAAACGTTGCGAGAGAAGGGTACTGGAGGGATGAGCGTTATGTTTGGCTTAGTCCTGGTGAGCTTGAGGTGAGCTTCAGCTCTTGACTGCAAGGCCCAAGCCGCTGGTGAAAGTGGGGAATGAGAGAATAAGGGGGTTCACTGATTCCTAAGGCACAGGATGAAGGGCAAGGAGTAAAGGCTTGGTTTCTTGGAGCCCCTTCACCAGCTCAGGAACCCGCACCCAGGAGTAAGGGAGTGCAGGAGAGGTAACTCAGGACCCTGCCTGGAGTGCAGGCCGGCAGGGAGTAAAGCCACCCTTGTCACTACCCCTCCTGGCACGGGACTGTCAGGTTTCCTGTTTGGAGGGAAAAAATAGCAAAATCCAACAAGGCAAAAAGGGGAGGAGGAAAGAGCGGGCCTGGCGGGGTCTAGGTGGCGGCCCAGGCACTACCCCGGCTCGATCTGTGCGCCCCTGCACGGGCCGTGCCCGCCGCTGGCGTTCGGGAGGAGAGCGGGGCCGGCTGGCTGTGAGCGCCCATTAATCTGCCGGGCGGGCGGCGGGCGGCGGGCGGCAGGCTGGGGGCTGTTTGTAACTTTGCTGCCTCGGTCGCCGCGGTCCCCGGGGAGCGGGCTCCGGCGCTCGCTCCCATTGGCCGCCGCCGCGTCAGCTGGTGCGATTTGCTGCTGTCGCTTTTGGCGTTCGGCCATCCAGAAACAAACCAGTTCGATGACTACTAATAGTTATAGCCAGATGTACTAATACACAACAAATCACAGTCCTGCAGAGGGGCGCGCAAATGAGTTCCTATTTTGTGAATCCCACTTTCCCCGGGAGCCTGCCCAGCGGCCAGGACTCCTTCTTGGGCCAGCTGCCCCTCTACCAGGCCGGCTATGACGCGCTAAGGCCCTTCCCGGCCTCGTATGGGGCGTCGAGCCTCCCGGACAAGACGTACACCTCACCTTGTTTCTACCAACAGTCCAACTCGGTCCTGGCCTGCAACCGGGCGTCCTACGAGTACGGGGCCTCATGTTTCTATTCTGATAAGGACCTCAGTGGCGCCTCGCCCTCGGGCACTGGCAAGCAGAGGGGCCCTGGGGACTACCTGCACTTTTCTCCCGAGCAGCAGTACAAACCCGACAGCAGCAGCGTGCAGGGCAAAGCCCTCCATGACGAAGGCGCCGACCGGAAGTACACAAGCCCCGTTTACCCTTGGATGCAGCGGATGAACTCCTGCGCGGGTAAGGCATTTCCCTGCACTCCTCCCCCACCAAGACAGTGGAGGGAGAGAAAAGGAAGGAAGGAAGGAGGAAACAGAGGAAATAAGAGAACGTAGAAAGAGGAATAGAGAGAAAGGAGGAGAGAATGAGCAAAGTTTCTTTGGTTTTTAAAAAATATTTTTTTTTTTTAGGAAAAAAACCATTCCCAATGGGGCAGTCAGGCCATGCCAGAGGAAAGGCAGGGAATGTCTATGTAAAGTCACACCTTAGGGACCGTGGGGGAATCACTGCCACGAAATGTGAGACCCCTAACAGGGGTAACCTGAAGAGAGAGGGAGGCTGGTTGGGAGGGAGAGCCTGCCATGCTGCACCCTGGTAACACCCTGCTCAGGTTCCAAAGCCAGAGGGCCTTCTGCACACTTCATTGATAATTCCTCTTCACCTCCCAGCCCCCTCTCCTTTCTGCCCTTCAAAAACTATACGGAAAGATATCCTCCATTTGGCCTCTTCCAGTGTCTCCCCAAAGCCTCAGAGGGCCACATTCCCAGCCTCAGTATTTTTTCTCTTTCCTCCTTCCCCTCCTCCCACTTCCCCTCAATTGCTCATTCTTAGCCAACTTCTGCCTTTTTCTGAGCCCCTCTGCCTGAGCCTCACACACCTGTCTGGGAGTGGTGGGGGGACATCACCCATGAGCCCCTTTGACACCAGATGGGACAGCCCAACACAGTCCTGTATTGCCAGAAACCCCAGGCTGCCCATAGCTCCATCTCTTTGCCCCAGGTTTCCAAAGACTCCACAGAGAACCCCCTTTTTCCTTGGAACAGGACAGAGCCTAATATGTATCTTAAAACTGATAGTGTTTTGAGTTAAATCCACTTTTCATGTGTGTGTGTGGAGGGGTTTGCTGCATTTATCAGAAGGGTCACAAAATTTGGGGGAATATGTAAAGATTTGAGAGGGCTGACCATTTTTAACTTTCCAAAAAAAAAATGCCTTGAGTTCTGACATGGCTCGCCATAGTAGCATCCTCTCAGAGATCAGTGTGTGAATTCAGTGTCTACACGACTCATAGGATTCCACACCACCCACCCCCAGACACTCATATCCTAAACCCCCATAAAAGGAGGACTGTGCTGTCCCAAATTAAGAATGCCCTTTCTATTATTTCCCCTGCAATAGTTTTCTTGTGAGGCAGATTTTTCAAAAACAGTAACTTCCCAGCCCAAGTCGTTTTAGGTGGAAAACATCTCTTGGTATGAAATAATCTTCTCCCATCCAGCCCGCTTTCGGCCCCAGACATAGGTAGCGTGAGAGGCTGGAGTGCAGGCCCCTGGCGGGAGGCACGGGGCTGACTGGGTCGGAGGTCCACATGCTGGCTTACCGGCGCCCGGCCACTTCTGCCTGCAGGTGCTGTGTACGGGAGCCATGGGCGCCGAGGCCGCCAGACCTACACGCGCTACCAGACGCTGGAGCTGGAGAAGGAGTTCCACTTCAACCGCTACCTGACGCGGCGCCGCCGCATCGAGATCGCCAATGCGCTCTGCCTCACCGAGCGCCAGATCAAGATCTGGTTCCAGAACCGCCGCATGAAGTGGAAAAAGGAAAATAAGCTCATCAACTCCACGCAGCCCAGCGGGGAGGACTCTGAGGCAAAGGCGGGCGAGTAGACTCCTGGGCAGGGACCAGGCCAGCGCAGCAACCTTCTTCGGCTTTGCCTCTCGCGCTCGCCTGCTCCCCAACTTTTCTCCCCGCCTGCTCCCATCAGAGGCGTCCGCAGCTTCAGAAGAGCCCGGCGCGCCTGAGCATTTATTTCTTACAAACAAAAAACAAAACAAAAACCACACACACAGCCAATACCAGTAGTGGAGCAGGGCGCACTGTACACGCACAGTCCCGCTGCACAGGCTGCCCAAACCGGCCCGGGGTTCCGGAACGCGCCCCAAATTCGCCCTGGGCTCCTGTGTTAGCGCTTCAGCGCTCCCCGAGCTTGGGACGCGGGGTAGCTGGGGACGCGGGATTGCTGGGCAGAGCCCCGTTTCCTGTCTGGGCGTCTCCGCCTCACTCCCTCGCCAGTAAGTCCCGAAGGGCATCACCAAATCCTCTCTGGCCACTGGAAAGAGGGGGTCTAAGGGCTGAGGCTCCAGCCTTGTCGCGGCCTCCAGGATGCCCCCTAAACACGAAAAAGGTCATGGAACAAAGGGGGCCCCCCTGACAGAGCCAAGTCTCTCGCCAGGCGCGCAACAGTCAGTGGAAGAGAAGCAGCCTCAGCCGAGTGGAGCTAACCTGGGCGCGGGTGGAACATTACAGCTAGCGGGAGCGACTGGGCTCCCTCAGGCTCCGGGCTCCCGATTCCAGTTCCCTGCCTCCGACTGCGCCCGCGTCACCACCACAGCAGCTTTCAGGACCCAACAAGGGGGCCCAGGGCCATGGGAGCGGCCAGAATCCCGGCTTCCAAATGTGCCAGGAGCGCCTGCGACGCTGGGCCTCCAGCGGGGAGACTCTCCTTGCCTCTCGGATACATTTGTGGTTTACTTTCGTCTTTCAAAGCCCAGGAAAATAACTACAGAGATGCCACGCACGGCCACGAAATGCTTCCATTAGCGCCCTCATTTTACTTTTGGAGGTCTAAGCAAGCCCCCAATAACTTGGCCCACGGACCCCCAGACCCCAAGCAGCCTCTGTGGCCGCGGGGAGTCTGGGCCCACTCCCTGGGTTCAAGGAGAACCCTCCGACTTGGGGCCTGGTTGGCTCGAGGAACGGGACCCTGTGGTGAAGATTCTCCAGGCTGGATACGTAAGCAAATCAAATAGCAAACTAATGACACGAAAACCATATTTACATGAAAGAAAAATCGACTACGGTTATAAAAGTGTATGGAATTTGACCTCGCCTCGGAGAAACACTACACAAAAGCTATCTTTAATAGACGCCTGTCATTTAAGAGCGGCAGGGACACTGTCCCTCATGCGCGCTCGCAAAAACAGAGCTGTAATTGTAGCTGCTGCTGCGGGCAGGATTTATTTCTCCAATTGGCTAAATGGCTTCCCCCCCTCTTTCCCGAAGGTGAGATCTGTATTTTCAAAATTCAGAGCTGCCAGCAGGACGAGCAGAACCGACCCCAGCCTCGACACAAAAATAAGATGGGCTGCAAAGCAGAGGGGAGAGGGGGGAATAAAGTTGTTGTAAATAAAATGCAAGTCACCACCTCCCCCCCCATCCTCTGCATCCTCGCCCGGCGCGCGATCGGCAGCTGACGGCCTAACAATTGGTACATCCTAATGGAACTGCGAGGGAAATGCAATAATTTTGCCATAATGGGCTGTAACCTCAATTCGACCCCGGCCCTTGCAGCCCTGGGTCGGAAGCGGGGCGATGAGCCATGCCTCCAGCGGGTGGCGCTCGAGTCCGACTGAACAGCGGCGGCGAGGGGCGGGCACGCGCCCGGGGCGCGCGCGCCACCCTTCTCGCCTCCACCCAACTCCCCCATTAGTGCACGAGTTTACCTCTAGAGGTCATCAGGCAGGATTTACGACTGGACAACAAAAGCACGTGATTCGAAGTCGTACCCCATATTTGGGTGCCTACGTAGGAGGGAACCAAGTACATGTCCCAGTCATTTCCATAATTCATCATAAATTGTGCAAGGGTGCTATAGACGCACAAACGACCGCGAGCCACAAATCAAGCACACATATCAAAAAACAAATGAGCTCTTATTTTGTAAACTCATTTTGCGGTCGCTATCCAAATGGCCCGGACTACCAGTTGCATAATTATGGAGATCATAGTTCCGTGAGCGAGCAATTCAGGGACTCGGCGAGCATGCACTCCGGCAGGTACGGCTACGGCTACAATGGCATGGATCTCAGCGTCGGCCGCTCGGGCTCCGGCCACTTTGGCTCCGGAGAGCGCTCCCGCAGCTACGCGGCCGGCGCCACCACGGCGCCCGCCGAGCCCAGGTACAGCCAGCCGGCCACGTCCACGCACTCGCCTCCGCCCGACCCGCTGCCCTGCTCCGCCGTGGCCCCCTCGCCCGGCAGCGACAGCCACCACGGCGGGAAAAACTCCCTGGGCAACTCCAGCGGCGCCTCGGCCAACGCCGGCAGCACCCACATCAGCAGCAGAGAGGGGGTTGGCACGGCGTCCGGAGCCGAGGAGGACGCCCCTGCCAGCAGCGAGCAGGCGAGTGCGCAGAGCGAGCCGAGCCCGGCGCCGCCCGCCCAACCCCAGATCTACCCCTGGATGCGCAAGCTGCACATAAGTCATGGTAAAGCCAGCCTTTTTCTAAATCCACGCGGCCGCGGAAACGCGGCTCTCGGTCCCCTCTCTCTCCCTCGCCGCCCTCTCTCCCTGTCTTTCTCCTGGTCTCGCTTCTCTTAGCCCTACGGAGCCTCTCCCTGCGGTTCTTCCCCTGCCTTCCTCTTTCCCTTCTTTGCAGCACCGTGCACCCACAAATAGTGGGAGAAATGGTCCCTGGCTGGGCAAGTTTAGACGTAGAAAGAGGGAGGAAGGAAAAAACCCATCTGGAACCCCAGCGCCTTGAAACGCGCTCCGGGGTCAGGCCAGCCGAGCAGGGCGCAGAGAGGTAGAGGATGGCAGTAGGAGCCGTGAATCGGGCTTGTCAGGGCAGATAATTTATGAGGAGGGTTACGCTGGGGAAACAGCGTTACTAATTAGAGCCCCCGAAAAGAGGCTTGGGGGGAATAATCGAGGCGAGAGCCGGCGGGATTCTGAAGTTTGGGGGCAGGAGGGAGCGAGAAGGAAAGGGAAGAAAAAGAAAGCAGGCGTCCCAGGCGTGCAGACTTGAACAGGAGGCGGCCTGCGGGGCTGGAACTTTAAGGGAGGGTGACCTGGAGGCCACTTGGGCACTCAAAAAAGGGCCGTGCTTCAGTGGGCTTCTGAGCTGTGGGCAGCCTGGGAGGGCTGTGTCCCGGGCTAGGGATGCCCAGAGCAGGGCCATAGGGCGGGAGAGGGGCCAAGGAAAGCCGGGCGGTCCTCCGGGACGTAGCTCCAGCCTCAGATGGGCGGATTGTTCCCAGAGTCCAAGTCGTATTGTTTTCTCTCTAGAAAGGAAGAGGGAAGGAAATTCGGGAGGGGTGGGCAGGCAAGGAAGGAGGACTTGTTGAGCCTTTCGCCCCGTTCCCTGCTCAGGACCCTGGCTTGTCCAGCTGGTGGACTTTGGAAGCCAGGGGCTGAGGAGTTGGTGGCTAAACGGCTGACTTTTCTGTTGCAGACAACATAGGCGGCCCAGAAGGCAAAAGGGCCCGGACGGCCTACACCCGCTACCAGACCCTGGAGCTGGAGAAAGAGTTCCACTTCAACCGCTACCTGACCCGCCGAAGAAGAATTGAAATAGCCCATGCTCTTTGCCTGTCCGAGAGACAAATTAAAATCTGGTTCCAAAACCGGAGAATGAAGTGGAAAAAAGATAATAAGCTGAAAAGCATGAGCATGGCGGCGGCGGGAGGGGCCTTCCGCCCCTGAGTATTTGAGCGTATAAAGTACTGAGCAGTATTAGCGGATCCCGCGTAGTGTCAGTACTAAGGTGACTTTCTGAAACTCCCTTGTGTTCCTTCTGTGAAGAAGCCCTGTTCTCGTTGCCCTAATTCATCTTTTAATCATGAGCCTGTTTATTGCCATTATAGCGTCTGTATAAGTAGATCTGCTTTCTGTTCATCTCTTTGTCCTGAATGGCTTTGTCTTGAAAAAAAAAATAGATGTTTTAACTTATTTATATGAAGCAAGCTGTGTTACTTGAAGTAACTATAACAAAAAAGAGAAAAAAAACACACAAAAAGTACCCCTTCAATCTCGTTTAGTGCCAATGTTGTGTGTTGCACTCGAGTTGTTTAACTGTGCATGTGCGTGGAAGTGTTCCTGTCTCAATAGCTCCAAGCTGTTAAAAATATTTTTATTCAAACTACCTATATTCCTTGTGTAATTAATGCTGTTGTAGAGGTGACTTGATGAGACGCAACTTAACTTGTTCGACGTGTAGTGACTAGTGACTCTGTGACAAAAACTGTGACTCCAAGCGGTGTGTCCCTGCGTGCCTTTGTAGGACCCTTTGCACGAACTCTGGAAGTGGCTCTTATAAGCTCAGCTTCAGTGATGTATGTTTTTGTGAACAAAGTTACAAATATTGTCCAAGTCTGGCTGTTTAAGCAAACTGTGATCAGCTTTTTTTTTTTTCTTTTTTGGTATTTGTTTTTAAGGAAAAAATACTGACTGGAAACAAAAAATAAACTTTCTATTGTAAGTTCTCTTGGTCTGGTTTGTGCCAAATAGCGAGCGGCTCTGCCTGCTTTTCCGTCTGTCTGTCCAGTCCTGGAAGCCAGTGAGTCTGAGGCTACCTGAGCAGAAGGCCTGTGCATGGAGACCTCAGACCAACACCCTGGCCCATCGCCTCCCTAACTGTGACCCATCACAAAGTTCAGGGCAGAAGGTGGAAAAAGCTATAGGCGGTTCCAATGCCTGAGTCCACTCTGCCCATCTCTGAGGAAACCAAGTTAATTCTCTGGGCACAAAAAAGTAAGGAAGAGAGAGAAAGAAGGAGAAAAAGCCCAGGGCTTTGTGAGCGCCCTTGGGGCCACACGGATCCTGCCTCTTTCCTGAGGCTGCCCTAGGCCTCCACTTGCTGAAGAGGTTGTTATGCAGAGTTGTGGACCCCAAACCGCCTGCCCCTAACCCACCCCAGCACCCCTTCCCCATTCCTCACCCTGAACCCAGTTGGCTTCTTTTGCTACAATTCATTTGCTACAAATGGAAGGTACTTACCCCATCCTAGCTCGATTGGGAAACTCCTCAGAGCAGCTAAAGCGCAACTAGAGATTTGCACATTTACCGACTGCTTACACTGATGCCGTCTTTCCTTTTAAAAGTTATAAAACAGTAAACTTTATAAGCCCCAGTTCCGGCTATATGACATTTGGGTGCCAAATGAATAGGGTTTTGTCTATGAATTAGATCGTAAAATCATCCATAGCACAGACAGATCGGCTCACTGGCTATAAAACGTCACGTGGGGCCATTAAAGTAAGTTTTATGGTTTTGGGGAGTTGACATCCAACATTATATACCACATAACATATAATCTCACTGACGCTGGACTCCATTTGACTCTTTTGCAGGCTACGTGTGCCGCCCGGTCATTCAAACTGTCAATTTTAGGTCCAGAAGTGTCCAAACCACAAGTTCTCAAAACTCCCTGAGAAATGGCTCCCTCCGAGTTAAGGTAAGCTTGCCTCCTGAGCGCTTTCAAGTTTATTTGTGCTCCAAAAACTTTCTCTCTGTGTCTCTCTGTCTCTCTCTCAACTCTGAGGCTGCCTCTGAATGCAAAAAGGGAGAGCAAACTTTTCCTCTGCCCAAATTAGCAGCGCCAGGAGCCAGCTCCGCGGAGGCCGCAGAGTGAACAGCGCCTGTGGCCGCGCGCCGCCTACCCAGGCCTAACTTTAATTGCTGCACAACCGCGGATGTTAATGACTTCCGCTGCTCCCGCCGGCGTGCAAAAAAGATGATTTTTGTGTGCGAATGGGCCTGTGTGTGGAGACTTGGTAGGGCCGACCCCCTCCCCCGCACAATTCAGGGGCCTGCTCTTCGGGGGTCGCGGAGCCCTGGGGTGGGGGCTGGGAGACAGTGGGGCGCCGGCCGCGGGCGCGGAGGGCAACGCTGCGCTGGGGAGTTTGAAAGAAAGGCCCGTGCAGGGCCCAGGCGGACTCTGGCGGGATTCCTTACGGGGCTGTGGCAATATGTCTTCGCGGGCCGGGGTCATTTGGCAGGACTGAATTGAGGCGGCGGCCTTCAGGCCCGAGTTTCAGGCTGGCTCGGGAGAGCAGGAGGGTGGCAGAGGCCGGCGAGGCGCGGGCTGCACCTCCAGGCTGGGTGCCTGGGTTGCGAGGTCGAGCCCAGGCGGCTAGAGCCTACTGGACTCTGGCGACCATGGGTCCCCACCTCCGGGGGCGCTCAGCATCCCCTCCCTCGCACCCGGGACCAGGCCCTGAACCTTGTTTGCCTGCACGTTGTTTTTATTTCGGTGGAACTGTTCTCACCCGCCTGTGAGTCTGAAGCAATAAACTTTATGGCCGGATTTAACTTTAGTCTTTGAATCCCCAGGCTAATTGAAAGGGATTAAAGCGCCTTCTTTTCTTCCGCCTTGCCTTTCTTCTCCCTCTCTTCTTACCTTTTCCTCTCCTTTTTTATAGAATTAATACATCTATGCACAGGACCCTCAAAAGGCAACTTAGGCGTCCCCCTAGATAACACTAAAGATTGGAGAAATTTACTCTCCTCAACCTACAGACGAATTTTCTCTTCCACACTGTGCTCTAAAGTTTGGGGGGAAATTGAGGTGTCTTCAATGCCCAACTTAAAAGTCCCCAGAGCCATTAGGCTGTTTTTCCTGACACATCATAAAGGGTAATTTAGGGAAGAAATCGGTCGTTTGTCAGTAGGATATTTCCGCCTTTCTTTTGTTAGCTGCACTTTCTGTTTGATCCCAGGAAATTTACATAATCTATGATTTCCAAAACAGTCCCCAAAATTGCACCAATGGGTGAAGTAAGGTGAAGTAAATTTTTCCTGGGTACAATTCCATATTGAGTCTAGCCACCCTTTCTGGCCCCAACCCCATACATTCTTCAGTGGCAAAACCAAGCGGGGTGACTGGGGACTCTGGCTTGTCCTGGGGTCTTTTTCTGGGTGGGTATTCACCCATTAGGGACCTAGTAGATTTACCCACTCCCATTTTAGGAATTAAGCCAAATTCTCCAATTGCGTTCAGAAATGAAACAAAAAAGCAAGCGGGATCTACTTTTCTCCTTTGGAGCTGGGCAGTTTTCTGCAAGTGCTAATTAGTAAAGATATTTACTAAGTGCTTAAAGTGAATAATTTTGAAGTATGGATTTGAAATTTCAGTAAACTTTATTGTGCAGAGACCACCTACACTCAACATAAGTCCAACACATGTCCCCAAAGTCAAAGGTCCAAAAAGCAAAAGCTGGAAAGTTTTTTTGAAAAATCAAAATCCTCCCACAAGTCCTACTTTTCATGAATAGTGGCAAGGTGAAGAATTCCTGAAGTCGTTTTTTTGTAACCTATTAAAATGAACATTGGTATTTTAGCATTTAGGAAGATGTGTCCACATGTTAGTGGGAACCAGATACAAACCCTAGATGAAGTGTGGGTTCACTTTTATAATTTCATGTTACTGTGAAAATTCTGGAGTCTTTGTTTTGCTGCTCTGAGTTTTGGGTTCTTTATTGGAAAATATTGGGTTATAGTCCCATTTTAGTTACACATTTGGTGATCTTGCTTGAGTGGTTTCTTGGTGACTGAAATTAGAAGCAGGAAAAGAAGAGTGATATGGATGCTGGTGGGTTCATTTGAGCAACTTGCATAGAGAAAGCATCCACCCCACTTCCATGGCCACATCCCACCCAGGGATGTTGGGATGGGTAGGAAGGCTGCTGTAGTTATACACAACACTACACAACATTGAGAATCTTTCCAAGAAATGAAAACAAAATTACAGGCTGTACATATTATCAGCTTACTTATTTTTGTTTTAGTTTTCACAAAACTTAAGTAGAATTTAAGAGAGCAGGCCAACCTACATGGAGTTAGATGAATTTTTAAAGATACATCATCCAGTCAGACCTATGAGTGTTATTGGAGGAATTTTTTCCTTCTTCCTATTTTCACAGGAAGTGTAATAAAGAGGATGGTTGGTTATCTGCTCATTTTGTAGATAAGTTATTTCTTTTCATGCATTCTTTTGGGTTATTCTTGCAGACGAGCTTATTTAGGAAAAAGATCTCTGTCACTGAGGGCTTTATGAAGACATCCAGCCTTGGCCGGTGGCAGAAGTGTATCTGTGCTTCTCCTCATCTTGTAAAAGGAGAAGGCAGCGGAAATGTGTATGGGGCTTGTTTGTTTCCACAAGCTGAAGAGACAATATTTCCTGAACTATAAATATAATAGGAAGCTTCTGGTCACACTTACTTAGGGGTTTGTTAGGGTTTCCATGGTCTAATTTCACAACAGTATGCTAAGATTCCTTTTCTCCTGCTCTTTCCCCTGCTTCACTGTTGGTGCCTCTGGGAGAACAAGACAATTTCCTACCAAAACCAGAGTCCTGTTCATTTGTTGAGATTCTGAGAATATTATATCCAAATAATTAGTAAAGGAAAAGCAAATCACATCTTAAAAGATGTGCTATTAAAGAGGCAACCAACACTTTTAGCTTAAAAGATGCCCTTCTCAGCCTCTCCCCTGCCTTGGCTGGGGGTCTGACCATGGCTTCCCTACTCTGGAGAGTGCAGAGCATTGTGGGCTCTATCCCTTTGGCTTCTAAGCAGAAATTTCCTTCCAGGCAAAGACAAAAACTATAAACTGGGCTCCTAGGCAGGGCTGAGGGGGTCAACCTAGCTCCCACCCACATAGGGGAGGGGGAACCACAGTCCTAGCCATTCTAAGCCCCACAAATGGAAGGTCTGCCCAGGTTTGTTTTGTTTGGTGTTTTTCATAAAGAAATGTGTTCTTCTCCCATCAGGTCCCCTCCCCACAAAAAGTCTTTTCAATAATAATATTTGTTAGGAAGGTTATTAGGTAATTATTGTGATTTTGTGAAGCAGCCCTTGCTGGAGGTGAAGTCTGTCATCGCCTAACAAATGACGCCCGCGCAGTTCACTGCCGGGTTAAGTAAATGCAGAGAAGATAAATCTGCACACCCTAGGAATCGCCAGCAGAGCACGCTTTAGTACAAGTTCACAGTCAACTCACCCGCCTGGGCCAGCTCTTCCAACAATTAGGGCTGCGTCTTTATTTTTAAATAAAGGGAAAAAGTGTCTCCACCTCCCATTGCCTGCTTTCCCCCATCTTCTCTTTTCTATCTCTTTTTGCAAGGTTCTCCTGTTCTACTCCAAAATTTCCTTGTAAAATGGAATCATGAGTGATTTCAAGTTAATCTTCCTATCTAAGTGCTAACAAAAGGAGATAGGAGGCTGATTTGACAGGAAATGCAGTCACAAATACAAAAATATCCAGTTTGCCCTCTAATTCCAAATGGCACTGGTAGAAGCAGGGTGTCCTGAGGTCCTAGAGGGCCCCTTCTCCCTGAAAGAAGAGGCTCAGCTTTGTATATCTTTGAGGTTAGTGCGTTACAACTGCAGGTCAAAAAGTTGAGGGTCAAAAGTTTACATTGTGCAGCACTCTTAGTCATCTGTCCAGACAGAGTTTGATGTCAATGTTAGAGCTGCGATCTTGACTATCAGCACAAAAGATAAAATGGCTCGGAGTGACGCGTGTATCACAGTATGGACTCCAGGTGAACCCTAGTGGTTGAATGACCTCAATTACGAAGGAAAGGATAGAAAATTCCTCTTTTCAAGAGTAATACATGCTGTATTTCATCTTGAATTATCGCTCCCATTCTGAGGGAATAGCAGCAGGTAAATAGGCATAGATTACTGAAACACCAACACCTTAGATGTTGGAGAACCAAGAGTCAGTCTGTTGGTTTGTCACAAAATGAAAACGCTCAGAATTCATCAGTGGACCTTTAGGAAATAATGTAGCAAGTTTTCAATGTTCTATGCTATCTTCAAAGACAAGAAAATGGTGCAAGAAACCTTCTTTATTTGAAAAAGGAGATTTTGATTGGCCAGGGTTTTTTTTTCTTATATTTTTAGTACGTATAATGACACTTAAAGTGTGTAAGAACAGGAGCAAAAACAGGCACAGTTTACAAAATGTAATCTTTGCAATTTTCAAACATAGAAAATGCTTTTTCTGAAATTGCAACTCGCTGGATGCAAAGGGTTCTCAGAGCTGGGAAGGGGAAGGAAGGAAGGAAGTGGAAACCCTTCTAAGGGACAGTATTCCCCACACACACACTACCACCACCACCAGTGATAAAATGCTTATTGGTGCCATGAAAATATTCCTGTTTGAAAATTTCTGTTCTGTTTACTATTAAACCATAACTGAATGTAAGAGAAATGCTATAATCTATAGGAGAATAACTAACCTATAGAGAGTGCAGAAAGGTGGAACTCACAAATGCAAAGCCACTTTGTAAGACCACCATGGCAGACTTCTGTTCTCCAGAAAATGCTTTTTAAAAATACATGTGGAATGAAAAAGAAAAAAGAGCTAAGGAGAGGGGAAGGCAAGTGAAGGAGGAAGGGTGAGAGAGTAGAAAAGAAAGGGAATAGTGTGTTAAGGAAGCAGACTGGAACCATGCCTCCTATGTGAGTTGCAACTGAAGAGCTAAATAATATTTTATTTTTAATGCATCTAGATTAGTTTCAATAGAATCTATTTTCCTGGGGACATATTTTTCCTTCTCTATGTATTGACCTTTGAGTGATCACTGTAAGGAAACAGAAAAGAGAAAGATAAAATATTTTCCCTAGGTTTTTCCTTTTAACTTCAGAGATAATTCAACTACTCAGAATGTACATTCTTGCAGGAATGTTTAAGATCATCCCAATATATTCTGGTTGATTGGATTTAAGGATGCTAGGTATGTTCAGTGGTAAAGTAAATATTTTCCAAACACTGCCTTCATGGAAGTAATCAGGGTGCTTCTACTGTGCACTGTGTAAGGTTTTCACTCTGGCCAAGAGCTTGGAGCCAAATGGGGGTTTGCCAGATGAAATAGAAGAAAGGAAACAACTGTGGTGATTGCTGTTACAGCAGTGAACACTTCACCACATCTGGGCTAGTGACATGAAGAAAACTGAAACCTCCTCTATTACTCACCAAGACAATTGTGTCTCTTTGGGAAAAAAATTTTTATTGTATTTTTTTTTGGTTAAAAACATACGCCACACCTTAGAAATATGTCAGCTTCAATAATCATAGACACCACTTAGCTAGTCTTTAAAGCAAAAGAAAAGTATGTGCCTAAGTTATTGTTTTTAGAGTGCTTACTTCTTTATTCAAAGGATTTCGATGTTTAGGCCTCTCAGACAATCCCAATAAAAATTCATGTATAATCCCAATAAGAATTTCAGTCTTTTTATGCCTGGGTTGTATTCATTATTTTAAACTACTACAAGGAAATTACCCCCAAAACAATTAATTAGTCAAATGGCTGGTGAAGTGTTGTTTCTCTAAAATCATGTGCTTAGTGTAGGTAAGGAGAAGCCCTCAAATGCCAGCCAGCATCAGGCATTTTGAAATTCTGCCATTCCCCTGTTTGGCTCCAGGGACACGCATCAGATAGAGAACAGTCTGGGGGACTCTCGCTCTAAAGAACAAAGGACAAATACAGTCAATACATTCCATAACGTTTACATTTCCTTTGCCTTTTCCCTTTGGTTTTTCCCAAGAACGAGTGACCTGGGCAAAGCACCCTGCTCTCTAAAAGACACTGTATAGACCTTTTAGAAGCGCAAAGTCCAAGGCCGAGGTGAACTTCAGGTCAGCGCGTCTAACAAATATGAAAATGTCGGCTGGTGAAGGGCGCGCCTTGTGATTTAACAAAGACTGTCAATGTGTAAGATTAATAAGAAACAAAATGCACACGGTGTCACTGTTCGGTCACTTTGAAACTTGGGACAGGGTTGCATTCAAGAGGGAAGGCTGTTACAAATATATTCAAAATGATTCAAATCAGATTCAAACCAAGCTGCAAACACTGCCTCCCTCTTGCCCTCCCTATGCCTCGGACTCCCTTCACTCTCCTTCTCCATCTGGAATTCGAGGACATGATGAAAAGTTATTCCACTTAATGGGATTTTAAGAAAGCTTTTGTTGGGAATATATGTTATCCCTGCACGTGGAAACAAGCAAATGTGCTTACCAGTTTCCAAGGAAAGGATAACGCTTTCACCCTGCTTGGGACTGGAGCCAGTTGGTGTGCGAAGATTAGCATGTTCCCTCTCTGCTCGATTTCAGGGTGTCCCATCTTTTCTCGGTGAGATGCTGCTGGTAAACTCCAGTTTGTTTATTAATTGAGTTCCTTCCTGGCTTTATTTTGATGTCTTGGATCTTATGTAAAGACAATGGTGTTTTTTAAAAAGTGTTTTTCAAAAGAGTATTTGATGCAATGGAATGATAGTATGGTTTGCAAAGAGAGATTGTGGCAGGTTCAGAAAAGGTACTGAGATTGTTTATTACAGCCATAAATCTTGCAGTAAAATGTCAAAATGTCCATGTGTGAGATAACACTTGGTGGTCCTGGCTCCGTTTGTGTTTATGATACGAACCGCAAAGACAAGTTACAGGCCTTGGGGGATTCTGTGTAAGCCCATCTTCCTAGTAGTAATAGAACCACACGAAACACAGGCACAGTTAACTCGTTTAGGTTAACCATATACAAAACAGTGCCTGTCTCGTTAACACTTAAAAATAGAAACTCAGTAGAAGGTTCTGAGGCTAAACAACATGAATTTTGTGTTTTAGTGTCTAGAAATAATATTAAACAGACATGGTTAAGACCCTACTATTCAAGGCTGATGACACGAGGAAGAGGGCAAGATTTCCTTGTCATGCTTTTTCTTCCCCTGAAGTTTAAAGAGCCCAGATTTGTAATATATATTATATATGTGTGTATATATGTAATTTTTATTATATTGTGTATTTTTTTTGTTAGGAAGACATATTGATTTAGGCAGCTATATCACAAACTAGATTTTCCCCCGAGTCTAGAGAGAGGATATCTAAAGATTACACTCAGCATTCATATCTGTCTGTGGCTCAGATTTCATTAAAAACAAAAATTTTTCAGGGTGCCGTATATCAAAGGACAGCACTCTTCACACACACATACACCCAATGTGGAAAATCTCTTTGTACCACTTCAGGGTGATTCCAGTTAGAAGGCTAATATGATCCCTTTTTAAACCTCTTTTCCTAAATTAGTTTAAAGATTAGTCCCATATAATAGGCTTTATGTGGCTAAGCATTAAATGACTATCCATCAAATGGATATATTCCAGCATTTAGTAACTCATATGAGTAACCAATATAAATGAAGATAGAATTGACATTCCTTTTGAAGTGTCTCCAGGCTTAGGCTATAACTTTTCTTGTCTGAGTTCCAGATTCAGTTGTGAGAAGGCCGTTTATACTGCTGTTTGAAAAATCAACTAAGGTGCACCAGCTGAAAAATCCTTGCTTTGCATGCCAATATGAAAGTATTTTTAGAATGGTGACTATGCTAGTTTGCACTGTCTTAATCTAGGCTGCAGAGTAGAGAATCTAGGTGTGTCTGTTACTCAGAAAGTACACAGTACAAATAAGGCATCAGTATTTACCACAAAGATCAACATTAGGTAGAATTGATAAGTAATTTATTTGTTAATAATGGCATAATTAGCTTACCCATCAAATTTCAATTACCAAATGGCAGGCAACAGTCCCCTCTCCCTCCTTTCCGGAGCTACTGATATCGTTAATATGCTAATTTTCAGCAATTCAGAAATTATAGACTGCCCTGTAAATGTAACTCTAGCCTCATACAGCCTGAGAAAGCAGCATCCAAAAGAGGAAACATAAAATTCTTAGCTGGAAAACCCCTTCGGTGATCAGACCCCGGCAGGCAAGGTGTTTATTCTATCCCTAGCTTGTTTGTGTTTGGGGATTGTTCTGAAATAGGAAGTTATTGGTTTCGAAGCTCGGATTTGTGGAGGCGTCGCTTCTGTACATTCCTGTCGTCAAGGCACCTTCTCTCCCACAGTCGCACCCAGTAAGCGCGGGCATCCTTAGCTCTCACATCGCCACCTCCATCGAAGTAGATGCTATTAGGAAGGGTCCAAATTTTCTTAGGGGAAAACCCCCAAAAGATAAAGGTTAAAAAGAAGGGAGGGGGAAGGGTCCATACGGTTATATTAGAAGGGCCTCGCTTTACATCCTTGGGTGGATTTCTCTCGGCTTCGCACCCACCCATCCTTCGCGGCTCCCGCCAAGCACTGGCTCAAAGCACTGGCTCTCCAGCAGATGCAGCAGCAGCAGGGTGCGGGGAAGGGATTCAGCCAAGAAAAGGGTCTACTTGCCCATTCCAGGGCCTGGATAAAAACCAGGATGCCCCTTCGCCCCAACGCCCTTCCCCCCCCCACACCCCAGCCAGCCTCGAACCCGGGGAAAACGCGAAGCCTGGCTGGGCAGGGCCCTAAGTCAACCGAGTCGCGGTCGCCTGGCTACCCCGAGGAGTAGGCCAGGAGCAGGGCACGCATAGGGCCCGAGTGGACCCACAGCTTGGCAGGGCCGGAATTTCCAACGGGAACCAAAGTTGGGGGGGCTAGGGCCCGAAGCGCCCGCTCCCTCCCCCAGCCCCGGGGCCGGACAGCGGCATCCATCACGCACCCGCGCGTTTCCTGATCCGGGTCCGCGCGCGCGGTGCGCCCATTGGTGGGGGCGTTGCACGTGGGGCACGGGGCGGGGCGCGCGCGGGGCTGAGGCGGAACGCGCGCGCGCATGGGCGGGGGAGGAGCGGCGCGAACTTTGGTGGTGGCGTCGGCGGGAGGGGGAGGGGTGGGCACTTGACAGCGGGGGGAAGGGCAGGGCGCAGAGGAAAGGGGGATGGGAAGCGAGGCGAGAGGGGGAGGGGCCTCAGCGAGCCCAGAAAAAACGACAACGCGAGAAAAATTAGTATTTTTGCACTTCACAAATTAATGACCATGAGCTCGTTTTTGATAAACTCCAACTACATCGAGCCCAAGTTCCCTCCCTTCGAGGAGTACGCGCAGCACAGCGGCCCGGGCGGCGGAGACGGTGGCCCGGGCGGGGGCCCCGGCTACCAGCAGCCCCCGGCGCCGGCGACCCAGCACCTGCCGCCGCAGCAGCCCCAGCTCCCTCTCGCGGGCGGCAGCCGCGAGCCCCCCGCCTCCTACTACGCGCCGCGGGCCGCCCGCGAGCCCGCCTACCCCGCAGCCGCGCTCTACCCCGCGCACGGGGCTGCGGACACCGCCTACCCCTATGGCTACCGTGGCGGCGCCAGCCCCGGGCGGCCGCCGCAGCCCGAGCAGCCCCCAGCGCGCGCCCAGGGCCCTGCGCACGGCCTGCACGCGAATCATGCCCCACCGCCCGGCCGGCAGCCCCGGCCGCCGCCTCCCCCGCCGCACCCCGCGGCGGCCCCCGCTCCCCCGCGGCGCTGCGAGGCCGCCCCCGCCACCCCAGGCGTCCCGGCAGGGGGCAGCGCCCCCGCGTGCCCTCTGCTCTTGGCCGACAAGAGCCCGCCAGGCCTGAAGGGCAAGGAGCCTGTGGTGTACCCCTGGATGAAGAAGATCCATGTCAGCGCCGGTACGTGGCGCCGCTGGGGAGGCGCGGGAGGGCGGGCTGGGGCCAGGCCTGGGTTCCAGGGTCGGGGCGGGGGTCAGGGGAAGGGGGCTTCGGGAGGGGAGCCCCCATCTGGCCTGGGCGGCAGTAGGATGTGGGTATGTGCGCGCCAGCCAGCCGCCTGATCCCAACGTGAGAACCCTTTTGTACCCAGGGTCCCTTTATCGGGAGATTTACGAGACGCCAAACTGTTAGGGCAGTAATTATAGCCCCCATAAATTTAATTGCCCTGGCAGAGGCTTCAGGCCATGTGTCTTTGAAGCTTTTCTTCAGCCCCAATGCCCAGCACCATTCTTTATGGCTCTCGGGTGTTTCCCGTTGTCAATAGCCTGTGAAACATTTTCTTTGCTGTTTTATGTATCTTGCGTGAACTTGGTGTCAGGTTATTATATAATGATTATGTCCAATTGCTCTTCCCCACCCCACCTTCTCTCTCCTCCTCCTTTCCCTCTCTTCCACTCCCTCCTCCTTGGCCTTCTCCTTCGGGGTTCTGGGCATTCAGTCAACCCCAGTTATAACGGAGGGGAGCCTAAGCGTTCTCGAACCGCCTACACCCGGCAGCAGGTCTTGGAGCTGGAGAAGGAGTTCCACTTTAACCGCTACCTGACCCGGCGGCGCCGCATCGAGATCGCCCACACGCTCTGCTTGTCCGAGCGCCAGGTCAAGATCTGGTTTCAGAACCGGAGGATGAAGTGGAAGAAAGATCACAAACTGCCCAACACCAAGATGAGATCCTCCAACTCGGTCTCTGCCGGCCCGCCAGGGAAAGCACAAACTCAGAGCCCGCATCCCCATTCCCACCCCCACCCGGGGACCTCCACACCCATTCCCTCCTCCATATAATCTTCTAGAAATCTAGACCGGTTTGTCTCCCTTACCTGCTTTTCTCCTCTCTTTTCCCGCCCCTTTTCTCATCCATCTCTCACCATCTGGACCATAATAGACACCAAAACAAAACCCAACTTAGTGAAAAGGATAACCAAAAAGAAGACATTATCTGGGTAAGAGTTTGGGTTGCCACCCAAGAGAGGACAATTGTTCGGGATGCTGGCTGGTAGAACAATCTGCTGGCTTGAATAAGGCTGTCAGGTTTGGATACCTAAGAAGGACCATTTGCTATCAAAAACTTTAGAGATGGCTAAAGTCAGTTGGACAGTCCGTGCTGACTGGGGAACATGTACTTGTGTATTTGTTGCAAGAAGAAAACACACCCTTTCCCCACCTTTCTTACCTCCTTCTCCCCTATTAAGGCAGCTCATACAAGCTTGTATTGAACTGAATAAATGAGTAGACATTGTGGGCCTCACAAGATTATTTAATTCTCAAAATGTGTAGACTTTCATGGTAGGTGTGACATGTTAGTTTCCCTTCCTTGCATTTATTTAAGATATTGTTATAGAGATATTGTCCTATTCTGGGGCACAATCTTGGGGGAGAGGGGAGTTCATTTAGATCTATATGGAACTGTACAAATTGTGATATGGCTATATAGAAAGCCATATGCTAAGAATAAACTCCATTTAAAAAAACATTAAAAATCTAAGACAGATTTGTGTGTTTTCTAAGCTTTTCATTAAGAAAACAAAAGTCCTGTGGATTGAGATGCTTGACCTTGAATATAAAAACCTTGTAGATGGCTTGGGTTGTGTTTGCTAGGATTCTGACTACTCACATGGTTGTGTGTGTGTGTGTGTGTGTGTGTGTGTGTGTTGTTCAACTTGAGCTGAACTCTTGTCAGGCTTGACCCGCTATGGAAAAGTTCCAAAAAGCAGGAAGGCTCTTGAGCTCTGAGAGGGCTCCTCTTCTTCCCAAACTTGGCTAGGCTTTCAGGCTTCAAGTCTCTGTAAGGCATAGAAACATGTCCTTCCCTGCAATGAAAGCTGAAACCATGCAGTGCTGCAGGCCCAGGAGTTTCTGCAGCTGTTCTACACACTGAACTCTGAGCACACTTGGAAAGAAGTGGTCCCTTTGGTATTTATTGCACCTTCACACTTAATCTGCCTGTTTCCCTGGAGATAAAAAATAGTTTGTGCAAAGGGTTGAGATTGTTTTTTATTTCTTGGCTGTTCTTAAGGTTCTCTTCAGTAACTACAGCTTGAGAATTTGTGTTTGTTTGCTTTTTTCTCTTTTTTGAAGGAATGGCTTGCAAAATAAAGTGAATTTTCCCAGTATACTCTCCAAAGTTTCTTCTGAGGAAAGAAAAAACATAATGATATCCCCCAAATTCACCCTAAACAAAGTAGACCTAGGAGAGTTCACTGCAGGAAGAAAGCCATACTGTGAACAGGGGTCACTTTCCTCAAATTGTCTGTGATCTTTCTGCTCAATTCCCGATATCTAGATCCAAAAGGTCAAAAATCAAAACTCATTTCTCAATCTCCTTACCCCTAGTATTAGTTTACTGATTTAGGCTTGGTGCTCACTGTAGGGAGTACCTTGCAACAAGATACAGAAAACCAATGCACACTAGCCCCATAATATTAGAACTGTCACTTGGCCTTTAAAAGTGTAGTTTTCAGGGCATGTAGTAATTTTAGCAAAGACGAAAGGAAAGGGGCTGCTCAATTACATCTGCAATATCAGAGGAATTTTAAACAAATTTTTTTCATCAGTGGAAAAACCCTTTAGCCAGTATCACTGCTGGTACTTCTTTCATCCTGCTGCCCTGTGTTTGATGTGGACAAGGGTGATCAGTTCTGTACCTACAGACAAACTAGAGTTGAGAAGAAAGTGATGGACACTAGTCTCTAAGGGGCCAAGAAAATTCAGGGGCAAACAAATACACGCCTTCCTAAGTCAGGGCAAACCTGGCATAAAGCACATTTTATAAGGTGTGAACGGGTGCCAAGGATTTCTGGAGGCAGTGCAACTGCTGCTGAAACTTATTAACTCTCCCCCCACTACACGCACTTGTAAAACGAAATTAAATCACGCTGAAAATAGCAATTTTCCCAGGAATCATTAATCACCTCATACAATAAATACTTCTTTGTAATTCAACAGCAATTCTGAAAGGCATTCTCTGGGAAAAGTCTGTGGAGGAGAGAGGGATCTTCTTGCAAATAATGTGGTTTCGGGCAAAGACGCAGCATCTTGGCTGTCTGCTAAAAAAAAAATGCCTAGACTCTTGGTGGAAATTGAGTGTCAAGCTGCAAAATCTCAAATGGCAGATTGTCATCATTTAAGGTAAATTCTTATATTTCTTCTTTGTGGGAAAGGAGGGGTATGAGGACATTCATTAGCTTCACGCTGGAGGTAGCTTGTATGGGGATGACTTTCTTTCACTTGCTTTTATAATCTATCCAGAAAAGAAGAGAGAGAATGGATATAGTTTTTCTGATATTCCATGACAAAATGCCGTTTTTGTCCAAACTGTATTGGTTGTTAAGGTATTGGCAAGTTTTACAAAATCAAAATTATTGAAAGTGATCCAAATGATCATGTCATTTCTTCACGGTGTCTTGCCTGTTTCAGATTTGGCCTTTAAGGGAGCTTGTTGTAACAGATTAGAAAATCCCACTTTGTGCTTCAAAATCGTGCATTGTCTGCCCTTTGCTAGGGCAACCATAAGAGTTCACCAAGAGGACAAATTTTCTATCTCATTAATTGTTTTTTTTTTTAAGCAAACCCTACTGGCCCCTCAAACCCTTGACCTTTAAAGACAGTATTTTGTGTAAGTTCTATAATTCTCCTACCAAAATGACCCTTACAAATTTTCTCCTCTTTTCCCTCCCTTCCTCCCTCCAATACACACTCATCTGCTTTAGTCACAGAGCCAAGCTGTGCATGACTTGGGAGATAAAAGTTTTGTCAACATCTGAAATCAACCTAAATCGGATAGGAGACACTTTAATGGTCACAGTTTGAATTAAGTACTTAACATTCTCCCCCTTGAAGAAAAATGGCACTTTGCAGGCTTTCTTTCCTAGTTTTGCTGAAATCTACGACATACCCGGTGTTTTATTACAGCAGGAATTCAACTGTGACAGGCATAGTAGAGTACTTAATACCCAGGATGGAGCTCATGGGAAGATTACCTAGATATATGGGGTGAGGGGGGGGGCCTTTGCACAGCTTTTCCGACTTTATACCCAGCTGTGCCAGGGTGCCCCAGTCCCTTACATCTCAGCCTCCTCCCCATGGGGTGGGTGTCACCATCTCACCATCTCTCCTCTGTCCCCTTGTTCCCTGAAGCTTCCAAACTCCGCTGCTCTTCTCACTGTTGCCTTCCCTCTAGCAGTTCCAACGTAGAAATGAATCAGGGACTCTTTAGAATAGAAAGAAAGAAGAAAAAATGCCAAAGAATCAATGTAGCAACAGAAACCTGGGGCTTCCCATGGAATGAGTGGCTCCTGTGCAGGCAATGTGCTTGCTGTCCTTGGCACTCCCTTGGTCTCCACATCCCTAGATGCACTCCTATGCTATAGGAGAACACAGGCTCATCTTTCTCAGCTGTGGCTTTTGTTGCCCCTCCTCTGTATTTCACACTGGCCCAAGAATAACCTTGCTTTGTGTCTTAAAAAGTATGGGCTGGAAAAAATAGAAGGAAGAGAATATACATCTTTTGATGGCATCAGGGGGGCTGCTGTGGCTGTCTTAAAACCTTCTAGTCTGTAACTTCTGGCTTGGAACTCTGGCATCTCTTCTTCTGAAGGCTCTAAACTCATGGAGCACCCTCCTGTCCTCCACCCCTTCAGGCCAGGCCCACTCTTTTGGGGATTGATTCCTGAGGCTGAAAGAAAATGCCACATTGAAAGAGTGTCCAGGGTGAAAGACCAGGAGGCCATTTTGGTTCACCTTCACAGTTCACAGATGAGAAAGCTGAGGCAGCTGAATAATTCCCACCCCATGTTCATTATGTCAGTAAGTGTGTAGGTTGAATGGACCCTTTGGTCTCACCTCCATGGGGTAAATGCATAGACATCTTCTCTCTGCGGAGGAGGCTATTCTGCTGGGAACGGATATATGCATCTAGGCTTACACTTGACATGGATGGCCAGGTGTGTGCAGCCAGGAAAGAAGGGAAGGGTGGGTTCTTGCCTGATGGGCCATCAGGCTACCTGGAGAGGTTTTGTAACCAAACCACCCTAGTCGTGGCAGGCAGAAAGGCTGACCACTAGGCTCAGGAAGGGATGGATGTCAGGGTGCCAGGGAGAGCCCTGAGCTCCCCACTGTCTACAATGTTCATAATCCCAGAATGACTAATGCTACTATGCTATGCTCTCACCTATATATTATGATGGTGGTCACTTGCCCCAAATCAGGGCAACGGTGAATGTGCTCCGGAGGCCTGGGGAACAGAAAAGCCAAACAAGGACCCTGGTTGCAGCTGATAAAGGTGTAGTGCCTTGTGGAGGGAGATATTGAAATTGTAATCTTTGAGGTCACGTGGCTCATTAAATAATTAATGCAGATCGTCAGGAATGGATCGGAGTCGTCAGGGCCTCACTAGGAATGAATCTCTCAGAAGTGAGACTCCAACTTCCTATTTGGTTTTTTTTTTTAAGACACACACCCTCAGATTTATCTCCAAAGGCTTTTAACTCCTTCAGGAAGGCAAGAGAAAGAGAGAGAGCTCTTCGGCGGGCAGGACCGGAGCCAGCAGGCCCCCGCTGGGTCCTGGGGCGCTTTCCACAGGGTTCCTGCCAGCCCCGGAGCGCGCCAGTGTCGGGGAAACGTGAGTTCGGGCTTGGGTTTTCTGCGGTCACATCTTGGCTTCGGTGATGAAGTGGGACGGATGCGCAGACAGTCGGTAATGTTCTGATTCACGCTGGGGAAGGCTGCAGAGATACCACAGGACGGGCGCGCGGCTTTGTTCAATTTTCCCGGCGTTCATAAATCACCCGCGCCGGGCGAGCGAGGGAGCAAGCGAGCGCCAAAATCGCGGAGGCAGAGGCCGCGGCGGCGGCGGCCATTGCAGAGCCAGAGACCTGGGCCTCGTCTCCCTGTGACTCATTAGTCTGAACGATTTATGGGGAACGGCAACCACGAATATTAGACTTGGGGAGAAGGAAATAGAAAAAAGCTATAACAACCATAACAATTACAGTGCTCCTGAGCGTCGCGCGGGGCGGCCGTGGTGGATGGTGGCATAGCGGATCTCTCCGGGGGCGAAGTTGAGTGGCAGAGTGCAGGATGGCTGAGCCCACCTTGCTTGGGGTCACGCCAAGAGTCCCAAGGTCAGGGGGCGCTCCCTCTGGGGATGCAGACGGCAGGTTTGGACAAGAGAAAGGCATGCAGGAATTCTGAGTCCCATTTTCAAGGCTTGTGGGGGCTGCAGGTCAGCAGTGACAGAGGGCAGTTGCTGGTTTGCCGCCACTAGTTCACGGTGCTAAGGGACTCCTCAGCTATTTGGTAGCTCCTCGTGGGGCCGCCAACAGGATTGCATGGACCCAGGGCAGACAGCAAAGGACTGGTTGAGGGCAGGCTGCAGTTTAGGGGAGGCTACCTGGGTCTGTGTGAGGGAGCAGTGGGAGCAAGACTGGGTCTGTGGAAGCCAAGGGCCCTGCAGAGTCCCTGCCGGGGGAGGACTTCTCCAAGGCAGGACCCCGCTCAAGGCACAATTCTTTGCCTCTTCCCCAGTGTCTCCCACCCTAGAAAAGTTGGCTGACAGCTTGATGACCATTTGATGGTTAGAGGGCAAGAGAGGGTTGCAAATATTGCAAGGGATGAGATTGCAGCAGAATTAGAGCACGGAGCCTACTTTTGCCCACCACACAGGCGGGGCAGGATCAGACCTCCTGACCTGGTATTGTCCAGTGCCTGCATTCTTCCAGTTTTCAGCAGCCTTAGTTGGCCTGCTCTGAGAGACTGGGGCTGTGATCCTCTGGACAGCCCACTAGGACCAAGAAGTGAGCGCCCCTGACTTGAATGAACCAGAAGACAAAACCTCTCACGACAGCCTCCTGCCCGTGGACTGAGCCCGGGTCTGATTTTGCGCCAACAGAAATGAGCACTATTAGTGAGGTTTCAGGAGACTCTGTGATTGAATGCTCCCAGACAAGGCTTCCCTTTGTTAGGAAAAGAAAATAAAGCCAGCATTCACATTCTCCAAGTTGGGGTGCGTGAGGAGCTCTCGGAGAGGAGCCCACACCCTCAGCAAAGCCTCTTCCACCTTCCCATCTTCCTTCATCTGGTTCATTTTCTTTCCCCTTTCCCTGCCCCCCTCCCAAGAAAAAAGGAAAAGGAGAGAATTCGGGTGCGGATATGGAGTATGCATTTATTTTACAAAAATAAATCACTATCTTCGGGCCATTTGTAGAATGGAACATTTCGAGCAATGAGTGCGCCGCATGGACGAGTGCCCTGGCGACTCCTCCGTGTCCGCGTCACCCTCGGGGCCACCTTGGCGCCCACACGAGCCGCGCTTCCCACTCCGGTCCTTCAACTCCCTTCCTTCACAGCCACCGTTCACCCTCTGCTGTTTATTTGTCTGCAGAGCGTCTGGACACCAGAAAAGGCAATTCCCTGAGCGCCTGGAGTTGGAGACAATTCCTGGTTCAGATTTAAACATCTTTGGAGGTAAGTGCTGTGCCAAAACTCTTCGCTGTGCGGGACTTTGCAACAGGGTGGCTGGGAGGAGTTTACCCTCCAGGGCTCCTGGCAATTGCAGCCAGTTGAAAGAGATTCTGGTCAATATTTAACTTCTGTGGAGTTTGGAGTTGGATTCCCTACAGCAGCGTGCCCCGAGAATGTGGGGCTTCAGGCAGACAAAGAAAGAGTCTACCCCAGACTGGGCCATAGGCCGGAGCAGTGGCTGCAAAAGCCAAAGATGGGGTAGGGGGAGTCAGAGGGGGTGTGTTTGTTTCTTCCTGCAAGCCCCAAACAAACCACTACAGGGAACTAGCAGGGCAAAAGCAAGTAGAGGCCACGGGCACTGCAGCCGCTGCAGCTGCTGCGTGGGCCGCTCTCCTTGTCAACTGCGGAGACTGTATGAGTTAGGAAATTGTCGCCAGTACCAGCTCTCTGTTGAGGAAAAGTTGTCTCACCGCCTTGCAGTTTCTCTGACCCTTTTGCCTTTCCCAGGCATGAGAGAAGTTGCTGTATTTCGAGTGTTCAGGCCTTCGCAGGCAGAGGGTCTTCTTCCTTCATCAGGGCAGATCGCGGTTCTTCCTACGGGAAAAGCATGGTCTTCTATGTCTTGGCGTTTTCTTTTCCTATTTGGAACAAGGGAAAACTCTTTAAAATTCTTTTCAAGTTCTGCCTTAATTTGTTCTCTTAGTTTGGGATGCAGTGAGGTAATTACTGTGGTTTATTACCTTGTAAAAGATCCATAAATTACATGCCTGTTTGGGGGAGGGGCTGCTGAAATACCATTCAGAAGCTGTTATTAACGAATGAGTTTGCTTTTGTTTTTTCAGGAATTACTACTTTTTAAAAAGTTTTAGAGATTTTTGTTTTCTATTTCTTATACCTCGGTGTTCCCTAAAATTGGTCCTAAAATAAATATCAGGTTGTTAATTAATTGCAACATGCTAGTCAGTGGTGCTCTAAAGCTGATATGGTATTCTGGATGCAATTAGTATTTTATCCGATAGGAAGTAAACAGTAATAGTAAAGCTGAGTTGCTTTATCAGCTACTGTGTATCTGTTTAAATCAAATATAGGTGGAACATTTCAGGAATTTGCAACTTGGTGTGTGTATATGATTTTCATCTCTTCAAACAACAGAACAATTGCATGTATAAATAGTTGCAGGAGTTTGGGGCCATCTGTATAATAGGATAGATGTACACATTCACATGTATCCAGAGGACTTGGAGCCTATTTGTACACAGTTGCACCCACAGGAAATATCTCATGTTAAATAATCTATCATCTACACTTGTGTACGCACACACACAGTAGGCTAAGAGAGCCTTACCTGATGCTGAGTAGAAAACCTCCTAGACTTAACTAAAGGAACAAAAATGTTAAGTGTATTTTTGATAGAGAAATCAGATTGCAGTGTTTGAGTACAGATACATCTAATCTGCCAACAGCTTTGCAAATATTGACTAACGGTCTGTATCCTTGGTTGCCTGCTCCTTCCAAGCCAACTTTCCCTCTATTTTGGCTCTGGTGGCCTGGACCACAGTGTGAGTCCCAGCCCTGGCTAGGTTGGAGGCCAGAGGAGTGAGTAAAGGGGGACTGGCAGCTGGATTTTTAAACAGCCCATAGCTTTGCTCCAGGAAAATGGATTTCAGAGTGGTGAAGGAGAACTCTCAGCTGCTGGTTCCCTGGATGGGTTGCCCAGGCCAAGATCTCTCTTAGGGAAGCTGTTTTTTAACCTCAGAAGTTAAATTTCCTTTGACTTATCAGATTTCTTTCCCTTCTCATCCTACTAAGTCACCCCATCCCACCCCAAGTCGTTAATGTTAATTGTTAAACAGCAGTTGAAACATTAACTGGGATGTTAGCAGTGGTATGGAGGCTCCAACCTAGAGCTGAGATGCCTCTGGGCCTTGCTGGCATTAAGGCATTTTCTGAAGCAGTACCAAGGATTTCTCCCATTGATTTATGACCTCAAGAGTTTCGATTTGCTAAAGACTGTTCTGAGAGTTCTGAAGGAGGCCCCTTCTTATCTTTGAGTTGATACATCTCCAGAAATTTAGAGAGGAGAGTTTGCCAGTAACTGGGCAATACTTTCAGGTTCCTTTTAAGAGTATCTAGAGGGCACAATATGAATGATTAGGGAGGGTATAAGCGGAGCACAGGTCAGTAAGAATTAGAGGACTGAGATCACGGGGGACAGGAGAATGCTTTTTGGAAACCAGCTTTTGATCCCTTTCCCCGAATCCCTCAAACCTGAGAAAGGCAGGTTTTTCACTTTGGGTTTTTATTTTCCAGCTTGTGACTGAGATAGGAGCTAGGTAAGTTCCTTCTTCCAGCTATACCACAGACAGAACCTTATTGGAATACTGCTACCAGTTTAGGTATGGGCTTGCTTCCACAGGATTAGGTCTCCTCTTTTATTGCCCTTCTGATTTGGATTCCCCAAGACCAGGCCTCCTTATTGAGGGCTTTACATTCTCATCAGAGCCCTTCTGCTCCCCTGCAGGGGAATAGAGTAGGGGAAGAATCATGCACAGCCTCCTGCAGCTGCTTCAAGTGAGTCCTCACACTTAGCCAGCTGAAGACCTACTCTCAAGGAACAAAAGAATATGGCATGAGGATCTTACCAGCCTCAGAGCACTCTCAAAGTTCAGAAACTAAGAGCAGAAGAGATTAACATTTTAGACAGCTGGCAAAAAGGTGCAGTGTTGAAATCAGGGAGCAGTGTCACCAAGCAGAAGGCAACAGTAGGGGTAGAACAAGGGTGGGTACAGCTTATTTGTTTTAGTAAGGTTCCTTCTGGGCAGAGTTGGTTCTCTGCTTAAGACTGTTCTGAGAGTTCAGAAGGGAGACCCTTCTCATCTTTCAGTTGATGTTTCTGCAGAGACTTGGCAGGGGCTTGGGGGGAGAGTTTGCTGATGGATTTAGGATTGTCTTAGGGGAGGGTGGATAGACCAGCCTGTAGGAAGAGTCCCAGGTTGTCTTGTAGGTTAACTTAAGGGACTCCAGTGAAGGTTGGTTCATTTTTTTTCTCTAGCAGAGACAATTAGATCATTTCCCCTGACATTTTTCATCTTTAGAAACCTATAATTTCATGTATCACTCAGCTATGCACTAAGGAAATGCGTAAGTACAGCTTTGGCCAGGGCACTAGGTACTTCCAGACTTTGTAAAATCCTCACTTAACCATTCTATAGCCAAGCACATCTTTCCTAGTGGGCTCCCATTGAACAAAACCAGCTGGACTTGGAGGAGATGCCTTAACCTTTTGTCAGGTAACTATGGGTCTTTTTGGTTTCTCCAGTGGCTGTGGTGTATGGTGTGGGTGTTAGTAGACTCCATACAATGGCAGGCCTGAGGAAGTCTCTGACCAGGCCAGTCAATTCTGGGCCTGGCCCTTGCCTTTTGATATGCTGGCCTGTGGGCCACAGGAGACTGGGGTGCTTGGGTATGCAGGATTCAGCTTGTTTGTGGGCAGGAGACCATAAGGAAAGTTAAGTGGACTCTAAGAATATGGATAGCATTGCTGTTCCCTTGTGTTTGGAGTATGTGTAAAGAAATATAAGTGGAAATAAACGGTCTTATATGGCATACATGGGCGGGGGGAGGGCAGCATCCTACTGCTTATACAAAATTCTTACAGACTGTTGGTCAGGGATCCTCCCCTCTCCTCCCCCAGAGCTAAATGTTCTGCTTGGAAACCTAGTTCCTTCAGTGATTCCCTATTTCAAATAAAAGGATTTAAGTTGACGTATGACCACGTGAGCACATAATACAGCGCATTATTGTGGCATTTGGAGCGGAGACCCAGGCAGGCTTCTCCTGTGATTACATTTTCTAGATTCTCTACAGAGCCAGAGCTTTCCCCCTCCACCCCCACGCACCCACCTCCTCCTTCTCCTTCTCGGAGAGCGCTCTCTGAGCTGGTTGCAGTTTTCAGCACTCATGGAACGGTTCTGGGCGAGCTAGAGCTAAGAGCTAACCGATGGGACTCAAGGCCACACCAGGAGGATGGAATTTATTTTAAGGTATTTCCGCTGATTGTTCATATCTACAGTGAGTTATGGCTGTGAGAGACAAAGGTCAGGGGAGGAGACCCTGGCTCATGGACAGGACCCTCAGCCTCTCTCTTCCTTTGTTTCTCTTTTAGAATCGAAACCGTTTGAAAGATTTCCAATAGCGACTCAGACTCTTAGTTTAATTCCCTGGAAAGTGTTGGGGGAATAAAGGAGGGGGGCACTTGGAGGCTACTAGGTGGGCCCCCATGGCCTTTGGTGCACGGGTGGCTTTGTCCACTGCAGCGGGGCAGGGCTGGAGTCTGAGGAGCTGAGCCTCAGGCAGAGAGAGGGTCCTGAAGCCTGGGGGCTGCACTGAAGCGAGGTGCAGCACTGAAGCTCCCAAGGCGAAATCGCCTGGAGGAGATGGGCACTGGGTGGGTGAAAAGGGAAATTTCTCCCAGGTAGGTGGTGTTATTCTACCAGGGATGGAGAATTGGAGCAGCCTGAGCAGCTGGAAGAGGGAAATCAATGAGGGAAATGTGTAGATGTGCTGCCATTTTATTGATGATGCTTCCAGACACTTTGTTCAGTGCTGGGTTACGGAGCATGTTTTCCCATAAACCGAACAGAAGAAGCCAGACCCAGGGAGCCAGACTGGACTGGAGGGCTGGTACCAGATCAGAGCGTTCACCCATTATTTCCCGAGCACCCTCTGCCTCAGGAGGGATAGAGAAAGACTGTTCAGATCTAGGAGAGCCTTGGGGTGGGGGTGAGCATACTAGATGCCTGAGCTCATTTATTCTAACATTCAGGAGACAGAGAAAGGAGGGAGCCAAGCTGAGGCTGCATTTAGGTTTCACCAGCGTGCTTAGTCCGGACACTCCCTGTATGTCCACAGCATGTTTGGAGAATTTTAGAACTGGCCCGTGCACCCTGGGTGGGAGAAAAGTCTGGACATAAAGTCCTCAGGAAGCAGAGACAGACATCTCTCCAGCTTTACAGTCCCAAAAACTGAGCTGTAGCCAGGATGGAGGCAGATGAAAGTTAAACTGTATGCTTCCAAATTACTGGGAAAGCCCAAGCTAATTTTGCTTTGGGGACCCCACACTCCTGGGAAGAGTGAAAAACTCCCTGGAAAGGGGAAGGAAACTTCACTTTTTTCTGCTCCTTGGAGTAGGAAAAAGGATGCCTACAAGTCAGAAATCGGATTTGCCCATTTGACTTTTTAAAAAATCTTATTTCTTTCTGTACTTGGAAAAAAAAAATCAAATCAGGCTTCCCCTACTTGAGTGGGATTTACTTTCCCAGAAGGAAAGGGCCCTTCTGCCCTCCCCCATGCTGGCCTCGGCAGTAACCATGTTTAACTGAGGCCCTTTCAAGTGCTCTAAAACACCCCTTGGAAATAAAATGTAAGCTTTAATTGCTGTTCAATTACTTGTCAGCATTTCATATGATTTATGACCCAGTTCTGGCGCATTTTTGACCCAGTTAAAGACTCATAAATAATATAGTTTCGCTAGAAAGAATGAGAGAGGGAATAGAGGTTTGTTAGAGGCATCTTTTTATTGTCGCTTCAGTGCCAGCAAGCTGAATAAATATCTAGCGATGAACTCTCAAGCTGGTTCTGTATAAAATTGTGAATAGTGAGAAGCAGCAAGAAACCAATAGCCACAGTCATAGAGCTTGGGCTAGTTTTTCCTCCTAGGAAAGAGGTAAAGCCTTTCCAATTATAGCTAATCTATTAGTTATCAAAGAAGGCTGGTTCCCTTCTACTCTCAGAATGCCAGCCTCACCCTCACAGGCAAGTATAATTCCTCAATAATTTTCCTCCCCATTTTGGGATTTTGATGCCTCTTCCTGCCCACAATTATTCCTCACCTTCCTCCCTGGCTGCACAGCCTTGGAGCTGCTGGAGGCCCCCACAGACGCGTTCAGGAGGACACCCCCTTGAATGGTGGAAAGGCACCACAGGCACCTTTGCTGTTCCAAATATTCTTCTAGCGCTGAAAAATGTTTTCTTCTAGTCTCCTTGGATGAGAGATCGGGAACCAAGGATTTTGGGGAATTGGGGGAGCCAAGGGGTCCTCTCAGTATTGCAAAGCTCGGTGGTTTTGGCGGAGCCGGGTGAGCTGCCGAGGGATTTTGCCTAGAACGCCCACAGCGGCAGCAGCAGCAGCGGGTAATTTCTGGAGGTGGAAATTAACAAGCGGTATTTTCTCTTAAAAAAAAAAAATACACCAACAAACAAAAACCTTCCACCACTATAAATTATTGTTTTAAAATCATCTCGCCTGCTCTTGCTGCAAAGCCAGTCCTTTGGATTTCAGCAGAGAGGCGTGAGGCCGGGCACCGGCAATCTGAGTGCCAGGACTCCAGATCCTAGTCTTGAGGTTGAAGCCCCGTTTCTGCCAGCTAAGGCCCTCAGCCCAGAAGCCACCTAGTCGAGGGTTGATAGAGGCCCTGACCCGAGCTGAGCTCCCGCCCCAGATCTGCCTTGGTTCCTGCGGCTCTTCTCGTCCAGTCCTCGCGTTTTGCCCGGCGTGGTCTTGGCGCCAGTGGAAAGGTATGCATTCCGGGCGCCCTGGCCCCCTTGGCCCAGACCGTCCGCTCCCCGGGAGGTTCTCACGGAGAGCTGGCCTTTCTAGCAGCTGGCTTAGCTGAGAAGGCGGTGAGAGTAGCGTCAGCAGTTTGGAGGAGAAAGTGCGGGTTGATTATTGACCCACGCCTTCTTTCTTTAAATGCCACATCCGACTGGGTAGGTTTGAAGAGAAAATGCCACGGAGCGCGGATTTGTGCGGCCGGCTCTCGCCTCCTACGCGGCCCGGGCTCCCCCTTTCAAGTTGCTCCGCCGCAATATGCCATAAGGAGCAAGTGTTTGCTGTTTTGTGCTCTGTTTACAGCTTTGGGGCGCCGAGTCATAAATCTTGCCCAGCCATAAATGACAAAAACCATTGGTATGCATGAGGCCACCCTGGCTCGGAGTGCTTTTTGATTTCTCCCTTTTCCCCTGGCTTTGTTTTTGCTCTAAGGTGACACTTTGGCTCCCTGACAGTTTAAACATACTACTTATATTTTTAACACCTTCCTTTGAGAAGGGCCCGCCGTTGACGCCTCAGAATTGCACGAAATCTCCATTTCTCTCTTTTTGCCACACTCAAACCCTTGCAGAGTTTGCTTCTGAACCTGGGTGGCTGAGGGAGGCTTTGGGAGGGAAACCATCCTCTTTAAAGTTGTAGCACTATTACCAGGCAAATCCGTGCGTTTCCTCTGCTCAGCTCAGTGTTCCTCCATCCCACTAATTAAGAAAAAACATATATATATGTATATCATGGATGTCGGTTTCTGTGGGAGTGAGAGCTTTATCTGTCTTCCCTGTGGGCGAGCTGCGAGTCTGTACTGTGAAATGGGCACAGGATCGCTGGAGAGCCGCGTTTCTAGACACCCTTGTGTGTACCTGAGCCAGGGCCCTCCTGTTTCGCTGCTGGGACAAATGTACATCTACCCCAGGACACTTCCCTCCTGGCTGCCAGGATTTCAGCCACTTCTGCCGAAAAATATAACCAAAGACAGCCCAGTTGGCTCTTGGGGAGATCTCTGGAGAAAAGCCTTATCCAGGTCTCCCCACAGATCGGCTTTGGGGTGCCTGGATTGAGGTTGGCAGGTGAGGTAAACTGTCCAAAGTCTGGGGAACTCAACTTCTCCTGTCTCTCTTTCCCCTCGCCCCACAACTGGAAATGTCCAGAGCAGATTCGTGGTTTCTCAAAAGGATTCCTAAGAAATAGAGGCCCGGCAAGAGATCCCCTTTGTGAGAGCCTTTTGTCCTCATTAGCATAATTTTCCTGGACTTTAGTGACGCCTAGGAGCGAAGAGAGGGAGGACATTGGGGGTGGGGGGAGGATACCCTCCTCCCGCCGCTGAGGAGCTCCCCCCACCTCGGGTCCCTCCCCTCGTTTCAGTCCCATCCCCCACGTCGGCCCGCGCTTCCCCAGCAGCCTTAGTCTCCCCTCCCGCCCGCCCCAGCACCCCCCATTGCCCCCCCAGAGCTGCTCTGCGTGTAATATTCATAAGAAACATACCCAAGTCGGTGCCACTAGCCCAGGCAGAGCCGGGTGCCGTGCTAGCGCTTATCTCCGGGCCGCGGCTGCTGCCCTCGGGAAGGGCAGGGGGCGGGGGTGTGGGGGAGGGGTGGGTGGGGTGGGTGGGAGGGGGGGTCCAAGCCGCCCCAGTCTGCCCTGGGCAAGCCGTGCCGGAGCAGCGAGGCGGCCACGCTCTGCGCGGCGGTGTCCGGGCCTCGGGGTCTCCTGCCTGCCTGGCGTCTCGGCTGATGCTGAGGGTCGGTGCCCATCCCGCGCCGAGGGGACCCGGCCGGGCCACCGACCGGGCCGGGGGCCGGAGCCCGTGCCCGAGCCTGCGCTCACGCCGCTCGTCAGAAGTTAAGGTAAGCAGGGCCACAACCGGCCGCTCTCAGCGCTGAATGGCGGAGTTTACGTCTCGGTGATTTATGGCTGCAGACTTAAATCTCGGTTCAAGAAGAGTTCACAAGCCGGAGCTTCCTTCTCGGCAGTGACTGATACCCTTACACTTAGAGTTCAGGCCGCTTTCCCATCCCCGCCCCCACCTCTTCCATCTCCTCTAGCCCAGCTTCAACTTTTCTTGGTTGGGGGGCTGAGGAAGGGGACGCGGGGACTCTTACCCCAAGTTCCCGCTCAAATTTGGGGTGAGGGCAGGCGGAGGAAGAGGAGGGAGTGGAAAGAGGGATGGAGTTCTGAAAGAAGGAGGTTGAATTTGGGCATATCTTCCAGAGAGACAATAGGGGCTTGCTTCCTGCACTCAATTTAGCCTCCTCAGCTCTCTTGCAGCTCTTGTACCTGGGGGTTATTGTCCAGAAACAGATCTTTGTGGAGGAATCTCCCCCTGTCCCCGGCCTTTGCTTGGGGGTACAAAGCAAAGTTTCCTGGCTGGCAAATCGCCAACTTCTTTACTAGGTTGCAAACTTTGGGGGCTAGGTTGGGGGGGGGGACATGAGTTCCAAGGTGGTGGTCTGCTACCCTCAAACAATAGGAAAGGCTTTGGTGGGATCTCAGAGTTGAATTGTATTTTAAGTTTATGAGGCTGTTGTATACTCTTTCATTTTCAAAGATATTTTTGTTATTTTACAAGACAATGCACAGCTTGATGAAAAGGCTTAAGTAAGCAGCTGGCTGGTATAGACTGTGATAATGGATTAGCAAGTCACTAGAAATATTGCATGTTCAAAATCAACTTAATTTTGTTTTATCTAATATCTTGCTGTTCAAGTGTCTAGAGTAATTTTCTTAACCTGACGTTTTATTTTACACAAGCCTGGTATCTAAAAAATTTATAATGGCAGACATTAACACTGCCCAATGTAATAGGAACTGTTTTCAGTGAAAGAAAAAGAAACTGAGACATGAAATTGCTAGTCAGTTTTAAATTTTATTTTATACTTTATTTGCTTTTGATCGTGGTATCTGTAGCTTCTGATCTATTTCCAAAAGAGAAACAATATTTCAGGGCTCATAATAATGCACAAAAACTCAGGATAAAGGATGCTGTAATTTTTAATTGAGGTTCTTGAAAATTAATTCTGTCTGTTTTCCAGATGTTAGATTGTTCGTTTAATAATGAAATCTAAAGGAAACCATTATTAAAGATGAAATTATGATCATAGATGCAATACATTATCTTTTTTTAAAGTATCTGATATTCCTTGAAAACTGGAATAACTCTGGTACTCAATGCACATAGTTGGGACATGAAATGTAAAAACATTTTCTTCATGAATCTGTTATTATAATTATCTTCAGTGGTCAGAGGAACTAACATGAGAGAGAGAGAGAATATATGAAACTTAAATGGAACTTTTCTGTGCTGAGAACCAGAGGTTGACCATGCAAAGGTTGACAACAAAAAGAAAACATAGAATTCACTTCTGCAAACTGATTTCTAAATAAAAGAGAGCTGAGATGGTTTTCAATTGTTTTTTAGATTTTCAATGTTATCCTTTACTTGGTGTTTCTGGAACAGGTAAATAGGCCAAGTAACAAATAACAACAACAACAGCACACAAAGATCAGGGAACTTCGGCAAGATTTTATGGCTTGTGCTTCCATCCCTCGTCCCTAGTCCGGAGCCAAATGACCCCCATACATCAAATTACATAGCAGTTTCTAAGACAGAACCTATTATCGTTAAGTTGGAAGGAGAGTTCAAGCCGTGGTCATGGAGATGAACGCTGGTTTTTCAGGTTCCTGGTGGGTTGTTTTTTTCTCTAATCCATCATGTTTTAACAGGTAGAATTTGATAGTTGCCCTGAATAACAGCACCTCAGAAGGTCCAAGGCAGGAGGGTCTGAGGAGGGTCTTCTGTAACTAGGGGAAAGGGGGGGGGCTTGCTTGGAAGTGCCTGAGAAATAGGAAAGGAGTAAATGAGTAAAGAACTGTCCAGGATTTGAGTTGTGACTTGCTGGATGAGGTGTTGTTGGTCCCTCCCTCTAAACACACACACACACACACACACACACACACACACACACAATGTGTTCCACCCAGAGTTTTTTCTCCCCACCTCCTTGGCCACAAGGGGCTCATTTGGCAGAGATGGGTCATATTCCTGAACAAGGGTGGATTAACTGCCTAACAGCCTCAGCTTCTGAAATCCAGCATAGTCCAATAGGGCAATTGTCTGAAATTTTTTTGTGCAAACCTCTCTTGGGGGCAGGAAGGTCCAAGAAAGGGCTAGATGGGAAGTCACCCCGTTTTTCTGGGAAATAAGAGTCCTAAAGCGGAGACAAAACTGACGACCCAAAGCATCCCTCCCTTTGCCTCCTTGCCCCTTCCCCAAGATCCGCAGAGGGAGGCTCTCTGGAGTAGGCCAAAGAGCGGAGAGAAAGGGACACCCCAACTTTCTTCTTCTCTGGAAAAGAAGGATCCCAACCCTGTTGCTTTCTAGCCTGTCAGGCCTTTCTCCGTTTGGACATCCGACTCCCAAGACTCAGCTTCCAGCCCTCACTCATTCTCCTTCTCTCTCCCCGGAAAATCCCCCAACTCCAGACGCAAGTTAAGCAAATATTTGTAGCTGCCAGTAAATTCCAGCGGCTTTTTATAGCGCAGCTCCCTGCGCCCGGGGCCAAGTCGTGCTGCTAAATATTGCTGACCACTTTTTCTTTTATGGCTTTCATGTCACTTAGCTATTGAGAGTAAGATGGATTTGCGCGGAGCCCTCACCGCGCTACGCTTCTCACCCCCCCCCCCAGGTCTGCGCGGGGCGGCCATTGGCGGCGGAGCGTCACGTGACCGCGGGGGCGTGCCAATGTGCGCCCTCACGGGTGTCAAGCCCCTGTCAGAGTGTGCGATCAAGATCGTGAAACAACGCGATGCAAAAAGCGACCTACTACGACAGCTCGGCGATCTACGGTGGCTACCCCTACCAGGCAGCCAACGGGTTCCCTTATAATGCCAGTCAGCAGCCGTACCCGGCGTCCGCCGCTCTGGGCGCCGACGGCGAGTACCACCGACCCGCCTGCTCTCTCCAGTCGCCCGCCAGCGCTGGGGGCCACCCTAAGGCGCACGAGCTGAGCGAAGCGTGCCTGCGCACCCTCAGCGGCCCGCCCAGCCAGCCCCCAGGCCTGGGCGAGACGCCCCTGCCCCCACCGCCGCCCCAGGCCGCGCCCCCCGCACCACAGCCGCCGCAGCCCCCGCCGCAGCCCCCAGCACCCACCCCTGCCGCGCCCCCGCCCCCCTCTTCTGTCTCCCCACCTCAGAATGCCAGCGGCAACCCCGCCCCCGCCAGCGCGGCCAAGAGCCCCCTGCTCAACTCGCCCACCGTGGCCAAACAAATCTTCCCCTGGATGAAAGAGTCTCGGCAAAACACAAAGCAGAAAACCAGCAGCTCCAGCTCAGGTAAAGGAGTGCCTTCTGGAGGAGGGTTCTCTGGCCTGGTTCCCAGACCCCAAGCTGCTTTGCTGCCACATCCAGCATAGTCTAGGAGCGCTGGAACATTTCCAGGAATTCACTGCTTCTTACTCTCCCCACCCCCAAGAAAAAAGGTTTTCAGAGTCTTTGCAACTTAGGGAGGTGGTAGATCTTTGTGGACTGGGAAACCCCAGAGACCTGATGGGAGTCTCTCTGGACATTTGCAAGGGCAAGTGGGGCCTAATGCAGTTGGAACCCCTTTTTGTTCCACTCTTGGAATTAGGACTCTAGGCAGAATCAACCTGAGCGCCACTGTCTGTCTTTTTAGTACAGCTCCTCTATTCTAATGAAATAGTGACATCTTCCCCATACTGAAGTGTGGCAGAATAAAAGCAGGTCTAATCACCCTTCAAAACAGAATCAATGCTTCGCCTATAATCAGAGCCAATTTTTTTGCTCCAGCAGATGGAGTGGCTGCCTTACCTCTGGGAAGACCCTGCTCAGACTTAGTACAATTAAAGCAGCCAGAGATCTTCTGGGAGAGGGGATGAGGACTTGTCATCCTAATGGGAACCACATGGGGCCTCCTGGAACCAGACTCCAATGGAGGAAAGGCCCCAGGCTTTGGGCTTCCTAGCATTTTGGTTACCTTTGCCCCTGCATTCTCCAGTTGCTAGTGCTCTGCTCTGGGCCTGAGCATCTTGGACCTCCAAAGCCAGGATTTGGGAGGCCAAGGCTACCAGGAGGGCACAAGATCAGTGGGCAGAAGCTGGGAGCTAAGGAAGGCTGCTTGATGACATAAAGAACCCTAATGAATAAGACCCAGCATGAGGGGCCTAGACCATTTCTGGTGTCTCACCAGAAATGAATACCTTCAGTGGGATCTCTTTCGTGGGGCAGAGAAGGCCTTTCAGTTTGGGATTTCTACTCTACCCATCTTCTGTGGGTAGACAGAAATAAATTGAAGCTACTGCCTAATCATTCAGTCAGACAGTGAGGGAGGGAAAGAAGGTTTTGAGTGTGTACCTAAAGTGTCCCATATTTCAGTTATTGTGAAGGGTATAAAGATGGTGAGACCTGCCCACTGGGAGCTTGTTGTCTGATAGACCCAAAAGATCAGTATATGAGTCAGAAAGTTAATAGCTCCACAAAGGAAATATAGATCAGAAGAGTAAATTGTGGTTCCTGCTTTTCTGTGCTATGCCTGTGGAGAAGCCTATGATTTGGTCCTTGGCTGAATGAGGGACTAGTTACCTGCACTGTTTCTCCCACCAGGAGGGAGGAAAGCACCTAGTTCCTACATCTCTCTGGGTGGGGACAAAAGGAGGGCTGGCTCTTTGGGGCCTGGGGGAAGTAGGGGCCAGGCTGGGTCAGGGGCTGGGCGGGGGCCGAGGGCAGTCCTTGACGCCGCTCTTCCTCTCACCTATGTCCTCCAGGCGAGAGCTGCGCTGGCGACAAGAGCCCGCCTGGGCAGGCTTCATCTAAGCGCGCGCGCACGGCCTACACGAGCGCGCAGCTGGTGGAGCTGGAGAAGGAGTTCCACTTCAACCGCTATCTGTGCCGGCCGCGCCGGGTGGAGATGGCCAACCTGCTGAACCTCACCGAACGCCAAATCAAGATCTGGTTCCAGAATCGCCGCATGAAGTACAAAAAGGATCAGAAGGGCAAGGGCATGCTAACGTCGTCAGGGGGCCAGTCCCCAAGTCGCAGTCCCGTGCCTCCTGGCGCAGGCGGCTATCTGAACTCTATGCATTCGCTGGTCAACAGCGTCCCATATGAACCCCAGTCGCCCCCGCCCTTCTCTAAGCCTCCCCAGGGCGCCTACGGGCTGCCCCCTGCCTCCTACCCTGCGCCTCTGCCCAGCTGCGCGCCCCCGCCACCTCCACAGAAGCGCTATAACACAGCGGCGGGGGGCGGTGCAGGGGGCACCCCTGACTATGACCCACACGCTCATGGCCTGCAGGGCAACAGCAGCTATGGGACCCCACACTTACAGGGAAGCCCCGTCTTCGTGGGGGGCAGCTACGTGGAACCCATGAGCAACTCTGGGCCTGCCCTCTTTGGCCTAACTCACCTCCCCCACGCTGCCTCCGGCGCCATGGACTACGCGAGCGCTGGGCCGCTGGGAAGCGGCCACCACCATGGGCCAGGGCCGGGGGAGCCGCACCCCACCTACACGGACCTTACCGCCCACCATCCTTCTCAGGGAAGAATTCAGGAAGCGCCCAAGCTCACCCACCTGTGATGGTGGGCTCGGGGCTACGCGCCAGGAGAGTCTCCCCCTACCCCTCCACCTTTCTTCTTTGGTTGCTTTTTTTTTTTTTTTAAGGTTCTTCCTGCCCTTCCGTTTTCTCTCTCCTCTCTGCTCCCCCCAACTCCCTTCCCCGTCCTCCCCCCACTTTGGTAACGCGTTTTTATAGTTTATGTGACGTAGCAATCTTGGTTGCTGGAATGGCTGTCAGTATCAGTAGCGATATTTATCTCTTCCCGCCCCTAGCTTGGCCGCTGGCCCTGCACCCTTTACCTTCTCCACTCTTTGATCAGAAACAGGGTATATGAACAAATTTTCTAGTCGAGTTTTCAATGTGAATTTGTTCGTACATTATGGCTCCCGAGGGGAAGCGATTACTTTTTTTTTAATTGTTAGTTTTTTTAAATTGCACTTCTTGTAAAGAGCGAGAAAAAAAAAAAATCAAAGGCGCTTTGAAACAGGGGCTCCCTGTGCAAGGATGATTAAGTGTACGTCTTTCCGTGTGTGTATGCTGGTGAACAGTCAGATTTATTTATATTTTTTTGCAAGCATTGAATAATCTAAGTTTTAAATATTATTTATCCCCATCCGTTTGTATTTATATTAAAGAAATTCTGTACCCTGATTGTTCAGAAGGGTTCTTGGGCCTTTTGTTCAATGGTGTGTTGGCGTACATAGAAATTTTTTTATTTGAAAGGGAAATATAATTCCTTTATAAAAACGGTAATGATGCAATAAAACCAGATAGGATCCAGCTTTTGAAAACAGTGGTTTAGGTTTGTAACATCCGGCAAAAATGAAAAAACAGTCTGTAAACGTGAAAAATGCTAGATTTGTTTTGAGAGTTCTACAATCCTTGCTGCTCACATTCTGAGAAACAAAACAAAAAATAAAGTTTTTATTCTGAATAATATCCGTGTTTAGAAGGGGTTCTTTGGCCCCAGATGAGGGTCTGCGTGGAATTTAGGCAGAGGCGCGCTGGCGGAGCAGGCTGTGCGCGGCAGCCCACCGGCTCCGGCCGGCGTTGGGGCCTGGCCAGGCGGCTCGCCTGGAAGTTGGAACTCTCCGGACGGCGGCTGGGGCTCCTGGCGGCGGCAGCTCTGGGAACGTCTTGCCGCCGGCCCGCTGGGCTGCCTGGTTCCCAGCTGCTGCGGAGGCAGGCCGAGGGCTGAGGGGCTGCCCGGAGCTGTAGGCCGAAGAAACAAAGGCAGCCGGGCCCCAGGCGCAGCGGGGAGCTCACAGGTGCCGAGCAGCACCGCCGGGAAATAACGCGGGGCGGTCTTCTCCTCCACGCTCTTCCTCGGGTCCAAGTGGACCGGCCAGCGCCTTAACTCGGGAAATAGCTGTCCGCGCGGAGGATGCCGAGCACTTTCCAGGAGCAGTCGGACGTCTGGTCTCCTCCGGGGATGCTTCGCAGTCCAGTATCGCGCCAGGAGGAAAGAAAGGCTCCTAAGATCCGTACGCGGAGAGAAGCAGTTTGAACCGGACTGAGGCTCGCTCAGGTCTCCAGCAAGAGGAGGGCTGTGAGCCCTTCCCTGTGCTGCCCGAATCCCAGCATCAGCTTCCTCCTGAATTTAGTATTTGGCATTCTCTGGATTTATTTCCTCTCCTCTTTCCCTCCCTGCTTTCTTTTTATGACCCCAGGGGGAGGGGGGGAGAGTGAGGAGATTGGTATCTTTCTAATAAAAATGTAGTTTTATAAGTACTTCTTTCATTTGATGCTACAGGAGCTAAATATTACATTTCCACCCCTGGATTTAAGATGGGGCTGCCTGCTACTGACTGGCTGGTAGAGGCAAAGGCAGGCACAGTAAAGCGAAATATTCTCATTTTAAGATTGAAGAATGGCTCGGAGAAGGAACCGCACTCAGAAAATGCAAACCTCAGACCTGCATCCCCATCATCACCCCGCTCAGAGATGGAAGTGAGGAACTGCCTTCGTCCGGGGATCGGGAGCATCTGACGTGAGAAATAAACCCCACTCTCCCTGGATTGTATCTTTCAGAGGCAGAAGTGGAAAATGTCGCCATTTTGTTCGCAATTCAAAATATCCATCATCACGGCCTCTGTCTTCCCCCTGAGAAGCTCCCTCAAATGGTCCCTAGAAGCAGGCACTGAAGCCATAGCTGGGTATCTACTGGGTTCCCACGAGCTGCTTTTAGGGAACCTCCTCATATTTTAAGAAAAAGGATGCAAAGCCAGGCGCTCTGGAGAGCTGAGTGTTTCTCTCACACCCAGAAGTGCTTTCCCCGCATTTGTCCTGAGTCCCCTGATATATATATTTTCTTTCTTTTTAAAGAATTTGGACTATGAAAAAGGTGGATTTGTTCCCCCCACCACCACCCCAACCTCCCTTCTGAAATATGGCGCGCACCTCATAAATGCAGAGGCTGGACAGCCAGTCTTTGTGAGGACTGGAGCTTCCGCCTTTTGGTTGTTCACGCTGAGCAGATACAGGAGTCTTCTTTTTAAGTAATCATTTTAAAGAAGAGTATAACATTACCTGGGAAAATAAGGAACAGTAGGGTGGAGTGGAGGGGAGGAGGAGAGAGAGAGAGATCTCCACCCAAGGATGAAAACCTTTCAGGAATACCACTATTGGAACCCATTTCTGAAATCTACTCTTTAGCTGAGGGAAGAATGGTTTGGAGGCTTTCTCCTTCCCTCAGGGCAGAGATTTTTAAATGAGATTCTAATATGATTTCCCAGATCTTGCCAGTCAAGACATTCATTTTGGCTTTCAAAGAAAAAATATTGATCTCACCCCCAGCTTCCTAGATATTAAAAAGAAATCCTTATTAAAATATTTCCTGAGTTAAAGTAATAGATTTGGGGAAGATTTTAGTGTTGAGTGGTCAGAGAAAAGCATTTTCTTCCAGATGGTATTTGAATTAAGGCGGCTGAGGCAGGCAGAAAGCTCTCACCCACGCAGCCCCTGACAAAGCCTCAGAGATATGGGGCAGTGCTGCTTGCTCTGCAACTCCCCCTTCCCTTAACCCCTCAATATTTTCTGCTAAAAACAATGCCAAAAGCCACCATCCCAGAGTCCACACAACGCCTTTCCTAAAAGCAGCCCTATAACCCTTTCCACTGCCAAAAAATATTTTTTAAAAGCCTAGTTTTCCTTGTTTACTTGCGTTTCCTGCTCTCCTCTTTGCTCAGCCACATTTGATCTTGGAAAGAGCTCGAAGCTGAAATGTGTTCTTAAGGGCCAGAAGCTGTCAAGGCTTTTGGTGAGCAAGATTGATCGCGCCCAGACTTCCTTCAGAGCTTTGTTTGGAATAAAAGCAAGAAAACTGAAAAACCTCACATTTTCCAAAATAGCATCCCTATCTGTAAGGCAATGCTCTGGGCTAGTCATCGATGTAGGCCACTTTATATCTAATTTCCAACCCCAAACCTCCTTTGATACCAGCCTCAGAGATGGAGTCAGTCTTTCTTGTTTTCTACATAGATTTTTCTCCCCTGCCAACCTCTCTCCCTGGCCATCAGAATGATTTATTTTCCTGCCACTGATGCCTGCTGGCCTGGGGGAGTCTGATCACTTGGTCCATTTCAAAGGAAGCAAAAGCGAATCACCATCCTCAGGGTTTGGGGGGCAAAAGAGATAGGTTAAGGTCTATCTCTCTCAGCCTTCTCCCCCCTTTCTGGCTTGGTGGATTTTTTAAAAAGTTATTGCTTGGTACCTAAATGTGTTATCTTTTGAACCCTCCAGCACCATCCAAGATGCACTCAGTCTCAAGTCTCCGAATTGGAGAGAAAAAAAGAGAGAATGAAGGAGAACAAGAACCTTTATAATTCCTCCTTGTGTCACCTCCTCTCCCCTGCAGTGCTATTTCCCGAAACAAAACCTGGGTGCAAACATCCCTGCAGCCCAAGGATCCGGAAGGTGTGGGAGCCCAAGGATTTGGGCTGCCAGGGAGCACTTGCTGCTTGCTGTATCTGAACCAACCAGCCCCCAACCAGATCGACAAGGACAAGCAGAAGAAAGGTAGAGGAAAGAGGGAGAGAGGGAGAGAGAGAGAGAGAGAGAGAGAGAGAGAGAGAGAGAGAGAGAGAGAGAGAGAGAAAGAGAGAGAGAGAGAGAGAGAGAGAAGGAAGCCTCTTCTTCCCTGCTGGTAACTTCCAACAGACTTCCTGGAACACGGAAATACTCACCGCACCCGAGCCCTACGGGTATGAAACCCAGAATGCCAGGAGCCGCACTCGCCCGCTCGGGGCAGCATTTCTTTGGCTGGCCGCCGCCCTGGCTACGGGGATTTGGACACATGGACCTGGGGTTGCTGTCTCTCTTGGCTCATGCATCTATCTTTCTCCAGCCACTCCTGAGAAGTTGATGGCGCAGGAAGGTCGGGAAGCTTCGAGAGCCTCCTCCCGTTTTCCGCTTCCCGCCGGAGGCAGATGCAAAGCTGCCGGGGAATAGCTGGCTAACAATGGCCCGGGGGGCGCAGACTCCAGGCTGGACATTAGGAGGGGGGCGAGGGGCTGTGGGGAGAAGGAGAGGCGGACAGAAGGGAGAGAGGGAGGGGGAAAGGAGAGAAGAGGAAAAAGAGGGAAAGACAGAGGGAAAGACTGAGATCCAGGAACTGGTTTTAGAGAAAGTGAAGGAGGAAAAGGAAAAGAAAACGGAAATGCCCCCCCAAATCTTTCTTCTCTTCTCTCTCCATCTCTCCATCTCTCCCTCCTTCTCTCATCTCCTCTCTCCCTCTGCTCCTTCCTCCTGCCTTAACAGAACTTATGTGGCTGGGATGCTGGGCCCTCCGGTGTCAAAACTTTGAAGATTAATGGATTACTTTGTTAATGACTGCAGGCGTCAGACTGAGGTGCTTAAATGATTTGTGAGGTGCGAGGCGTCTTCCCGACAGTCCCAAACAATGCGCGGGGTGTGCGGGGGAGGCAGAGGGCAGCCGGCGGCGGGACCGGCGGCAGGGCTCACGCTCGCATCCACTCCCGACACGCCAGATCCTCGCTGATCAGGAGGTGGGCAGGCACCCTCGCCCCCACGCACTCCGGGGCATCCCCACCCACACCCACTATATGTATTTTTGCCATGAAAAAAAAAGTGTAAATAAAGCCTCGCTGGCCCCCAATGAGGCGTTCCTTCCCGACTTTTTTGGATCAATCAAACAGACAGTGGCTTCTTTTGATTAAAGCCCAAATTGTCATTGGGCAGAAGCAATCATGTGACAGCCAATTCGGTCCAATTTCAACCTTGTCTCCATGAATTCAATAGTTTAATAGTAGCGCGGTCCCCATACGGCTGTAATCAGTGAATTAGAAAAAAAACACCCCAGCAGCGATCTTCTATGATAGATTTTTTTTTCCACCGCGCTCGCCTTTTTCCTGGGTCTTGCCCCCCCAAAGCCCCTCCAAAAGAGGGAACTTTTTCTCCGAGGGGGCTCCAAGGAGAAGGCCATGAATTACGAATTTGAGCGAGAGATTGGTTTTATCAATAGCCAGCCGTCGCTCGCTGAGTGCCTGACATCTTTTCCCCCTGTCGCTGATACATTTCAAAGTTCATCAATCAAGACCTCGACGCTTTCACACTCGACACTGATTCCTCCTCCTTTTGAGCAGACCATTCCCAGCCTGAACCCGGGCAGTCACCCTCGCCACGGCGCTGGCGGCCGCCCCAAGCCGAGCCCCGCGGGCAGCCGCGGCAGCCCGGTGCCCGCCGGCGCCCTGCAGCCACCGGAGTACCCCTGGATGAAGGAGAAGAAGGCGGCCAAGAAAACCGCGCTGCCGCCGGCTGCTGCCACAGCAGCCACCGCCACCACCGGCCCTGCTTGCCTCAGCCACAAAGGTCAGTCCAAAGACTTGGCCCCAGGTCCCCAGGACCCTGTTCCCTCTCTGGGCTGCCCCGAGAGCGGTGGTTGGGGGAGGGGAGCGTGGCTTGGGAGAGAAGGGGGAGAGCGAGAGGTGCTTGGTTGCCTTTTCCCTGCCCCTGTGGGCTCAGGAGTGGGTTTGATGGAGAGGAAAGGGGATCCTATGCTCCACAATGAGATATATATTTTTAAGAAGTGGGGGGGGGGAACTTTCCCTAACTTGTGTAATGTGGGATGATTTATTTGAGTTGGAACTGACCTCCTCTTGTCTAGTTGTCCTAGAGTTTGGCTTTTTGACAGTAATGAAGAGTGATAGATCGCTCTTGCTCAGCTAAGCAGCTGATGCATTAATTATAAATTGTGTTGTGGCTAATATAAAGTTTGCTCCCGGATGAAGAGGTTGGGGGGAGCTACAGGCATGAATCTGATAGAGGTGGAGGAGATGGGGTCTCCCCAGGCTGGGCTCCCAGGAAAGGCAGCACAATAGCTCCAGTGCATCCAGGGGCGGCCATTTTGTTGCAGTTGATCTTTTCTGCTATATTTATTCTCCAGTGGAATAACCCCGCTCAGACCCCACCACCTCCAACTGTGCGTGTGTCTCTCGTTGGTTTCCCTTTCCGCAGAATCCCTGGAAATCGCCGATGGCAGCGGCGGGGGATCGCGGCGCCTGAGAACTGCTTACACCAACACGCAGCTTTTAGAGCTGGAGAAAGAATTTCATTTCAACAAGTACCTTTGCAGACCCCGAAGGGTGGAGATTGCAGCGCTGCTGGATTTGACTGAGAGACAAGTGAAAGTGTGGTTTCAGAACCGGAGGATGAAGCACAAGAGGCAGACCCAGTGCAAGGAGAACCAAAACAGCGAAGGGAAATTTAAAAGCCTCGAGGACTCCGAGAAAGTAGAGGAGGACGAGGAAGAGAAGTCGCTGTTTGAGCAAGCCCTTGGCGTCTCCGGGGCCCTTCTGGAGAGGGAAGGTTACACTTTTCAGCAAAATGCCCTCTCTCAGCAGCAGGCTCCCAATGGACACAATGGCGACTCCCAAAGTTTCCCAGTTTCGCCTTTAACCAGCAATGAGAAAAATCTGAAACATTTTCAGCACCAGTCACCCACTGTTCCTAACTGCTTGTCAACAATGGGCCAGAACTGTGGAGCTGGCCTAAACAATGACAGTCCCGAGGCCCTCGAGGTCCCCTCTTTGCAGGACTTTAACGTTTTCTCCACAGATTCCTGCCTGCAGCTTTCAGATGCAGTCTCGCCCAGTTTGCCCGGTTCCCTCGACAGTCCCGTAGATATTTCAGCTGACAGCTTTGACTTTTTTACAGACACACTCACCACAATCGACTTGCAGCATCTGAATTACTAAAAACATTAAAGCAAAACAAAGCATCACAAAACATAAACCCCCCTTGACCAGGTGGTTTTGCCTTCTTTTATTCTGAGAGTTGATTTTTATTTTATTTTCTTCCTGACCTACCCCCTCCCTCCTTAAAACGCTGAGGATTTTGTTTAGTGATTCCCCTGATCCGGTTTCAGAGCCATCTCTTACAGATTATTTGAGAGTTTCAGTTGTTTTAAACTTAATCCAAGAACCCTCTATGTGATTTCCTAAGAGCAATATATGAGGCCTGCAAGAAAGTGATCATATAATTGTATCTTCACTTTCTTTTTATTTTTGTATTACACTAGGATGCATTGTCATGCGTATTTTTGGTAGAATAAATTCTCCTTTGCTATAAGTAGCTTTCTTATTTTTCTCCCCCTCTTTCTCAAGGCTCTTAACGGTTTCTTTTTCTTCTTTTAGGCTAACTTGGTAAATAAAATTCTGGTCATAATTTATCTTCTTTTTCAATTTTAGTATATTTATTAAGGCGGCATGTTGAAAGTCTTCAATAGACAGCAAAAAAAAAAAAAAAAAAAAAAAAGCCAGAAAATGGCTAGGGCTTCTGACAAATGTTTTTGTTTTGTTTTGTTTTTATTTTATTTATTTATTTTTTAAAGGAATGGATTTGGTTTTCAGTGTACAGGTTCAAGCCATAGATTAAAATTGGTAATAGAAACAAGATTGGGCAGCCTAAGATTTGGGCCAAGCCCAAGCTCTTGAAAGTAGAGAAATAAAGTGCCTACAGAAACCCCCAACTTCAGGAATGAGTAACATGGAGTTTCTTTAACAAGCTACCAGTGTCCAGGTCAATAACTAAGTTATCAACAACTCATTTATTTATACACTTTTATACACGTTTGTTTCAAACATCTACATTTCAACTCCCTTCCCCACAAATCCCTGCACATTCTCAGTGTGGATGATTAATCTCCCAGCTGTTGATGGGTTCAGGCAAAACAGACCTAAAAGATAGAAAAAAAACAAAAATAAAACAAAACAATGGTTACTAGGCTGGAAAATGCATTTCAGAAAAGGTTCTGTCCAATCCTCTGGTTCAGTCATTCTAAGATTCTTTTTTCAGGGTCAGAAAAATCAATATTTCATTCTTAAATCTGTTTACATTGCTAATAATGGTTCATTAAAGCTTTGTCAGGTTAGGAAGTTGAAATTTTAAAAAGAGTGTTTCTTCACCCCAGGTTATAAATTAACCCAGTTTCTAGAGAGAGAAAGAGTAAAAGCACTTTAAATGAAATATCAATAAAATGTGATCTAGGGTGTGTTACTGGGTTGTTCTGTTTTTTCCCCCTTTCTTAACGTCTCCCCATATTTATCTTTCCATTTCTGAGCTCTGTTCTGATCGCTACTTACCGTGAGAAAACGAAGCATGTAAGCAACATGTGTGTAGGGCGGGTTGATTTAAGAAGCCAGCTCTTAACGGCAAAGGCTTGGAGGTTACAATGAAATTGCAATCTTTCTTGTTTGCTCCCTATCTTCCTTCACCCCTTCACCAGCTAAATCCCAGCACCCGCTGAAGGGTGTGGGGACTGCGGTCGGTTTCCGGCCACAGGCTCAGCGCCCGAGCAGGGCGTCCGGGCCCTGCCAGGGCTGCGCCGCTCCTGGATGCGATTTGTCCTACGCTCATAAATCAAACGCTTTCTATGAATGAGAATGTCATCAAAGAGATCAATTGCAGGAACACATGCACAAATAAAAATCCTCTTACGTATTTGCCGGGGATCCCCGTCCGAAAGCATTAAGTTAGAAGGCGTTTAGTCATAATTCATTTTTATTGCTCTTTTAAAACAACAGCTTGGCTGAGCCGCGGATGCCATGAACAGCCTCCCGGCCTCGGTGGCGTTTTGTTTCCTCCTCGCTCCTTTTCTTTCTAGTAGAAGAGACCTCAAAGAGGCGCTTTGAGCCAAGCGAGCTGCCTGCAGATGATCATTATAATCGTGACCAAGCTCCCCTTTCACCCACTCTGCCAGGGCATTTAAAGAGACTAGCTCGAGTCCTGGAGCGCTGGCCTACTTGCCCAGAGGACCAAGGGTCTCCTACACCGCGGAATGGCCCCCAGGATTTCTTGGGGGTGGGGGAGTGGGGGGTGGGGAAGGAACCAAGCTACGGAAGCCTGCGGGCTCGAGGCCAGGGGAGGCTGCCTTTGTGAGCGGCTCCCGGAGAGCGGCGCTCTGGGCGGCCAGCCCAGGCAGAGCCGGCTCGGCCGCGAGTTCCTGGCCTGCGGGAGCCGGGAGCAGTGCGCGGAGGCGGGACAGTCGCCGGCTTGTATGCCTGCGGTCCTGTGTGTGAGTGCACGCTTAAGATCCCAAGAAAAACACCCCGCCCAGGCTGTCCCGGAAAAGAGGCTGGGAGAGAACGAGGTGGCAGGAAAGGTGCAGGGAGGCTGCGAACTAACAGCGGAGAGAGAGCCGCTAAGGCCCGGGGCCGGCTTTGTGGCAGGCTCCGGGCAGCCGAGGGGGCCGCGCAAACTCCGGCAGAGAAGGCCAACAAAGGTACAGGAATGAAGCAAGGGGGGCGGAGGGTGGAGAATGTACCGAGTGGCTTCGGCCTGGACAGAGGATCGCCCGCACTGCCAGCACAGTCCCTGCCCTGCCGGCACACATCCTGCCCCCTCCCCCACAGGAGCCTCTTCTCTCCCGGACGCTGGCGGCCTGGCGCTCCCAAGGAAGCCGCCTCCAGGAGGGCGGCCTTGCCTTCCCTTCTCCTGGGTGAGGATTCCCAGGAGCTGAATTTGGGGTAGGGGGGAACTTTCCTGCCCGTGCTCCTTCTTCATCATGTTTAGGGATGGGTCAAAGGTCACAGAGAAATACCATTCCAAAAGGAAATGTTTGGGGAAAATGTTTGATTACTACTGAGGGAGTCCAAAGTCAAAGGTCTGCATGGGTTTTCCCTCTTAAGGGAACAGGTTTGAGGGGAACTTCTACAGGTAGAGAACAGAACACAGACGCCTGAAGGGGTGACTAACGCATTTGAAATGTGCCTGCCTCCAGCAAAACTTCCTTTTTCTAACAGGGGAGGGAAGGCTGGAGAGGAGTGGGAACCCTAAACCCCATACAATCCTCACTATAAATTTCATCTCTGTGATTCCAGTGTTGTACACATGGTTGGAGTAAAATTTATACAGCATTGGCTGCAAAGTTTCTTGGATGATCTCTGGATTTCTCCTACCTAGGACTGCATCGATTCTTGGTGTCTGTTCGGCCTTTTCTCTCTACAAGCCCAGGGTTGACATGAAACCTAACAGTAAACAGCAATTAATGACCCCATCAGCATCAGGTAGAAAAAGGGTGATGGAGAACAGGACCCCTGGCCTGGGATGACGCTCAGACTTGCACATGTCTCCCTGGGGAGTTAAAGGTTCACACAAGCAACTACACAGCCAGTTACAAAGGGGAGGAGGTGTCGTTGGGGAAGAGGAAAGTGTCCTGTTCACCATTAGCCATCTGTCCACTGCCCCCCTCCCCCCGCCAGTCCCTACCCCCCACTCCAGACGTGCAGTAGAACTGGGGGTGGTGGCAAGAGGATGCTCTCCCATTCCTAATATCTCCCTCCAGAAGAAGAGAAAAGTGGAGGGGGTAATTCAGCGCACTTTGTCGGAGCTGCGGTTCGGGCCTTTGAGGCCCGCGCGGGAGCGCGCAGGCTCCAGGGGCTTGGGGAGCCAGCAGATGGCCTGCAGCGCACAGCTCGGCCCCCACGCTGGCCACGTCTGCTAGCGTCATCTCTCTCCCCGCCTCTTACCCCTCAAAATCCAGCAGCCGAGTAGCTCCAGGTCCCTGAGGACTCCGGGTGCAAAGCTGAGCGGGGTTGGGGTGGGGGGGGAAGGGGCGGAGAGCTAGGGGAGAGGGGGGCGGAGAAGAGCCGGGCCACCACCGGCCTTTTCCAGGCAGCTCTGTTTCTGGGCCCTTCCGCCCCCGAGGGTCGAATTACAGAAGCTCCTCATTGCCATGCTAATAGTGAGCCGGGATTGTGGGGAGAAGGCTTAAGAGACCCACCATGGAGGAGGGAAGTTTCGTTTCTTGCCCTCTTCTCCTCCACGCCCACCCGGGTTCCTCCCAGCCAGCCCTTTGCGCACTTCCCTCTCCATTCGGAGCTTGCAGAGCCGGTGGCCCAGCCTCGCCCTCCGCCATCGTTCTCTGTGCATCTCAGAGCCTCAAGGCCTCACAGCACGGCCTCACAGCAGGGCCTCACAACAGTGGAAGCACCTTGGGAGCCTGGGGCGCAGTGTCGGCCGGATTCCCACCCTCCCTGCTCGGCGCGCTCCAGCCTCGGCCGGTGTCCTTGTGGCCACCCAGCGAGCTGTGGCCCATTGATTTCCGCCCCGAGAAAGCCAGGAGCCCTCTTCCCTTCTCACCTCTTGCCAGTTCATCTTTCTGTGCATGGTGGGGAGAGGATCAGGAGCGGGAGATGCCTCTCAGCCCCCACCTCCTGGAGGGGGGGGGCGAGCGGAGTCGGGCGCGCGCGCAGGGCAGCTTCTGCTCTCCTTTGCCCCAGCACTCCGAATCTGCCGTTGCAGCCGCAGCAGCTGCCGCCGCCGCAGCTGCCTGGGGGGGCGACTGCGCGTCACCTAGACGGAGGAGCGCCGGGGATTTAAATGCCACTGAAACGGTGATCCATCACCGCTGAAGCCGGCAAACTTTCGCAGGAGGCTCAGCCATTGGCTGACAAAGTCACGTGCCCCTCCCCTAGCGCCCTCCGCCCTCCCGCCCCCCCTCTTGCGCACTGTACATTCATATCATTTTTCTTCTCCGGCCCCATGGAGGAAGTGAGAAAGTTGGCACGGTCACCCAGGGCTTCGCAGGACCCGGTCACTCAGTGACAGATGGACAATGCAAGAATGAGCTCCTTCCTGGAATACCCCATCCTCAGCAGTGGCGACTCCGGGACCTGCTCAGCGCGAGCCTACCCATCCGACCATGGGATTACAACTTTCCAGTCGTGCGCGGTCAGTGCCAACAGCTGCGGCGGCGACGACCGCTTCCTAGTGGGCAGGGGGATGCAGATCAACTCGCCCCACCACCACCACCACCACCACCACCCTCACCATACCCAGCCGGCCACCTACCAGACTTCCGGGAACCTGGGGGTGTCCTACTCCCACTCGAGTTGTGGTCCAAGCTATGGCGCGCAGAACTTTGGTGCGCCTTATAGCCCCTATGCGTTAAATCAGGAAACAGACGTAAGTGGTGGGTACCCCCCATGCGCTCCCGCTGTTTACACTGGAAATCTCTCATCTCCCATGGTCCAGCATCACCACCACCACCAGGGTTATGCTGGGGGCGCGGTGGGCTCGCCCCAGTACATTCACCACTCATATGGACAAGAGCATCAGAGCCTGGCCCTGGCCACGTATAATAACTCCTTGTCCCCTCTCCACGCCAGCCACCAAGAAGCCTGTCGCTCGCCTGCGTCTGAGACGTCTTCTCCAGCGCAGACCTTTGACTGGATGAAAGTCAAAAGAAATCCTCCCAAAACAGGTCAGTCCTGCCTGCCGGTAGATGCTCCTTGATGAATTTGGAAGGAGCTGGTATGCTTAGCTTCTAAGGAAAATTAATAATGATTTTTTAAAGAAGGTTCTTGCTTCCGATTAGTGTTGTAGCTCGTGGGGAGAGTGCCAAGGTGTGCTGGGGCAAAGAAGCCTAAGGGACTGGTGTGTTTTCAAAGGATTTTAGATGTTCGGGAAGTAGGAAGTGTGTGGGGTGGTGGTCGTGGTGGTAGTGTTCTGTTAATATCTCCAGGCTCCATTAATCACTGGTCTGGTCACGCTAATGGTTGACTTCAGGTTAACACTTTACACCTCATCACTCACCCTCCACAGCCCGGTTTCTGTTGAGATGTTCTTGATTTCTCCTCTACCTAAATGTTGCTCTGAAGCGTGTTAAGGGATCTCATATCGATTTTAAAATTTTTTACCTTTTCATCTCATCGCTTCCTACCCTGCACTAGGGAAAGTTGGAGAGTATGGTTACGTGGGTCAACCCAACGCGGTGCGCACCAACTTCACTACCAAGCAGCTCACGGAGCTGGAAAAGGAGTTCCACTTTAACAAGTACCTGACGCGCGCGCGCAGGGTGGAGATCGCCGCATCCTTGCAGCTCAACGAGACCCAGGTGAAGATCTGGTTCCAGAACCGCCGAATGAAGCAGAAGAAACGCGAGAAGGAGGGGCTCTTGCCCATCTCTCCTGCCACCCCGCCTGGAAGCGACGATAAGGCCGAGGAATCCTCAGAGAAGTCCAGCTCATCGCCCTGCGTTCCTTCCCCGGGGTCTTCTACCTCAGACACTCTGACTACCTCCCACTGAGGCCGCCCCAGCCCCGGAATTCCCAGTCCAGGCTTCTTGGGCTCGGACTTCTTACTCAAAGCACATTCTTAGCTTATCTTTCCTTCATTTACAGTCTCTTTCTTCCTTTCTGATCCTATCTGCGGAACTTCTGGTCAGGATAATGTGTTTCCGAGAATTCTGGACCAGAGACTTGGTGAGGGGTTAGCTTCTTAATCCAGATTGGGTGCCAGCATCAATTTTCTGGTGGGCCTTAACATCTTTCCCACTTTTAGGAAATTTTCAAAGAACCTACTGTTTCCTTCAGATGTCCTTTGGAAAATAGTTCCCTTTGCCAGCAGAAACATGCCAGAGGAAAGCCTCTCTCTTCTTTTATCTAACTGTATATTTACAGTTCACCCCTACCTTGCCCTTAAAAGTAGGAGATGAGAAAGGAGAAAGTCCAGAAGCTCATGAAGAAGAGATGCACTATGTGTTTACCCAATTAATTCTTCCCTTAATTTAATGCAATTTCGTGTGTGAGTTTGCTGGTTGTAAATACTTTGTCCTGAGAGATTTATCTTTATACAGATTTTCTAGAAATGTTTAGATTAGGTAATTGAAACAGGGTTGGCAAACTCTTAAAACTGGTACAATTTTATATGTGATTATAGGTGAAATAATACATTCCCTCATTTAAACCCAATCAGATGCCTCAGAGAGTAGCCTCAATATGTTCTTTCAATTAGTTAAGACCTACAAAGCACAAGGTTCAGAAACCTGATTTCCTGTGCTAAGTCTCTCCCCATCCCTACCCCTTTCTTCTGAGGCCAGCTTCCCTTTAAAATTTGTGCTGGATTATTCTAAATGTAAAGGTATTATTTAAACCAACTTTTTCCTTCAACAATTATCTTAGCTGGATATGATGTATTTTCAGCTTATTTGTTAATGTGATGGATGGCACAATGAATGTATATTTTGTGTGATTCGTGAATAGTCTTTTGCATGTCGCACAATGTTTTAATGTCCCTGAAGTACTACACTGAGTTTTATCAGTTGTCCTTTGTGAGCCTATGATATTCCCCATTTCCTGTACAATCATGAACAGCTCTGAGATCCTGGAGTAAGGTGATCCAGAGCAGAGTTTACGGGTCTTAGGATGTCTGTAATAAATATATTCAAGTTTCAAGTATGCTTAAGCATCCATGTATTTGGCTGGTCTATAATTTGTTGATTCCTGCAAAGTTAGCTCATTTTGTGTGGGGAAAAGAAGGGCGCTGTGTATTTTCAAAAAGGTGGGCCTTTTCTTGACTAAAAGTGAATGCTTTCTATTATCATGTAGCTGGTTTCTCCCACGAGTGTAATTTTACCTAACCAATGTCTATTTAATACATTGATTCCATTTAAAATAACAGCTCCTCTATTATAATCAAAGTTCATAATGAGGGGAAAAAAGGCTGGTGAAGAAATTTATGAAGCAGATCTATTTTTGAAACAAACATGGATACTTCCTGGGTCAAGTACTAACCTTTTCACCTTCAGCTAAATGTTGACATATATATAAACAGAACCCCCTTCAAAAGTCAAAACTGTCTTCAGTCAGTCTTTCTTCACATCAGTGAACCAGAAGCTCAGAGATCCACATTTAATTAGCTCCAGTATAAAGCTGTTGTGAGGGCCCCCACTCTACCCCTCTTCCTTCTTTTTAGATTGTCAGTAAACACTGTTTAGGAAAACAGTGTTTCAATATAGTTCACCCTTTGAATTGAATGTGGTCTGTTTTTAGTAGACCTTTTCATCCTTCCCCCTATTCTTCCTGTCATCATCCATCCTTTCCTGCTGCTCCTCACCTCCTCATCCCCATCTCTGGGTTGCACATCTCATTCCCCTCAGGCTTAGCTTTGATTTCATAGCCATCATAGCTGTAATGGGGCCACAGTTCTAATTCCATGCCACACAACCCAGAAAAAAAGTTTTTTATTTTCTTCTCTGTGTTCAACAGATTCCAAGTGAACTTGTGAAAGCCACCCTGAAGTCTTTCAATATCCATGCTGTTTCTGACCAAAGCATATGTCTGCTCTCAGAGGAAACCAGCAAGTGATAGAGTTCAAAGTGGCTCTGCTCCCAGACCTCTTTACTACACATTTCCTTTACTTTCACACATTTTTGGAGGCTTTTATTTAGCCCCAAAAGTAGAGCAGAAAATTTACAGCATCACAAACAAATACAGACATATGACTTCCTTCCTCCCCAAAGGGTATTTTACAAAGGGTGGGCTGGGGGAGAAAACCCTACAGAAACTTTGAATTTGTAGGCCTTCTACAGTGCCCGGTGAGAATTCCTGCACTTCCCTGTCAAAGGGGAAAAGCCTGAACTTTGCAGGAGCAATTGCTGCGGCCATATCAAGGACATGGGGTGCCCTCCCCTCAGCTGCTGGGTTCCGAGGTTGCCTCTAAAAGACTCAAGTGGATGAAGGAGAACTTCAAAGACAGCCAACCCTTTCTTTCATTTCCTGCTTGGCCTTATACTGTATCTTTTGTTTATTAGTGTAAGGCCACACAGCAAAACAGATGGCTGGTTTCCAAATTCTTTAATGTGTTAAAGTGTCATTTGCATGCCATTACCTTGCTTTCAATATCTAAAAGCAGAACCCGACCTGCTGGAATCACAGAGATTCCAATCTTCAAGGTGCTGGTTTTAATGTAGCTCAGAGAAGAGAACAATAAATTATGGCTAAACATCCCTAGCCTTCTCTAGGTCGTGGAATAAATCAGTTAACAAGCAATGCATTTAGGAAACATTAATATACCTTTCAACAAGGAAAACATTTGTATCTTTTTAGCTGTCCCAATCGATTAAATCAAAGGCGCTTAACACATCCTATTTCAAGGTCTCTCTTTTCGGTTTTGGTCTCTGAAGAGCACAGTTAGCTACTTGAAAAATGACAGTGATCGTAACTGAAACAACATAAAGAGGGAAAACAGAAAATAACAATTCATTGATAAATTAAAAAGAAAACAAGGGTCTCAATTAGGAACCTGGTATAACTGCAATACAAAATTCCAGTTTTCAAATGCTTTTTCCTCACGTCCTCTACATTCATTAAAAGTACTCCCAAAATACAGGGTGTTCCAAAACCAGGCTGAGTTGAGGTCTTGCTGTGGCTCTGAAGTCTGCTCAGGGTTTCACCTTTGAAAGTTTACTTTTGGAGCCTATTCAGATGCTGTGGTGTTTTCCTCTGGGGCAATCAGATTCAAACCGATCAATATTTACTCAGTCTGAAAGGGTTGTTGAAAAGGCTGCTAACAACAAACTGCTTAGCTGCTCACCCCTGTTTAATCTCAGGTTCACCGAAAGTTCAAGAAGAGATGAATGCAGTGATGGGTCACTTTAGAATGAGTCCCAGCGGTTTATCTGAGCTCTCAGCTAAAGGCAACAATTATAGTTCCATCCCTCTTTGGGAAAGGGGCAACTTTCCTATTATTCTTTTGCTAAACAATGTTTACTAGAAACTTAAAACACTTTCCTCTCCCCTCCTGGTTCTTCTTTTTTGAAGCTTCCAGCTGCCCTTCTCCTGCCCCCTCCTCTAGTTTTCTACCAATCCACTAGGTTTCATTTGACTTTAAATAAATTACACCGAATATTTAAAAAATGTTAAATTAATCTGACAGAAGAGATCTGATTTATTTCAGATGCCATGAGCTATGAAATGAAGCTCTTTGGGCCATTAGAGTTTATCTTTGCGAAAGTACAGGGCAAGATTGAATTGAAATCCATTTGCGTTTGAGTTATATCGACAATCAGAGCCCCAATATCCATCAGAGATGGCTGTTCAGGCAGGAGTGGCCAGAAGAGAGGGAATTGGCTTGTACAGAAGCAAATACTTCAGATGGAAAGTCAACTTTACAATTTTATGCCCTCCTAGTGTATGAACTACCAAGAAACGAAAAAGGAAGACCCAAGGAAGCCAGTGGGGAATGGCGGGTAGAAGGCCAGTGGGGAATGGCGGGTAGAAGATGCTGGACACTGAAGCTAATTGCTACAGCTCTTCAGAGGTCAAAGTTCATGTAATCACTGCATAAATGCATACTAAATAGGGATTTATTAAGCTTTCCTGATGGCTCAGCATGTCTGTGAAAATGGTCACTGCTGTTTGTGTTTTTTCCTTGAGAATAATCGTTCTTGAAGTAGAATCTCTAGACATTTGAGTCTTTCATTTAGTATTTTGAGAGATAAGCAAGGCTTCTGCTTTAAAATTTTGAAATCAGTGCATGGACAGCATCCTTTCTCTATATTGGATGGGACTGTAAAATATGTCTCTCACTCTTAGAAGTGCTATGGCTTTTTCCATACAAACAAGAACACAAGTTAGCATGCCCCATCAGATACTGCTCACTAAATGGCTAACATTGGTGACCCTCTGCCATAGATAAGTGTACTTTGTGCCTTCATTTCTGAGAGCACCCAAAAGTTCTGCTTTTGGATTCCTTGTGTCTAAATGACCAGAATTGAAAGGGACCCATCTACCCAACTTCTCATTTTATGCATCAGGAAACAGGTAGCTTAGAATCTGAGTCCAGTACACTTTTGATTTTAAAATCCTGATTTGATTTCCCCCTCCCCGTTTACTCTATATGATTTCTTTCAGGCTAGATATCATTTATTTTTCCCACTTCTGTTTTGCTGGCCATTCAGTCAAGTCCTTGAGACCATTAAGACTACTGAATTTATGAAACAACATCCAAGTTGAATGTTTCTGCTATCTTATTTGAATAATAAAATGTTGGGCTATTTGCCTTTAAAGACACATGTCCTTTTTCTTTCTTCTTTGACATATGTTCTTAAAATATAAAAAGAGATCGAGAAAGCAGGTAAAATTCAACACACGCATATATATTTGTTTTGGTTTTAAACCTAGGCTAGGGAAGAGTAAATGAAAGACAAGTTGCCTGCACCCAAGTTTGACCTCCATTAAATTGTCAAGAAGTATCATCTAGAGAGAGGTTGGAGATATAAGGAACATTTCAGGAGAGGTCCTAACCCTGAATCTTTTTTTTTTTTTCTGTCTGGTTTGTAGCACAGCACAATTTCCTGAATTGTTCTGGCACATATTTCTTAGTTTTCTCCATGACTCACTCATGTACCTAACACACACACACACACACACACACACACACACACCCCAAACCCAAACCATTAACATAAAGATTCCTTGCAACACAGCTTTCCAAATTCTCCTTCATCTTATCCCCATGGGGTCCTACTGATCTCAGTGGAACCTGTTGCCCAAAGGGACATCAATGGCTGTCCGTGTTTGAAGACCTGAACTAGAATCAACGTTTCAGTGCCTTATTTGGGTGACCTTTGATTGTAGAACTACAAACCAAATATCAATCAAGCAACTCCCTTCTGCAGGTGTTAGCCTATGAACAAATGCTTTTGCTCTCTCTCTCTTTTTTTTTTAGCAACCCCAAACCCCAATTAAATTCTGCAAAGTATCCTTAAAAGATTGTGTATACTGGGGGAAAAAAAGGCCAATGTTTCTTTTTAAAACATGTCCAGACACAACTAAAACGTGTCTCAAGTTTTTAAACGGCCCATTACATTCTACTCTTATTAAGAACATGTTCGTAAAACGTCTAGTCACAAGACTAATATATAGAAATCAGATTGTTCTGTATTTTCACTAAGTCTTGTGTGGTTACTACGTGTTGGGAAAAAAAGACCCAACTGCTTGCGACAGGAAATACAAGAAAAATTACTGAACAACTTTTTTCTTTTCAAACTGGGGGGACACATTTTAGACCCGCTTCGTTTTAAAAAGAAAAATTACCAAAGAACCATAACGAGAATCCAGAAAGCAATGATTTTGAATGGTAGTTCCCCCTTCCCCCACCCCCGGAAATATCAGCAATACAGTTCTGGTAAAGTTATGAACGGGAGTTTTCCCATTCTGAGGAACAAATGGGGTCCTTCCTTCAGGACGTGCCGGGGCAGCTGTCAGAGCCTCGGAAAGAGATCGGCTCCGCGATCAAGTCGCCAGGGCCGCGGCGGCCGCGCGAACTCTGGCTGTGGCGGCGCCGCGTCGGGCCGGGGATCAGCGCCTGCCTCAGGGCGAGGGGGCCGGGGCGACTGCCTGAGGGCGCTGCCACAGGGCCTTAGCGGGGCTGCCGGAGAGTCCCAACGCGGAGGTCCGGACGGCTTTCCTTACTTGGCTCCCCCACCTCCTGCTCTGAAATCGCCACCAAACACCGCCGCTCCCTTTCCCGTCTCTCCTGGGACCCCCGCAGAGCACGAAGGGAGCAGCATCCGGGCCCTTCCCGGCGTGCAGGCGTCGCGGCTGGGGCGACCCCCGCCGGAGCGGGGCGTGAAGGGAGCAGCATCCGGGCCCTTCCCCGGGGTCCCAGCGTCGCGGCCAGCCGGATGCCTGCGTGTTTGCCAGCACGCGCCCTTGGGTGGCTTCAGAGAGAATGGAAAGTGAATGCGGGCACGTTTCCTGAGACTGCAAAGAGCCCCCGCTTTGTCTCGAGGGACGAAGTCTCGCCTTTCCTCGTTCTTTTCCTGCCAACATTGCCCTGCTTCCAGGTGCTCCAGAGGAGTGGCCTGAAATGCCACCTGACTCCTCCTGGTAACAGGTGAAGGCCTCGGGCTTCCATGCCGCGACCCCAGGATGAAAAAGGAGCAAACATTTCTTCCTCAGAGGAAGAAACACAGGTCTGGGTCTTAGCCCCCTTTGGGTCTTTCTAAGATTTGAGAGGAGGAGAGAGATTGAACTCTCTGCCTGCCCCCTCCCTCAGATATCTTCAGAATGTACTTAATTGAGGAACACATTCATTCCCCTTCTAGTCCAATTTCGTTGTTTTAAATATCAGGGATGATGGGTGGAAGTTTCCAAACACTGGATGTTCAGGGAAGCATCCTCGCCTTGCTTCTCAGATGTCTTCTCATTCAGTTGCTGAGTCAAACTCTGCCTAAAAGCAGTTCCTCAAGTCTCACTTCTTTCTAGGGAGTTGCCTGTTCTACTTCCGCTCTTTCAGCTGAGCCACTTCTAACAATCGCTCCTTTTACAAAGGAAGCTTCATGGTACAGCACCTAACTGGAATGTGATGTAGGCTATCCTCGTGTTAGCTGTTACTCTCCATGTGGATGGATCGTAAGCTACTTCAGGGCGGGGTCTTTGATTTACAATAACATGAAGAAAGGGTCCCCATAGTGCAAAGAGCCCTGGACTAGAATTCGGGACATCTGTCTTTAGTCTTTTCTCATTCACAGTGTGAAATTGGGTAGGATACTTAAACGATCTGTGCTTTCATGTTCTTAAATTATAAAATCAGGAAACTGTTCTTGTTGATTTTTAAGTTGTTCTCTTAAATGTATATGGTTTTTCAATATTCTGAAAATCTGATTCAGGGTTACTCTGAGACAAGTCCTATGCCAAATCCATGTATTAACTCATATAATCCTTGCTCAACCTCAAGAAGAGAAGGTATTTTTATTATTTTGATTTTAGAGATAAGGAAAAGGAAGCAACCAAGATGTTGAGTAACTTGTCCACTGAATCTAGAACGCAAACTCTTATCCACTTTGCTGTAGTGTTTCTCTGCAGCACCAACAAAAGGACTGGGTGTAAATCATTTACAAAGAATTATCAGGCTATCATATTGTGATTCAGGGTGCTGCTATAGTGGGTAGTTCACTACCCACTGGTAAAAAATTAGAGGGCTAGAGAAATTGAATGTTTAATATCAGACATATGCAAACTATGGCAACACTTTCTTGTGAAAATAAGCAAATGACAAATACTTGAATAAAAACAAACCTAAAGGCTGGGTATAGTGGCTCATGTCTGTAATCCTAGGATTCTGGGAGGCAGAGGCAGGAGGATCGGTTGAGCCCAGGAGTTTGAGGTTGCTGTGAGCTAGGCTGACATCATGGCACTCTAGCCTGGGCAACAGAGCAAGACTCTGTCAAAGAAAGGAAGGAAGGAAGGAAGGAAGGGAGGGAGGGAGGGAGGGAGGGAAGGAGAAAGAAAGAAGAAAGACAAACCTAAGAAAGAAAGAGAAAGAAGAAAGAAAGAAAGACAAACCAAAGAAAGAAAGATAAATTTAACAATAGAGGACTAATTTAACAATAGAAAGCTTTTTTTCATATCCAACTAATTGCAAGAATTACTTAAAGGTAAAGAAAGACACTCTATAAGGTTATATCTGTGGACAAAAAGTGAAAATAGCCAATATAAAGTACAAATGTTTTATCTCTATGAATCAATGAAAGTTGGCATCTGTGTGGTTGAAAGCATGATTTTCTACGTATCAGTTTTCATTTGGATATTTTATATACTGCAAATCCAGTCATAATTTATATTTAAAGAAAAAAAGAAAAGAATAATTCATCTTTACCCTAAAGGACTAATCCTCATAGTTTACAACTTAACACCTCTTAACTAACGATAACCAGAAAAACTAGGTTCAACAAGAACTTGAAGGAATTTATTATGAGGCCTAAAGAGAACAAGTCATTAGAAGCCAGTTATTCTCAGAACTCAACTGAGGCCAGGCACAGTATATCACACCTGTAATCCCAGCACTTTGGGAGGCTGAGGCAAGAGGATAGCTTGAGGCCTGGAGTCAAGACCAGTCTGAGCAACATAATGAGACCCTGTCTCTAAAAAAAAAAATTTAAAATTTACCCGGGTGCAGTGGCTCATGCCTGTAAGTAATCCCAGCTATTCCAGAGGCTGAGGATCTCTTGAGCCCGGGAGTTCCCACCTAGGTGACAGAGCAAAACTCTGTCTCTATTTAAAAAAACAAAAGGAATAAGCAGGTTTGAATAACTAGATATTTGGCTAGAGGGTTTCTTCCTTCCTACTTACCTTCATGAACTCTACAGAAGGGGTAACAGCTTATATCCCTCCTGCCCTATGGGTAAAGAGAAACTGACTGATCCATTTTATTTCTTCCATTTCAGAAATTCTTTACACGGTTTGCCAGATGAGGCCCAGAAAAAAATCAAGAGAGCCAAGCTTCTTAATTATCCTGCCCAAGCCACTCGGATGACATGTTAGCTCTCTGGTCGACTATTGAGGGTATTCTGGCTTCATTGATGTGTTCCCTACGGACCATAAGGATTTAACTTGCAGTTCATTATCTTACATAAAAAATACTTCTTCTATGAGAGAGATCCAGACTTGAGCAAATTGTAACAACTTATTTTCTCATGTTAACATTTATTGAAGATTTTTTTGGCACTAGATGATGAACTAAGCATTATCTCATTTATGCCTCACAGCAACCTCATAATATGGGTTTTATTTTTCCCATTTACAGATGGAGAAACTGAAACTGAAGGGAAGTACTATAAATTTCTCACCATTATACAGTGAGTGATTAGCAAAGTTGGAATTTGCAGTCCATGCATTAATTATCACATGTTGAAGTCTCATATCTTATGAATGCTAGAGTTATAAGATATTAGGACTAATCTTAAATTTAATTACAGATTTAAAATATACTTATATTTTAGAAGCCTAGTGTTAGATTGTTATAAATCTATACTGATTGAGCATCCCTAATCCAAAAATCTGAAATCCAAAATGCTTCAAAATCTGAAACCTTTTGAGTGCTGACATGACGCCACAAGTGGAAAATTCCACACATAAGTACTGAACACAAACTATGTTTCATGCACAAAATTATTTAAAATATTGCACAAAATTACCTTCAGGCTATCCCTATAAGCTGTATATGAAACATAAATGAAGTTCGTGTTTAGACTTGGGTCCCCTTCCCAAGATATTTCATTATGTGTATGCAAATATTCCAAAATCTGAAAAACTCTGAAACAAGGTCCCATGCATTTCAGATAAGGGATTTTCAACCTGTATATGCAATATAAATGATCTTAGTTTTGTAGAATAAAAATGTATATAACTATATGCATGCATAGAAAAAAGTTTATTTTTCTCTGTGTAGTTGCTGACAGAGTTGAAGAATAACAGTGATTTGCTTGCAATACTGACAGCCCAGTGGAGGAATAGCATGCTTCTATAATATACTATAAACATGAAATTATTATAGAAAATAAGGAAAAATACCCAGTTGCCATCACATTCTCCAAAATATAGCTGTTTTGCATAGTCCAGTCTTTGTCCCTAAGTATACTTTTACTTAGAGGCAATTATTATGTGCCCACAATTTTGAATTCTACTTTTTTTTCACTTAATGATGTAAACATTTTTGTGTTTGTGGTATAATATTATTATTATTATTTTTTGAGACAGAGTCTCACTTTGTTGTCCAGGCTAGAGTGAGTGTAGTGGTGTCAGCCTAGCTCACAGCAACCTCAAACTCCTGGGCTCAAGCAATCCTTCTGCCTCAGCCTCCCAAGTAGCTTGGACTACAGGCATGCGCCACCATACCCAGCTAATTTTTTCTATAAATATTAGTTGGCCAATTAATTTCTTTCTATTTATAGTAGAGATGGGGTCTTGCTCTTGTTCAGGCTGGTTTCAAACTCCTGACCTCGAGCAATGAGCCCGCCTCAGCCTCCCAGAGTGCTAGGATTACAGGCGTGAGCCACCTTGCCTGGCAATATTATTTAATGATTGGTTAAAACAGTGGATGTACCACTACTTATTTTACCAGATATTTTTCTGTCTTTTCTTTTTTCTCTTTTAAATAAGATTGGCTCCTATCTGAACCTTTTATGTTTAGGGAATTTCTCTTTGTGAGTCTTAGAAGGCCATATCCTTGCTTTTTCAGTAGCTTCATATATTTCTAGGACAGCCATGACGAAGGTGCTAGAGACAGTATCCAGTAGTGACCACGTCTAGTGGTTTGGCAGTTAAGATGTTAGCATAAGGGTTTAAGGCAGGGACAGTTGTCTCCTCACCAGACTATCTCTGTGGTGACAATTTAGTTCTGGCTTTGGCTGCCAAGCTTTCTGTTTTTCAAGCTTGACTTTCAGTCTATCTAGCAATTTTCCAACCTATCCATATGTGCCTGTTGCAGTTAAAACAGTCAGTTCTATTGGTTACAACTAAGAAGCCTGATACTTGTACCATGCAGTATACCAAATAATGGTACTATAAGATTTTTTAGGGATTGGGGACTGTGGTCTGGCATTGTGGGAGGGAAGTGAGACTATATGATTTGGAAAGTATTGCTAGAAGATGGGCCAGATGACAGCTTCTCTAAATTCCATTTTCTCTTCTTCCCCAGTTTTGGGCTATTTTAATGCACACCCTCTTTGCCTTGTTAAACCTAAAAACAAATGCATAAAAAGAGTCAATAATGGCCCTTTTCATTGTCTACCAAGAAAACACAAATTTATATCATTGAGTTGGAGAATAGAATTTATTTCCTATTTTATTTTACAGCTTTCCTGTCTTAGCTTGAGTAGTCTTCTGGGACTGAGCCTATATGTACAGGTGTAGCTGACACTTGTTGATTGCTTACCTTGTGCTAGGTAGGTGCTGTACTAAGCACTTTATGTGAGTTGATGCATTCACATCCTCTCCACAACTCTATGAGGTGTAGATACTGTTATAATCTTCAATTTACAGAAGAAGAAGTTAAGGGTGAGAAGTTACCCAGCTACAAAATGGCAAAGTCCACTTTTAAACTCAGCAGTCTGGCTACTGTGTACTCATTCTTAATAACACTGTATACTCTTTCCCTTAACTGGCTTAACTGACAAGACTTTTTTTCTTTTTTTTACCTTTTCTATTTCTTGTCTTATTCTCTCTCTCTCTAATTTTTTCTTTCTTATTTGAGAATGACATGAAGGCACTTGTTGAGTCCCTGATTGAGCATCTATTATTGTGTGAGGTGAGTGATTTGGTACCTGTCAGCTGCAGGTGCCTTTGACAAGCACCTATAGATTTGCTCTTCTGGCTCTAGGAATTCCTCCTGGCTTCACCTCTTCCTGACCTCTACTAACTCTGTCCCTTCCCCCACTTGGAACTTCTGATCTCATCTCCTTATTCTGGTTTCTAACTTGCTGCCCCATGTTTGAATTCTGTCTCATTACTTTGCTCCTTTATTAATTAAAACACTTAAGGGATGTTGTAAAAATTTATAGATAGAAGATATTAATACTATCTCTTTCAAAGAGTTTACAAATCCTTGTACTACAAATACCTATTACCTAATTTATGTTGTATTACATTATCTAGTAATATTTTTATTAGAATTTAGTTAGATGTTAAGCTTTTAGGGTTTTATTACAAAAATTCTACAGAGTAATTGGAGGTGACATTACTTTCTCCTCAAGATGTGTAATTTGAGAAAAAGCCTTTAGCTCTGATTGGGGCAGTATAATCAACATGTGACTTGGTTCAACTGCTAAGGTTTTATGATGACATTTGCCCAAGATGACAAAGTGTCTGGGAAATGTTAACATAAATCTAATTCCCCCAGTTTGTGGAAGTCAAGGGAATGGGTAGGAAGGGAGTGAAAATAATAGAAACTTGGGGCTTTTCAAGTTTTTGTGAATCTGCAAGGATGAGAAGAAAGGATAAGATTGATGGAAATGACCCTGGGGAGATTGTGTGCTTAGGAAAAAGAGGATCTGCTTTTAGGAAAATTCTGTAGGTCTGTACAGTCTAAGGATGCTGCCGAGTCAGGCAGAGGTTTCAAGGTGATCAATTTTTCTAGATCCAGTGCTAGGATATGTGAGAGACCAGCAGACGTTCTGATTTTAAAAAAATAAAATAGAGTTAGGAACAATTATAAAAGCAAAGATAATTTGGCCATAATTTTGTTTACTATGTTTATGCAATTATATAGAGAAGTGTATAAATCTATTGTTAGGAAGAACATTTCCTCTTAATGCCACACTGCTCATATTGTTTACCTGCCTTCTTAAGTTCAGTTCAAAGAACCAAGCTCTTTCTTGCCCTAGAGGTTTTGCAACCTGGAATGGACTCCTCCTTTCCATTGCTTCATATAACCTGGAGGCCTTAGCTAAATGATGCTTCCTCTGGGAGGCCTTAGTGGACTATTCTATTCAAAATGGATTCCTCTCTGTTATATTCTACCTCAGCACTCACTTTGTTTCCTTTACCTACATATTTATCACAGTTTGAGAATGTAGTTTTACATTTTTTGTTAGTCTCTCCTTCTAGACAATACACAACCTATAATCCAGGAGCTTTTTTGTCTGTTGACCACTTTATGTTTATCCAATAGACAATTCCTGTCATATAGCAAATGCTCAAAAGACACTGAATGAATGTTTATATTAGCTAGGGTCCAGTAAAGCTACTGTAACAAACCTAAAAATAACATGGCATACATATGGCTGAAGTTTAATTCTCTTGAATGTAAAATTTTAGAGGAATGTAAAAGCCTTTTCTGATGGGGTACCTTAGCACCATAAGGTCATTCAAAATCTGGGTTTCTTCCATTGTGCTGCTCTGATATTCATTAGGCCTTGTCTGTATGGTTGAAGCTGTGTCACTTCCATATCCCCATTCCAGTTCTTGGGAAGAGGGGTACAGCAAAAGTGGAGGGCAAGCAATTTTCTATAAAGTAAGTGACTTGTAAGTTGCTCTTATTGCTCCCACTCACATTCTATTCTTTTTTCCCCTTCATGTTTCTAAAAATTTATTTCTGATCCAAAACATATAGTGTAGATGAAACATTAGTCAAGATAAACAGATAGGTTAACAAACATTTATTAATATGCATACCTCTAGGTGGGTGCTGTTGGAAATAAAATATATATAAAGACAGGGCTCCTGCCCATCAGGAATTTATAATATCGTTGGAAAATTCACAGACATTTTATCCTAGTAAATGTGGTAAATGTCATCACATGACCACATCTAGCTGCAAAGGATACCAGGAAACACTGTCTGGGTGGGTGGCCATGAACCTAGCTAAGATGGAAGAAAGAGAGAATGAGCATTGGGGGATAGCCAACTCTCTGCCACATTATTGCATAAATGCTGTTGAAAGAATGAATATTCAAAAAAAAAAGAACAAAGAAAGAATGACCATTCTTATGTTATCAGGGTTTCAAATAATATTGGGGTTTGAGGGTTTTTTAAAACTCTAGGAAACATGGGTATAATACAAAAATATTAGACACTGACTAAAATAACATCAAATATGCTTCATGACATAACCTATTCATCTGCACATTTGGGGTCAAAGAAGGGTTAAAGATTTAAGAAAGTTGCATAGGCCAAGAAATTGGGCAAAGTGGTTCAGGTCAGCTCTGGGTCTTTGTGGGAACAAAGCCAAATTCTTGTGGTTTTGTTAGAATTTGGGGACAATGGAATGGGAGCTTCTATGCCTTCACCAAGCTTCCAGAAATAAGCCTTCAACTGCTAGGAGACCACCTCTAATTCTCCCTTCCCTGTTATTTGATTAGAAACCTTTGTTATCCTAAATTTGACACCAACAAAGGCTTTGAAATTCTAAGGCCAAAAACAGGGCAAAAGCAAATGGTAACTATTTTAAAGAATGTGGATAAAATTTATGTTACACTAATGTATTCTGATGCAAACATAAGTTTTTGTTTGTTTGTTTTTTGTTTGTTTTTTTTTTTTTTTTGAGACAGAGTCTCACTTTGTTGTCCAGGCTAGAGTGAGTGCCGTGGCGTCAGCCTAGCTCACAGCAACCTCAAACTCCTGGGCTCGAGTGATCCTTCTGCCTCAGCCTCCCGAGTAGCTGGGACTACAGGCATGCGCCACCATGCCCGGCTAATTTTTTTTATATATATATATCAGTTGGCCAATTAATTTCTTTCTGTTTATAGTAGAGATGGGGTCTCGCTCTTGCTCAGGCTGGTTTTGAACTCCTGACCTTGAGCAATCCGCCCGCCTCGGCCTCCCAAGAGCTAGGATTACAGGCGTGAGCCACAGCGCCCGGCCTTGTTTTGTTTTTTTGCAAACATACTTTTTAACGGGTGTAGGTTGAGCATGGAGTTGTATGAAAATGCTTGCACCTGTCCTTCCCTGAAGTGGCTAAGGGCATCTTGGCAAGGCTTGTCATCAACTGGCCTCTCCATGTGATTGTAAATGAAAGGAAGGGGCCCAGCTGCTGCCACAGCTCTTTTTGTTTGTGGCTGCAGGAGACACTGGGCTTGGCATTAATCTCTCTTCCCTTAAATTCCCTCTGCTTAGGAGCAAAGATGGCCAAGTGAGGTATGCCATTGCTGACTGGCCTCTGGGCACCTGGGAGGCCGAGTGCATCTGTTGGACCCTAACAGGTTCCTTATCACAGGAAGAACATTTTCCTTGACCTTTAGGTGCTTTTATGTTCATCTCAAAAACAAAATGCTGAACTCAGCATTTTGTAAGTTGTCTCTTAGAGCGGGATGGTCCTGCTTACATATCTGTAAGTTGTCTCTTAGAGCGGGTGGTCCTGCTTCTTTTACCCAGCCACTTTCTCTATTCTTGAAATGTGAATATCTCTTTTCTATACATTACCTCCATGATTTATTTGGAATGGATAAGGCCAGGGTTTTTTTTTTTGTTGTTGTTCTATCTCTCATATTCAACACAGAGAAGCCCCTAAGGTGCAGTTATCCTGCCTACTTCTCCAGGAAGAGAGGAGCAACTTTCATGGGTCTTCTGCTACTGCTAATTATAAAACAATTATAAAATTATTTTACAAACTGGAAAAAAACGTCCTTCTGCACAAAAAAGGTAACCCATTCTCCTCCTGTCTCCTCTCATATTTGGCTGAGAGTTTGGGGAACCCATTTTGACCCTTCCTTTTGCCTTTTGACCTGTCAGATTCCTTCAGGCAGAGCTCACAGGTTTGTCCTTATGAAACCTGCCCATCCAAGAGGAGTAAATCCCTGCTCTGTGCTTCTTTAGCATTTTCTACTTGTCAGAGCACTTCTCACTTTTGGGTCTTAAATATTTTAACCTGTTTGTGACTCCTCTTTGTAAACTATTCCACAATAGAGACCATATCTTATTAATCATTGATCTACCTTATAACAATACATGGTACATGGTAGGCACTTTGTAAATGTTTGCTGAATGCATGAATGAGTTAGTAAATGAGCAAATGATCCTTTGGGTTCTTTCTGTAGCCTCTCAGCTATTCTAATGTGGTTCATGATTTCCCAAGGCAAGGAATACAAAGTGTGTTTCAAGTTCTTCCTTATTTCCAAAATATTTTCTCACTCGCTTACTGAATTTAAATTAAAGTTCAGAATTCTTTAATGGAGAATCAACTGGCCTTTCATTGTATAATGAGGGGCAAAATGGCTTAAAATGTAAATATTGCTTGAATTAATATACTGACTAAAGCTTATTGAAACTAAAGTGTAACCAGTCAGTCAATCAAAAAGTGTAAATAACTGATGCTAGAGTCTTTTCTGTTTTGTGGGGCGTGAAGGTCAGAGAGAAGTTGGTATTTGGGCCTTATTAGGGGTGGGAGGGGGTGGGGTCAAAAGGTAGCTATAGAGCATAGCAAGGGAAACTAGGGACCACCGATTTAGCACTTCCTTAATGTTCCAGTTTTAGAGAGATAGAAGTATGGCACAACTGGTTATATTTACAATTTTATGAGAATATTGTTGGGAACCTATGGTGTTATAGCAAGTGTTACAGCGAGTGGTTCCAAGGACAAACCAAGCGGCACACGGACAGTCGGAGAATCTTATTCGCCGGCAGGCTCAGAGGGATCTCACCACCAATTCTCAGCCCCATCTACCCGATTTTTCCCACTTTTATTAGTTTCAGGTGGACTGAGGGGTGGGGTCTCAGGTGGCTGATGTGCCAGGTAATGGATGGAGGTCTTCCTTATCATTGGCACACTAACACTGTTTTATGGAGTTTGTTAAGATCTGAAGTATTTGTGCATGAGTGCACTTATAAAAGTTGACTTCTTTGCAGAGGAACTACATCTTCAGAGGAGTTAATGAAAGGGTCATATACTTTATATTGTACCCTAAAATATCTCTCCCAGTAGTATAACCAGCTCTATGAACACATTTTAGTGATCCCTCTATGTTGTTTTGTAATCCTCTCCCTTAACTATTTGACCTTTTGAGTTGTTTCCCAGAAATGGTGGATTTTCTGCAAGACAAAGGAGCTGAGATTCTGAAAGTCCCTGGGCAGATTTAATGATGCCAAGATTCACTGTCCCCCACAACCTTCCCCCAATGCATGTAGCCCTTGTTAGTTATACCACAACCTGCCCCAAGGCACATGGCTGAGACTTTAAAAGCTTGGATTTGAGGCAGCATCTTCTGTTCTCCCAACAAGACATTTGTCATATTCAAAAATTCCTTTCTTCCTTGGCAATCTTCATTGTCTCAACAATTGGATCTTTGCACAATGAGTAACTGGACCTAGGCTGAAACCCCCTTGCAGTTTTGACAATAGTAGTATAATAATTTTGGGTATTTTGCATGATGTACTTACTACATTATATTGGAGATGCCCTGTGACAGGCAAGGGTAGAAGATATGCCAAGATTTGATTTTGAGTTGAAGCCCCCTTACATGGGGGCTGCCATAATCTACATTTGAAATTGCTACTATCAAAGGATCTCTGACACCTTGGATTATTGAGGTAGAGCTGCTTAAATATCCCAAGGCACTTTCTAAACTTCTGATTTGTTCTCTCGACTTTGGCAGTGGAGAGCAAATATAGTCATGTGTCACTTAATGAGGGGTTATGTTCTAAGAAATGCATCGTTAGGCAATTTCATTGTTGTGCAAACATTACAGAGTGTGCTTACACTAACCTAGATAGTGTAGCTTACTAAACATCTAGAGTATATGGTATGACCTATTACTCCCGGGTGACGAATCTATACAGTATGTTTATGTACCATATACCGTAGGCAATTGTAACATAATGGTAAGCATTTGTATATATAAACATTGAAAAGGTACAGTAAAATTACAATATAAAAAATTAAAAATGGTCTGGGCACAGTGGCTCACTCCTGTAATCTCAGCACCTTTGAGAGGCCGGGGCAGGAGGATTACTTGAGGCCAGGAATTTGAGACTAGCCTAGGCAACACAGTGGGCCCTCCCCTCATCTCTAAAAAATTGTTTAAAAAATTAGCCAGGCATGATGGTGTTCTCCTGTAGTCCCAGCTACTGGGGGTCTGAGGCGGGAGGATTCCTTCAACCTAGCAGTTCGAGATTATAGTGAGCTATGATCATGCCTCTGCACTCCAACCTGGGTAATAAAGGGAGACTCTGTCTCCAAAAATGATAATAAGAAGAAAATAAAAAATAGTGTACCTAGGCCGGGTGTGGTGGCTCACGCCTATAATCCTAGAACTCTGGGAGGCTGAGGCGGGAGGATCGTTTGAGCTCAGGAGTTCGAGACCATCCTGAGCAAGAGCAAGACCCTGTCTCTACTAAAAATAGAAAGAAATTAATTGACCAACTAAAAATATATAGAAAATATTAGCCAGGCATGGTGGCGCACGCCTATAGTCCCAGCTACTCAGGAGGCTGAACCAGGAAGCTTGCTTGAGCCCAGGAGTTTGAGGTTGCTGCGAGCTAGGTTGATGCCACAGCATTCTAGCCTGGGCAACAGAGTGAGACTCTGTCTCAAAAAAAAAAAAAAAAAAATAGCGTATCTGTATAAGGCACTTACCATGAATGGAACTTGCAGGACTGGAAGCTTCTCTGAGTGCGTCAGTGAGTGGTGATTGAATGTGAAGGCCTAGGACATTATAAAGTAACACTGTACACTTAGGCCACACTAAATTTATATATATATATATATAAAAGGAATTACCTTACAAAATCATGATGGCTATGATGTCATTAGGCAATAGTATTAATAATTTTTCAGCTCCTTTATAATCTTATGGGTTCATGGTCGTATATGTGGTCTGTTTTTGACCAAAACATTGGTAGTATGTGGTGCAGGACTATATCTGCAAACAGAGACTGAGGGCCACACAACTGGTTGAAAATTTGCTGCTTATGTAGTGTCAAATAACCAGTTTGACTTTTCTTTTTTAATCTCTATGAATTGGAATTGAACTACTGTCTAAGAGTTAGATGTCTTAGGTTTTCTTTTCTGCTTCCACACTGACTAGCTTTGTGACATTTCACAGATCGTTTCTCCTCTCTGGGTCAATGTGAGATTATGTGAACCTCAGGGCCCATTCCAGACCTAACACTTTCTGTATTTCTATTTACCAGCAACAAGTAAGTATTTCACATAGCCAAGCAGTAATAGAGTTTGAACTGGAATACATGTCTTATGACCCATCCAAACTTTTTTTAATTGAACTATAACACACATATAATATACAGTAAATGCATAAAGTATACAATCTTAAGTGGACAGACTATTGAATATTTAGAAAGTAGGTACTGAATTATAATTTAGCTACAGTAAGAGTTAACCTTTTAAATGTTTAGTTTGATGAGCGTTAATAACTATATACAGTCTTGTAACCACAACTACAGTCAAGATATAGGTTATTTCCATCATCCCAAAAAGTTCCCTTGTGCCCCTTTGTGGTCTCTCCTATCCAAAGCTCCTGGCAACAATTGATCTATTTTCTATCCCTATAGTTTTGCCTTTTCCAAAATCTCATGTAAGTGAAATCATACTATATATAGACTTTAATGTCTTTTTCCTAAAATGCCTTTAAGATTCATCACATATTATGTAATTGTCACATAGATCAAAATATAGAATTTTTCTAGCATCCCAAAATGTTCTTTCATGTACTTTTCTAGTCAGTTTCCACCCCTTATTACTCATCATCCTGACTTCAACCAATTGATTAGTTTTCCTGTTTTTGTATTTCATATAAATGGAACTATACAGTAGGTTCTATATGCCATTTTTTTTTTGCTTAATGTAATGTCTATAAGATTCATTCATGTTGTAGCTAGTAGTAATAGTTTGTTGTTTCAAAAAATCACTGTGTAGTATTTCATTGTATGATTATACAATGTTTCATTTATCTCTTTGCTGTGATGACATTTCAGTTGTTAGAAAACATCTTGCTATGTTGCCCAGGTTGGTTTTGAGCTCCTGGGCTCAAGCAATCCTCCTCCCTCAGCCTCCCGAGTAGCTGGAACTATAAGCATGTGCCATCATGCCTGGCTTTGAGTAAGTAAATATTTTATGAACATTCTTGTTAATGTCTTTGGTGAGAATATGTACCCATATCTCTTGACTATATTCCTAAGAGTGGAATTGTTGGATCATGGGCTAGGCATGTATTTAGTTTTCATATATGCTGCCAAACAGCTTTCTGAAGTGGTTGTACTAATTTATATGCTCACATTAATGTATGAGAGCTCCGATTACTCCACATCCTTGCCAGTCTTATTAATTTTAGCATTTTTGGAAATTGTGATGTAAACACTACTTTTAGAGTGAAATTGTATGTACAGCATCAATAGTGTCATTCAGAAGTATGAACAATCAGGGGTGATCATTCAGATTCCTTACATTTCTGGACAGAGACTTAAGGCAACCAACAGGGACAAACAGTGGTGGAGCCACCTTATGTTGACAAATAAACCTAAATTCTTTTTATTTACTATTCTACCATAATGGTAGTGGCAGGAAGCCTTCACTCCCTAATTCAATAACCCTTTAATTTTTAATTAATCTCCCCTTTAATATTCAATTAATCTCAGTTCTCCTGGAAGAAAATATATGGGGATTTGGTTGGTGAGGACTCTCATTGTTCAGCTTTGTTGAAAAAAATAGGTGAATTTATTCCTCCTTCATTTGAAATGGCCTTTTGAAGCTTGTATCAAATCTCTTCTGCAATCAGGGTAATAATGAAGAATTAAAAAGTGCTTATAAGGCTGGGCGCGGTGGCTCACGCCTGTAATCCTAGCTCTCTGGGAGGCCGAGGCGGGCCTCCTCAAGGTCAGGAGTTCAAAACCAGCCTGAGCAAGAGCGAGACCCCGTCTCTACTATAAATAGAAAGAAACTAATTGGCCAACTGATATATATATAAAAAAAAAAAATTAGCCGGGCATGGTGGCACATGCCTGTAGTCCCAGCTACTCGGGAGGCTGAGACAGAAGGATCGCTCGAGCCCAGGAGTTTAGCCGGGCATGGTGGCGCATGCCTGTAGTCCCAGCTACTCGGGAGGCTGAGACAGAAGGATCGCTCGAGCCCAGGAGTTTGAGGTTGCTGTGAGCTAGGCTGACGCCACGGCACTCACTCTAGCCTGGGCAACAAAGCAAGACTCTGTCTCAAAAAAAAAAAAAAAAAAAAAAAAGTGCTTGTAAAGAATCCACAAATGGAGTATGGATCCTTGTGCATGTGTGGAACAAAAATATGCTTTTTATTTGCAAAGACAGTAGTCTTCAGGAAACACAGTGAAGGCTAAAGGGTCCATTTAGGATTTAGCTGTTATCTTTGATGTTGATGCCAGTAAACAGGTTTTAGCTGGTGGTCTGTGGGTGGGCCCTGTTCATCTAATAATATGCCTATGAAAATACAGCTAAGACTTCCAGGATTTTTGTATTCTAAACCTAATATAGGCTGTATAGTAGGGTTTTTATGTCTACCTAAGAATCACTGTGCATTTTAGAGTACTTTAGGCCACTGTACAAATACATGAATCAGATTAAAGAATAGTCACTCAGACTTGAATTAAATATATATTCCCATAATGGTGATTATCTTTTTTTCTTGGCTTGACATTATTACAGCAAGCTAAAATAATAGGAGATAAGTAGCTATTATAAATGAACCATTAAAAGCAACAGTAAGCCAAAGTTATCATTGATCTCTCCCTCTCTCTCACTTTATAAAAACTAATGTAGTGAATTGCTATGGAGTTACCTACTTTAATAATAAATCTGTTGTGTCAGGGTAGTGACCTGATGTTTTCTTTTACATGTAATTTATAGTCTATTGATTTAATCCTCTGAATATCTCACCCTATTGGTATGGCATAAAACTATTTCTTAATTGAAAGACAAAAGAAGCTTGGGATGGAATCACCTGGCAGAATATTTTAATTGAAGATTTCCACTTGATCAATAGCCAAATAAATATGAACTTATTTTCAATGACAGTTTCAAGTTTAAAAGACCAAAAAAGGACATGCTTTGATTCATCATCTATTTGGGTAATTGATTTACAGGTATACTTACAAATTTAGATTTTTTTCCCCATGGGCAAGGAAATGACACTTGTAGAGACATTTTAAGAAGATACTAGCGTTTTTAAAAGTGAGTCATAAACTAGAATGTGGAAAATGAACTCAAGTAGCAGACAGTTTAATGTGACTCCATAAAACATTGATGCTGTGCTCTTCCTTCCCTCAACTTGTGGAAGAGAAAGACAGTACTTTATGCTCTCCCAGCCAATATCTGGCATCTTTCCATTTGGCTATACATGCTGGGATACCAGGCACGTCACCATCACTCTCTCACTTGAATAAAGCTGCTGGCTTCCTCCTACTGTCTGTTTCAAATTTCTGGCAATGACTAACTATTAGCCGTAGTCCTTGTGTACCTCCTGTCCATCTGCATGAATCTCGAACTTAGTGTCCAGCTCCTGAGCTTTCTATCACCTGTCTGAGGCAGAAGTGTATTGAGTACCTTTAAATATTGCTGAGAAAAACTGAGAAATGGAAAATATAATAGAAATTAACACAGGCTTAATTTGGGAGAGCACTATTCTCTGTTTTTGTTCACTTGCCTACTTCCTTATTTATTTGTTGCTTTTCTTTAGATGTTACAGATCTAACCAAGGTAGTGTAAAATAAATGATCATGCATCATTCTTTTATCCCCAGCATAACTCAACTTGGAAGGAAGCAATTTGAGGATGGCTATCCTATTACCATGCTGTATTTTTTTCTTCACCTAATACACATAGTCATAGAGAATATGGAAGAACAACTTAATACTCAACCTTTGAAGAGAAAGCAGTGATTTTTTATGGTCCTCATAACTCATACCATTAATTTTATCTGTGATAGGTCCATGTCAAAATCAAAGTAATTAAATGGGATGACAGTTCTGTTAAATATGTTCATGCCGTTACATTGACAATAAAGCATGTGCAAATTTACAATTAAGGCTTGTCTTTCTCCTTAGCCATAGAGAATTTGTGACAAACATTAAGTTGTGCAGGCATGGGGATCCAAAAGGGTATTCATCAAAATAAAAACACCAGGTGGATACTCTCAGGATTATAATGTCTTCTTATGCAGCTACTCTTTCACTGCATATTTTTGGACTGAATAATAATTACTCTTGCATTGAGAAGAGGCAATATCAGCTAGTTTCAACCTGTTTTATTACAACCCTTCTTTTTTAAATGTGCAAGGCAGCATAGAACCATAACTATTTATTCAGATATATTAGTTCCAGCTCTCAGCTTTTAAAGGGTAACAGACTGTCAAATACAGCACACTTAGCTTTTAATATAGTCACTTTGGTGCTACAAAACAAAACATTAAGTTGCATATTGATTGTATGGTTAATTTCCTAAGCTATCACTGGGAATCATCAATATAACAGAGATAAAGGAGAGTTGAAACCTAGCCCAAGCAGTGAATTGACAGCCATCTTTAACCACCATGACCTAAGAATGACCCTAGGCTCTGCTGGGTGCAGGAGTTAGATTTGTTGCAGAGCACAGGAATCAGATATCTAACAAGCCTAGAGGCTCCCACTGTGCAGCAACTGCAAAATCACTTGCAAGGTCTGATATACACATATGTGATCAATAGTGATGAAAACTCCATGCTCTTTTATTACATATTTTGAAATAAACAGTTTGTGAGTGTTTAATGTTTACTTTAGCTGCTTCTTTCTTTGTAAAGTTGTTAACATTCATAAAAGAACAATTAACAAATTTTTTATATTATTTAAAATATTATCAATTGACCATGTCTTCAAATATTGGTACTGTGGGTAAATACATTTTGCACACAGACACATATCAAGAATTAATTTTATAGCAGTGGAAAGATATACTCTAAAGTGTAGAATCACATGTGGCATTTTATGAAAAAATATACCCTTTGTTTTGGGTGGCTCTTTACCCTTAAGGTATACTTATATTTTAAATTTCTTACTCTTTCTAACTGGATCAATAATGATAGTTTATAGGGGAAACACACATACAGAGCTGTAGAATATGGATGTGAGCTTGATTGCCATGCTACTTTGTTGCAGAAATGCTCTGTGAAATAATTAGTTTAATAAAGCAGAGTTGTTATTAAGATGGTAGACATTTAGAAGAACTACAAAATAGGAATGCATGCTACCTTTTTAGCTTTCAGTGACTAAATTGGAAAGTTTGGGGGTGGTTTTCTCTTTGGTAACACTTTTTCTCTAGGATTCTCATGAATGAAAAGTAGATATACTCACTTTGATAGCATTTCATGGTTTTTATTCCTTGCTGTGCTCTTAATGAGAAAAACAGGTAGCAATCTGTATATTCTAATGGGTAATGCTTTCTAACAATATTGTAATCTGTGTTTCTGTAACAGTTCTCTGAAAAGTGTGGAGGGATCTGTTGCTAAGGGAAGATCCTATTGCTTCCCTGGCTCTGTGACAAATCAGGATTTTAATCTGATTCATAACCTTTTACAAACAGCTGCATCTTGACCAGACCACTGTATTTGGTGACCTATTCAATTCATTAATGTTTCACATTGTGCCTAAGTGGCTACAATGGGGAAATGACAACAAGTGAGTACCAGTGACCTCATTAACTTGGCTAACATTGCTAAATGAATGGCTTGGCATTATGAAAGTTTGGCCTGTGGAAACCTGTCTACCTGAGGACAATAATACAATCTTACTATTAGCTGTTACAGAGATTTATGTTCTCCTCCACTTTGGTCACTTGCATACACCTCAATGCTTTTTCTAAATACTATTTTTTTTGTGCCCAAATAACACCTCCCTGTAAATGAGATTCATCTTTGGTTTGACTTGTTTATCATAACAAATCTATAATTCTTTAGAAGTAGAATGCTTCAGGGTTCAGTTTCAGGAAGGAGAAATCATTCTAGTTCTTTTAAGAAGAAAGAGATTTAAATATAGGGAATTAGGCCCTTATAAAATTTGAGTAGTGAGCTCAAGGTTGTTCTTGCAGGAGTGACTCCCAGAACAATACTGGTGAACTGGCCTGAAATTTTAGCTGCTGCTTGATCAGAAAGGTGGGGAATCAAGAGGCTGCCATAGAACTGTAAAATACAAGAGCCTACCACAATATTCTCACAAACTAGTGAGAGGACACTGGAACTCTGCTGCAGAAAAAACCCAATAACTCTCATCTCCAACCAAATTTGCTTGTAGCCACAGAGAGAGCAGCAGGATGATGACTGCCCTCACCTACCTTCCATCTTTCAGATCTTACATGATTGCATTTAATTGGTGGGTCCTGATTCCGGAACTCTTGCTGCAGGGGGGAAATATAGGTTTAGCTTTCTAGCCTCTGCAGTACTGGAATTCTTACTAGAAAGAAGTCAGGAATGTATGTGGATTGCTAATTTGCCATTTCCATCTCACAACCTAAAGAAGCAAAAGTTTGTATCAAGATAAGAAATCTCTGGGTTCTCTTCCTCTTCCTAATGCCTTTTGATTTTCATTTAGATGAATGATTTTTTTCACTAAGTAGTAAAAATAAAAGATAGCTCTCTAATATTTTTCTGCTGTCTGTCTGAAATAGATACCCTTTCTGGAACCTTTCTCAGGTGTTGATTGAAGATGTAGTAAACAGGGTCTCAGAGATTCTCCACCTCCTTCCATCTTCTGTTCCAACAAGTTGCTGCTGATTTCTCCATTGGTTCCAACGTATTTCTGTCTCATCCTGTGCACATTCTCCTTATATTGTTGCTTTGATGGGATTATGTTGCTTGGTCTCAACTTTTTTTCTGGAAGCTATCATTGAGATTTGTCTTGTTCTGCTCTTAGCAGCCACAGAATGCCTTAGTCAAATTCCCACCCCTGTCCTTATAACCCCAGCCCGAACCCTAATTATCTAGGAGGGAGTTTGGCCAGTACCAGTTATATTATGAAAATGCTCTTAAAATGTTTGTTATAACAATTTCAAGGCTGGGCGCAGTGGCTCACGCCTGTAATCCTAGCACTCTGGGAGGCCGAGGCAGGTGGATTGCCTCGGAAGGTCAGGAGTTTGAAACCAGCCTGAGCAAGAGCGAGACCTCATCTCTACTAAAAATAGAAAGAAATTAATTGGCCAACTAAAAAATATATAGAAAAAATTAGCTGGGCATGGTGGCGCATGCCTGTAGTCCCAGCTACTTGGGAGGCTGAGGCAGAAGGATTGCTTGAGCCCAGGAGTTTGAGGTTGCTGTGAGCTAGGCTGATACCACGGCACTCTAGCCCTAGCAACAGAGTGAGACTGTCTCAAAATAAATACATAAAAATTTCAAACAGAGCTAGATATGTCAATCGAACAAATTGAAACATGTAAGGGATTTGCATTTATTTCCCATTGCTGGGCTGCCCTGATCTTGCTAGAATCAGCACTTAATACAGTCACAGAGTAGTCATGCAATATTGGTTGGGTTAATCACAGAATTTAATGGCCATGAAGCTATAGTTCTAGAACTCATTCATGTATTTTGATAGATAAGAATTATGCTTTAAGTTTACTCATCTTCTTTTGGAGTGCAAACCTTAGAAAATGCTGTTATCCAGCCATCTGACTATACAGAATGGCTTAATTACAAAATGGAGCAATTAAGCTATGGATTAGTCGGAGCTCCTTAGGTGATTTATTGGCTCACGTAACTGAAAGGAAAAGGACAATCTTCAAGGGCAGCTGGTCAGAGCTCACATGAAGTCATTAGAACCTGTCTTCTTTTCATCTCCAGTGGTTATATTGCTACCTTCTGCTGTATTTAATTCATTGTCAGGTGATACATGATGACTTCAAGCAACTACAAGAACACATGAACTTAATACTGAATCCGATGGAGAAGAGAGTTTACTTCCCAGTAACACAAACATAAGTCTAAGACCTGAGCTTTGCTTAGCCCTCATTGGCTTGACTTAGGTCATGTGTCCATCTGTGAACCAGTCAGTGGCTGAGGGGATAGGACGCTCTGATTGACTTAGTCTTGATCTTAAACTCCACCCCAAATCCAAAAGTGGAATCACCTTCTTCATGGACTAAGAATGGGGTTGGGGTGGATCCTGGAAAGGAAATTTAGGAATTGTTTTCACAGAAACAGAGTAGATGCTGGACAGCAAAAGCAACACATTGTCTACCGTGAGCAGAAAGCAAGCTACCCCTACCAAGAAGACACAGTGTCCCCAGAAACTTAAAGATGAGATATGGAGATAAGAAACATCCTGAAATTTCTGGCTGTGTTTCAGTGTTCTGGGCCACAGGTCCATCTCTCCTTTTTTAAGTTGAACTTTCTGAAAGCACTTTTTTTTTTCTTGAGGAAACAACAAATCAGAGCTAAGAGCCAGCATTAAGAACATGGGTCTAGATTCAAACTGACATCCACCAAGATGGACTACACCCTGCAGTTCTCAAGAATGATTCAAGACTCTGGGCACTATTTGTCCAGATTTCTGTTTTAAATTAAAACAATTTTTTTGCAAGAAAGTAAGACTTGAAAATAAAAAAAAATCAAACCTTATACAAATGTAGAGAGATAGTACAATTAACCCCATTTACTCACTACTCAAATTCAATTACTATCTAGATCTTGTCATTTTCTTCATCTTTCATCTCATTTCCCCCTTTGCTGAAATATTTTAACACAAATTCCAGATATCATGCCATTTTACCCCTACATATAATGGTATAAAATGTTTTTTAAAATAGCCTTTTTTTTTCTGGTCAAGTAAAGTTTAAAAATAGCCTTGCTTTGTTATTTTAGCTGAAATGATTCAGCTATAAATACAAATATGGTAAGGTGGGGTATCTAGGAGTTTAAGCTTTCTCCTAAAACCCCAAAAGCCAAATATAACTCTGTCCCAGTACCAGGCCTAAAGAGCATTCATAATACTGCAAGATTGTAGCATTCCAAACAAGAAAGGAATTAAAAGGATAAATTCTATGCCTGAATGGACAAGACTTTGGCTGGCTTCTTGTTGAAGCAGCTTACACATTTGAAAACTACTGTAATTGCCAGGTTTGTGGATCTGATCATCTTCAACAGTTGTCTTTTTATTAGAGAATTAAGGTTTTCTTCTTTGGGATTTCAACATGATTGTTTTCTTTTTTGGGATTGAATTCCTTAAAAAACTATAAAATGACTGTGAAGCTCAGAGTTTATTTTAATATTTTTAATATTAACTTGGGTTTCAACACAGGCAACCTAATCTGGCTAGCTTAAGCCAATTTCTTTCTTTCTTTTCTTTCTTTCTTTCTTTCTTTCTTTCTTTCTTTCTTTCTTTCTTTCTTTCCTTCCTTCCTTCCTTCCTTCCTTCCTTCCTTCCTTCCTTCCTTCCTTCCTTCCTTCCTTCCTTCCTTCCTTCCTTCCTTCCTTCCTTCCTTCCTCTTTCTTTTCTTTATTTCTTTCTTTCTTTTTGAGACAGAGTCTCGCTCTGTTGCCCTGGTTAGAGTGCAGTGGCATCATCATAGCTCACTGCAACCTCAAGCTCCTTGGGCTCCAGCAATCTTCCTGTCTCAGCCTCCCGAGTACATGGTACAGGCACGCTCCACTATGCCTGGCTAAGTTTTCTATTTTTTGTAAAGATGGGGGTCTCGATCTTGCTCAGGCTAGCTTAAGCCAATTTCTTATGTACAGTTTGAGATGCAGAGATAACTAGATTCTGAAAGAAACTGGTGGTTGGAATTTTTATGCTAAAAATTCAATTAGGATTTTTGTCAGATTACAAATCACAGTTTAGACATGTGGTTTAGCAGTATCTTTTTAAGTAATATATCTGGTATAGTTTCTTCAAAGTTGCCAGTGAACTTTGTCCCATGAAGCCTATAATTTCAAAGGTCCCATTGAGGCTTTGATCTTTGGCAGCATGTCCATTGATATTGATCTAGGTGAAACAAGGTAGCATGGAAAAAGCGGCTGGAAATAGCTATTGATTTATTCATTAGATAATATTTTTGGAGCTTCTGATATGTGCCAGGTGCTGTGGGTAATTTAAAGACATGACAAGGACCCTGGTTACAAGGAACTTACCATCTATTAGAGATAAGCCCTTACACAAAGTAAAATAAGAGGGAGATAAGAGGAATATGGGAATTCTAAAGAGGAGAAGATTTGTTACTCTCATATTCTGAGATCTGTGACAGCTACATGGAGAGATAGCAGTTGAAATAAGCTTGGGGAATATATATTGGATTTGGATGTGCAGAAATGGGCAGGAGAGAAAAATAAAGGCCCTGCGACCGTTATAAAACTTTGTTTCTTTTAGGGAAGAGTCATAGGGAAGCTGCTGCCATGGTCCTTCAGGTATGTGGATAAACAAGTGATATTGCTGTTTGTTTGCAACTTATGTCTTATATATTATAATACATATGTATTATGTGTAAGTTACATATTACAAATTGCAAAAGGGACAAAATAAAATTCATGGCAAATATTCTATTTATTTATTTATTTAGAGACAGAGTCTCACTCTGTTGCCCTGGCTAGAGTGCTATGGTGTCAGCCTAGCTCACAGCAACCTCCAACTCCTAGGCTCAAGCAATCCTTCTGCCTCAGCCTCCCGAGTAGCTGGGACTACAGGCATGCACCAGCATCCCCGGCTAATTTTTTCTATATATTTTTAGTTGGCCAATTAATTTCTTTGTATTTTTAGTAGAGACAGGGTCTCGCTCTTGCTCAGGCTGGTTTTGAGCTCCTGACTTTGAGCGATCCACCTGCCTCAGTCTCCCAGAGTGCTAGGATTACAGGCGTGTGCCACTGTGCCTGGCCTTATTTATTTATTTTTAATTAACACATAATACTTGTACATATTTATAGGGTACATAGTGATGTTTCAATACATACAATGTATAGTGATCAGATCAGGGTAATAGGCATATCTATCATCTCAAGCATTTATCATTTCTTTTTTTTTTTTTTTTTTTTTTTTTGAGACAGAGTCTCGCTTTGTTGTCCAGGCTAGAGTGAGTGCCATGGCGTCAGCCTAGCTCACAGCAACCTCAAACTCCTGGGCTGGAGTGATCCTTCTGCCTCAGCCTCCCGGGTAGCTGGGACTACAGGCATGCACCACCATGCCCGGCTAATTTTTTTCTTTCTATTTATAGTAGAGACGGGGTCTCGCTCTTGCTCAGGCTGGTTTTGAACTCCTGACCTTGAGCAATCCGCCCGCCTCGGCCTCCCAAGAGCTAGGATTACAGGCGTGAGCCACAGCGCCCGGCCTATCATTTCTTTTTGTTGGGAACAATATCCTCTCTTCCAGCTATTTGAAAATATATATTGCTATTAACTATAGTATTCATACATTGCTGTAGAACACTAGAATTTATTCCTTCCATCTAGCTATAACTGTGTATCCTCTCCCTATCCCTCATCTTAAATGTAAGACTCTACCTGACTACTCTTTCTATCATTTAGTTCTTCTTTCTTCTTTTTTTCTTTCCCTCCCTCCCTTTCTCTCCCTCCCTCTCTCTCTTCCCTCTCTCTTTCTTTCTTTCTTTCTTTCTTTCTTTCTTTCTTTCTTTCTTTCTTTCTTTCTTTCTTTCTTTCTTTCTCTCTCTCTCTCTCTCTCTCTCTCTCTCTCTCTCTCTCTCTCTCTCTCTCTCTCTCTCTCTTTCTTTCTTTCTTTCTTTCTTTTCTTCTTTTTAAAAGAGATACCTATATTGCCTAGCTGGAGTGTAGTGGCATGATCATAGCTCACTGCAGCCTCAAACTCCTAGACTCAAGTGACCCTCCTGCCTTTGCCTCCCAAAGTGCTAGGATTATAGGCACATGCGATCACGCCTGGCCTGTTCTACTTTTTTTTTGTATTTCAAGAAAATATGAAAGTACAAACATTTTGGTTGCATTTTATATCTTTGCCTCTCCCTAGCAAAAGTTAGAGGTATGCCCTTCCACTCCACAATGCACACCACATCCCTAAGATGTAGGTCTACCCCCAAACCCCGAATCCCTGGTGAATACCACCACTATTTGAGCACCATAGTGTTAATCAGTCAGTACCAGTTTGATGGCGAGTACATGTGGAGCCCATGCTTCCGATCTTGTGTCACCTCACTTTGGATAATGGGCTTAAGCTCAATCCAGGATAATATCAACGGTGCTAGTTCATTGTGGTTTCTTAGAATTGATTAATATTCCATTGTAAACATATACAAAATTTTAATAATCCACTCATGAATTGACGGGCAATTGGGTTGCTTTTACATCCTTGCAATAGTGAATTGTGCTGCCATAAACATTCGGGTGCAGATGTCTTTATTATACTTTTTACCTTTATGAGATCAACTGATTTTAGCTTCCATGTATGAGTGAGAACTGTGGCATTTAACTTTCTGTTCCTGGCTTATTTCACCTAACCTAATGTCCTCCAATTCTATCCATATTGCTGAAAATGACAAGACTTCATTCTTTTTTATGGTTGATTTGTATTCCATTGTGTATATACCATATTTTCTCTATCCATTCATCTGTTGTTGGACACTTGGGTCGCTTCCATATCTTGGTTATTGTGAATATTGTTGCAATAAATGGGAATACAGATATCTATTTTCTTTCCTTTGGATAAATGCCCAATAGTGGGAGTGTTTTAGATCACAGTTCTATTTGTAGTTTTTTGGGAAGCCTCCATGTTGTTCTACATAGTGGCTGTACTAGTTTACATTCCCACCAACAATGTATAAAAGTTCTCTTTCCCCACATCCTCATTAACATTTGTTATTTTTTGTCTTTTTGATAATAGCCATCCTAAATGGGATGAGATGATATCTCATTGTGGTTTTGATTTACATTTCCTTAAGGATTAGTGATGTTGAGCATCTTTCAAAATTTGTTGACCATTTATACATATTCTTTTGAGAAATATTTATTCAGATCATATGTTCATTTTTAAATTGAATTTTTTTTTACTATTGAGATGTTTGATTTCCTTGTATATTCTGAATGTTGATCCCCTGTAGGATTAACATGAATAATTTGCAGATATTTTCTCTCACTCTGTAAGTTGTCTTTTCATTCTGTTGATTGTTTCCTTTGCTGTACAAATTTTTAGTTTGATATAATCCAATTTGTTTATTTTTGCTTTTGTTGGCTGTGCTTTTGAGGTCTTATTCATAAAATCTTTTCCCAAACCAGTGTCCTGAAGTGTTTCCCTTATATTTTCCTCTAATAGTTTTATAGTCTTACATTTAGGTCCCTAATCCATTTTGAGTTGATTTTTGTGTAAGGTGAGAGGTGGAGATCTAGTTTCATTCTGCATATGAATATGCAGTTTCTCCAGCACCATTTATTTAAGAAACTTTCCTTTCCCCAATTAATGTTCTTGGTACATATGGAAAATATATTTTTTTCTTTTTTTGAGACTGGGGTCTCACTATTTTACCCAGGCTGGTCTTGAACTCCTAGCCTCAAGTGATCTTCTCACCTCAGCTGTCCTAGAGGCTAGGACTTCAGCACAAGCTACTATGTCTGGCTCCATGACAAATATTCTGATGCTATACCTAAGCAGTATTCTGTGAATCTATTGAAAGCTTTACTTCTATAAATCCTGGAAGATATTGGGATGAATTAGAGGAAGATATTGTTTCCATCAGTATTTAATGTGAAAGAGCTTTAATTCATAACCTTTGAACTCCTCTCCTCATAAGTAAAATGCGCAAAAAGTATAAATAAAAAAGATAAGATATAATAAACAGCACCGATTAAGTTCTGTTTTACCTCCTCAAGTCTTTTTTTTTTTTTTTTTTTTTGAGACAGAGTCTCGCTTTGTTGCCCAGGCTAGAGTGAGTGCCGTGGCGTCAGCCTAGCTCACAGCAACCTCAAACTCCTGGCTCAAGCAATCCTCCTGCCTCAGCCTCCCAAGTAGCTGGGACTACAGGCATTCGCCACCATGCCCGGCTAATTTTTTGTATATATTAGTTGGCCAATTAATTTCTTTCTATTTATAGTAGAGACGGGGTCTCGCTCTTGCTCAGGCTGGTTTTGAACTCCTGACCTTGAGCAATCCGCCCGCCTCGGCCTCCCAGAGAGCTAGGATTACAGGCGTGAGCCACCGCGCCCGGCCTTTTTTTTTTTTTTTTGAGACAGAGTCTCACTTTGTTGCCTAGGCTAGAGTGAGTGCCGTGGCATCAGCCTAGCTCACAGCAACCTCAAACTCCTGGGCTCAAGCAATCCTTCTGCCTCAGCCTCCCAAGTAGCTGGGACTACCGGCATGCACCACCATGCCCGGCTAATTTTTTCTATATATATTAGTTGGCCAATTAATTTCTTTCTATTTATAGTAGAGACGGGGGTCTCATTCTTGCTCAGGCTGGTTTCGAACTCCTGACCTCGAGCAATCTGCCCACCTCGGCCTCCCAGAGAGCTAGGATTACAGGCGTGAGCCACCACGCCCGGCCTCCTCCTCAAGTCTTTCTTCTTCTTCTTCTTCTTCTTCTTCTTCTTCTTCTTCTTCTTCTTCTTCTTCTTCTTCTTCTTCTTCTTCTTCTCCTTCTCCTTCTCCTTCTCCTTCTCCTTCTCCTTCTCCTTCTCCTTCTCCTTCTCCTTCTCCTTCTCCTTCTCCTTCCTCCTCCTCCTCCTCCTCCTCCTCCTCCTCCTCTTCCTCCTCCTCCTCTTCCTCCTCCTCCTCTTCTTCTTCTTCTTCTTCCTTCTTCTTCTTCTTCTTCTTCTTCTTCTTCTTCTTCTTCGTCGTCGTCGTCGTCGTCGTCGTCATCATCATCATCGTCATTACGGGGGTACAAATGTTTAGTTTACATATATTGCCTTTGCCACATCTGAGTCAGAGCTTCAAGTGTGTTCATTACCCAGACAGTGCTCACTGCACTGATTAGGTATGAATATACCCATCCACTCCTCCCCCTCCCACCTGCCCAATGCCTGATGAATGTTACTATTATATGTGCATTTAAGTGTTGGTCAGTTAAGTCAGTTAATACCAACTTGATGGTGATCAAGTCTCTCTTGAATCTGCTTGTTTTTCCTCATGTTCATTGCCACTATCCAATTTTAGGTGGATAGCTGTCATTTAGGACTCACTGCCTTTAGTCCCATTATCTTTCATTCCATTCTCCGTTCTGCATCCTGCAGAGTGAAGTTTTTGAACCAATCAGTATGATAATGTTTCTCCTTGCTTTAGAATGCATCAATGGTATTGCATTGCTCTCAAGATAATTTGATTTGTAAGGTCCTCCATGATCATTTTATCAGGGTTCATGTGAGTATCTTTTTGTTTGCTTTTGAGCAAAGTCTCACTATGTTGCCTAGACTGGAATGCAGTGGTATGATCATATCTCACTGCAACCTTCAATTCACAGGCTCAGCAATCCTCCTGGCCCAGACTCCAAATAGCTAGGCCTACAGGCTTACTCCACCATGCCTGTCTAATTTTTAAAGTTTTTGTAGACACAAAGTCTTGCTATATTGCCCAGGATGCTTTTGAACTTCTGGACTCAAGCAATCCTCCTGCGTTGGCCTCCCAAAGTGCTGGGATCATAAGCATCAGCCACCGTATCCAGCCTTCAAAGAGTATCTTACTATAATGTAAGCCACTGAAAAAACTCAGCTGAATGTTATGTTATGGTTAGTAAGCAATAATTGATATCACATTAATACAGTTACTATGACTATATCTTGTTTGACACTTTTCTTATGCTGTTTCTTACATGAGCCATTTAGTTAAAGCTTACTTTTATGGAAAATAGATGGATTATTTTAATATTCTCTGTAAAGTGAATTTCTGTGTTTTAAGTCTTTTCCACATTAAATTTCATAATAGAATTAGAAATTGATCCTTCTGTAAGGATTGTTGACATTAAGGTAAGAAAACTTAAACATTTAAGCATCCTATATTGAAAGCAAGTGTAAATATATTAATTTAACTGAAATTTTAATATATAAATATATATGTTTAATGTATAAATTTAAATCAGAATTATTTCTATTTTTATTTATTTATTTTTTGAGACAGATTCTTGCTCTGTTGCCTGGTCTAGAGTGCCAGAGTGTCAGCCTCGCTCACAGCAACCTCAAACTCTTAGGATCAAGAAAACCTCTTGCCTTAGCCTCCCAAGTAGCTGGGTATTCCAGGCATGCACCACCATGCCTGGCTAATTTTTTTTTTCTATTTTTAGTTGCTCAGCTAATTTTTTTTTTCTGTTTTTTAGTAGAGACAGGGACTCAGTCTTGCTCAGGCTGGTCTTGAACTCCTGACCTCAAGCGATCCTACAGCCTCAGCCTCCCCAGAGTGCTAGGATTACAGGTGTGAGCCACTGTGCCCGGCCTTCTATTTTTAATATAATCAAATAAAGGTTAAACTAGAATTATGCCAATGACTTAACTGAACATAATACAGCAGAATGAATAATCTTCATATTTTACTATCCTTCAAGTCTCAATAATTTTCAGCAGCATGATGTGATTTTCATATTCTGTTTCCTGGCACCTTTAAAATTGTTGGCTTTAGTAAGTACAGGTTGATCTGTGTAGAAGAGAGAGTGACATACAGAAAAAAAAGCCAGTGTAATATTTAAAATCAACAGCGACTTTAATAAATGGTACAGCACATTCAATGGCACTTGTTCAAAGGGAAACAGAGTGATAAGAAAGTAATATCATAAATATGTTACTGAAACATAGGTCATGGTGTCTTGGACTTTTCAACAGACTTTCAGGGTGATGCTTTCATTCATTCATTTAAATGCTTATTCATCATTCATTCAAAAAATATTTATGTTTTGGGCTATATTCCATGTTAGGCACAGTAAGTAAGCCCTGGGGATGTAAGGGCAAAGAAGTCAAAATTCTGACTCTGTTAGTGTTAATATTTATAACCTAGTGTGGAGATGTGTGGGAACAGACAATAAATAAGTAGATAATAAATAAGAAAGTTAATTTCTGATAGATGCAAGTTCCGTGAAGGAAATAAGACAGTAGGAGGTGATAGAAACTGCAGGGGAAGCTGTTCTTTTACATAGGCTGATCAGGAAAGGACTTTCTAAGGATGGAGCAGAAATCTTTATGATGAGAAAGAGCCAGAGAAATAAAGGAGTGGGAGGACAGCCTTTCCGGTTGAGGGGACAATAAAAAAAGGCCTTGGAGGTAGAAATAAATTTGGCATGTTTGCAAGACACTCAGACACACTTAGGAAGATGTAAGGGCAGTGATCTGGGAAAAGATCACATAGGGCCATGTAATCTATAGTATGGAGTTTAGATTTTTATTTTAAATGAAATTGTTGGATATCTGCTATGACAAATACCATTTCCAAGGAGTTCACAGTCTAGTAGAAGAGACAGATGTGTAAAAAATAATAGCAAGTCAATGTGATAAATTTGGAAACAATTGATTTCTACGTTTTATGAATAGTTCTCAGTTCTGGTTGCAGAGTAGAGAAAGTTAGAATATGTATGAACCTGGGTGCCATACCTAAAACTTCTAATTTTAATTGAACTGGGCTGGGGTCAGGCCTCCAAGTGTTTCAGAAGCTACTCAGGTGATTCTAATGCCATTGAGGCTGTGAACTGTTGAGGACAAAGACTTGATTCCAATGGGTAGATGTTGGTAGTTTCCAGGCAGGTTCACTCAAGAAACCACAAGTACAGCACCCTATAAAATTTCCCTGGAATCAAATAGCTCATATAATGTCCAAAAATTCATGTTCATAAAGAAATGTGTTCAAAGGATAATCATAGAGCCAGGTGAAGTGGTGCATGCTTGTAGTTTCAGCTACGTAGGAGGCTAAGGCAGAAGGATCTCTTGAGCCTAGGAGTTCAAGGGTAGCCTGGGCAACATAGCAAAACCCCACCTCTAAAATAAAAAGATAATCACAGAGCAGATGGCATGATGAGACTTGTGTTAAGAAAAAAAGACAAAAGAAAAAAAGTAGCTTTTCAATAGAAAAATGCTACAAGAAGAAAATCAGAGGTATACATATTTTAGAAGAGAAATAAAAATGGAACTACCAATTTGATAGTCCAATTATTGAGTCCTGATGGTTAACCACTATTTGATGTTATAAACAGCGTGAGACATCTGTCTACAACAAGGAAGGAACAAAGAGAGCTATAGAAATGCTATGGTTTTTTTTTAAATGTAATTCTGGCAGATGCTATCTTCTGCAATCCAGTAATTCACGCCATGATTTATAGGATTGTTTTTGGTTCACACAAAATAAACAACATGGTTTATCAGTCTTTACTTTTTCTCTTATTGTATACTCCAAAAAAGCCAAGGCAGTGACAAATTATATTTGGGTCATTGTTATGCTCCAAAATTAAAATTGGGATACTACTAATTCTGTTTACAAAAATATTAAATAAAAAACAATACATTTTGAGGAAAAGTTAGAAGCAACACATCGAGAATGACTCTCTTTACCTTAAATTTGACAATAGAGTTGAACAGAATATACATATTATATTGAGTTGATTCTGATATCTCAATTTATAGCTACATTCAATAGAAATATGAATTTTGATTAAAAATGGTAGTGTTTCTGCTATTGATTATCTCATCTTATATAGATAATTTTTAATAAGTACTTAAACATTTTCCAATTTAATTTTTAATATTATACTTGAGTGTGAACTGATCAGTAGTAAATTTGTAAGCCATTTTGACATTTTTCATCTATTATATTCTGTCCTCTAAGTACAGTAATATTTTCTTCAGTTACCCAGCACTTTACCGTTGAAAGTTGATTTTAAAAGTTAGGTAACTTCTTAGGGAAATGATACATGCGTTTAAATGTTTCCCAAAGTTGCTTTGATCTATACAGGCTGCATGCTTCTATGGATTGTTAAATTGGATCAGTGACTTAGCTCATTATTCTTTTATTGAAAGTTACAGCAATTAGAATCAGGACACCACAAATGGATCTATGTTCCACCCCAATTTCTTTTTTTCTAATTGTGAAAGTAGTACCAGCTTACTGAAAATATTTTAATTATATGGGAATGTATAAAGTATGAAAACGTTCCTGACCATCCCCTTTACCTATTTCTAACACTTGTTCTTGCTAACAATTTGGTATTTTATCCTAATACACACTCACATATGGACCAATATTCATGTAATTATACTTTTTAAAAAATTGTGGTAAACCCAGCAGTCTAGGAGGCTGAGGTGGGAGGATCGCTTGAGGCCAAGAATTTGAGACCAGCCTAGGCAACAAAGTGATACCCCATCTCTACAAAAAATAGAAAAATTAGCCAGGCATGGTGTATTAGTTGGACATGGTGGTATTCACCTGTAGTCCCAGCTACTTGGGAGGCTGTAGCAAGAGGATTGCTTGAACTCAGGAGTTTGAAGTTGTAGTAAGCTATGATGACACCACTGCGCTCCAGTGTGGGCAACAGAGTGAGACCCTGTCTCAAAAAAAGAAAAAATTGTGGTATAAAGAACGTTAACATAAAGTTTACCACCTTAACCATTTTAAGTGTGCATTTCAGTAGTGTTAAGTGTATTCACATTGTTGTGCAGCAGATCTCCAGAACTTTTCATCTTGTAAAACTGAAACTATATCCATTAAATAACTCTACCCCATTTCTTCGTCCTCCTACCCCTGGCAACCACCATTCTACTTTTTGTTTCTATGAACTTGACTACTTTATATATTTAAAAAAAAAAAAGGGATTGATCTGCACCCACTGTTAGGTAATTTGCTTTTAAAAAAATTTGACCATATATGAAGACCTTTCTTCCATGCTCCTATGTTTTAAAAAAGTAAAATTTGTTTGCTTTTAGTTTCCAACCCACTTATTTTTTATGATTGTGAAAATACTACATTTTCATTATAAAATGTTTGGAAAGTACTGAAAATATTGAAGAACCAGAAAAAATTCAACCATAGTCTCCTCAAACTAGAAGCTACTACTGTTGTTATTTTGGCACATTTCCATTTGGTCTTTTTTGTTTTTTTTAATCCACACCCTCACCACTATTCCTGGTGTTGTTTTTGTTTTGTTTTGTTTTTGTAGAGACAGGGGCCTCACTATGTTGCCCAGGCTGGCCTAGAAATCAGCCTCAAGCTATCCTCCTTCCCTGGCCTTCCAGAACAGTGGGGTTATAGGTGTCAGCCACCACAACTGGCCTGTTCCTATTTAGATCATGGAGTGCATACAATTTTGTGTCATCCTCTTCCACTTAACATTATATCATAAGCATTTTGGCTTGTCATTAAAAATATTGGTATGCATAATTTTTAATAGCTGCAAAATATTGCATTCTTTCCATTTCCATAATTTATTTATTTATTTATTTATTTTTACTATTTTTTTTAATTTTGGCATATTATGGGGGTACAGATTTTAAGGTTTCAATAAATGCCCATTTCCCCCCCTCCCCCCAAAAGTCTGAGTCTCCATCATGACCATCCCCCAGATGGTGCACATCTCACTCATTATGTATGTATATACCCGCCCCCCTCCCCCCTCCCACCTGCCCAATACCCTATTACTGTAGCACCTATGTGTCCACTTAGGTGCTACTCAGTTAATACCAGTTTGCTGGAGAATATATCTGGTGCTTGTTTTTCCATTCTTGGGATACTTCACTTAGTAGTATGGGTTCCAGCTCTAACCAGGAAAATATAAGATGTGCTATATCACCATTGTTTCTTAGAGCTGAATAGTACTCCATCCATAATTTATTTTAAACATTCCTTTTGCTGGACTTTTAGATCATTTCTGGTATTTCGCTATTATAAACATCTTTGGCACATCTTTTGGAGTTGTTAGCATTTTGCATTACTTCTCAAAGATGGACTCTGAGTAGTAATCCTGGGTCAAAGGGTGAGATTATTCACAAGGCTCTCGAATCATATCACCAAATTGCTTTCCAGAAAGTACCAATTTACTTTCCAAAATCAAGTGAACCTAAGTGTCCACTTCATTGCACCCTGGCCAGCATTAAGAATAAAAATAAATTTAAATCTGTAGCAATTTGAATTTGGGGGATGGTATTTCATCATTGTACATTATTTTAAAATACATTACTCTCTTTCTCTTTTTATAGTGACCCATATATTTTATATTTTATCAATTTCCCTACATAGAATATAGCACATATGGGAAGAAAACAAATAAATTTAGCATCTGAGATCTTTGAATGTAAATAATTTGTCTAAACTTGAAATATGTAGCTGGCTGTAAGTACTACACTAGGGGTAATGTTTGCAGCTGGAATAGAGTCTTCATGTATCAGATTGCAAACATTGTTAAATTACACCAACTTAATACCTTCCTACCTCTGTCTCTATGGAACAGAAGTTAGAATATAGAGGTTTAAAAATATAAAAGTTATATGAAATGGTACTTCCAGGAAAATCTTGCATAAACTCCTACAACGAAGAAGTTAGCAAAAGCAAGTTTCCTTGTGAAGTAAAGAACAAGAAATTTTATTTAAATGGTTGAAAAACATTTCCATTCAATTGTTATGTATTTAAATTATACATTTCCTACTGTTAATAGCAGTAATCCCCATGGTGAGTAACATTCTTGTTAAAGTCATAATAGATCTCTATTCACTCATTTAACAGCTTGAAGGTACATTTTTTTAGATAGTAGAACGGTAATTAATCTTTGCTGCAATATTTCTTCAATGACTTGTAAAAAAAGCAGGCTTTTTAAACTTAATTATTACAGCTGGTGAATCTGTGGAATTACTACCAGTTGTTTTAGAAGAACTTTAAAATTTCTTTAAAGTAATTCTTTTCTTTACAATTGTAAATCCTAACTTTGGCCTATGGAAAGTTACATGTTTTTACATGTCACACTATGTTTCTCATTGAACATTTGTTAAAATGTTTTAATGATATTTAGCAAAGTGTTTTAATATGCTAACAGTCTACCTTAAATTTCATAGTCAGTAATGTCAGTTACAATCCAAGAACACATTTCTGTGAAATAAAAATTTCATGTATTATACTGGAGAATAAGCTAGTTGAACTAGGTCTTTAAAATATGTTAGTTTACATTCATTTCTTATTTTTAACTTATGGCTATTAATATAAATATATTTTATAACATATATTTTCCTAATTCAATAATAATTATTATTAATTTTGAAAGAGAAACAGAGGTGATAGATGTTAAGTGTCTTGCCAGGGCCATAGAGCTAAAAGGAAAATACCACGATTGCTGATTCATTCCTTATCCATTAGATCAAACTGTTAGTATATAATAATATATAACAGTTGTTAACCTTTTGGGGCCTCTGGAAAACACACATGTGCATATAAAAGTAAGCATGTTCTAAAATCAATGCAAAGCTAAACCAAGATTTGATTAAGGAAGAGCTCATTAAAAAGGAAGCATTGATAAATACAGTATTTTTCACTGAATTATCTCAATATACTTGCAAAGTATTACCTTATGATAAATAAATACTATAATTTTCCTTTCTTTTCAAAATTCATAATGGATATTTTAAAAAAGAAGAAAACAACCCCATAATTACATTACTCTGACTTAACTATTCACCTGTATATGAAGTGCATTGCTGTTTGCAGACTATTTTTTAGGCTTTGCTCACATCCATGATTTTTTCTTTTACATAATTGCAATCATATATACATATATAACTTCTATAGAGTTTTATAATTTTAGTTTGCATTGAGATTTAAGTAATTCCCTAAGGACTCATATGAATTGAAAATTCATAAACTCATTAACAAAGTCCAGGCATTCTCATAATCTGTCACATACTAAGGCTATTTTGCAACACAGACTTTTTATTGAACTTTCTTGCTTTTATACTGAGAACCTGCTGGAATTATGTAATTAAATTGTGAGATATAGTGGTAAAAGGAGAACAGCAATATAGAAATTCTCAGTGATGTGTTAGAACAGAATCAAGTATGTACAGGTCACTTGGGGCAGAACTGGCTGAGTGGGAAAGAATAAGACTGTCATTGACCTGAGTGTTTTCTGGGTTTTGTTCTGTGTTTTGTTTGTTTTGTTTTTTTGAGACAAGGTCTCACTCTGTTGCCCAGGCCAGAGTGAAGTGGCATATAGGTCACTGCAACCTCAGACTCTTGGGCTCAAGCTATCCTCCTGTCTCAGCCTCCTGAGTAGCTAAGACCACAGGTGCACACCACCACACCTGGCTAATTTCTATTTTTAGTGGAGACTGGGTCTTACTCTTGCTCAGGCTGGTCTTGAACTCAAGCAATCCTCTAGCCTCGTCTTCCCAAAGTGCTACAATTATAGATGGCTCCTGGCCAACGTGAAATTTTTGGAATGGTCATTATACTGAGAGACTCTGGGTGAATTTAGAGAGGGAGTCCTGGCTCATGGGTACTCCATGGTATATGAGGTGGAAAATATGCCAGTAATATTTTATGTGTCTTGAAAGTCTCATGTGGGGATAATGGTATTCCTCAACAGGCATGCAAAGCACAGGCACTGAGAATCCAGGAGCATGTGATATTTGAAAATCAGCATGGGCAGCTTGGCATTACAAAACCTTTGTCTCAGGACGTGGGATCTGCTGCAGAATTCTCTTTCCTGGAAGGAGCCTGACAAGCACATGACAGGGTCCCAACCCCAAGGATTGAAGTACCAATCCAAGTTCAGGGAATGAGACCATCAAGGATTTACTTACCATAAATGGAGACCTGGATAGACACTGGTGACTTATGGAATAAGATCAAGTGTTCTTGACAGAACTGGATTAGTTGGACTATTGAGAAAGGATAAATTGAGCTTGGTTCCATATTATTGAGTTAAAACTCATTAAATCACTATTGTCTAAGGTCAGAATTGATTGTAGAGACAGGGGTGAGAGTTGAGCCCAAGGGTGAGAGAGTAGGGATAGGAGGTGAGGATGGGTGTGGGATACTGTCAAAGTCAAATAGTTTAAACTATGAGGGCTGAGAAATAATGGGAAACTTGGCAGGAGTGAATTGTCTGGATGTGGCTGGAATACACTGGATATTTTTAATAGTCTTTATAACTCAAAATGGAAAGTCAGAAAATCTTTTAGTTTCAGGGATACTTAGGGTAAAAATTACCTGATTTTTTCAGCAAAGATGGACAAGTATTTAGGCAAAATTATATAATTGTTATACCAGTTATGCAAAAGCTTCAGTTGCTATTTTTAGTGGCTTTTCTTAATGATAAAACCAGCTTTTTATTTTTCCTAGAATAATTTCCATCCTAAATAAGTGCTTGAACTCTTCTTCATTTAGTGATTATTACAATGATATGCATGATTTGATTTCCCCCCTTGTAGGACCTCTGTTCTTTCTCCCTTGCTGTTAAAATCAGCAGTACTCTGCCTGGGCGCGGTGGCTTACGCCTGTAATCCTAGCACTCTGGGAGGCCGAGGCGGGTGGATTGCTCAAGGTCAAGAGTTCGAAACCAGCCTGAGTGAGACCCCGTCTCTACTAAAAATACAAAGAAACTAATTGACCAACTAAAAATATATATAGAAAAAAATTAGCCAGGCATAGTGGCGCATGCCTGTAGTCCCAGCTACTCGGGAGGCTGAGGCAGTAGGATTGCTTGAGCCCAGGAGATTGAGGTTGCTGTGAGCTAGGCTGACGCCATGGCACTCACTCTAGCCTGAGCAACAAAGTGAGACTCTGTCTCAAAAAAAAAAAAAAAAAAAAAAAAAAATCAGCAGTACTCTGGCCAGGGAGAAAAAGCTTTTAAGAATTGTAAGTATGGTGACTATATAATTTCTTGTCCAAACTGGGACACTTATGATAGTGAAAGGGGGTGCTATTAATAATTAATCTGAGACAACAGGCTGTCACAACAAGACTGTCACAAGCAAACCAGGATATATGGTCACCCTAATGTTGGGATATAATTGTGTTTGATTCTCTAACATTTGCACATGTCTTATGAGCAGAGGCACTGTTAGCCTCTTATTCTAAATTTTTTTCCTGAATTTTAGTATAGCAAATAATCTTGGAAGAGAGAATGTCTTTTTCTGGAGCAAAGGGAAAAGATTGGGTTTTTTAAGCTCAGGGTTCCTTTTCTATGATACAGCCCATTGTGTGTGCAGGTATTTCCTGGCTCTTGTTGGGTCACTCTGCGGAATTTGGAGGTTGGACTGCTGGCACAAGAAAATATAGGGGCTCTGGCTACTGTTATTGCTATGAGTAATAAGCTGTCATTTGTCTCTGATCCAGGAGTCTTGTGTCTTCTGCCAACATCCATGAAACTGGCAGGCTGACTTGTTAGTTTGCAAATAGGGTAAAGCCTCAAACCCTTCACAGTTCTTACCACTTGGTATAATTATAAATCACAGTAAAAACATAAGGTATTACTACTACTGTTATTATCATTGTTCTTATTAATTCAGTTGAAATTGTACTCTGTGCATTTCAGAATTTCTCTTCTAAAAAATATTCTAATACATTAACAGTAGCAAAAACAAAGATTAGCCTTATTGGATCTGTTTTTATTGATGTCAAGTAGGCTGTTTCAATGATCAGATTAAACATATAGTTATTATATTAATAATTAATAATTATAATAAAAATAAATTTTAACTTTATATCCACATAAGTTAATTGCTTAGTTCTATTGAAAATTGATTTCTCAAAACTATATACCATATTTTGAACTCAAAATTTTTATTCTAGCATAAAAATCTACAATTTAAAAAAGCATGTAATTTGATGTAACAAGAAGCATGTAAGAAAACGTGCCAAATTCCAAATTTCTCTTTCTTCTACCCTACCCTAGCCCACTTGCTTATTTTTTCACTTCTTGAACTTTCTTTAACCTTTTGTAAGTATTCCAAGAGAGAGGCACCCTTACAAGTCATAGCATTTTAAGGTGGCAGATAATTGCAAAGAGATATACAATGCACACTAATGATAACATTTAGCACTTAGGCAGTGCTTTGAGAACATTAACCAATTAATTCACACAGCATCCCCTGTGAAGCAGTAAATAGCATTGTCTTCACTTTCACAGTGAGAAAATGTGCAGACAGAAACTGGCTTACTTTCCCTAGCTATTAGAGCTAGTGAGATCTTGAATACAAATTGAAATTCTTCTGTGTTCAAACTACTGAAATAGGCTCTGTTCATGATTAGAGATTATTTGGGGGTCCTTGGAAAAGGTATATTTTTTAGCCTATCTGTCTTGTATTCATTCCTATTATTTCTTTATTTTGTGAAGCATTTTATCAAAATTTCTTTATCCAAAAAATAGAAATCCTTTTATTAGCCAACTGTTTTGAATTAAATGGGCTTTTATAGCAATCAGATGGAGACTATTATCCTCAGAAGTGGAACTCTGTGAAAATCTTTTCAATGATGATAAAATGAGACAGATATTGGATATTAGTTTGTATTATTTTAAGGATTGGTAGCTAATTTTACTCTTATAACCAAATATCACATACTGTAACATTAGAATTTTTCATATCAAAAGGATGCACAGCTCATTTATTATCAGTGTAATTTCTAAATTATCTGTGTTAGAGTAGTCAAGAATTGTGTTCAACTATTTCTCTCTCTCTGCTTGTCTAATTCTCCTTGCATTCATGGGAGAGATGGCTTGTTGGAACAGACTATGAAATTGTGACTAGAACAAGACCAAAGACCCTTTGGGAACTGAGTCCTTAATCTCAGCTCCTTGCATTAATAAACTAAGCCAATTAGCTACAGTGCCTGTTGTAGTGTGGCACAACTTAGCTATTGCTTTTCAATAAGTCAATTATGTTATTGTGTCACTGGTTCAACAAATATTTATTGAGCACCTACAATGTGCAGACAATATGCTAGATACTGAATATACACAGGTAAAAGAAGCACACTTCTTTTTTTTTTCTTTGAAAATATTAAGAGGGTACAGATGTTTTAATACATGGCTTGAGTTAGGGCTATAAATGTGCCCATCACCTGAATAATGTTCATTGTACCAGTTAGGTGGGTTTTTGCCTCCCCCCTCTCCCTCTCCCCTGCTTGATTCCCAGTGACTTTTACTTCCCCCTGTGTACTTGTGTTCCCACTGGTTAGTTTCAATTTATTAGAGAGTACTTGTAGTGTTTGTTTTTCCATCCTTGAGATATTTCACTTAGGATAATGGTCTCCAGTTCCTTCCAAATTGCTGCAAAAGGCATTACTTCATCCTTTTTTGTGGCTGACTAGTACTCCATGGTATACATATACCACATTTTGTTAATTGATGGGCCTTTGGGTTGGTTCCACATCTTTGCAATTGTGAATTTTACTGCAGTAAACATTTGAGTGCAGGTGTCTTTTTGATAAAATAACTTCTTTTCCTTTGGGTAGATGCCCAGTAGTGGGATTGCTAGATTAAATGACAGGTCTACTTTAGGTTTTTTGAGAAATCTCCATACTGTTTTCCATAGGAGTTGTACTAATTTGCTATCCCACCAATAGTGTATAAGTATTCCTTTCTCTCTGCATCCCCACCAGCATTTGTTGTTTTTGGACTTTTTTTAAAAAGCCATTCTAACAGGAGTAAGGTGATATCTCATTGTGGTTTTAATTTCTATTTCCCTGATGATTAGTGACGTTGAGCATTTTTTAGCATGTTAGCTTGTTAGCATGTTAGTTGAAACAGAGATCTTGTTCTTGAAAGAACTAGATGATTACCTGTAGCTAGCAAGTAATTTCTAAATTCCCCAGTTGTGAATCAAAATATATGGTTCCATGTATTAACCATATTTTTGTTTAAAAAGGTTTCAGTGAATATCCGTAGACAAAATAGTCAAGCCATTCTATAGGAATGAGCTACCTTGTTAGCTTTTCACTATTTCTCCTATTGGTAAAACGTAACGTGTGTGCCAAAGAAATGGTGCACTTTGACAGAATGAGAGCTGGTCTAGCTTCAGTGCATTTTTTTTCTCTCCGAAAATAGCATCACTAGCAGCTATTATCCTTGACCTGATTTGGGCACTTGATAAGGCATTTGGGTCAGGTAGCTGTGAGTGAACAAATTCAATGAAAAAGCATATTTAAAGAATTAACTTGGGAAACAGTATGATCAAATAAAGCAGGTGCTCTAAAAGGAAGATTTATGTTTGGAATAAATTTAAAGGTTAGATTTCTTTTTTTCCAGAGTAAAGACTATTCTCTATAAAGCAATATAGATATTAATAGAAAAAGAATGGGAATTGCAACCTCTAGGAAGAGATGTGCTTTTACAAGTACATGAAAAGTACCTGAAAATGAGAAGCAAATATTTTGAATTTTATATTTAATCACTCACATTAGAAATGTGACTTTTTTTTTTTTTTTTTTTGCGACAGAGTCTCACTTTGTTGTCCAGGCTAGAGTGAGTGCCGTGGCGTCAGCCTAGCTCACAGCAACCTCAAACTCCTGGGCTTGAGTGATCCTTCTGCCTCAGCCTCCCGAGTAGCTGGGACTACAGGCATGCGCCACCATGCCCGGCTAATTTTTTTTTTATATATATATCAGTTGGCCAATTAATTTCTTTCTATTTATAGTAGAGACGGGGTCTCGCTCTTGCTCAGGCTGGTTTTGAACTCCTGACCTTGAGCAATCCGCCCGCCTCGGCCTCCCAAGAGCTAGGATTACAGGCATGAGCCACAGCGCCCGGCCAGAAATGTGACTTTATGGAGTGAGATTCTGACAGACAGTGGACACTTTCTTTTCTTCCTCTCCTTTTTGTTTTTTTAAATTTCTCCTGGTGTGGAAATAGTAAGTACCATGAACTACATCTGAAAACTTATTAGCCTTGACATTTGATGATAACTTAGAAGAGTACTTTAAACTTGCTGAACACATGGGCAAATATGATTCTTTCAACAGAACAACTTTATTTAAGAAGGACAAGGTTCATAAGTGAAAGTAAAAGGTAGCTTCAAATTCTGAAATACTCATAAAGGTATCATTAGTATTTATGACTTACCTATAGAGCTAGAAGACAGGTCCTCACAGTGGGTGACAACATATCTGAGTAATAAAAAGGAAAGGAATGACTTATTTTTTTTACTGATTGTTAATATTATTTAGGTTTTTTAAATTTACAGACAGAATAATTTTGGTTTAAATTTTATCTTTGTTGTCTAACAAGTATTGCTTGAAATACAACATAGCCTAATTTAGTTTGTTTTTATTTAAGAAAGTGAGCTATTCTAGTGTATATATACAATAATAAAGTATACAAAGACATTTATATAGCTTGCATTTATGTAGCTTTTTAACTACTATTCAAAGTTCATCTTTTTATTTTCAAAGTAATATGTACTTACACAATATTTTGAAAACATACTATAAAAAAAGCAATACTCACTAACCTTTTACTTCTAAACAACTTTTATAAGTACTTTGATGTACTACCTTCTAATCTTTTTTTGTGAATAGATGTTTCTTTTTTGCATATTGCCAAACTAGACAAATAATTCTGATACTAGTTTTTCTTTTAACACCACATCTTAAACATTCCTCATTTTTGTAATTATATCATCTTTAAAATCATTTTTATGATTTAAAAATGGTTGCATAATGTTTCATTGAATCAATATGAAGTAATTTACTTAGCCTTTGCCCTTTTTTGGATGTTTAAATTATTTCATACTTCTCATTAGAAATAATGTCTAAACATTGTTCTTAAAATTATTCCATGTCCACAGTTGTTCATTATGATTGATAATGGGAAATATAATTAGTGAATAAGAAAAAATTGAAAAAATTTAAGGCTCTTGATAAATATTGTCAAATTGTTTGCCAAAGAATGTGCTATGGTCTGAATGTTTGTGTACCCCCACACTCCAGTTCATATGTTGAACCCTAATCTTCAATGCAATAATATTAAAAGGTGGGGCCTTTGGGAGAAGATTAGGTTATGAGGGCTCTGCCCTCATAAATGGGATTAATGTCTTTATGAAAGAGGCTTGAGGAGGAAGTCTTTTAGGCTTTCCATCATGTGACAACACAGCAAGAAGGTATACCATCTACGAAGCAGAGAGCTGTCACCAGACAGTGAATCTGCTGGCTCCTTGATCTTGGACTTCTCAGCCTCCAGAACTGTGAGCAATGAATTTCTGTTGTTTGTTAATTACCTAGTCTAAATTATTTTTTCTAGCAGCCTGAAAGAACTAAGACAAAATGTGTAGTGGTTTTCAAAAACATTTTCACATTTGTTATCTGATTCGATGGGATGACAAAATCCAGTTAGGCAGGACAGATATTATGATGCCCATTTGCTAGATGAGGAAGTTGAGGTACCTAAATTGTGAATGTATTTATCAGACTCACTAACTTGATCCTTAATAGAATTTGATGTAGGCACTGTGTGTAATACAAAATGAATAAGCTCAATGTTGAGTTGAAGAGATAGATACAGACACCAATAACTATAAAATCAGGTGGCTTTAAGAGAAGGTGCAAAGAAAGTCAGAAAGGCAATGAACTGGTACCCATATTTCTCTGGGTGCTCATATTTCTTCGAGCTAGGGCCATGTGAAAACACCCTAGGGAGGTGGTTGAGGATGAGGAGGTGGGGGCTTGGGAACATCTGAGCTGGGCTGTACCAAGCTGAAAAGGATTTCTATAACGCATGGTGAGGAGATAAGAGGGAGAAATGGAGGGGATTCCAGATAGTGCAAGCAAATGAATGTGGGGAGAATGAAAGAGGTGATATTTGAAGAATAATGTTTAGCTAAACAAAAAACCACTTTTTTTTTAGATGAAGGTCTCACTATGTTGCCCTGGCTGGTCTCAAATTCCTGGGCTCAAGTGATCCTCCTGCCTCAGCCTTTTAAAGATAACCACATTTGTGTTTTAAAAATACACTTATCTTTTTAGGCTCTTTCAGAAGAATTTTGCTAAAAATATTGTTTCATCCTATCCTGCTATTGGCTTTTAGTAAAACACAAAACATTCATTTATGGTGATACTTTTCTTTAAATGTAAACATCCCAGGATTATTCTTTTTCTGTTTAATTAACCCCTAAGCATAGTGCTAAAGCAGTGGGCTCATATTGTGTACTGGATGACCAAATTCCTATTTTGAACCACTTAAAGACTTTTCTTCAGACTACTGAAAGGCAGACATCCCCTGTAGTATGTGCTCACAGTAGCTAATGCCCTAACAAGCACTCTCAGGCAGCCATGCATTTCAGCTGTTCGTTTTGCTGAAGGCGGATAATTTATGTTACATCCCACAGCACAGAGCAAGTACATAAAACCAGAGAGGAATGTTAATAGAAGACATTACCAATTCTTAAAGTGACAGGGTTTTTATATTTAATTCTTTTAATCAGATTACAGTGTTATCAGATAATATGAAAATTTGAATGAAATGTGGTTAATGATAAATAAAAAACTATGTAAGAGTGAACAAATACATTATATTTGATTTAAAACATAGGACAGTGTCTGGCATGTAGTAGGCATTCAAAAATGTTTATTGAATGAATAAATGAATTGGGTATATTTATATTTTCTGATGTACTTAATATATATTTTATTTTGTTACTACTAAATTTTACTGAACTAGCAAACTTCTTAAATACGTGGAATGAATTATTAAAAGATGGATAAACCTTTAAACAAAAGTGTTTTGTTTGATTTTTTCTAGAATTTTTTGAGACATTTGCCTTATTGCTTATATGGCTATGACTCATAAAAATGGGCAGAATATCAATCATCAATCTCAGAGACAATTCAGATTCTTCAATTACCTCAGATAAGTTTCCTGTTTAGTTTAGTTAAAGCACAATAATGAGAGCCAGATTGCAGGGTGAACTAATCTAAAAGTGTTTTGGTACCTTGGGTAAATTATTTTTTCCTAGGAAAGACTGATAAATTTTCTTAAAAGAGAAAAAGATAGTTTTGATGAAAGCAAAAACTGATTCTCAATAAATGGCATATTTTGCTTTCCCTACTTAAAGAAGTAGCCTTTAAACTTAATTAACAAATGGCCCTCTGATTTTTTTTTTGTAGTGAAGGAAATAATAATACCTATCAATTATTATTACTTTTAATTTGGCAAGGACTATACTAAGACGTGTACTAAGACAAGCACTGTCTCATTTTATCCTTACTTTATGGGGTAGATACCACTATTATCATCCTTATTTTACAAATGTGAACCGAGGCACAAAGCTTATGTGACTTGTCCAAGGTTACAGAGCTAGTAAGAGGTAGAGCTCGAATCCACAGGTCTGATTCTAGATATTTAGTCTTTGCCTTTCTGTATGTGTATTCAGCTTATCTACAGTAGTTGATAAAACAGCAGCATTTGAAACTTATCCCAGTTGCCAGTGAGTGTACAAGGTCTGTTCTTATGTTTGATGCTATAGGAAAGTTTTCACTTTCTTCCACTCTAACTTCCTATTCTCTAGGCCTTAGGAACTAGGTAAGCTAGTACACTTGACTTTGGAAATAATACTATAATAGTCAGCATTTATTGACTGCTTACTTTGTGCCAGGCATTTTCTAATTGTTTTAAAAACATCTTTTTTTTTTTTTTTTTTGAGACAGAGTCTCACTCTGTTGCTGGGCTAGATAGAGTGTGGCATCATCATAGCTCACCACAACCTCAAACTCCTGCACCCAAGCAATCCTCTTGCCTCAGCCTGCCGAGTAGCTGGAACTACAGGCATGCACCAGCAAGCCTGGCTAATTTTTCCATTTTTTTGAGATATGGAGTCTCACTCTTGCTCAGACTGGTCTCAGGCTGGTCTTGAACTTCTGGCCTTAAGCAATTCTCCTACCTTGGCTCCTCAAAGTGCTAGGATTACAGGTGTGAGCCACCATGCCTGGCCTATAAACATCTTTAATCGTTACAACATCCTTGTGGTAGGTACTATTAGCCCCTATTTTACAGATCAAGAACTGAAGCTTTGTCAAATTAAGCAACTTTGCTACCAAATTTAGAAAAGTTTGCTACTAACGTTAATTTAGCAAAATTTAGTCAATTTAGCCAAATTAAGGATCCCTAAGTCACATAGGTAAGTAAGAAAGCAGAGGAGTTGGGGATTGAATCCAAGTTGTTTGACTGACAGTTGTTTAATTAACTACCCTCCTCTAATGCTTTCTTAAATCATAAGAGTGGGCTCATCTCTGAGTACGTTCAGACACCACTTCCCCTTCCCTGTGAAGCATGCCTCCTGCTGACATTCCCAGTCCGCGCTCCCATGGGAGTGATGTTCCCATAGAACATTGCTCTGAGCTCTATCAGGCCTCCACATGTTGGAATGTTCTATATAGATTTTTTGTTTTCTCATGACTAGAACATTGACAACCTTCAAGATTCCCCTGAGGGAGGACAAACTTTTTTCTGACATGCCAGCCCAGCCACTCTCTGATTGCAGATGGAGGGTGTGGATTGCATCTGTCTTGGGGCCCTTCTCTCTCTCTCACTTACCAGCTGAAATGCCCCAAGCACTTGCCTGCTTCTTTTCATTCTCTCACCATTTCCCACAGGTTCTTTTTTTTTAGGTGAAAGATAGATCTTTCTGTTTTGTGTCACACCAGCTGTCTGGTTTGCCCCCCTGTACCTGTTACCACCAACTGGAGCAAATGGAAAAGAATACATTTGCTAGAATGGGGCTGACCCATGTGGCCTTCCTCTGTGGGCTCAGTGGTACCCTCCACGTGGGAAAGAGTGAGGTTTTATAATCTTGCTATTCTCCCTGGGAGGTCTTTTAAGGGCTGGATACCTAGAGATGTTTTTCTATTAGGCCTTTCCTGCCTCCCCCCACCTGCCCACCTAGATTTGATCTTGCATTCCACTGCTAAATCAGATAATAGCAAAAAATTAATACCTGTGATGGAACTTTATAGTTTATATACTGCTTTTATATTTATTCTTTCATTTAACCCTTACAGCCACCTGGTGATAAATATTCTTTACACATTTAGGGATGAGACAACTGCCTTAGAATGGTTAAATTGTTTGCCCAAGATCATGCAGTCCATCATCTTTTGCCAGGGAATCCCTGGTCATTTTTACTATATGATGCTACAGTAGTTTTTGTTGTTGTTGTTTCGTTTTTGAGACAGAATATCCCTCTGTTGCCCCAGGTAGAGTGCAGTGGCATCATCATAGTTCAGTGCAACCTCAAACTCTTGGGCTCAAGTCATTCTTTGGCCTCAGCCTTTCAAGTAACTGGGAATACAGGCGTGCACCACCACACCTGGCTAATTTTTCCATTTTTGGTCGAGACAGGGGTGGGGTGGTAGTGGGGGTGGTGGTGGTCTTGCTCTTGCTCAGGCTGGTGTTGAACTCCTGAGCTCAAGCAGTCCTCCCACCGTGGCCTCCTAGAGGGATAGGATTACAGGCATGAGCCACTGGGCCTGGCCTACTACAGTAGTTTTTAAAGTGTCATGATCATCAAATTAAGTGAAACTCTAGAGAATTATTTATACCATGTAAACTCTTTGTAGCAGAGAGCATGTTGGAATTTGGAGGTCAGCATAGTGGCCACGCTGTAGCAGGTGTTCAATAAATTGTTGTTGAACTGAGCTGGTCAGATATTGTCAGTAACTTGAAATATGCAATTTAGCCTCAGGCAACCCTCTTAACCTCATTTGTCCTATATTCTTTATCTGCCCTGATGGTCTCAAAGGATTGTTGTGAAGATCAAATGAGATAACCTATAGTTTTACAGAGTGATAAAGAAATGTAAGGAATTATCTTTCAGAAAGTTTTTAATTCTGAATTTCCCTGGAAAACACCACCTTTTCTATTTTCTTTATGAATATTTTTCTTTGGGATGATCTTGTCTCAATAACTCTGTGGGAATATTTTAGTGACTGATTATATTCCTTTTTTAAAAAAGAAAGGTGGAAGGAAAGGGGAGGAAAAAAAAAAAGAACAAGGGCTAAAGGGAGGGTAAGTATTAGGCCTGGGAGGCAGAACTTTTTTTTTTTTTTTTTTTTTTGAGATAGGGTCTTAACCCTGTTGCCTAGGCTGGAGTGCAGTGGCATCAGCATAGCTCACTGCAGTCTTGAACTCCTGGGCTCAAGCCATCCTCCTACCTCAGCCTCCTGAGTAACTGAGACTACAGGTGCTTTATTGTTTATTAACTTAATTAATCCTCACAGTGACTTTATGAGGTAGACACTATTCTTATCCCCGTTGTTCAGATCAAGGAATGGGGCACCATGTAGTTAAATAATGTGCCCAGGACGTGCAACCACTAAGTAGTGGAGCTGGAATTGGGGCTAGTCAGCTTTGCTGCCAGGCTGAAGTGGTTCACTCTTTATCATGCTGCTTTTGGAATCAGAGGTGTGAGAGAGGCAGCACATGGAATATCTTTTAGAAAAGAAGAAAATGCTTAAGGAGAGAGCATTCAATCCTACTATAATGTTATTTGTCTTCAAAATACTCTTTGTTCACTTTTAAAACATAGTTGCAAGTCAACAAAGCCATAGGATTGGTAGATAGTATTTTGGAGATATTTTAGCCTGTTCTTCAACCAGAACCAACCCTAGCTTCTTTCACTTGTACTTTTCTAAATTTTATATTTTGGTTTACTGACAGTTTATTTTTTCCACCAAACTATAATGCCAGTAACCTAAGAATGAGACTTCCTTAATATTTCCTTTCTTTTGTTTGCTTGCACTGAATAAAGCTACTATTTCTTTCTGAATTTAGCATTTCGAATAGGCAACGTATTAGCATATTAGCATAGTTCAAAATTAAAAAATATAGGAAGGAATATATCATGAAAATTCTTGTTTCCACTCTTTAGTCTTTCATCATGCTTAGTTCCTATACACCCCAACTCCAGTAACCAGTGTTATTAGTTCATAATGTATCTTTTCATTTTCTTTATGAATATAGAAGCAATTATCATTTTTTCTCCTTTTTTAACACAAAAGGTAACACTGTTCTGCATCTTTCTTTTTAATTTAATATATCTTTCCATGTTGAAGAGCATCATTCTTTCATTTTTTTCTTTCTTTCTTTCTCTTTTTTCTTTTTTTCTTTTTTTGAGAGAGTCTCACTCTGTTCCCCAGGCTGGGGTGCAGTGGCATGATCATAACTCACTCCAGCTCCTGGGATGAAGTGATTCTCCTGCCTCAGCCTCTCAAGTAGCTGGGACTACAGGTGCACACCACCACACCCAGCTGATTTTTAATTTTTTTTGTAGAGATGGGGACTGGCTTATTGCCCAGGCTGGTATTGAACTCCTGGCCTCAAGTGATCCTCCCACTTTGGCCTTCCAAAGTGCTGGGATTACAGGTGTGTCAGTGCACCTGGCTTCTTCCTTTTTTTTACAATGCATAGTAATTCTTTTTATGGAGTTTAGTTTATTGGACCAGACCTCTATTAATGGATATTTGAGTGTTTTAGTCTTTTCAAAGCTACCATTTCAAATGCTTTAGTGAAAGAGGGCGAAGATAAAACTAGGACAAGAATAAAAATCTAGAAAATTTCCAGATATGAAGTCATAATCTGGGAGGCAGGAATAAAAAATTTCTGGCTTTGCCTTGTGATGGAGCACATCTGGAGTGCCAGAGGCTTGCATTTTGACTACACCTGTTCTAGTTGAAGAAAGAAAGAAAACAATCTAGTCTGGTGAAACCTCAACACACCTGAGCTTGGTTTGCTGCAAAGTTTCAGGGTGAGGACAGATTGACAGCTGGTGTATAAGCTGCCCAAAGGTAAACTCCTGTAATAAAGAAATGGATGGCATGATAGATAGAGGTAAGATAAGAGCTATTATCTATAGGTAAAGTTCTTTCAACAGGCTGCTACCAATTCTTATATATAACTTGCAGTAGAAAAAATTAGTTCAACAGTTCTATTCTTAAACCTTTAAGTAAGCTTTGACACCTTATCAAAGAGCAAGAGAGATTTGTCTTTGTACCTTGGACACATGTCAAATAAAAAACTTCACTAAAGGGTAAAGTATTTAAAAAAAGAAAAAATATAACTTTAACATATATTTAGTGATTTATTAAATGCTTATTTTGATGATGGGATCAAGAAGCACTTTAATCTTAGGCTTTCTAAGGTTGATAATCATACATGTGGGATTTTATCTCATAGTTTTAATATGGATCCATGGGTTTTTCATGGCTGATAAATAAGAAATAGCTTGTAAGCTGCTATCACAGATCATTACTGTCCTTGAAAATGGAATATACCTGAAAAATGCAAATATGTAATTTACACATCAGTGTTACACAAATGCTATTTTATGAATTGACAGTGAAATGTAAAATATTTTTATTATTGTTGCAAAGAATTTCCTGATTTGCATGGTTAAGAAAGAAAACTTAGTATTACTTCTGATGTTCTGATGTATACCCAAGGGTTGTTTTCCTTTTATTTCCTGTCCTTTTCTTTTTTTTAGTCTTGTTCCCTTTTGTTTTTAAAGAACCAGATGAAAGGAGAGAAAAATGTCAAGGAAATAATGGCTTGAGCTTTATAAATATTGGTTTTGAGTGGGAATGATAAGGCAGATGAAAGGAGCTGAATTGTGACTGAGGTCATCAGATTTCTCTGACTTTGGTTTTCAATGGAAACATTTTATTTTATTTATTTTATTTTTTGAGACAGAGTCTCACTTTGTTGCCCAGGCTAGAGTGAGTGCTGTGGCATCAGCCTAGCTTACAGCAACTTCAATCTCCTGGGCTCAAGCGATCTTCCTGCCTCAGCCTCCTGAGTAGCTGGGACTACAGGCTTGTGGCACCATGCCAAGATAATTTTTTCTATATATTTTTAGTTGGCCAATTAATTTCTTTCTATTTTTAGTAGAGACAGTGTCTTGCTCTTGCTCAGGCTGGTTTCGAACTCTTGACCTTGAGCAATCCTCAGGCCTCTGCCTCCCAGAGTGCTAGGATTACAGGTGTGAGCCACTGCATCCGTCCTTAGGTTATCTTATAGCATTCTGTCTTTTGTATAGGTTTAAAATTTCCATGGCAAATAGTCAAAAGACTCACTTGTGGTCTTGTTAAAAATTCAGATTTTGGGGATCTACTCCAGATCTCCTAATCAGAGTCTCAAGGGTAAGACATAGAAAATGGCATTTTATGTTATGCACTTGTGCACATTGAAGTTTGAGAACCACTGGTAAAAGGTTTCCTTGTGTACCTGACTCATTGCATTCATGTCATCCATGTGTGCATTTCATGGTTTCCATCCATCAGTCTATTTTTCATTTGCTGAATGCAATTGCAAATTAAAGTAGTTATACTGAATTTTGATAATTCAAACTTTAAAATTTAGTTTCGAAGAATTCATAAAGTGAAGCAAAATAAAATAAAAAATGCATCTGCTTCTAACTGAAATATTTAGGCATATAGGTTAGCTTTCTTTCACTTTCAGCTAAGAGTGGATTATTTTTGTGAATGTCTTAAATTCCTTCTTTTATTGTATTTGTGATGATGAGTTAGGTTCTATTCCTTTGTGGTTCCATGGTATGCTGTAACACGGTAGTGCTGTAATGCTGAACAATGTTATATAGCGCTTTACACTTTGTCATAAGGTTTTATTTACCTGCCCTCTTCTATCTCCCTCTCTAGACTATAAATTTTATTGCTTAAGAATTGTGTTTTATTTATGATTGTATCTCCACTGCTCAGCACTGTGCCTGGCATGTAGGAAATACTTACTGAATAAATGGTGAACAACTGAATGAATTCACAAAATATTTTGGTGCTATTTTTCTAACATGCGCAAGAGTCTTAGGCAGTGTTGCAGTCATTTCATTAAGGGGAAAAAAAAGCTTTCTGGATGTGAAATACACTCCTTGGTCATAAATACAGATCTGAGTCACCAAAAGGAGGCCAAGACTGCACCAAGAATTTCTGTCTTGGCTGGGCATGGTGGCTTACACCTGTAATCCAAGCACTTTGGGAGGCCAAGGCGGGTGGATCGCTAAAGGTCAGGAGTTCGAAACCAGCCTGAGCAAGAGTGAGACCCTGTCTCTACTAAAATTAGAAAGAAATTAATTGGCCAACTAAAAAATATATAGAAAAAATTAGCCGGGCATGGTGGCACAGGCCTGTAGTCCCAGATACTTGGGAGGCTGAGACAGAAGGATCACTTGAGCCCAAGAATTTGAGGTTGCTGTGAGCTAGGCTGATGCCATGGCACTCTAGCCTGGGCAACAGAGTGAGACTCTGTCTCAAAAAAAAAAAAAAAAAAAAAAAAGAATTTCTGTCTTGGGTATAATAATATTGATAATCAGTTTGCTTCTATGCTTAGTCTTTTTTGTAGATCTTTTAAAATTTCTCATAATTAAATTATATATCTTTTTTTTTTTTTGAGACAGAGTCTCACTCTATTGCCCGGGCTAGAGTGCTGTGGCGTCAGCCTAGCTCATAGCAACCTCAAACTCCTGAGCTCAAGCAATTCTTCTGCCTCAGCCTCCCGAGTAGCTGGGACTACAGCAGGCATGCACCACCATGCGGGGCTAATTTTTTCTATATATATATTAGTTGGACAATTAATTTCTTTCTATTTTTAGTAGAGACAGGGTCTCGCTCTTGCTCAGGCTGGTTTCAAACTCCTGACCTCGAGTGATCGGCCGGCCTCGGCCTCCCAGAGTGCTAGGATTACAGGCGTGAGCCACCGCGCCCGGCCAAATTATATATCTTGACTCCAATTTTTTCCAATATTTTATTGTGAAAAATTTCAAATGCCCAAAAGAGTTGAAAGAATTGTATAAACACATATATCCACCATTGGGATTCTACTATTAATGTTAAAACAGGGTGTCCCAAAAGTCTTAGTGCAATTTTAAGCTTTAATAATTTCAGAAGCATAAAAGAACATCATTAAAATATTTATTTAAATTTATTTTACACTTATTAATTTTGTGAATTTTGAGTTATAATTTAATTTTAGGGTTTTTTTCATCTTCAGAGGGACTGAAAGAAAAATTTTAAATTAACAATTTATTAATCAAAATTTACAAAACTAAACAAGATAAAAATCTAAATAATTATATTTTCAAATGATTTTTTTAAAAGTTTATATCATATACATTTCAGGAACTATTAAAGCTTAAATTTATTGCAAGACTATTATTAACAGAATGAAAAGGCAACTCATGCAATGGGAGAAAATATTTGCAAATCATAAATCACATATCTGATAAGAGTTATTATCTAGAATACGTAAAGAACTCCTACAGCTCAACAACTAAAGAAGCCAAACAACCTGATTAAAAAATGGACAAAGGACTTGAATAGCCATTTCTCCAAAGAAGATATACAAATGGTTAATAAGCACATGAAGAGATGTTCAACATCATTAATCTTTAGGGAAATGCAAATCAAAATCACAATGAGATACCACTTCATACTTACTAGGATGGCTATCATAATAATTAAAAAAACAAAAAGAGAAAACAACAAGTGTTGGTGAGGTTGTGGAGAAATTGGAATCCTTGTTCATTGCTAGTGGGAATACAAAATGGAACGGCCACTATGGAAAAAAGTATGGCGGTTCTTCAAAATATGTAACGTAGAATTACCATGTGACCCAGGAATTCTACTTCTGGGTATATAGTCAAAGCCAAAGCAGGGAATTGAACAGATTATTTGTAAACCCAAGCTTATAGCAGTATTATTCATAATAGCTAAAAGACAGAAGCAGCAGAAGTGTCCATAGACAGATAAATGCATAAATAAAATGTGGTTATGTACATACAATGGAATATTATTCAGACATAAAAATGAAATTCTGGCACACACTACAATATAGATGAGCCTTGAAGATATTATGTTTAGTGAAATAAGCTAGTCGCAAAAGAACAAATACTTTGTGATTTCACTGATATACCTTGTGTAGTGAAAATCATAGAGACAGAAAGTAGAATGGTTACCACAGACTGGGGGAAGGGCATCTGGGGAGTTATTGTTTAATGAGTATAGAATTTCAGTTTGGGAAGGTGAAAAAGTTCTGTGGATGGATAGTGTTGATAGTTGTACAGTAATGTGAATGTACTTAAAGCCATTGAATTGTACACTTAAAAATGGTTATAGGTAAATTTTATGTGTCTATTTTACTACAATAAAAAGTGCTATTTTAGAAATGTTGAGCAAATTATTCGTAATTGAGTAAAGCAAATTTTTCTGTTATAATATTAATATTAATAAAGGAAAAATCTCAAGTTTTAAAGTAAATTAAAAGGGAAAAATACATTGCTTCCTCTTAAATAAGACATTGCAACACAAATGGAATTGCCAAAGAACTGAGTCAGACAACAGCTTGGTTTAGTCTGTGGCCATTTGTTGTGGTGAAGTGAATATGGAAAGAAAGTAATGAAGAAAAATAGCTGACTCTGGCAAATTCTTTCTATATATTCCCATTAACTTATCCCTCTCTCTCTCTTTTACTTTCTTTTTGACAATTCTAATGTCTTTTGATATAAATAGCTTGTTCATGGATTGCAAGTAACATAGTGCTTTCCCCAAAGGCAGAATTTGTATATATGGTAATTTAGAGGAGAGACAATTTAGCTCCCTAGTGTAAATTGCCATGACTACCATGGTTATGCTAAGTGGAGTTGGGGCAGATAAGATTGAGATTACTATGAAATCACTGTTTGGGCCTTATTGAATTGATTTTTCCTGAAAGGATCCCAAATTGAATTTATTATTTAGCTTAATTAGAAATAGTTAACAAGAACCCCAAAGTCTTTGTTCAGTGTTCAGTAACTGCTACAGTGATGATGAGCTTAAAGGAAACAAAATTTGGGCATGATAAATATATGGATATATGTTTGAGCTTTATAAAAGTTAAAGATCCAGAAGACTAGAATATAAATCATGTTTATAGATAGTCTTAATGCTGACTCTACCATGGAATAAACACTGCTTTAGAGGTCACTCTTTCAGCTTCAAAACAGATTGATATAATGTGTTACACTGTCTTCCTGCCATAGGCAGCAATAGATATTTTATACTAGTTGGGCCTCCAAAGTGAAAGATGAGAAAATACCAGAGGATTAACAGTCATCTCAGCCTTGAGATTTGAATATTGCCCTTTTCTGAGTCATTTTTAAAAAATCAAACTCCAATAACTTAGTTAAAAAAAACAACAAAACAGCTTTAATGGAAAAGGGAGTGAAGAATGGAATTGGGTGAGAATTTTTTAAAAAGCGGTTGAAGGGCCATGTTTTCCTGCCTGTGAAAATCCATAGATAAATTGATATTGTGGAAAGTTTATTTTTTATTTTAAAAAATGCTTTGAAGTTAGCTTCTAATGTATATCCATAAACTCAGACATATTCCTTTTGTTTTTATGTGCCTCTGAATTGATCTGCCACCTGCCTTGGGTCCAAGTTACACTGAATTAAGAGTCATCACTTAGCCAACAGACTCCATCTTGAATTAGGGATTCAAGCCATTTTCCTGCCTCCCTCCCAGAGAAACATTTGTGATTTCATTCACATCTCTTCCTTATGAATCACAACAAAATCCGAACTCACAATTCCTTTTGAGTGGTAAGTCTCTTTAAAATAAGAAGTGTGGCTATTATTGTTGGAGTGGAAAGCCTAGTAGGTGCTCACGGCACAGGTGGAGGAAGAGTTATCACACAGAAATTAAGATATATAAAAGTAAAATTTATTTCATCTTCTTAGAGGAGAGAGAGATAAAGAGTGGGAAAGAGAGAGGGGAAGGGGGAAGAGAGCAGGGAGATGGCGTGGCATCCTGAAGAAGAGAGGGTGCTGGCTACAACAGGGCATAGTCCTGATGTCTTCTTGCCTGAGCCTGTAAGGCATCCCTCCTGTCTCTGGAGAGCCTCTTCTATAGACAGCCACCATTTGAAAAGCTTCCTTCTGTTCTAGGACCCTTTATCTGTCCCTTTCCCTTTTTTCCTCTCTCTTCTCTTTATTCCCATTATTAGAGACCTTGAAGGCCAGGTCTAAAAGTTCCAATTGTGGAGTTTGAGGCCCTTTTTCAAGTTTTTTTTTGAGTTTATGCCGAATATTGGGGCTGACTGGAAGATGAAGTACCTTGCTAGGACAGATTGTCCTTCCCTAGGGTCAAAATCTAGATTAGCAAAGAGGAGAATAACTTCAAACAAGAAAAGGCTGGAATTTAATCTTGGCTTGTAGTGATTTACGATGCCTTCTGACGCCACAGCCTCCCAGAAAGGGAGTGGGTGTACAGGTGGGGAGGGAATTCTGGAATGTCCAGCCAGAGCATGTGTGCCCTGAAATGGTGTGAGAGAAATGGAGATGGAGAGGAAGGAGGAGGAACAGGGGATCCAAAAGAGAAACATCATCTTGAAAGTGAATGCAGTGAGAGAGATGCAGGAGTAAGAAGTAAGATGAGGTAGGCAGAGTGAAGACCAGAAAAGTCTAGCAATAAAAAGAAAGCTTGAAAATAGAGAACTTTAGACTCTTCTGTCCAGCAGTGATAGAAGATCAAGTAATGTCATGCAGAGATTCATTCTTGGGCCAAATTTCCTGGTCATTTAATTTACTAAATGTTTGGGATGGGGGTCTATGAGTCCCACCAAACATTGTCCATGTTGGCAACTAGAAAAAAGAAAAGGACATTTTACGGATGGTCATATGTGGAAATAGAAGTCTGAGAGGGCATCCCCAACTCGGATGATCGCTGAAGGTCTGATCAGACATCAGGTATCCCTGAAATCTGAAGTCAGACCCAAACCTAGTGATCTGGCCAGAAGACAGGCGTCCCAGAATTCTGACTCAGATGGTGACCCTGAAGTCCTCCCCATAGCCAGTAGTAGTTCCTGGATCTGGGTGAAGACTGATGAGGCAGCATCGCCCCTGGGAAAGAGTGGTTAGGAAGCATCCCTCCGTGCCACTCTCCTGAGTAGTAGACCCAACTCCCTGTCCTCTGGAGGTAGAAAAATGAGAGAGCAAGACAGGTCCCCTCAGAGAGGAGAAAAGTGACTTCTCCCCATGTGGCAGAGAAAAGTCCCTGTACCAAGGCAGAGAAATTATTCTCCTTTGTCCACGTGCGGAGGCAGGAAAATGATTCAGCTTTAGTGCCTGTGAGGGCCACCAAATGTTAGGGTGGAAAGGCTAGTAGGTACTCACGGCGCGGGAGGAGGAGGATTTGTTACACAGAAATTAAGATATATCAAAGTTAAAAGTTTATTTTATCCTTTAGAAGGACAGAGAGAATGGGCTGGGGGGGGGGAGAGCAGAGAGACGGCATGATATCCCAGAGAAAGAGAAGGGGGTGCCAGCAGCGAGGCCAAGGGCCCACTGAATTTAAGGGAGAAGAAGAGAAAAAATAGTGATGGCTGTCAATTGATAGCAAAAGCGGCAGCAGGTAGATAACAGAAACTGCAAGGATGTCAAAGTCCAGGAGTTGGTTTCCTGCCTTTCCTTGTAGAAGGGATTATCTCAGGAGATGTGACTGTGTTCTCGAGATATGTTTGAGGCTTGGAGCTTGTTCTCCTGCTATTTACTCAGGAACTCTACAAAAGCAGACTCTCAAAAAACCAAATTTGAAAGAGAGATTTACATCTCTTTTCTGTCCATTCAGCTTTCTTCAGAAGTCGTGCAAAACAGAACTCCTGCAGGGTGCCTGTCAGAGAACTCATAGGATGGATCTTTAACCATTACTGGGGAATTTGTGGGATTAGGTATTTTCCTGTTTTTTTTGCAAGGCCACCCTTTTCAATGATAACATTGTAAATATACTGACACACACACAATAGATGCACACACATATATATGCACACACATATATATGCAATTTTTAAAAGACTCTCACTGTTTAAAACAATATCGGAAATAATGTGTCCCTTTAGAGTTTATTTGAAATTACTAACTATATATCTCTTTCAGTTATGGGCTATAGTCCCAGAATGTGCTGAACCCTCCTAGGAGAGCTCGGTGGTAAACTCCTGAGTGTCATTGCTCCTGTTATTGATGTTGATGGCAGAGCCTTCTAATTCTAACCCCTGCTGAGTCTTTAGAAACCTGGTAGATTGTTAACATGGTTAGCAGGAGTTCATGAACTCTGTTCTGTATAAATGCAAAATTCTAGAACTTTGATATGGAATTGGCATTAGAAGCGTTCTCCTCATATTTAAAAATATTTTAATAGTTTAAATGTAAAAAGAAGAAACTTATAGAAGCTTGTTGGGTTTTAATCTTATAGTTCTGCTGTATAAATATTGCATTTCCAAACATAATATGCTTAGAGAATTGTTATAAAGTTTGTTTTTTGGCAATATGCTTATCACCCCTCCACCACTGCCACTTAAAAACAAAGAAATGCTTTGCTATATACTAATGGAAGTAATTTAGAAATATTTAGTTATTTACATAAAGGAAATGTATGGTAGCAATGCAGTGAAAATCAGTCATTTGTAAATGATTAGAACCTATGGTCATTAAAGGTATATTCATTATTCACATAAAATTAGGAAAATATCTAAAGGAGTAATCATTGCATTAGATTTACAGTTGAAATACCCAGTTGCATATGTTGTGGCTGTAAATCAAGTGTATTTTCCAGGTGGTATTTGGATATAGAGGCTAGAAAAATTTCCTGGTGGCCACTTTAACTTTTCTCTGCTTGTTGGAAATGAACTCAGCTACCTGAGGAAAAAGAGAGAGGGAGACAGAGGCTTCGAGAAAGAGACAGATATTGGTGAAAGAAAAACTAGGTTAGCGAGATGCTGAGTTTTTATTTCTAGTGCTATTTTCCCACAAACTAGATAGCATTCACCTGTAGATTAATTTACTCAAGTGCTCAAGTATCTACTAAATACAGAATGCTGTGGAAGAGTTCTGTTTATTCTCCAATTTTGTGAACAAGGAATGAGGTCCCTCTCTCTCTCTCTCTCTCTCGTACCCCCTGTCAATCTCTTTTAAACTGAAGGAACATATTCTGATCATATTCTAGCTGTGGGCTGGTTCGCAGGGCAAGACTACAACAGACCTGAACTGCTCACTCTGGGAAAGGGCAGCACTTTCTGGAGGGTCCTGGGGTTCTTTCTTTGTGTGAAAAGCTGATTCTCTTGACATCCATTAGCATTTATTGAGTGTTTGGAGAACAGCTGGGGACACCAAAAGGAATTAGAGTGGATGCCTGTCTTTCAGGAGCTCACAATCCCAGTCTCATTTGTTTAGGGAGACAAATGTATCAACCAATACTTGCAGTGCACCTTTAAGTGTTCTGATAGACATACAGACCAAGGATCCCACAGGTAGATATAAGTAATTTATTCTACAGCGAGAGAAAGTTTTACAGAGGAATGACATTTGATCTTAATCTTAAAGAGTGTGGAGGGGCTCACCAGGCAGGGAAAAGCATTTCATATAGAGGGAACAGAACATGCAAAGGCAAAGAATCATGAAGGATCATGTTGTGTTTGGGGAGTGGCAAACAGCCTGGTGTGGCTGAACTGTAGGGTTTGAAATAAGATTTGGGGGATACAAAGGGGGAAATTGCAATAGATAGAGTTGTTAAGGAACACTGAAGCAAGGTTATAAAGAACCTTGTTTGGATTTGGATTTTTATTTTGAGAAGGAGAGAGGATCCATCAGAGGTTATTAAATTTATTGAAAGAGAAAAATGTTAGATTTATGTTTTACAAAGATCAACTTTGGTACAAAGATTGGCCAGAAAAAAAGATTATAAACAGTTAAGTCAGGAATCCAGGTAGATGATGAGAGCTTTGTATAAAGCAGTGGCAGTAGGATTAGAAGACAGGTACAGGTTAGAGAGAAATTCAGAAAGTAGAATCAATAGCACTTGGTGATAGATTGGATTTGGGAGTTGAAGCAGAAGAAATAATGAAGAATGACATCAGAGCTGCTTTTACTTTGGGATGTGGTAGCTATGGTGTGGATACTAGGAAAAGGTTTAGAGGAGTGGAGATAACTTTGATTTTAGACATGATCAGCAGTCAGCTGGCGATGGCCAGTTTGGCTTGTGGGTTTTAGAAGAGAGAATGGGTTTAAAGATGTGTGTTTGGAAGTCATTGTTATTTAAGAGATAGAGAATACATAGAAATAAATAAAATTGTTTAGATAGAGCTTCTGGAGTGAAAAGAGAAAGATCTAAGTAGCAAACTCTGGGGAATAGTTAGGGAGGGCACAAGAGAAAGAGGACTAGAATAGGGATATGTCCGGAAAGCCAAGGGGCCAAGGAGCTCTAAGAAGGAGGGAACAGTCAGCAGTGTTGCTGTGGGCAAACCACTCCGGAAGGGCTTTTCTCCAGGCTGCCCACTGAAGGGGTGCTCTCTTGGAGGCTAAGAAAAGAGAAGAACTACTTCCATTTGAGTAGCTGTTTCCTTCTTTCCCTCCCTTCCTCTACCCTCTTCTCCTACCTCTTTATTCTTTTTTTTTTTTAATTGTTATTCCTTTCTGCAATACATTTGGGGTTCCTTTCATACCCTTGCAAAACTACTTCCCAGTACTCACATTGCTAGTTTAACACTAACAAATGCTGAAACTTGAGCTATGATTCATTTCACTTTGAACACAGAATTTATTTTTCTCTATGGATGTATGTAGTTCAAGCTCACTTTTCTATTCTTCAAACTTGCTTTTAATAAGCTAGTCTCCCAGAGCCCAGGTCTCATTGTTGTATAGAAAGGAACACACACGACCTGTACCAGGACTCAGGCTGGATGGAAGTCTGTTTAGCACCTTGCAATCTCTGCCTGAATTCCATATCATTGGAAGGGAATCCAAGTATAACAATCTCTGGTTAAGAGAAGCCAGGCATTCTTCTTTTCTAATTCCCAGATTCCCTGAAACTTCCAGTTACAAAAACGGTTCTTCATCAGATCAACAAGAAACTCAGCCTTCTGGGATTCAGACAACCATGAAACCATCAGCCATTGTGACTGAACACTTTCCCAACACTAAGTATTGGGAAATCTTTCTATCCAAGGTCATTGACCGATAGAAAATTAGTAATAAAGAAAAGGGCCCAACGTTCTATCATATGTGAAAAAAAGTTAAAAAGAAGAAATATAGATTAAAAAAAAAGAGGAAAGGTGCTAACACTTTTTTCAAGCATCTACCATGAGCTAGACACCTGCTATGTATTTTATATTATCTTATTCAATCCTTACAACTCTCTGAGGTATCATTCTACCTATGTTAGAGATGAGGAAGCTGAAGTTTATCGATGTTAGATAAATTAACAAAATCATAGAGTGAATACATAAGATTCAAATCTGACAGTGGTTCCAAAACCTATGTTCTCACAAGCAAAAACAGAAGGTGGCAGAAGAAAGATACAAAAACAGATAGGAAGGAAAGAACAGTATTTCTTGCTTTCTCAGCTTGCGTTTCCTACAGCTCCGATTGCAGAGCTTTCAATCTTTTTCTTCCTTCTTGCCAGCAGTCAGAATCTTTCCCTTTTTTTGCCCAAGAATCCCCACCAATATGCCTTGTATCTTCTCTGATGGATTCAGGCTGGAATTTACCTTTGCCCACGATCTCCTCACCCTTGTTTGGGCCTGCTGACTCAGAAGATTGTGCACATGTCTGAAAGAGAATTCTTCCAGGAAGAGCCAGGGCATGCATCTTACCACAGGAACACACATTCCTCCTGTTTGCACAGCTGTATTTGTTGCTCTTAATGGTAGAGAAGGGAGGCACAAAAGACACTTGGTTTTAGAAAACTTCTCATGGTCTAGCTAGAAGAAATTAAACTAAGGGCCAGAGGTTTCCCACTGCTTTTTCTAGAGGCCAAGATTCTTTTATTTTTTAATTCTCTCTCTTGTCAGTGAGGAAGCATTACATCAACTACTATATAAATGTTACCATTTATTTTTGAGATTTGCCTGAGGGAAGTTTCTTCCTAAAGAAATTATTTTTTTTTTCTCTTCCTAAAAAGCATTTAAGTCCTCTTTCTAAATGGAGTATTTGTGACTTTTCTTTGACCAGAACTGGGTCATTGTATTCAGTGACCACATTGCTTACCAGTGCTGAACCATCCTCTTCCTTCTGCCTCCCTCAACAACTCTGGGTCTGTTTTTTCAATTTAAAGCAACTGTTCATAGAAATCTTGCCATGAAGGAAAATATTGTGAGTCAGTACACTTTAGGCCAAGTCCAACCCTCATATAATGAAGTCAGTAGTACTTGCACATGAAGGGAATTTGCCCTGTGATAGTAGTAAATCTGTTATTTATATATCATAAACATAAATGGCTAAATGTAGTCCAAGGTCTTGCTTGAAATTAGTTAAATGGGTTTTCCTTATGCATCCATAATTAATTTAGTGACTATTCATAGAACTATTTTTACTTAGATCATAATTACTAATGAGTAGGCTTTAAGGACTGAAATAGGGAAGAGGTATTTATTTGTAGTAAATATAGGGCCTCATTGGTATTTCCTTGTGTTGCTTGAGCATTTATGCCTTTTGAGGCAAAAATAGTAATACCTTACCTTAGATAACTCAAGGGACAGGCATAATGATTAATAGTGAAAGTATTGGATCATAAAATAAAGGGATGTTACTATTGCAGTGACTAGAAAATTGTTGATATCCTCACACAATGTTACTGAAAAGGTTCTTTCAAGGTATGTACCTGTTTACGTGCTGCCTTCAAGCTAAATGGAGCCCAAATCAGATTCCATGAAGTATAAACCACATTAAAAATTATATTTGAGCTAAAAGTCCCTTATTCTTTCCACAGGAATTACAATTTTGATCAAATCAATGCTGAGCAACATTACTTTTTCTTCCTAGCTATGGTGCGTCTAGAAATGGTTTGTGACAGAAAGTCTTTTTATAGCTTTGCTTTCAACATGCATTTACGTTTTAATGATACATTCTCTGCCAGTAAAAATGTAATTGTAGCACACAGAAAATCAACACATTTTAAGCTTTCTGAGTATATTTAAACTGTCAACAGTGTGCTGTCTGACATACAACATTACTCTGCTTCCACCTTTAATGGCTAGGTTGTTTTCCAAAGACAGTCTAATGACACAAGACTCCTAAATCCTGTCTGACCATGTGAACTAAGAATGACCTGAGTGGATAGGGATGCTTTGGCCATCTGTCATTGATAGCTATATTGATCTGGAGATGGTGGCTGAAGGCACTGTGTGCTGAGGGCACAGCAGTTTGTTGAGGTGATGATAACCATCACTGATACCTTTGTGATGGGTTTGATTTCTTACTTTGTCTTCCCCAGCTATGGAACCCTTGGGCAGTAAGTAACTTGGTTTAAAAAGTACACTTCTAGGTCAAAAGGGTACAACATTGGTCCTCATACATTATGCTCTTATGTCACCCGTTAGTATGTCTAAGTAAAGTGCCAAAAAAAAAAAAAGAAAATTTTAAAAAGTATTTATTTTGGAAACTTTCAAGCATATAGGAAGTTATACATACCTCTTAGATTTACCGATTGTTAATACTTTGCCTTTTGTCTATTTATTTATCTGAACCATTTGAAAGTTGCAGATATGACAATTTACCCATAAATACTTTAGTAAACACTTTCTAAAAATAAGGACTTTTTTTTTTTTACCTATCCACACTCCCATTATTACACCTGAGAAAGTTAACAGTTTCCAAATATCATCTAATAACTTATCCATATTCAAGTTTCCCCATTTGTCCCCCAAGTGCTTATCGTGTTTTTTTCACACTGGATACATTCATGGTTAATATTTTACATCTGATTGTTGTGTCTCTTAAGTCAAAACAGCTCCTTTTTTAATGTTTAAAAAATATGGCAAAAGTGAAGAGAGAAAAACTGACCTCAGATTCTATTATAGATAGAAATAGATAATTAAAGTGTTTTGTTCATGCATAATCTACTCCTTAAAGTCTAAAGCGATTTAGATTATAGCTGATGAAATTATCACCAAGTTTAAATGTTGGAGTAAGCCTTTTGTGACTACTCTTTTAGGAGAGGATGATTTGTCTTTTGGGGATAAGCTTCTTTTTCAATCTTTGCATGGTGACAAGAAATTAACCTTTTTTTTTAAGAAAAAAAAATGAGCTTTCATTATGTTGCCCATGCTGGAGCACAGTGGTTGTTGACAGGAGCCATTACAGCTTACTGCAGCCTCAATCTCCTGGCCTCAAGCAATCCTCCCACCTTAGCCTCCCAAAGCACTGGGATTATAGGTTCTTGCCACTGCACCCAAATCAAGAAGTTAAACTCTTAAAAGACTGCCTTAGGTAGGCATTTACGTATTAGTAAGTAGTCAGGGTAAATTGAATGGTCACATTGGAGCAATGAATACATTATGAATATTATGAAAAGTCATAGTTGTGAATGACAGATCATCTCAGAAGTAGTATTTAGTTATAAATATTGATATATAGTGAGTTCAGTCAGTGTGATTTGGTGTTACATTTAGTGGCAGCAGGCTCAATTGTATTAATATAGTTAGCAAGTGATAACAAGTATAGTTTAGTTAGAACATGTGGTCATAAACATAAATGGGATGAAATGCATTTTCTATATATGTGAATGACCTTTATTTTTCATATCTCCCTGTGGTATCATAAAGATGTTTCTTATCAGATAACACTCCATGATATTGTCTTATATGTTAAAAAGAGTCCAACAGAGTGCTATGCATTCTCATAGTGGCAAGTCTGTAAATGTTAAATCTTTACCCTTTGACTGTTCTCTAGATCACAAAATAAGTCAATAGAGTTGAAAAATTACATAATGTATAAGGGAAACAAACACCAAAGGGATCCAGGAAGGTAGTGTAATTTCTCAATGGTTACAGTAATCTTCATTGGAATTTGAAAATGTTTCTACTTATTCAGTTTTTAATTTATTGCTTACTTTATTGTTTTTACTTATATACTTTATTCAGTATACACTTATTAATAATTTTCTATTAACATGTGCCAGGCACCATGTAGAAGCATTATATTGAAAACAGCTTTTTGTTATGAAAAAATTCAAACATACAAAAAAGTAGATAGAATAGTATAATGCAGTGGTCCCCAACCTTTTTGGCACCAGAGACCAGTTTCATGGAAGACAATTTTTCTATGGACCAGGGGAAGGGGGGCAGAGGAGGAGATGGTTTCAGGATGATTCAAGCACTTACATGTATTGTGCTCTTTATTTCTATTATTACATTGTCACTTGCCACTCACTGATAGGGTTTTGATATGAGACGGTAAGCAATTGATTTATTATGGTCTCTGGAGGAGTATTTTAAAGCAAATCTCAGAATCATGACATCATATATCCTTTATTATGGATTAGAGGTGTATTTGCAAAAGTTTGAATTTCTAAAACATTTTTGACTAGAAATAGATTAGTAACCTTAAAAGATTCAAACCCTATAGTTAGTACTTTCTCATTGACTAATATTCATATAGAAAATGCATTTCATCCCATTTATGTTTATGACCACATGTTCTAACTAAACTATACTTGTTATCACTTGCTAACTATATCTTTAATAAAGATATTTGTTCCATAGCAAAGTTAAATTGTTTGGGAAAGCATTATGTGCTTCTCTGAGGTATAAAATGATGAAATGTTAGTAAGTATTTTCATAGAAGTTGTGCTACAAAATATTCATCAATATTGATTTAAAGAATGTGGGTTATACTTATGAGAGTATTTGTGTGTGTGTGAAAAGAACAGCATTAAATTTAAAAAATGTATATACACACAAATACATGCAATGGGAAAACACAGTCCATATATCTTTCAATCACATACCGCTCTCTGCAAAATCTAGGAGTGATAATAAAGCAGAATGCCTATGAAATTTATCACTTTATGATTAATTTATGATCCAGAAGCAAAATAAAGAATGGTTTGATTGGAGGCAATCAGGTAAAGACAGAGAGGCAGAGGTTCAAGCAGGGCTCAACTTTTAAGGGTGAAGGTAGAAGAGGAACAGAAGTATTATTAGAAGGGCTCTGTTTACTCATCCTCTGATGTGCTTCCACTGTGTCCTGGGACAGGCCTGTGGACTTTCTTGGGTTCCTGTGCTGCCATACTTGCATGCAAAGCATATTTCTGATTTTGCATTGTTTCTTGACTTCTAGACCCTTATTTTATTTTATTTTATTTTATTTTTGAGACAGAGTCTCACTCTGTTGTCCGGGCTAGAGTGCTGTGTTGTCAGCCTAGCTCATAGCAACTTCAAACTCCTAGGCTCAAGCAATCCTTCTGCCTCAGTCTCCCAAGCAGTAAGGACTACAGGGATGTGCCACCACAAAAATTAGCCTGGCTAATTTTTTCTATATATTTTTAGTTGTCTGGCTAATTTCTTTCTATATTTTAGTAGAGATAGGGTCTTGCTTTTGCTCAGGCTGGTCTTGAACTCCTGACCTTGAGTGATCCTCCTGCCTCGACTTCCCAGAGTGCTAGGATTACAGTGTGAGCCACAAAGCTTGGCCATCCCTTATTTTATAATAGAATCAGATACTATAGTACCAAGCAGAAAAGGACCTGAGAAAACACCTGGTTCAACTAGCTCTCTTACTTTAGAGAAAAGTTCACTGACCCAAGTTCAATGACTTGCAAACTTATAGAATTAGGACTATCATCCATGTTTTTTGAATGCTAATCTAGTGGTCTTTCTACTTCACCATGTAGCCTCTCCACATTGTTTCGTATTCAGAGGTAGTGCAAGCTTAAAGTGAATGAAGTAACCCTCTGGGCCCTCAAATGTGTTAAGGTTTTCTAGAATTGTGGTCCCCAAACCCTGGTCTGTGGACTGGTATCAGTCTGTGGCCTGTTAGGAACTGGGCTGATCAGCAGGAGGTGAGTGAACAAGCGAAGCTTCATGTATATTTACAGCTGCTCCTATTGGTCACATCACCACCTAAGCTCCACCTCCTGTCAGATCAGAGGGTGTATTAGAGTCTCAGAGGAGCACAAACCCTACTGTAAACTGCACATGTGAGGGATCTAGGTTGTGCACTCCTTATGAGAATCTAATGCCTGATGATCTGAGGTGGAGCTGAGACGATGATGCTATGTACTAGGGAGTGGCTGCGAATATAGATTATCATTAGCAGAGAGATTTGACTGCACAATAAATGTAATGCGTTTGAATCATCTTTAAACACTCCCTGCCCCCCTGCTTCCCGTCCGTGGAAAAGTAGTCTTCCATGAAACTGGTCCCTGGTGCCAAAAAGTTTGGAAACTGCTGTTCTACAATACTACTTCAAAGTGAGTAGAATATACATTATTCCTGGCCTAATTTAAAGGGTAGAACACTCTATCATTTTGAGTAAAGATGTAGTTCACTTTCGGTAATTATGTCTTTATAAATGTGCATATAATTCCAGGCTTTTTGGAGAGACAGCCTGACTTTACTCAAAGAATGGGTTGAGCAGCATGTACACTAGGGCAAAACTGACTGTTGCATGGACCAAACAATTTGTAAGTGAATTCAACTAATCAGAATGGTGAGGGACACACACACACACACACACACACACACCACACACACACACACACACAAACACACACTCTAATTTCTATAATAGAGGTATTAACTATGAGTAATTATTTGCTTGGGAAAGTCAGAGAAGGCAGTGTCATGGACCCGACATTCGAGCTGAGTTTTAAAAGAAATATTTTGTCAGGGATATGTGGAGAAGAGTGTTCCAGGGAGGGGAAATAGCAGGTGCAGAAGCAGGGAGACATGTTTTGTTCAGAAAAGAGGAAATCCTTTGACCCTAGTTTGAGTCTGTTCTAGATGGAGTAGAATATGGCTATCACAAAGACTCTTTATCCTAACCACATTTGCCTACTCAGCTTGCTTGCTTGCTTGCTTTCTTTCTCTCTCTCTCTCTCTCTCTCTCTCTCTCTCTCTCTCTCTCTCTCTCTCTCTTTCTTTCTTTTCTCTCACTTTGTTGCCCAGGCTAGAGTGAGTGCCGTGGCGTCAGCCTAGCTCAGAGCAACCTCAAACTCCTGGGCTCAAGCAATCCTCCTGTCTCAGCCTCCCAAGTAGCTAGGACTACAGACATGTGCCACCATGCCCGGCTAATTTTTTCTATATATATATTAGTTGGCCAATTAATTTCTTTCTATTTATAGTAGAGACGGGGGGTCTCACTCTTGCTCAGGCTGGTTTCGAACTCCTGACCTCAAGCAATCCGCCCGCCTCAGCCTCCCAGAGTGCTAGGATTACAGGTGTGAGCCACCACGCCCAGCTACAGCATTCTTTCCTCTACGCTCACTCAGTTCTCTCAAGAAGCAGAGAGTGATCTTGGCAACTGTTACTAACTTAGCCTCTTGGCGTTCTTTCAATTCAATGTTGGATTCAATTCAGATCCGTCTTCACTGCCTCGTCTCTCTGTACTCAATCTATAGCAGTGGTTTTCATATGTTAAGAATGGGACATAGATATCGCTTCTCGGCCTTTTGGCTAAGATCAAGTGAAGAATGGGACATAGAAGTAGTCTAAATGGAATTTTCTTAACAATTTTGAAAACAATTTCTTAATAAGAATTCTCAAAAAAATATGCCCAATAATATTATTACAGTTTTCAGTGCTATCGTAACTTACTATATGGTGTAGTGGTTAAGAGCGTTGGAATTAGATAGATTTTGGTTTGAAACTGGCTGTGATACTTCATAGATTTATGACCTTGTTTGGGAAACTTATTTAAACTCTCTGTTTCTTCAAGTAATGGCATTCATTTGTATTTGGGTTGTTCTTTAACTGTTCTCTGAAGACATTTTTTGGCGTCTTTTCTGATTTTCAGCTGTAGTGTGGAGCAGTTCAAGGCTAGGCATTATGTTTTCTTCTCTGTGGCACTTAGGACTGACTGCACAAAGGGATGAGACACATAAATATTTTTGCACTTGATCTTAGCCAAAAGCCTGAGAAGTGATCACATAAATACTTTTGATTAGCTGATGTCCTAGGGCATCCTGGATGTGACTCTGACTTTTGCTCTCCTGCTGGAGCAGTGCTGATGCAGACCTAATCCCATGGCAGCAGCTGTCTTAGAATTTAACTATGTGCAAGTCCTGGAGCCGGGAGTATGACAGTTGGATATATGTGTGTATATATGCATATATACGTACATATACAAATATGCATATATTATGTATAGACATACATACACACACACTTAAAATTTCTTACATATGTATAGTGAGTTTAGCATTGGTGTTAGATGAGGAAGAAAATACTGAAATGTTTGTCATTTGCCTAAGCCATGGAGACAGGGCTTTGTAACAACTAAAATGCTAGTCTTTTTTTTTTTCTGTTTAGAAGACCCCCAAATCCCACATTTATGTTTCTTACTCCAATATTAAATATTTCAAATCAAATATTTTCTCAAATTAAGTAATCCCTTTATTACTATAGAGCTTTGAAATTTACAAATTTCTTTGATATCCATTACCTGGCATAGAATCTAATAGGCACTAAAAACATATGATGAATCAATGAATGAGTTCCATCAACTCCTCAAACACACCAAAAGGTAGGCAAAAATAAGTAATAATATTGAATATCAATCATTATTCCCATTTCACAGATGTGAAAACTGATAGAGTTAAATCATCTTGCTCAGACTCATACAACTAATAAATGGCACAGCCAGACTCAGTTTAAGTCTTCTGATTCCAAAATCAGTGCACTTTTTACTACTATCAGTGATTACAGGGATAGACATTTTGTAAAACTCCAGTACTTAGTGAGAGAAGATTGTATTACTGCAATTGATTCTCCTGTTCTCATATCAGATAAGGGCTTAATGATGTTTCTAGTTATGGTTCAGTTGTGTATCTTCTCTGTATTATAACCCTTAGACCAAATTTAGTCTTAACTATAAAATATGTCATGCCCTAAGAAATATAAGAATGGAACACAGCTATTGATCAAGTTCAATGCCAACAAAGCAATACATTTGGTACGTATTAAATTTGTTATCCACATAGATTAGTATACATGCTATCTTCTTAACTAACATCTGTTTCTCATACTTCACTGAAATTACCAATGAAACTATGACTAATAAAATTGGTTTAGAACCAAAATTCAATAAAGCAAAGTTAATTACATGTTTGTAAGAGAATACGCATGCAGTTAGATCAATATGCAAATTGCGACCTTCAATGTTTTTTTCTGTCTTCTTTTAAGCCCTTAGTCTTGCAAAGATTAATTTACTACCTAGAACTTCATTTTATGAAGCCACTAGGACTTAGATTACTAGATTTTTAATTGTTTACATATCAGGGATATGAGTATGTATATTTGTGTATATATATGTTTATATATACATTCTAAAATCTCTATATCTTTGTGGGGAAGCCCTGTTCTGACATTGGAAATAACAGATGGGACAAATAAATATGTTCAACTTCATGTTAACAAAAGAGTAGACCAAATTATTAACAAAAAATTAAATTCACATCAACATTTTCTAGGCACCATGATTTAGATCAAGCATCCTCATACTACGGCCTGCAGGCCACAAGCGGGTGTTTTTGCCTGTTGGTTTTTTTACTTCAAAATAAAATATGTGCAGTGTGCATAGGAATTTGTTCATAATTGTTTCTAAAGTATAGTCTGGCCCTCCAACAGTCTGAGGGACAGTGAACTGGCTCCCTGTTTAAAAAGTTTGAGGACCCCTGGTTTAGATTCTGTGTTTAATGCTGTGCAAAATATAAAGTTACATAAGACATTTTCTGGCCCGTCACAAGTTTACAATGGAAGAGTAGAAGAGAGAGTCATGGTCACAGTAACTAAAAAACAACTAGTGTTTGTTTGTTTTTAAAGAGAGACAAACAAAAAGCAACAGAATGGAAAACAGATGGAGAGATTTATTCCATACGTGGGAAGGCTTTATTGAAGAGATGGAATTTGATTTGAACTTGAAGAATGTGTAGCATTTTCATTGGAGGAAGTGAGAAGGCAAGGCTAGGTGGAAGAAATAACAAAAACAAAGACATAGTGCAAGCATAATTGAGGAACAGTGATTAGTATCCTCCATCATACTATCCAAATATGGCAAAACAACCTCTGGCCCTACATGTCATATTATGACATTGGCTTAGTTAGCACAATGGGTGGTAATAAATGTATTCCTGAAACTCATTCTTAGGTTGGAAACAGCTGGTAATAACTCACTTCTATATGGAAATAACTGCAAACCACATAAATACCCTACTAAACCCAAACTACATATACCACCAATTTAGCTTCCCTTTGTATCTCAAAATGTTTTTTGCCAATTCAGTACCCCTTCACATGAGAGGAACTGTGATGGAAGGAAAGTTAGAGTGGAAAGAGATAACAGTCTTACCTAAGTGAAGTTAAAAATCTTACTTTTGCAAATTTTGCAAAAGCATATGACCATATAAACACAGTGATAGAAGATTAAACTTCATTAGTTTTTATAGTCAATCAGCCTGCTCATGACTCTGCTACTAACCTTTCAATAAATTCATGAAATGCTTTTTCCAGAGGTGCTCCTTAAATACCTGTTTATAGATGAGAGCAGAATTCCCAAATATTTCTGAAGATCTTAGAGCACACTTGTAGTAGACAAATACATCTGAACCCATAGTTGATAGGCAGTGTCAAAGTCAAATAAAATACAGAGAAGAATCTCAAAATAAAATGTTTTATCTGGGAAAAAAGATTTGCCGTTTGGGGCATGCACACAGACCGTGATGGTCTTCAGTATGTCTGGGGGAAAATAAGAGAAAAGGTTGGGGTTTTATTAGAAAGAGAAAACTTACCTATTATTATTAAAGAAAACTTGATTGGTACTGTGGAAGTTGTTGAGAGTGGGCAAGCTGATTAGTGAGCGACAGCAGTAAGTAAAACTAGTGTTAAGAGTTACGGCAGTTCGTTTCAGTGGCTACTAGGTAAAGCTGGTCTTAAGGTTATAGCAGGTCTTTTCAGCAACTGGTTTGTGAGATAATTCCTGGGCAGATGCTTGTGCCCCAAGTGCTTTTACTTTTCTTTCTCTGGTCTCTTAACTTAAAATTAATTGGGTATGACAAGATAACTCCAATTTATATAATCAATTTTCACAGCAGGAATAAAGCAGATAGTCAACTTTTAGCTCGCTGTGCTCAAGCTACTGAAAGGTTTAATTTGACTAGTGTAGAAGACTACTTATTTATATTCTTATTAAGAGTGGACTACACAAGAGGAAAAAAGGGGCCTGTTTCTGTTACTTTGATTGCATTTTGTTCTTAGGCAATCTAAAAAGTTGAAATACCTTCTTTAATTTCCAGATAACTTGAGATTTCTTTTCTCGGCTCCCTTCCTTAGTTTAGTTTTCTCCATTATTTTTTTTAAGCATAAGAAAACTTACATTTTTTTAGATTAATATCTCAAGGTCATTTTCTTTTTCATGCCAATTATGTAATCTGGAATAAAGAATTCTGTTTTAAAGGCTATCAGCTATCTGAGACCCTTTGTGTTATAGAGAAATGTATTTTGAAGGAAACAAATTATTTTTATGGACTTCCTCTACACTGGCTGAGACAGACTTCCCAGTAGTGTCCATTTAGGCCCCTTTGGTTTGCTGGGTCGTTCTATATCTTCTGTTTGTAGCCACCAAATGGCTTGTGCTTCCTGTGCAGACATAAGTGATCTGGGACAATTACATGGGGTTCTGTTTTGGGTGGCAAGAGGAAACCATGAAAAGAAATTCATTAATTCCATAAACATTTTATGAGCACTTATTTGAAGTAGGTGCTATAATTAGTTTCTGGAAATACAAATATAAAGAAAACACAGTCCTTACTGTCAAGAAACTCAGAATCTAAAAACAGATAAACACAGTACCATAAGGTAAATTATATTAAGGAAAAAAGTGCAAAGCATGTGGTCACTTACTTTGCTTGATGGAGATAGGGAAGGCTTCATTGTAATGGTAGCATCAAGGGTAGGACTTAAAGGATCCATGGGACTTTGTCATAAAACAATAGGGAAGGCATTCTAGGCAGAAGGAATAACATGTGCCAAGACTCTTTTGGGGGCGGGGATTTCTCAGAAAGTGAGAAATGTGGTATGGTTGGAGCATGTGATGTATTTGGGGGTATAGTTGGAAATACAACTGGGAAATTAGACTGACGCCAGATTATAGCTAAGGTTATGATGTGAAAGAAAGAAAAAAATTAACTTGAGGATTATTTTCAGAGATTCCTTGGCAGATGATCCATTTATAACAGAACTAAAATTTGATCACTTAATGTAACCTTTATTGTCCTTTTAGATTACCAATGCATCACTTCATGTTTTCAGATTATCTACAATTATTACATGGTGAAATTTACTGATTGTAGGTTTTATAGATGTTAGATACAAAGCACAACATTCTCTTGTCTTTCTTTAAGTTAAAAGAATAATTACAAGTATGAATTGTTACAGCAGGAAGGAACAAACTGGGGTGTTTTTTTTAAAGCAGTAAGATGTTTTCATAAAGCAAAAACCACACCACATGACTTAATTCAAATTCTATATTAGATTGGGTAACATTTATTGATGGATACAGTGAAAATATACCTTAGCTTAGACAAAGTAAAGGGTATGTTTTCTTTTAACTGATAGACAAAGACTTTGAAGGAGGAATAAAATTATCAATCTGAGAATTTTTAAAGCCAACACTCTTTTCTCCCAGGCCATATAGTGAATATGAAACATAGAAAATAAAATAAGTAAAAAAACACCAAAAAGTTTTTACTAAGTACTATAAAAAGTTACTAATTATCAGTAAATGGGAAATGGACCAGCAGATACATACATATCTGTATTTATGAAAACTGTGAAGGTTATAAAACAAAAATGTTATTACTTTTCTTTTATTAAAAGAAGAATAAAATTTATGCTGAATCTCACATTACTCTAAGCCTATTGAAGTAAACTTACAAGAACTATAGCTTTACCATCAGTCTTATTAGGTGTAAAAGTATTTATGTAAATAGTATTCACTGAGCGGTTATTGTGTGCAAACTTGATGCTATGGATGGTTCTGCAAAGTACACTCAAATTAAAAATTAACTAATAGTGTAAGACACTAGAAAGCACATCAAAAGATGATCCATGATTATGTGCCAAAGATGGGCTCAAACATAGTTACTAGGATCCACAAGAAGATAGCTAAGAATGGGTATTAATATTATTTTATATGAATGACATATTTTATATAAATGATATCATAAAGTAAATGTTATTCTGTAATTTGTTTTTTTGTTTGTTTGTTTGTTAGAGACAGGGTCTCATTGTCACCCAGGCTGTCGTGCTTTGTTGCCCAGGCTGGTCTTGAACTCCTGGCTGGAAGCAATTATCCTGTCTCCGCCTGCCAAAGTGCTGGGATTACAGACATAAGCCACTGCACCCAGCCTGTAATTTGTGTTTTTGACTCAGCAATATGTCTTAGACGTCTTTCTATGTTAGTATATAAAAAAATCTATGTCATTTCTAAAGTTGCATATTACTTCCTGGTATGTATATACCATACTAGGTTTAGCCATTCTCCTATGTTGGTTGGCATTTAGGTCATTTTTATTATGTGAATGTGTTTTTAAAGGTCTGGAATGTCCAAAGGGTTGATGTGAATGTTAGCTTTATTAGTTATGTTTAACAGTTTTTTTTTAAATAAAAAGGATATATTAATGTACTATTTTTATAATTAAAACTTAAACATGTTAATAACACTTATTTTGGAGCAACCATTCAACATTCGCCCCCACTACCATCACCCTTACAGCATGCTGGTCTACCTGTCCTATTCTGATATGTATAGCCAATCAGCCAGCTTGGTTAGGTGTCTCAGCTTTCCAGTGGACATTGGTATCCATGTGGGATGGAGCTTTTTCTAAATCTCCATCCATTTGGCTGCAGATTTATTTCACTTCCTTGCTGTTAGCCTCTGTTGTCCCAGTATACAGAAGGTAATGTATATTTTATTAATAATACTCAACGTGGTTGGTTTTCTAAACAGTAAATCTTGATTTAATGCTGTTGTGTGGTTATCTTAGGTTGACCTTTCTATTTCATCTTTTTTTATTCAAAAAATTAACTCTTACAAACTTTAGTTTTCAACAAATTTCATCTTTGATGATTTTCATTTAGAAAAAATTCAACTTTTAAAGTATTATATGAACTCTAATTGATATAAGTCTATATTTAATAACACACTAAGGAAAGAACACCACCAACACCAACACAATAAAATATAAATAGTAATAGAGTTGCAATTAAATCTTAAATTAAGTCTTGTTACCGAAAGCCTGGTACTTGTCCTCAAGGCCGCATCAGAAGAACGAGAACAAATGGTTTGAGGAGAAGAAAAAGAGAAGAGAAGTTTATTACTTTGCCAGCAAAGGAAGAGGATGGAGACTCCTGTCTGAAACGCCACTGTCCTAATAATAAGCAGAAACACAGAGCTTTTAGAAGGTGGGTTGTCCGCTTGAGGCAATTGCTGTTCAACTATTGTTGATGATTCTAATTGTCCCATCTCCCGCTGAAGACAATCCCAGGACCTTCATCGCTAGGTCAGAGCTGAGCCATCTTCTGTAGCAGGAAGAACAAAAGACGTTTTCCTGGCCCTCCCAACCACTGGCCTGAGGCAGGGGTACAGGTTTTAGTTCTCAAAAAGAAGTGGAGGATGTTTTAAGGAGACAAAAAATATTTTTGCTAATTTTTCACAGGCCATTCCCCACTCTCAATTTTATGATTCCATAACTATGGGAGGAGGGGTGACTACTCTGTTACAGTCTCTTTTTATACTGTCATCTATTTTCTTGTTAGGTAAAGATATAAAGAAACTAAAAGTAGTCATTTCAAACAAATTAAGCACATATAAATGTTTCTGGGCTTGTGTGACATTTTTTTCAGGAAAAAAGTTGAATACTATTGTAATACTTCTTAAGAAGAAACAACAGCTAGTTCCTTTAATTTAAACTTAGCTTTAGTAAACTAAGGATACTTCACAAAAGTTGGAGTGTGTTTCCCAAATACAAGACAAAATGATTGGTTTCTATAAATAAAATATTAAAACAATACCATTTAAAAGATTCAAGAAATAAATAATTCTTAAATTTTATTAAAAAATTGTATGCTTTTCTAAGTAGGTGATGAAATCTGGCACCATTCCTGCTCCATCCAGCCCTTTATCCTGGGTATTCACAATGTATCTACTACCTGCTCATTAGTCACTTAGTAATCATCTTGGTTATCAGATTGACTTTTGTGGTATTGCCGTGTTTAAGTTCAAGTAACCCTTATTTTACTTCATAATGGCCCCAAAGTGCTGGACTAGTGATGCTGGCATGTTTGTTATAATTGTTCTATTTTATTATTAGTTATTGTTGTTAATCTCTTACTGTGCCTAATTTATAAATTAAACTTTATCATAGGTTTATTATACATATATACATTTATATAGGAAAAAACATAGTATGTATAGGATTTGGTACTATCTGCAGTTTCAGGCATCCACAGGGGGTCTTGGAATGTATGGCCCTCAAGTAAGTGGACTGCTGTATTTTTAAAAACTGTAACAAAACAAATATTTGTATATTAACATTTGAGGCAGAAGTTTACCAGAGAATATTTTAAATTAAGCATTTCAGAGGATAATCTCATCTTTTCTTTACTGTTTGAGGAATTGTTTTAGAAATGCTCAGGTCACCACACTGTGAGGAAAAGTTAATCTGTAGCAATCCTGACAGTTTACTCCAGAGCTTTGCTTTCAAATATGCTCTTTAAAAACTGTGTTTGGTATTTTTTTTTCATAATAAGAGCAGATTGTGAAAGACTTTTGAGACTTAAAAAATATCCCTTCTAGTTTATGATCGTGGGAGCTTCCCTTCCAGGGAATATGTTTATAACTTTCAATTTTTTTTTCATTCCTTCCCTTCTCATTGCTGTTTATAGACAAAATAAGAAGCAAGTAGAAAGAAGGAGTGTACATGTAATAACTAGTCTAAATGAGAAGTAACATGGTCATTGAAATCTAAAAGGCAGGGAGGGTTCGATCTTTGGGCTCACCTATAATTTGTGCACCATAAATGTAGAAGGAAGTCAGCAGGGGCTTTTTAATGACAGTGCTGTCTATAACAGTATCATCAAGCAAGACATTGGCATAAATCATTGGCACTTTGCAAAGTGTCACTTCTGTCAACCTTCTAGTGATGTGATCTTTAGTCTTTCAAATCCATAGACTGGCATTTGGATCAGCTAAGCATCTTACATCCTGTCTTGCATATTAAAGCTCTTTTAGCCAATACTGCAATGCTGAAGTAATGCATGTTCTAAAATATTTTTTAGCAACTGACCTAAAAACTAAGCTTTGCTCTCAGTATAACTTGCAGAGTTTCCTGTTTGCAAATGCAAATGAGGCTGTTATTCATTTTAGGAAGTGCTCCAGGAAAAAAAGATAATGAAGTAGTGGTGATTTTTGTATCCTTTCAAAAGACTTTTATTAATAAAGCTTTTATTCGTGAATTGAAAGGCAGTTTACTTTGGGTTTAATTGTTCAGTTTAAGCTTAACAACCACTTGTTAAAGTGATTGATTTGCAGTTGGATGAATTTTATAAAACAGACATAATGATATTGATAAACATAAAAAACTACTCTTGGCTAGATGAAATAAAATTAACCTACATCTGTATATAATAAGATGGAAAACCTGTATGCTTTAATTTGAATGAATTCTTGCACTCAGCAGGATTGCTACTTCCATCTATAGAGCTGAAGTCCTATAGAATTTGCATTGGTGTTCAGTGGTTCTGAAGTTAAATTGAAAAATATCTTGAGAGACATAAATGTTATTCATGTCTCCTTATTTTCATCATCATTTTCTCTCTAAACTGTATGTTCTAAATCCATTATTTGAGAAGACTATATTTGGAGTAACAGAGCTCTAATTATACTAGATCAGCATTACAGTTTGGGGTTGCAACACTGCTGTTAATTTCATTTTTTAAAAAATAAAAACTTAATTTTTAAAGGCATTTTAGGTTCATTGCAAAATTGAGAGGAAAGTACAGAGATTTCCCATATAGCCCCTGCCTCTACACATACATAGTTTCCCCCATTACTGGCAGCCCCCACCGGAGTGTACACTTATTACAATTGGTGAACCTACATTGACACATTATTATCACTCAAAGCCTGTTTACGTTAGGGTTCTCCCTTGGTGTTAGACATTCTATGGGGTTGTGCAAATGTAAAATGATGTGTTTCCACCATTATGTTAATTGTATCATACAGAGTATTTTCACTGCCCTAAACATCCTCTGTGCTTTGCCTATTCATCCCTCCCTCCCCACTAACCCCTGGCAACCACTGATCTTTTAACTGTCTCCATTGCTTTGCTTTTTTCAGACTACCATATAGTTGGAATCTTAAAGTATATAGCCTTTTCAGATTGGCTTATTTAACTTAATAATAAGCATTTAAGTTTCTTTTGTGTCTTTTTATGGCTTAATAGCTTATTTCTTTTTAGTGATGAGTATTATTCTATTGTCTGAGTGTACCACAGTTTATTTACCTATTCTATTCTGTATCTACTGGAGACATTTTGGTTGCTTCCAGATTTTGGCAATTATGAATAAAGTGGATGTAAACATCCATGGGCCAGTTTTTGTGTGGACCACAAATTTTTAACTCCTTTGGGTAAATACCACGGAGCATGATTACTGGATCATAAATTATGTTTAGTTTTGTAAGAAGTTGCCAAACTGTCTTCCAAAGTGGCTGTACTATTTTGCATTCTCAATGACAATGAGTGAAGGTTTCTGTTGTTCCACATTCTTGTTAGCATTTGGTGTTGTCAGTGTTTTGGATTTTGGCTGTTCTAATAGGTGCATAGTGGTATTTCATTGTTGTTTTAATTTGCATTTCCTTGATGATATATGACGTGGAGCATCTTTTCATATACTTATTTGCTATCTCTATGTCATCATTGGTGAGGTGTCTGTGAAGATCTTTGGCCCATTTTTTAATTGGTTGTTTTCGTATTGTTGAATCTTAAGAGTTATTTGTGTACTTTGGATAATAGTCCTTTATCAGATATGTCTTTTACAAATATTTTGTCATTCTTTTGAAAGTGTCTTTCACAAAGCAGAAAATTTTAATCTTAATGAAGACCAGCTTATCAATTCTTTCTTTTATGGATTGTGCCTTTGGTGTCATATCTAAAAAGTCATTGCCAAACCCAAGGTTATCTAGATATCCTTTTATGTTATCTTCTAGAAGTTTTATAGTTTTGCATTTTACATGTAGGTCTGTGATCCATTTTGAGTTAATTTTAGTGAAGAGTATAAGGGCTGCATCTATGTTCATTTTTTTGCATGTGGATGTTTAGTTGTTCCAGCACCATTTGTTGAAAAGATATCTTTTCTCCATTATATTGCCTTTGCTTCTTTGTCAAAGGTGATTTGACTATATTTATGTGGGTCTATTTCTGGGTTCTCTATTCTCTATTCCATTGATCTATTTGTTTATTTTTTCACAAATATCATACTGTCTTGATTATTGTAGCTTTATAGTAAGTCTTGAGGTTGGGTAGTGTCAGCCATTCAACTTTGTTCTTTTCCTTCAATAGTATGTTGGATATTTTGGGTCTTTTGCCTTTCTGTATAAACTTTAGAATCAGTCAACATCCATAAAATAGTTTGCTGGGATTTTGATTGAGATTGCATTGAATCTATAGATAAAGTTTAGAAGAACTAACATCTTAAAAATACTGAGTTTCTACACACTGATAATCAGTATAAAAAAATACTGAGTTTTGCTACCTATGAACATGGAATATTTCTTCATTTATTTATTTCTTCTTTGATTTCTTTTATCAGAGTTTTGTAGTTTTTCTCATATAGATCTTGTACGTATTTTGTAAGATTTATACTTAAGTATTTAATTCTTAGGATGCAAATATAAATGGTTTTGTGTTGTTAATTGCAAATTCCACTTGTTCATTGCTGGTGTATAGGAAAGCAATTGGCTTTTGTATTTTAACCTTGTATCCTACAACCTTGCTATAATCACTGTTAATTTAAAGTTCTTTCAGAAATAGATACATATTACTTCAGAAAGAGAAAGTGTAAAACATGCTCCCTGTCTTCCTCGAGGTTATTTTCTTATCACCGCCATCATGACTCCCGCCCCCTGGTTTAGCACTAGAAACCTAATAGCTTTTCAAAGCTGTACTATGAATTTATAGTGTTCCAGTGTCCTTGGAACAATAAAATTTCCTTTTGTCCTGCTTCCATGGGAACAAAGGAGAGCAGAGAGCAGGTAGCTACAGACAAGAGGAGTCGTCTGAGACCTGCTATTTCAACCCCAACTACAGGAGCTTCTAAATTTTTCCAAGATTCTCCAAGTATCACTGAAACAGCCAGAACCCAACTGATCCAGTAACACAAGACATAGAGTGAGAAGCAATTGTGTTCCCCGGGGGTCTCCCCAATTTCTAGGGTACTTTTAGTAATAGAAATACCCTTTAAGATGCTATAAGAGTCCCAAAAGGACAAGACATAGTCTCAAAAGTTGCTAAATGTTTGTTGCATTTTTCTGCCTGTTTATTTATGACATGTTTCCTTTTGAGTCTTGGCTGCCTGCCTCCCAAGTGTCTGAACATCAGCAGAAACTATAAAATGTTGGCTTTTCTGTTTGTAGTTTTTATTTGTTTTCTTTGTTAGAATGTGTAGCTTTGTTCAGAACAAATCTTGACTTTATAAGCAACAGTCAAACCACTCTCTTCCAAAGCTAAGTTTGGCAGAAGAATGGTTTTATTGGACAAGATACGATGCTTCCAGTTTTTGTTTCAACTTTTGTCAGTGACCCTGTGCATAATTAAAATGGAGAACATATGAAACAGCAGAAAACAATGCTGCAAATAAAACAGATACTTGTCCTTTCTCTAGTTCTGTAACTTACCTTCTTTGAGATCTCATGCAAACAGCTCTCCCTATTTCAACCTTATGAAATGGGAATGAGCATTCATGTTTACCACAGAAAGTGCTTATAAAAAAGGTTTTTTTTTTTTTTTTTTTTTTTTTTTTTTGAGACAGAGTCTCGCTTTGTTGCCCAGGCTAGAGTGAGTGCCGTGGCGTCAGCCTAGCTCACAGCAACCTCAAACTCCTGGGCTCGAGTGATCCTTCTGCCTCAGCCTCCCGGGTAGCTGGGACTACAGGCATGCGCCACCATGCCCGGCTAATTTTTTTTTATATATATATATCAGTTGGCCAATTAATTTCTTTCTATTTATAGTAGAGACGGGGTCTCGCTCTTGCTCAGGCTGGTTTTGAACTCCTGACCTTGAGCAATCCGCCCGCCTCGGCCTCCCAAGAGCTAGGATTACAGGCGTGAGCCACAGCGCCCGGCCATAAAAAAGGTTTTGAAAATTCCAAATAAAAAGACCTTATCAATCTGCTGGTTCTGCCCAGACTTAATTGTACATGCAGCTTATTGTATAGACCTGATTGGCCTAGATTCATTCCCCATCTTTCCCCTGCTTGGCCTGTATTACAAGAGGACAGACTGCTTGCAGGCTGTATTTCCCTGGCTTCTGAATGGAAGTGGGATAGTAAAGGACAAGAGGAAGGAAGAAGCCCCCGTATTTCTTTCAGTCCCTCTCTGCCTTGGGCAGCAACTCTTAAGAAGCCTGTGGCTCCTCTGGTCTCCAGCTGTGGTTACAGCTTCTGTGAAGGGACTGTGCTCCGTAGGCTCCAGTAACACTGCCTCCTCCCTTGGCCTTCCAGGTTAGGGGTGATAGTGCAGTGGCTTCCTGCTTTGGCTTATTTCCGACTTTCTCAGTTTGCATTTTAGCTCTTCAATCACTCATGTAGCCAATTTCCTCTGTTTCAAATACAGTAGTCCCCTTAGCCATAGTTTTGCTTTCCTCAGTTTCAGTTGTCCACAGTCAATTGCAGTCCAAAAATATTATATGGAAAATTCTAGACATAAGTAATTCATAAGTTTTAAATTGTGCAATCTTTCCAAATAGCATGATGAAATCTCCTGCTTCATCCTGTCTGGATGTAAATCATCCCTTTGTCCAGCATATCCACATTGTAGACACTACCTGCCAGGCAGTCAACATCGTCTGCCCCTGACATCCAACCATCATTATTGTAGTGGCTTGATGATCCAGGATCACCCAAAGGAGATATGCATAGGATGGGGAGTATGTTAGTCTGGCTGGAATGAAGAGTTTCTATAGGCAAGTGCTGTGAGATATGGCTGGAAAAGCTTTAATATTGGGACTATGTAGGGGAGGGGGGTAGGGCTAGCCTTGATCAGGATACTTTCTATAGGCTGTTGTGGCCATTTTATTTAAGAAATCAGGTTTACACATCCAGTGTTTTATAATATATATTAATATTGTAGAAAGATTATTCAGTGTGAGGTTTGCCATGCAAGGGCAGAGAGATAGTCATGATTTGCCATGCAGTTTGTTGACTCCACTAGGAGTCAGGGCTGGGGGTGCCAATTTCTTTGCTGTGTCTTTATTGATACATACTACTCGTTCTCTTTATTATCTAGTGGACATAGATATTCAAGTAAATTATAGGAGTATTTTAAATACATTGTATGAAATTAAGTCTGAAGTGGACTGTACAGACTCATTTTCCTTCATAATATTCTGTTCCTATTAGATTTCAAGCAATGCTAGGAAGCCCTAGAGGAAGTAGAAAAATGGTATATGTAACCCAATTGTCTCACTGGATGATTGTATGTGTATGTATAATCTCATTGTCTGAGGCTAGAAGATCACAGGAGAGTGAGAACAATTTTGAAGCCTTGGGCAGGAAATATTAATAGATTTTAGTCTTTAAACTGGCATAATAAATATTGTCCTGCTTACTTTTTCCTTCTAAGTTTCTTATTTATTAATTCCCCCTTGTACATTAAACTTTGACATTTTCATATATATATATAATTCCCCCCTCCCTTATGATTCATCCTTCTGTGTCTGAGTTTGGGTTAGATGGTTAATCCCTATATATGATATTCTAAAAGAATAATAATTCATACAGAGGCCTTTTACCATGTCCCAAACCTTCCCTGAATTGATAACCTGGAAGAGTAAACTCTAATCCGCACCTTTAAAATTCTTTAGTATTTTTATGACCTGATCTTCTCATCCTTTTTTTCAGCTCTCTATCTGCATCTAATCCTTAATCAAAATATTTGCATTGGTCATCTGCAAGTAATAATTGTTCAGATAATAGGAAGTCATTATTCTTACTAAGAAGACCAAGTCTTATGCTTCTGAACCATTCTGTAATTCTTGCTTGTTAAGATGTGAATATTTAGATGTTTCCTTCAATATCATTTAGAGGAAAAAACATTTTAACAAGGCTAGTCTCATTTGTCAAATACTTAAGGAGCATTTCACAGTGAGGTTTTAAAAAAAAACCCACAAAAAAACTCTTTCTGCCTGTATTGTTATCTTACATAAGAAACAAATCGAATTGAAAGCAAGACTGAGAAGTAATGCCCTGGAGGCAAACCAGAGTACCAAAGGACTTGGCTGCCAGAGTGGTAGGAAACTAGAAATGACTTCTGAGAGAACAGAAAAAGATTTTAGAAGAACGAGCTCTATGAATAAGTCTGACCTGAGGGGTGGCTGCCTTTTCCCGCCTTTGCTGGAAAATGTCACAAGATTTTCACAAACGAATGTGGATAGTAAGGAAAAAGGACTTTTTTGGGTTCAAAATGGTGAAGGGAGGAGGAGAAAGTCAAGTCCATCAACCCCAGTGATGAACATAAACTGTGTTAGGTCAGAGCAAAGTAAGACTCCCAAAGATAAATCAACCATTATTTACCTGTTTGTTGATATAGATGCATATTTTTTGCAGTTTTTATTGAATAATTATGACTACCTTTTTTATGGAGGGGGAAAAGGTACCATTTAACCTTCTACAGGTCAGTTAGAAGAATAGGAAAGAGACTGATTCTTAAATTTGCCTGCAATAACTAGATTTCCCTTCAGATGGTTTCTGTATGTCATTTTCTTTGTTGTTTCTACTAGTTCAAAGAAATATTGGGAAGATGGCGTTTTATGTGAGTGGATGATATGGCTGAAAGAACTATGTATTTTCATTACTTCTCACCTTCCGAAGCATCACAGTGTAAGTCTTTGCCAAATACAAATGGAGAGGGAGGGGCCGTGCAGACATTCTCTGGCTGGCCTCCCACATTGCTGACAGCACACATCAGCCACTCAGCACTTTTCTAAGTAGCAGCTAATGCCCGGCTACTCAACTTTAACCCAGGAAAAGGAGGTCATCTCAAGAAAGAAAAGCACGTCAAAGATCGTGCTGGTGGTCTACTGGGGAAGGTTGTCTTCTGAGATTTCCTTTAGCTCAGTGTCAGCACCCTCTTTGGGGGTAGAAATGCAAGTGCTTTTCTGACAAGGAATGAACTATATGTGGATTCATCATTGCAAGCTAAGAGAAAAAGTGTTTTTTTTTTTTTATCTCTGAGTATTGGAAGAAATCATAATAATTAACATTTTTGAGCATTTACTAAGTGTTAGGCACTATTCTTAGTGTCTTACATAAATTTTCTCATTTAATCCTTAAAATAATCAGAGCTATACCTCATTTTTCTCCTAAGATTAAGTTCTTCTTTTAGTAGACATTGTGATTAAAACACCACTTTTACAATAATTGCACTACATTATAAAATATTCTGTCTGACCTGAGTTTCATTTAGGCTCAAATATGCCTTGTTTTTCTGCATAGCTCCTCTTATGCCATCATTTATTACCATGAATTATGAAGATAGAAAATGTCTGTGCCAGGCTCTGCCTCTTGTACCCTCAGAGCTATGTATGTGTGGTTGATAGAGCTTTAGAGTCAAGCATATGGGAAGGTCCTGCTCACTTCCCATAGCCTCATCAGTAGGCCAGATACCCCTAGTATCTGGTAGGCTGAGTAATGGTCCCCAAATATGTCCATACCCTAACCCCTGGAATCTGTGACACAAGGGACTTTGCAGATGTGATTAAATTAGGAATCTTGAGATGGGAGATTATCCTGAATCGTCAGTAAGGGCCTAATGTAATCACAACAGTCCTTAAGAGGTATGCAGGAGGTAGAGAGAAAGAGAGAGGGGCCATGTGATGGTAACAGAAGCAGTTATGGGCTTTGAAGATAGAGGAATGGGCCATAAGCCAAGTAATACAAGCAGCCCCTGGAAGCTGAAAAAAGGGCAAGGAAACAGATTGTTCTTCAGAATCTCCAGAAAGAACGAGTTCTGCTGATACCTTGTCTTTAACCCAATGAAACTGATTTAAGTTGAAGATCAAAGTCCTGGCAGATCCCGTGTCTAATGAGGGGCTACTTTCTGGTTTGCAGATGGCTGTCTTCTTTTTGTAGCCTCACCTGGTGGAGAGCAGGTCTCTTCTTATAAAGACACTAATCCCACCATGAGGGCTTTACCCTCCTGACCTAATTACCTCCCAAAGGCCCCATCTCCAAGTACTATCACATTGAGGATTAGCATTTTAACATATGAATTTTGGGGAGGGACATAAACATTCAGTTCATAACAGTTTTTTTAAGGCACTACATTTATGGTAATTTGTCATAGCAACCGTAGGAAACTAATACATCTATAGTTAGCGCATAATTTAAGTCTTGTGAGACAGTTATACAGAGCAACTGTCAAAATTGTGTACACAGCACAAAATGCAGGACAGCTCGATTCTGGATTCTTGAGATTATATGTTGCTAGGTAGCACCCCACCATAGGGCCTCTTGTCTTCGTCCTCCCTTAACCCTGCTAGCACTCTTCCACCCTCATAGACGCACATACAGGAACAAAACAGGTTTTCTCTGGGTGATTAGTTAGTCTTCATTCTCAGAACAAGAATCATTTTACATTGTTTTCAAGGGAGGTATTAGGGAGGAAAAAAAATCTTAGATTTGATCTCAATAGCTCTTAGATCCCAACTTTGTCCTTACTAGTAGTGTGCTGAAGGATTCATTCAAAATATAGAGCTGGGATACCAAGGGTAAACAGAAAGGAAAATCTATTTGTTTTATCCTTTATTATCTTAGGGTAGTAAAGCTGATTAATTTGCTTACTCTTTGGTGTATTCCTGTGAGCCAAACTTTGGTGTGCTTGATATTTAATACTATTTGGAATCTTTATAATCAGGAGCTTTATAAAGGGCTCTGATAAATTCTATGGCTAATTGGAGAAGAATCTCAGGCATCATGGTATAAGGAGAGTGATAATCTCAATTAGATGCAGCATCTCAAGAAATACATTAAAGTGATAGTGGAAAAAGAAGAATTTTAGGGGAATACAAACTACCAAACTTTTATTTTTTGTTTTTTTGGACAGGAAGTAGGATTATTGGTGGGCAAGACTGAGGTGGCAGCACAGTGGAAGCCCTCATGAGTGCAGTGCCAGCCACTTGTCCAGGGGGCCACAGTTGGGGATGAATTAGACCCTACAGCCATCTGGGACAAGCCACTTCTCAGCCACCATGTCTTCAAATTCATCCACATTAAACTTGGTAAAGCCCCACTTCTTTGAGATCTGGATCTTCTGTGAGCCAGGAGCTTGAACGTGGCCCTGTGTGTGGCCTCAATCACATGCTCCTTGTTCTGCAGTTTGGTGCAAATGGACATGATGACTTGGCCAACGTGAATCCTGGCCACAGCGCCCTGGGGCTTTCCAAAGGCACCATGCATACCTGTCTGGAGCGTGGACTGGGAACAGCACAAGGTCTGACACATGGACATATATCAGAGGGGACTGTCTCCAAGGTCCTAGCAACCCATACAAGCCACAGGCTGCATACACTACCAAGGAGGCTGCTGTTTGCAGCCATTGCACACCAGGCCCCCATGGGGAAAGGAGTATGGTCAGCTTAATTGCCTGCAGGATACCAAACTTTTAAGGAGCGTTTTATTACTAACATTAACTCTAAGAGGAAGTTAGGAAATAGTGTCCTGGTATTTAAAATATTCATATAATTGAGAGTAGCTCTATATCAACAGCTGATTTTCCAAGAATATAATACATTAAAATTCAGCTAATGTTGAAGCTAAATTGCATATAATTTATTTGAATTTCAGGGATTCACATCTTATACAGGATTATATTATGTACCTAAAATATCACTGAACTGTAGAAGTACAGAGAAGAGGGTCTTCTTTTGCATTTTTGCCCCTCACAACCACCGGTAGTAAATTTAGTGCCTGATTGGCTCTGAAGATTCCAAAATGCTGAAAAATATTTTCTTATGATCCCTGTTATAAACTTAAATCAGTGTAGTTACCTTTTCTCAGAGAAGAGTGTATATGGGTTACAGCAAATTCTAAAAGAAAAGAATAATTGGGGTAAAATTATTAGCATTTTTAGAGTTTTTGTATGCATCTTCTCCCTACCCCTTCATCCTACAGAAGATTAAAATAGAAAAGCTAGTAAAGGAAATTGGCCTGAAAATTTTCAATAGCATCTTAATTTGAAATTGCAGTTGGAGAAGACTGATATTCACACTGCTTTTAAGAAATGTTCTGTGTCTACATGCACTCAATTAAAATGCCTGTATTTAGGCCAAATCACTTCATTGTGGTTATATTCCTGGAAGTGCTCTCCTTCCCCTGACTGGCATTTCCAAGAATAATGTTACCGCTCTGGGCAATCAGAGAAAAACAAACGGAAATGATAAAAATATTTCTACTAATTGCAATAAACATTCTTTTTTAAGAAAAGAAAGTAAATGATAAATATTCACACAGAAAGTAAGCTGCTAAATGAGCTCCTTTTGGACAGTTATTCTTCCTAAAAGCACAATTTATAACTGTTGTCACTGATCATTTAGTCATTGAATGTTAGAAACTAAAAATCTGTAGACATGAAATTGCACTGATTCAATCTCTTCAGGAAATGTAAAATGGGAACTGTTAGAATATGCAGTACCTATTATATACAGAAAATACTAGAAAGTAAACTATGCAAAATTCTGTGCCACCTTTTATTACCTCCTAAGTGGACGTAAATATTTCTGGGTATACTATTCTAAACCAAACCAGAACAAAAATGATTTTTTAAAAAATCATCTTTATGCTTTGTTTGGTAGTATTAATTTTTTAAATAGCTTAATCTACAGATAAAAAAATGGTAGAACCATCATTATCATGGAATATTTTAAGGTGGAAGATGATCAGTTACTGTAAAAATCCTGCCAGTTCTGAAGCCTGTGCATACAGAGAATGTCTTCTTATCTAGGATCATTAGTGTGGGGGTATAGACCAAATGTGAACTATAATATTAGACTTACTAAAAAGTCTGAGGTTTTTTTGATAGTTATTCATATAATAATTCTCATCTTTTATCATATGAATGAGGTTTAAAAAAATAGGTATTTAGAAAATCAGCCAATTAAAGTGAATTTTGATTGTTTTTATAAATGATTAATTCATTTTTATTTTATAGAAATACAATAATAATGTATAAAGTAATGTATTAATAAACACATACACTTTATAGTATGCTTAAATTGTGTTCTCAAATGCTGAATAGTTAAGTCTTTTTATTGAGTTGGTTTCACATTGTCGTTTCAGATGGTTTCATTTTTAATTAAGTTATACCGAAGTAAGACAGGCAGATTAAAAAATGTGATTTATATCTCTATCTTTCAGCTCATTGCTAATTTGGGGGATATACAGTAGTCTAATTTTATATATTATTTTTCAACAGTATTAGGATGATCAAAGTAACAGCTGTTACTGAAAGTTTCTTTGAGGACTTGAGCGATTTAAAATAATGTTCCCAAAATACCAGTTTCCCCACTTAGTTTGCCTTAATTATGATCCTCAAGGCAGGTTCTACATCTGTCTTTCAGAGAGAGAAAACAAGTTGATGTTTTTATATGCAATTTTAGCTTTGACTAACATTTACACTTATATTTTAAGTGAGCTGATGAGAAAAAATATTGTTCATGTTCACCATTGAGTTTAAGAAACCTAAAAATTAATGTCATGTTTTTCCCCCTGTTAAAACAAACCTCTGAGATTTCTCTGTCAGGCTTTGACAGTTAACAATTAACAAGGGTTTGAAAAATGCTCTTACTACCATTTCCCCCTTGAGAACTTTGTAAGCTTTGCATGTAAATGCAAACAAAAATTTTAAGGCTTTTGATCTTGGGGATTTGATGAAATCTCCAAATCTCCAGAGCAAATTTAAGGATTACAGGTTACAACAAGTACACATATGAAAGGATGACAAATTAACAGTAAATATGTAGTATTGATCCCAAACAGGAGTATGATGGATTTATACCTTATGACGACATTCTAGTCCGAGTAACATCCCCACCCCCAAAAATAAATGTCACTGGCATGGGTGGGAGTGGGAAGGAGATGGCAGAAGTCTAACTATTGACTGTATTCATATTCATATTCATTTATATGCAAAAGAAACAACACAGTTCACTCAAAGGCTTCATTTCCTATAATCCTTTTTTTCCTCTCAAAAAACTTGTTTTAAGCAGAGTGAAATTCAATTCTGATCAGACCTGGGTCACCAGGGAGTTGATATCCCAAAGGCCTTTTTGTTTTCCTTGTGTCAAGATCTGAGTGAGCTGGTATTTAGCTGTGGGTGCCTAGGAAGCCTCTTGCTAAGCAAGACAATGACCGGGGCTTGTGGAATTACCATAGCTCCACAAAGTAATTGTCATTCTGAGAGATGACCTATGCAATCCCTCTCCCACTTGGTAGCAGTGGTAGCAAGTTGACCTGGTCATCCCAGGTTCAAGTGTCATTGATTGGCTGATGATGGACAAGGCAAGACATGAATCTCCTTGACATTTCACTCAACAAGCACCTTAAATGTATTATTTAAATCAGTCTTTCTTTTTCTTTTACTTTGCTCCCAGTTTAGCAACAGTAGCATGCAGGGACATATCACCTTGTTTGCAACTGGTAGAAAGAAAAAAAAAGGTTTCCCACAATCTTATGTAGACAGTTCACATTCCACAACTGTTAGGGAAGTTGACTGAACCACAGCAGATACAAAAATTATCAGAAATGAATGCAGTTGTCTTTAAGGAAGAGGAACTGAAAATGAACCTGACCCTGTTTCTTTTATACGAAGGATTAAATTGGTGCTTTCTTCCCTTGCATGTTTTAAATACTGAAAAAAATAATACTTAATAAGCAGATGGTGCCTTTTCGGTGTTCCCCATGGAATTTACACAAATCTGTATATATGAAAATTGAGAAATTTCTTTAATTTTAATATAATAATTAAAATTTGCTTTTATGAGGGAGATAAAGTACTGTGATGGACAATAACTAGGGATGGAGGTTGAGGGAATCTACTTTAGAAAGGGTGGTAGTGAAAGATCTTAAGAAGGTGATGTTTAAATAAAGAACTGAGGAATGAGAAGCTGCAGCATCACATCAGAAATGCATGGGATTGCACTGCCTTCCTTAAATAGAGCAGAAATAGAGCAGAGGGTCTTCTCATTTGATTATAGCATGCCAGCCATAGGAATGTAAAGGCGATAATGATAGCTGGCATGCTAAAACCAGAATGAAAGGGTGGTTTTACTTTCTCTGTCTGAGTGATATACCAACAAAGCCTCCTTGCTAGGCATTTCTTAGTTAGAAATTTCTTGTCCTCCCAAGAGTACTCTGGAGCAGACCCCACAGAGTTCAAAACCATATAAATGAAGAAATATTATAGAGGATATCAACTCTACCCAAAAGTTCCATGCCAGTGTGGACCTATACTTTCAGGAGTTGACTCCAAACTGGTTTGGGAGGAGTGGGCTACACTTGCACTGGTGTCCTGTTAGATATTAATCGTCTAATCATGTCACACAAATGCTTCCAATGGAAATGTATTCAATCTTGCAACTAGAACAAAGCTGGAGAGCTACCTGGTTGCCTAACCTGATTTACAAATTCTAGGTACCTCTTATGTTCACACTGACATGCATCTGTGGAGACAGACAGGACTCTCATAGCCACCTGTGCAGGCAGGGAGATAACAAGAAAAGCAATTAAATTCATTTCAATTCAGATGACTTATCCTAAACTGCCATTACCCCACTCCTTTCTCTCCCTTAAGGCAGAAGGTGCAGGAAAACAATTCTTGACATGGTTTCTTTAAACTCTAATTTCTGCATTTCTGTGATTCCTAACTCAACAAGACAAGTACATTTAGAAATCAAAACTCAAACCTGGGTTGGGAAGACATCCAACTTTGCCCATTGCACCTGGTCCTTTTAAAGATAATTTATATGTGAGCCAAAGAAGGTATTGGGAGTGTTCTCTCAAAAAGGGGAAAAATGCTTTTAACTTTTACAGACATAATCTGTAGATAGCAGCAGATAATTTATATGTACAGTTCCCCAATTTGATGTAGTAAACTATTTTATCTGGTATTTGCAATGATAGAAAGCACACTCTTACATAGCTCTAATATAACAACAATATAAAGCAGAAATAGAATGTAAGCAGATAAAATTTCATAATGCTCTCATAAGGGTGATTTGAGAAACAACTGTTACATTCTATGAACAGGGTGCCTGTAATCTTCTTGGAAGAAGCCATTTATAGTCTAATTAGGGATGCACCTAGCCCTTCTGATTTTTTTACTTTATTTTGTAAACAAATTCAAGGTACAATTTAAGATAGAGTTAGTATTAAACTAAATAGCACATTTCTTTTCTCTTTAGCAAAATGAATGTAAAAGAGCATAGTTTGTAAACCATTTTCCTGGCTAAAATGCTAGTTGCCACAAACTGACCGTCATTTGTACGAAGAGTATTAAAATTGAACAATGAGAATACCAAGCTAAGTGTGTTAGGGAATAAACTTGTTAATTAAGCCAGTTTTAAATTGGTTGTCAAATATCAGTATAAATCCTCAAATAAAAGCCCTATGTGCTAATGAGTAAAATGTGCACCATCTTGGGAATGGTCATGCTGGAAACTCAGACTTGTGGGGAGAGGGGGGGAAAGGGCATTTATTGAAACCTTAAAATCTGTACCCTCATAATATGTCAAAATAAAAAAAAATTAAAATACTTAATAAAAAAAAAGCCCTATGTGCAATTCATATAAAATCTAGGACATTTAAGAAAACGTGTAACATGTTTGAGTGATTTTGAAAGATATTATAGAAAAATGAATTTGGGGATGTACTGGATGTCCAATTAAAGCAATATTTTTGTAGTTATTCATTTATAACTATAAAAGTAATGTGTCCATTTTACATTTGTTTATATTTTTTAGCTAGAACCCAGAGTACTTATTATAGTACATAGCCTTCTTTGGATGACCTACTTAATAAGATAGCTTATTGTTACATTAACTATCTTACCATATTGTCTTCCATAATATAAACACCCTTCCATTAAATCTTTTAAGTAGTTTTAGGTGATCAAGTGAAGTGGTTAGTATTTAGATAAGTTCTTCTCAGTAGTAATGATCTAAACAGAGTAGAACAAATTAAAGGAATTTTGAGTACGTAAAAAATAACCAGTTTTTAAAAATCCCTTCGCTTGTACTTACCAATTTGATGTCTATTTTTTAATTACTAATTGCTTTGAGTTTAAAATTCTCAAATCAGGTGTGTTTATAAACATCATTTGTAAAATTTACCTGTTAAAGCAAGCCAAACAATCAGAAATGAATGTTAGAATTTTTTTGATTTAACATCAAATTTAGTTTGTATCTGCTTCAAGGTTATACGTACACATAGTGTAAAAAATTAAATCGTTTATAAGCTTTAGTTTGATAAGTAGCAAGCTCATCCTGTCCCTTCTTTTCCTCTACCCTAACCCCATTTTCTAATCACTAAAGACACTACTTCTAATTCTCTCAGCTGTTTCTCTTGGTATTTGACTTTATGTCACTAAATCTTGTGCTAATACATTTTGACTTTTTATTTTCAGGCACTATCTATTGACTGTGGAAAAATAAGAATTCACCTTTCTTTTACTCTTGTTGCCATCAGTATTCTCATTACTGTCTGGTACATTTCTAGTTTCCCCACTGTCCTCATATAATTACTCCATTATAATTTTGTTTCACTTAATATTCAGTACTTACATTATTATGACTACATAAATGTTATCACAGCTGAACCACGTAGTATACTATAATAATTTTCCTTTCTGTACCACTTTTTAAAAATAATTTATCTTAACAATACTCTTGTTTTTTATTCATTTATTTTAATTTTCTATTACATATAACCAGTTTATCCCCAAATCCTTCTCAAGTTATACAAATCTTCTTTTAGTACATTCAGACATTTCAGGGATTCTATCTAATTTGTTCTATTAATAGCTTGGACTCGTTGCTCTCTAGGCTTGGTGCATAGCTATTATTCTGGGATCTTCCTTTACCATCCGTTGGGGCAAGGCAAAATTTTTCTGTAAAGAGCCACATAATATTTTAGACTTTTCAGGCCATATGTTCTCCATTGCATCTATTTACCTTTGCTGTTACAGCACGAAAGCAGCTGCAAATGATATGTAAATAAGCATGACTATGTTCCAATAGAACTTTATTTATGGACACTGAAATTTGAATTTCATGTAGTTTTTATGTCATGAAATAGTCTTTTCTTTAATTTTTAAAAACCACTTAAAAATGTAAAAATCATCTTTGTTTTTGGACTATATAAAAACAGATGTCAGGCTGAATTTTGCCTGTGGGCTATAGTTTGCTGATGCCTGCTTCAAAGAATTCACTTTGCTTCTCTTTTGTGTTGTATTCCTTGGTTTCTTGGATATCATGTCTTTTTCCCGCTTTACATTCTTATTTTGATAGATCATATCTTCTAACAGCTGCCTGAAAAAATTTTGAGATCTTAAATGACTGAAATCCCTTATTTTATCTTCACATTTAATTTATAAAATTTATAATTTTGAAGGCATTTATCCATTGTCTGCTAGCTTCTATTATTATTACTGAGAAATCTGATATAATTCTCAATTTGTGTATTAAGAAAAATGTAAAATCTTAAAAAATTTTTTTTGCCCTAAGGCTCTGAAAATTCATAGTGATTTTTGTTTTTTAAATAGAGGTGTGGGTATACTTTTATCCATTGTGCTGAGTATTACATAGATCTTTTCATTCTGGAAACTCATGTCCTCCAGTGGTGAGAAATTTTCTTGATTTATTTCGTTATCAATTTCTTCCAATCTTTTTTGGAACTCCTGTGAGCAGATTTTATATGTCCTGAATTGCTCTTCTTCCTTTTTCATCTTCTCCCGCCATTTTTTTTTTTAAAAATCTATTTGGTTTTGTTTTTTTTCTTGTCTTTTCTTAGAGATGACCCCAATCCCTCTATAAATTTCCAAGAGATCTTTCTTGTTTTCTCCATGTTTTTCTTCTTAAGCATCTGTTTTTTCAAGGATATAATAACTTCTCAGATCTTTCCGAGGTCTGTTTGTGTTTTGAAAGTTTTCTTCTCTGTGCATAGTTTCTATTTCCTCCAAGTTGCTTTTTTCTCTTCACTTGTTTCGTAGTTGGCTTTCATATTAGAGATTTTTTCCACATGTCTTGGCTGTTTGTGATTAAGAATGGTGAAATTAAAAAGGTGATTGTAAGCTCTGAACATGTGTATCGAGCTTGTTGACTTTGAGCTTTACTGTGGGTTGATCTCTGTGGGCTATTTGTAGGGAAACACCCCACTATCAGAATCTTTAGGTCTGTTATCTTGGGTTGGTTATAATCTCCAAAACAGAATCATAGGACTCCTACTTAGAACATACTAACCTGGCTGTCAGCATTCTGGGAGTGGGATAGGGTAAGAGGGCAGGGGTTTTAAAGTGCAGTATGTAAACTTTCATTTAACCTCCCTAGTTTTAGTATGATATCTCTATCTCATTTGTGCCTGGGTTCTTCCAGTCCTAAATCCCCATATTTTACCCTCTCCAGAGAATAAAATTCCTGTATTCTACTGAGATGGGGAGGGACAGGTGTCCAGCTGCATGGAATTGAGGAAAGAATAGCTCTGTATTAACTTGTTCACTTCTAGAGTGATTTATGATGTTAATTCCTATGTCTTTGGGGAGCTTTTTTTTTTAAAGCAAATTAGGTTGCTTCTTGGTTATCCCCATAGCCAGTTTAGGATTCAGCTTTTTGTATTCTTACTACTTGTTCATCTGCTTCCCAGGTCCCAAAATTTTGTGACTTCATTCTTTCTCTAATTGTTGTTCTCCCTATGGGTTTATATTTTAAGAACTCTCTTCCATCATTAGTAGAGATGGGGGAGAGAATGGAGATAAATCAAAGTGTTCAGTTTGTCACTTTAAACTGGGCTAATTTTATCTGAGAATTCCCCCCTTATGAAAACATAACTTCTTTATATATTTTAGTCAAATATCACTTGCTTTGTAAAATTTTTCTCTGTGTGAGGCATAGGGTGTGAAAACATAGTTTAATCTTCAAGGGGGTACTTCAAGGGAGTGAGTTTGGTTTTATATATTTCTGATGGGTACCTGCAGTTATGTGTCCTAAAGTTTTACATATTTTAAATAAATAATATGGGAAATCTATAGGAGTTGTTCTAAAGTACATTATGTGTTTTTATAGTGTTATGAAGACAGTCTGTACTTACTAGTATACTACGACTTAGTTGATACTGACAAAAACCTTCAAATAACAATGGGTTCAATAATACACAAATGTATTTCTTTCTTATATAGATGAAAATCAGAGGTAAGCAGACTGGGGTTTGTAAAGAGGCCTAAGATTAACAGGAACCCGTTTTCTATATTGTTGCTCCACCATCCTGAACATGTGACTTCCTCCTTATGATCCAAAATGGCTATTTGAACTCCAGTCATCATCTTCTCATTTCAGACAGAAGGTATAAGGAAGGGGAAAAAAGGCACATCTCTTCTTTTTAAAGACACTTTCCAGAAATTGCTTACATACTTCTACTTACCCATTGGCCAGAAATTAGCAATATGGATATATCTAGTTGCAAAGGGGTCTGGAAAATGTAACTCTAATGTAAATAGCTCAACAAAAATTAAGCATTCTTTTACAAGGAAGAGGAGGGAATGAATACTGTGAGATAAATAGCTTCTACCATAGTGTCTAAGATCTTGTATGTAGGAACTGAGTCCAGTAAAGGCATGTGGCTCCTGGAAGTAGAATGAACTAAAGAACAAAAAGAAGAGAAACAAAGAGAAAGAAAATAGAGTTTGAGGAGAAGATGAAGAGGGACTCTAGAAAAGGGAGGGAAGGAAACTATGATGTGATGAAGAAAGCCCTGTACCGAAGGTCTGAAGATGGGTTACTACTCTTAATAAATTCTGTGCTCTTAGGCAGGTCCTTTGTCTCTTTGTGCCTTGTTTTTTTTGTTGTTGTTTTGTTTTTTTAATCAATATGTTGAGGAACATCTAGTGGTGAATGCAAAGAGAGAAATGACCAGGGAAGTGAGGCTAGTTTTGTATCCATAGGTTTACTTTGCAGAATCAAGACCTATGGGACCTAGTTAAATCTAAGAACATGGGCTAAATTCTCAGTATTTTAAACACAGCTTCTTGTTTTGACTTAGGTTAATGAGCTGGATAATCTTGGAAAAATTTCTTAACTATTCTTGGTCTTACTTTCCCTGTTCATGAAATGGGATACCCTAGACTCAAACGGTTTTCAAATTGTGCACCTAGATGCCTTGGGATGCTGCAGTGAACTCACAGGGGTGTTGCAGGATATTATAAATTTTTTTTTTTTTTTTTTTTTTATTTTTTTAATTATTTTTTTTTATTTTGGCATATGGGGGTACAGATTTTAAGGTTTCAATAAATGCCCATTTCCCCCCCTCCCCCCAAAAGTCTGAGTCTCCATCATGACCATCCCCCAGATGGTGCACATCTCACTCACTATGTATGTATATACCCGCCCCCCTCCCCCCTCCCACCTGCCCAATACCCTATTACTGTAGCACCTGTGTGTCCACTTAGGTGCTACTCAGTTAATACCAGTTTGCTGGAGAATATATCTGGTGCTTGTTTTTCCATTCTTGGGATACTTCACTTAGTAGTATGGGTTCCAGCTCTAACCAGGAAAATATAAGGTGTGCTATATCACCATTGTTTCTTAGAGCTGAATAGTACTCCATGGTGTACATATACCACATTTTATTAATCCATTCTTTGATTGATGGGCACTTGGGCTGTTTCCACAGCCTTGCAATTATGAATTGTGCTGCTATAAACATTCGAGTGCAGGTGTCTTTTTTGTAGAGTGTCACTGGATCATTTGGGTAGATGCCCAGCAATGGGATTGCTGGATCAAATGGTAGATTCACTTGTATCGCTTTAAGGTATCTCCATATTGCTTTCCACAGAGGTTGAACTAGTTTGCAGTCCCACCAGCAGTGTAGGAGTGTTCCTCTCTCTCCGCAACCACGCCAGCATTTATTGTTTGGAGATTTTTTGATAAAGGCCATTCTCACTGGGGTTAAGTGATATCTCATTGTGGTTTTGATTTGCATTTCCCTGATGATTAGAGATGTTGAGCATTTCTTCATATGTTTGTTGGCCATTCTTCTGTCTTCTTTAGAAAAATTTCTGTTCAAGTCCTTTGCCCACTTTTTAATGGGGTTATTTGATTTTTTCTTCCTAATTTTCGTGAGTTCTAAGTATATTCTAGTTATCAGTCCCTTATCGGATGCATAGGATGCAAAAATTTTCTCCCATTCTGTAGGTTGTCTGTTTACTTTCATGACTATTTCTTTGGCTGTGCAGAAGCTTTGTAGTTTGATCATGTCCCATTTATTTATTTTTGTTGCTGCTGTGATTGCCTTTGGGGACTTCTTCATAAACTCTTTGCCCAGGCCGATGTCTAGGAGAGTGTTTCCAACTTTTTCCTCTAGAGTTCTAATAGTTTCATATCTTAGGTTTAAGTCTGTTATCCAGCGTGAGTTGGTTTTTGTGAGAGGTGAAAGGTGTGGGTCCTGTTTTAGCCTTCTACAGGTGGCTATCCAGTTTTCCCAGCACCATTTATTGAAGAGAGATTCTTTTCCCCAGCGTATGTTTTTGTCTGCTTTGTCAAAGATGAGACGGCTATATGAGATTGGTTTTATATCAGGATTCTCACATCTGTTCCATTGGTCAATATTCCTGTTTTTGTGCCAATACCATATTGTTTTAATTACTACAGCTTTGTAGTATAGTTTAATATCTGGCATATTAATGCCTCCCATTTTGTTTTTGTTGCCTAGAATTGCTCTTGATATTCGGGGTCTTCTTTGGTTCCATACGAAGCGTAAAATTATTTTTTCTATATCTGTGAAGAATGCTGATGGGATTTTAATAGGTATTGCATTGAATCTGTAGATCAGTTTGGGTAGTATAGACATTTTGACGATATTGAGTCTGCCGATCCACGAGCATGGTATGGATTTCCATCTGTTTACATCCTCTGCTATTTCCTTCCTCAGTGTTTCATAGTTCTCCCTGTAGAGGTCTTTTACCTCTTTGGTTAAATATATTCCTAGGTACTTTAATTTCTTTGTTGCTATTGTGAAGGGAATTGAGTCTTTGATTTGGTTCTCAATTAGATTGTTGTTGGCGTATATGAATGCCTCTGATTTCTGTGTATTAATTTTGTATCCTGAGACTTTACTAAATTCATTGATCAGTTCCAGGAGTTTCTTGGTTGAATCCTTGGGGTTTTCTAGATACAATATCATATCATCAGCAAACAGTGAAAGTTTGATCTCTTCTGCCCCTATTTGGATACCTTTGATTCCATTTTCCTGTCTGATTGCTGTAGCCAAGACTTCCAGCACTATGTTGAATAGAAGTGGAGATAGTGGGCAGCCTTGTCTGGTTCCAGTTCTAAGTGGGAATGATTTCAGTCTTTCCCCATTCAGTATGATGTTGGCTACGGGTCTGTCATATATGGCTTGTATCATTTTTAGGTATGTCCCTTCTATGCCTATTTTCTTAAGTGTTCGTATCATGAAAGGGTGTTGAATTTTGTCAAAAGCTTTTTCTGCATCTATTGAAAGAATCATGTGGTCTTTGTTTTTGCTTCTGTTGATGTGGTGAATTGCATTTATAGATTTACGTATGTTGAACCATCCCTGCATCCCTGGGATGAAGCCCACTTGGTCGTGGTGGATTATTTTTTTGATAAGTGTCTGGATTCGGTTAGCTAAGATTTTGTTGAAAATTTTTGCATCTATATTCATTAGGGATATTGGTCTGTAGTTTTCTTTTTTTGTTGCATCCTTTCCTGGTTTTGGTATCAGAGTAATATTCGCTTCATAAAAGGTGTCGGGGAGGTTTCCGTTCTTCTCGATGTTGTGGAATAGTTTCTGCAAGATAGGTACTAGTTCTTCTTTGTAAGTATGGTAAAATTCAGGTGTGAAGCCATCTGGACCGGGACTTTTCTTTTTAGGGAGATTTTTAATTGCTGTTTCTATTTCAGCTGTTGAGATTGGTCTGTTCAGGGAATCTATTTCTTCCTGGTTGAGCCTAGGGAGGCTGTGTATTTCTAGAAATTTGTCCATTTCCTCCACATTTTCCAGTTTGTGTGCATAAAGATTTTTGTAGTATTCATAAATTGTATCTTGTATCTCTTTGGGATCAGTTGTGATATCTCCTTTTTCATTCCTGATGGAGCTTATTAGAGATTTCTCTTTTCTGCTTTTCGTTAGCTTAGCCAATGGCGTGTCAATTTTGTTTATTTTTTCAAAGAACCAACTTTTTGTTTTATTAATCTCCTGAATAGCTTTCCTGTTTTCAATTTCGTTTAGTTCTGATTTGATCTTGTTGATTTCACTTCTTCTGCTGGGTTTGGGGTTGGTCTGTTCTTCTTTTTCCAGCTCTTTGAGTCGTTTCATTAGATTGTCTATTTGTGATCTTCTTGCCTTTTGGTTATAGGCATTTATGGAGATAAACTTTCCTCTCAGAACTGCTTTAGCTGTGTCCCAGAGGAGTTGATAACTTGTCTCTCCATTGTCGTTTTCTTCATAGAAGTTTTTTATTTCCGTCTTGATTTCTTCATTTACGAAGTAATCATTTAGTAGGAGGTTGTTTAATTTCCACGTTTTTGTGTAGAAATGTGAGTTTCTGTTAGGGTTGATTTCTAGTTTTATTCCACTGTGATCTGAGAAAGTACATGGGATGATTTCTATTTTTTTAAATTTCTTGAGATTTTCTTTGTGTCCTAGGATATGGTCAATCTTAGAGAATGTCCCGTGAGCTGATGAGAAGAACGTATATTCAGTGGATTTTGGGTAGAATGTTCTGTAGATGTCTGTCAGACCCAATTGTTCTAGAGTTTTGTTTAAGTCCATTATTTCTTTATTAATTTTCTGTTTGGAGGTTCTGTCTCGTGCCGTCAGTGGGGTGTTGAAATCTCCGGCGATTATGGAGTTGCTATTAATCCATTTGCTTAGCTCCAGTAAGGTTTGCTTTATGAATCTGGGTGCACCTAAGTTGGGTGCATATATATTTAAAATTGTTATCTCCTCTTGTTGGACTGTGCCCTTCACCATTATATAATGACCCTCTTTGTCTTTTACTACTTTTGTTGGTTTAAAAACTAAATCGTCTGAAATTAGAACTGCCACACCAGCCTTCTTTTGGTTTCTATTTGCTTGGAATATTGATCTCCACCCTTTTATTTTTAGTCTATGTGCATCCTTGCAGGTTAAATGTGTTTCCTGAAGACAGCATATACTTGGCCTGTATTTTCTTATCCATTCAGCCAGCCTATGTCTCTTGAGTGGAGAGTTTAAGCCATTCACATTTATTGAGAGAACTGATAGGTAAGGTAGATTACTGATCATTCTGTTGGGTTGGATGTTGTTGCTATGATTTCTGTCTTGAGCCATTGTAATATCTGGCCTTTAATATCTTTGGGTTTTGGTTGTTTTTATATCCGTGGATTATTATTATGATGTTCCGTGCGTAACGCTGTTTTAAGTACTTCTTGTAGGGCTGGTCTTGTCTTGGTGAATTCTCTGAGCCTTTGCTTGTCTGAGAATGTTTTTATTTCTCCTTCATATATGAAGCTTAGTTTTGCAGGGAATAATATTCTAGGCTGGGCATTGTTTTGTTTCAAAAGAGTGAGAATGGGGCCCCAGTCTCTCCTTGCTTGTAAAGTCTCATTAGAGAAGTCTGATGTTATTCGAATTGGCTTTCCCTTGTATGTCACTTGCTTCTTTTGTCTTACAGCTCTTAGAAGGGCCTCTTTAGTTGATACTTTGGTCAGTCTGATGACTGCATGACGTGGCGTCTTCCTGTTTGCATTGAATCTCCCAGGGGTCCTCTGGGCTTCTTGAACTTGTATATCGAGATTTTGAGCAAGGCCTGGGAAATTTTCCTCTATTATATCTTCAAAAAGCTTGTCCAGCCCTTGAGTGTTGTCTTCCTCCCCTTCGGCTAAACCTATGACCCTCACGTTAGGTTTTTTCACATAATCCCACAGCTCTTGTAGGCTTTGGTCTTTTCTCTTGTTTCTCTGCTGTATTTCTGTGACTGATTTATTTAATTGGAAGGTGTTATCTTCAAGCTCTGAGATTCTTTCTTCTGCTTGATCTACCCTGTTCTTGAGACTTTCCACAGTATTTTGTAGTTCTCTGAGTTGATTCTTCATCTCCAGGACTTCGGTTAAAGTTTTCTTCACTGTGTCAATCTCTTTGTTGAACCTTTGTTCCATTTCTTGGAGGTTTTTTGTGTTTTCTTGGTGTTGGTTATTGAGTTGTTGTTGCAGCTGGGTGAGTGTTCTTATGATCCACATACGAAATTCCTTTTCTGTCATATTGGTTGCCTGATTTTGGTCGGTGTCCGTTTCTAGGGGGCTGGTGCTCCTCCTTGGGGGTGTGTTTTCCGTTTGGTTCTTCATATTTCCTGAGTTCTTTCGCTGACTTCTTCCCATGTCGATCAGTTGTTGTTTCTTTCCTTAGGTTATTGTTTGGGTATTCACACACCTTGTTTAGTTTCTGAGGCGTTAGGTGGTGCCTGTGGGTGAAATTGGACCACTCCCTGTATATTGAGTCAGTGGATGCCGTGGAAAGGCTGTGCAAGATGCCGCCCCTGTCAGTAGGTGGCGTTTGCTTGGAGGAACAGGCTATGGTGTTGATTTTGAGTCCTGTTATCAGCTCTCGTTCTGGGCGGAGCTGGGTTGGGTAAGCCTGCCCTCAGGCTGTTAGCAGGGGTCAAAGTTCTGTTCTCAGCTTACAGGGAAAGCTGTCAGGGCAGGGCTGGAATGGTCCCGCTCAGCCAGAAAGTCTGGAGGTGGGGGTGGGGCTGTCTGAGACCCGCAGTCTGCAGCAGGCCTCGCTTCTTTCCACCCTCCCCAACTCTGCAGCTACTCCTGGGCCTCTGCCAGCAGGCCAGACCACAAGCCACCAGGCCTCCCCGGACTGTGGTGCCGGCGGGGAGGTTCCCTGCACAGGAACGCCACCTGGGTTGGGCGCACGGCCTCCTCCTGGGAGGAGGGTTGCCCTCTAGGACGCCGATCCGCCCCTGGAGGCACACAGCCCTCAGTAGGCTGTTCGCGTATAATCCTTCTGTGCCCGGGGCAATGCTAGCCCTCGGTGCAGGGGATCTGGTCTGCAGGTCCGACCTCTGGGTCCCAGAGTTCAAACTGTATTCCCACCAGGGAGAGGATTTCCGGTCCTAATTCACCCACAGGGAGCCCAAGCTGGATCTATGTCTCTCAGCCTCTGAGTCGGCACTGTTTTCCTGGCAACACGGTGCCAGCAGCACCTGGGAGGGCGGGCGGGGTCCCAAACGGGAAGGTCCCGTTCCCTGGAGGTGCCTCCGGCTGGTGGCTGTATTGTCTCTCTGGGCAGCCGCGGGTAGGGTCGGCGGAGGGGAGGAGGAGGCAATATGGCGCCTGCCGCGCGGCTCGGGTCCGTGCACACGGAGGTGCCCGGAGGAAGTTGGGAACCTGGTGCCACGTCTGCTACAGGCTCACCGTTGGCAAGCGGCGGCAGTCTCTGGGCTGATGTCCGCAGGTCTCTCCACCCACTGGGGAGCCCGCCAGCAGTCCCGAATCAGGATATTATAAATTTTCAAGGGAAATAGAGTGATATTTGACATCTGTCAGACAACAGGCAAAATAATATTAAGGTTGTACAAAAGTAATTGCAGTTTTAGCATTGTTGACATTTGCCATTTGATATTGGAATACATTCTTAAATGTGGTTATGTTATACATCATTTTAATGTGCATTTCTTGATTTATGTTTTTCTGCTAATGACTTATTACTTGTTGTTTATATTTATTTTAGACAATGGAAATGATGTTGGACAAAGAGCAAATTTGAATGATTTTGTTATTCCAGTTCAAAATGTGTCTTAAAGCAGTGGAGACAACTGGCAACATCAACCACACATTTAGCCCAGGAACTGTTAACGGATGTACAGTGCAGTGATGGTTCAAGAAGTTTTGCAAAGGAGATGAGAGCCTTGAAGATGAGGAGTGCAGTGGCTGACCATGTGAAGTTGGCAATGGACAATTGAGAGCAATCATGGAAGCTGATCCTCTTACAATTACATGAGAAGTTGCCGAAGAACTCAACAGTTGTTAAGCATTTGAAGCAAAGTGGAAAGGTGTAAAAGCTCAATAAGTGGTTCCTCATGAGCTGACTGAAAATAAAAAAGATCGTCATTTTGAAGTGTTGCCTTCTCTTATTGTAAACAACAAACCATTTCTCCATTGGATTGTGATGTGTGATGAAAAGTGGATTTTATATGACAACAGGCCACAGCCAGCTCAGTGGTTGGACTAAGAAGACTCTCCAAAGCACTTCTCAAAGCCAAATTTGCCCCAAAAAAAGGTCATGGTAACTATTTGCAGGTCTGATCCACTACAGCTTTCTGAATCCCATTGAAACGATTACATCTGAGAAGTATGCTCAACAAATCAATGAGATGCACCGAAAACTGCAACACCTGCAGCCAGCATTGGTCAACAAAAAGGGCCCAATACTTCTCCATGACCAAATGCCCCAGGGCAGGTCACACAACCAACGCTTCAAAAGTTGAACCAATTGGGCTTTGAAGTTTTGCCTTATCTGCCGTGTTCACCTGACCTCTCACCAACTGACTAACACTTCTTCAAGCATCTCGACAACTTTTTGCAGGAAAAACCACTTCCACAACCAGCAGGAAGCAGAAAATGCTTTCCAAGAGTTCGTCAGATCCTGAAGCACGGATTTTTATGATACAGGAATAAACAAACTTATTTCTCATTGGCAAAAATGTGTTGATTGTAACAGTTCCTATTTTGATTAATAAAGATGCGTTTGAGCCTCGTTATAATTATTTAAAATTCATAGTCTAAAACTTCAATTACTTTTGCACCAACTTAATCGCTTGAGATAGGTCACAACACTAGTTCATTCTACATTTCTTTTAATGCTAGCTCTTTGTAAAGCTAGGATTTTTTCTATTGTGATAAAAAGCAAGTACTACATGAAAATCAATGTAGAACAAGAAAGGAGGGTAGTGGTGTCCAGTTTGATTCCAAGGTTTGAGATGTGCAGTGCTAAACAGGTATACATATCCCAGTAGGAATTAATTGTGGTTGTTTAAGAATTAAGCTGTGAGACTTTGCTTATCTCAGAATGTCTTTATTTCTCCTTCATATATGAAGCTTAGTTTTGCAGGGAATAAGATTCTAGGCTGGGCATTGTTTTGTTTCAGAAGAGTGAGAATGGGGCCCCAGTCTCTCCTTGCTTGTAAAGTCTCATTAGAGAAGTCTGGTGTTATTCGAATTGGCTTTCCCTTGTATGTTACTTGCTTCTTTCATCTTACAGCTCTTAGAAGGCCCTCTTTAGTTGATAGTTCGGTCAGTCTGATGACTGCATGTCGTGACGTCTTCTTGTTTGCATTGAATCTCCCAGGGGTCCTCTGAGCTTCTTGAACTCATATATCAAGATTTTTAGCAAGGCCTGGGAAATTTTCCTCTATTATATCTTCAAATAGCTTGTCCAACCCTTGAGTGTTGTCTTCTTCCCCTTCTGGTAACCCTATGACCCTCACATTAGGTTTCTTTACGTAATCCCACATCTCTTGTAGGCTTTGCTCTTTTCTCTTGTTTCTCTGCTCTATCTCTGTGACTGATTTATTTAATTGGAGAGTGTTATCTTCAATCTCTGAGATTCTTTCTTCTGTTTGATCTACCCTGTTCTTGAGACTTTCCACTGTATTTTGTAGTTCCCTGGATTGATTCTTCATTTCCAGGAGTTTGGTTAAACTTTTCTTCATTGCATCGATTTCTTTAGTGAACTTTTGTTCCAGGTCCTGGAGGCTTTATGTGGTTTCTTTGTGTTGGTTATTGAGTTGTTCTTGCAGGTCGTTGAATTTTCTTATGATCCACATTCGAAATTACTCTTCTGTCATTTTGGTTGCCTGATTTTGGTTGGTGTCCATTTCTAAGGGGCTGGTACTCCTCTTTGAGGGTGTGGTTTCCGTTTGGTTCTTCATATTTCTGGAATTCCTTCGCTGATTTCTTCCCATGTCAATCAGTTGTTGTTTCTTTCCATTAGGTTTTCTTTTGGGTATTAACATGCCTTGTTTAGTTTCTGAGCTGGTAGGTGGTGTCTGTAGGTGAGATTTGACCACTTCCTGTATAATGGAGTCAGTAGGTGCCGTGAAAAGGGTGTGCAGGATGTCCTCCCTGTCAGTAGGTGGTGCTTGCTTGGAGGAACAGGCTACGCTGTTGTTTTTGTGTTCTGTAACCAGCTCTTGTTGCTGTAGAGAGGCACTCTAGTGTCTCAGGTGGTCGGTGGGGCCCTGGTACTTCCAGGTGTGTCCTTTTCTACCCCTCAGTGAGGGCTGGTCTAGGAGAGAGTCTAGGTGGAGCTGGGTTGGGTAAGCCTGCCCTCAGGCACCACCAATGTCCTTAGCAGGGGTCAAAGTTCTGTTCTCTGCTTCCAGGAAAAGCTCTCAGGGAGGGGCTGGAATGGCCCTGCTCAGTCAGAAAGTCTACGTGTGGGGTGGGGCTGTCTGAGACTGCAGTCTGGAGCGGGCCTCACTTCTTTCCACCTTCTCCAACTCCACAGCTACTCCTGGGCCTCTGCCAGCAGGCCAGACCACAGGCCACCAGGCCTGACTGCGATGCCGGTGGGGAGGTTCCTGCACAGGAAAGCCACCTGGGCTGGGCTCACGGCCTCCCTTTGGGGGGAGGGTTGCCCTCTAGGACGCTGATCTGCCCCTGAAGGCACATACACCTCAGTAGGCTGTGAACACTTAATAAAATAGGCATAGAAGGAACATAACTAAACATGATACAAGCCATATATGACAGACCCATAGCCAACATCATACTGAATGGGGAAAAATTGAAAGCATTCCCACTTAGAACTGGAACCAGACAAGGCTGCCCACTATCTCCACTTCTATTCAACATAGTGTTGGAAGTCCTGGCTACAGCAATCAGATAGGAAAGTGGAATTAAAGGTATCCAAATAGGGGCAGAAGAGATCAAACTTTCACTGTTTGCTGATGATATGATATTATATTTAGAAAACCCCAAAGATTCAACTGAGAAACTCCTGGAACTGATAAATGAATTTAGTAAAGTCTCAGAATTCAAAATCAATACAAAGAAATCAGAGGCATTCATATTTGCCAACAGCAATCAAATTGAGAACCAAATCAAAGACTCAATTCCATTCACAATAGCAACAAATAAATTAAAGTACCTAGGAATATACTTGACCAAGGAGGTAAAAGACCTCTACAGGGAGAACTACGAAACACTGAGGAAGGAAATAGCAGAGGATGTAAACAGATGGAGATCCATACCATGCTTGTGGGTCAGCAGACTCAACATCATTAAAATGTCTATACTACCCAAACTGATCTACAGATTCAATGCAATACCTATTAAAATCCCATCAGCATTCTTCACAGATATAGAAAAAATAATTTTACACTTCGTATGGAACCAAAGAAGATCTCGAATATCAAAAGCAATCCTAGGGAACAAAAACAAAATGGGAGGTATTAATATGCCAGATATCAAACTATGCTACAAAGCTGTAATAATTAAATCAATCTGGTATTAGCACAAAAATAGGAATATTGACCAGTGGAACAGATCTGAGAATCCTGATATAAAACCATCCTCATATAGCCATCTAATCTTTGACAAAGCAGACAAAAAACATACGCTAGGGAAAAGAATCCCTTTTCAATAAATGGTGCTGGGAAAACTGGATAGCCACTTATAGAAGGCTAAAGCAGGACCCACACCTTTCACCTCTCAGAAAAATCAACTCACAGACTTAAACCTAAGGAATGAAACTATTAGAATTCTAGAGGAAAAAGTTGGAAACACTCTCCTAGACATCGGCCTAGGCAGAGTTTATGAAGAAGTCCCCAAAGGCAATCACAGCAGCAACAAAAATAAATAAATGAGACATGATCAAACTACAAAGCTTCTGCACAGCCAAAGAAACAGTCATGAAAGTAAACAGACAACCTACAGAATGGGAGAAAATTTTTGCATCCTATGCATCCGATAAAGGAACTGATAACTAGAATATACTTAGAACTCACAAAAATCAGCAAGAAAAAATCAAATAACCCTATTAAAAAGTGGGCAAAGGACTTGAACAGAAACTTTTCTAAAGAAGACAGAAGAATGGCCAACAAACATATGAAAAAATGCTCAACATCTCTAATCATCAGGGAAATGCAAATCAAAACCACAATGAGATATCACTTAACTCCAGTGAGAATGGCCTTTATCAAAAATTCTCCAAACAATAAATGCTGGCATGGATGCGGAGAGAGAGGAACACTCCTACACTGCTGGTGGGACTGCAAACTAGTTCAACCTCTGTGGAAAGCAATATGGAGATACCTTAAAGCGATACAAGTGGATCTACGATTTGATCCAGCAATCCCATTACTGGGCATCTTTCCAAAAGATCCAATGACACTCTACAAAAAAGACATCTGCACTCAAATGTTTATAGCAGCACAATTCATAATTGCAAGGCTGTGGAAACAGCCCAAGTGCCCATCAATCCAAGAATGGATTAATAAAATGTGGTATATGTATACCATGGAGTACTATTCAGCTCTAAGAAACAATGGTGATATAGCACATCTTATATTTTCCTGGTTAGAGCTGGAACCCATACTACTAAGTGAAGTATCCCAAGAATTGAAAAACAAGCACCACATATACTCACCAGAAAACTGGGTATTAACTGAGCAGCACCTAAGTGGACACATAGGTACTACAGTAATAGGATATTGGGCAGGTGGGAGGGGGCAGGAGGGCGGGTATATACATACATAATGAGTGAGATGTGCACCATCTGGGGGATGGTCATGCTGGAAACTCAGACTTGTGGGGGGAGGGGGTAAAGGGCATTTATTGAAACCTTAAAATTTGTACCCCCATAATATGCCGAAATAAAAAAAAAAAAACCAAAAAACAAAACCCTGACTTTCTTTTAATTTGTATATATGTATTTTAAAACCAGCTCCCAAATTGTTAGGACATAAACACTTACTAAGTGTTTGGACCTAACTACTTAATAAATGAGCACATTAGCTGTTGCTTTTGGCCTAGGGTATTATGAAAAAAATTACTAAGGAACTCAAGGTGCCTAGGAAAGTTTAGGTGCCTCTGGACTAGATAATCTTAAAGATATTCTGAAATTCTTTAATTCTACTACAGCTTCCAGCCCTAGAACCATCCCTAGAGAATGATTAACTGGCTGATGTCTGTTAGAATGTTGTAGGAAAGAGAAAGCTAGAATGTGACCACTGGGTCAGGGCTGCCATGTACTTGCTCTGGAGAATTTGTCCCCTTTTATGAAGTTAATATGGTTTGGGAAAGGTGCCGTAAGAAAGTTTCTTATGCTAAAGACAAAGAGTCAATGGTAAATGGTAAAGTCAAATGGTAAAGTCAAAGAGGAAGGACTGTTTAGTTCTAACTACTCTTACACAGGCGTGCATGGAAAGTTGTCTCTAGACCACTCTTTGATCACAGTTTGGATCATCTTAGGGAACTACGTGCCCAGAAGATTTTCCTTCCTATTTTCAAATTTGGAGTTAGGTTACTGACTGTTAAGAATATCTTCGTTGGCTGGGTGCAGTGACTCACATCTGTAATCCTAATGCCCTGGGAAGTTGAGGCAGGAGGATCGCTTGAGCTCAGGAGTTTGAGACCAGCCTGAGTAAGAGTAAGACCAGTCTCTACTAAAAATAGAAAGAATTAGCCAGGTGCAGCGGCCACACCTGTAGTCCCAACTACTCGGGAGGCTCAGGCAGGAAGGTCACTTGAGCCCAGGAGTTGGAGGTTGCAGCGAGCTAGGTTGTGCCACTGCACTTTAGCCAGAGCAATAGAGCGAGACTCTGTCTCAAACAAACAAACAAACAAACAAGAATATCTACCTCTTGATGAGAAAGCTGCCTTATGTCATGAGATTCCTAGCCAAGGGGTTGAGCAGAGATTTGTTCCTGGCTAGCTAAATTGAAATTTGGAATACATTTTCATGCAGAACAATGTTGACTATTTTGTATAGTTTAACCAGTCCAATTGTTAGCATTTATCAAGTGTGCAAGAGTATATTTCTGATATTCATATTTTTGGTTTCCTGGGGATAAAACACCCAAGTGACTTACCAAAATCTTTTCCTGGAGATGCTTGGTAAACAAATTTATTGTATCGTTAGAAGCTTTCTTATGGCACCTTTCTCCATATTAACCATATTAACTTTATAAAAGGGGCCAAATTCTCCAGAGCAAACACCAACCAAAACTCTGGGAGAACCACGCAAGCTTTAATGTTCAGATATCCTGACTGATTAGGAAAAGAAAATTATGTTTATATCAAGAAAGCTTTGAATGGTTTAATGAAAATATTAACAATGAGTTGCTAAGTTGCTGTAAGTTTAAGGATTCCTTTGAATTGGTTTCCCTATCATGCAGGAACCCACCCTGAATGTAGAAACTGCTCTCTTATATACAGCAGTTTAATCGACAAAGAAACAAGAAAATTAGGTGTCCTTTCTTCAGATTTTCCAGATAATGCCCCGCAGATTCATATGTGCAGCCTTAAGTAGACACAACTGTAGGGCAAATATTTTCAATATGACCATCTTGCTGTTTTTGATTATGAGTAGGAATTTTAGATATTAGAAATGAAGAATCTTTTTTGACTGAATCAATGTGGCTAAGAATAATTTTTACACATAATTTTTATACATAAATAGGGTTCAGATGATAAACCCTAAGTTTTTCATTTATAACTATTTTATTATTTTCCTTCGTGATCTTCGTAAAGTCATTTAACTTTCCTGTGCCTCAGTTTCCTCATCCATAAAGCATTAAAAATGATTTTGGCTGTATATAGTACATATCTCATATACCAGGTCTCAAAATTGCACATTCTTAGTATTCAAGAGTTCAATATGAAGCCAGATAATATATTCCACCCCCCCCCCCGTGTGTTTGCCTCCCCAACCCTTTTCTTCTAAGTTTATTCTTCTAGAAATTTCTTGCTTAGATTTAGAATAGGAACTAAAGTGCTACCAGTTATATAAAGGCCATACACAGCCATGATAGGGTTGGAGGAGGTAAAATGTATGACTAGGGGTAGAAATTCAGAAAATATATTCTATACACTGTCTTGCCACACTCACTGGTATGCCTATAATTACAAGACTGAGTTTTTCAGAATTGCAGAAGAAATAAGTCAGCAACATGCATGGGTAAGTGTCCTGGTGCTGCTGCCTGTGCCTCTCAACCCTCTACCCCTTATGTTTCTAACTGCTTGTCACTACTGACCTTAATAATAACCTCATGTCCTTGACACTTTGGCAACTTACATGTAAGAATGCATGTTTCTGGAGGAAATCAGTAAATTCCAAAAGTGCAAAAAATTTCCAGGCACATTATAAGCTGTAACCAGTTGTACAGAGTAATTGGGTCCTTTAAAGAGAGGGCTGCAGAATAAGGGCTAAGATCCACCCTCATCCTGGGGAGCTACAGAACCCAGAAAAATATAGGACTCAGCTTCCAACAAAGCAATAAACATGTGCAAGGAAAGAATCATGAATATCACCCAAGCATGCCTTACACTAAAGGAAAACACAATGATTGCCTTCTGAAGCTAAACGTGATGTTTAAAAAACAGCTCATTCACTACAAATATTATGAATTGGATTCTGCTGGTATCAATAAAAAATTGGGTTACACATCCCAGGATCCCTAAACATGAAAGCTTCCACTATCTTGGGATTAATCAAGATCACACCATCAAATATGAAATCTTTTTACTCTGTGTGTGTGTCTTTTAGTGATTTGCCTTCTTGGCTTACTCACTGGGGTTTGCCTGTTTTTCCTCATTCTCTACTGTGTCTTTAGACAGAGCTGTCTCTGACGGCAAGCTGGGTAAATCATCAATTGCATGCTGATGAACTGGTTTGCCTTCTTTTGCCAGATTAAATCAGGACAGCCTTCAATTTGAAAAAGGAGAGGGTGACTTGTGCCATTATCTCCCACCTTCCCTTCCTTTTCTTTTATCTGGGACTTTTTCCACTTCAAAACTCTCCTCTGCTCTGCCCCAATTTAAGACACTTCTTTTCCTTCATCTTTTCTGCCAGGAACATAACTGTTTCATTGTTCTACCAATTTGTTTTCTTGCTTGTTTTCACTGCCCTTCGTGTTCCTTTTAATAAGTACAAAACTTTATGAAAATTTTAAAGGAGTCCAAAAGTAAAGTAGAAAATCTACTTATTTCACATTCTGAGACAAGAGCCAATATTTATAAATTCAATTTTCATACAAGATGGCAACAAGGAAAAAAAAAAAGCCTGTATACTAGCATTTCCCAAAGTTGTTTTGAGAAACACATTCCAGAACCTTTAATATGGTAATAGGCATGGTAAATCTCCATGAAGAGAATATAGCATGCTGCATTTCCCAAACTTTTAGATGATGAATCCTTGTTTCCAAAGGATTTTCCACAGATTAGTAGTGTTCCCAGGAACACACTCTTGGAAATGTTGTCATATTTCATTTTCCTACAACTAATGTTATAGTTCAGCTTTATATGTAACTTGATAATTAGTCATAATTTCAAAGAACCACAGACATCATATCTTTTTAATCGTGGTTTCTGTAGGGAAAATTGGCCTGAGAGTTCATAAGGATTTATTATAATTTGAATACATTAAAAAAATTTAACATAATGGAAATCTTTAAATATCTAGATAGGAAACTTTCTTACCTCAATTTTATCTTCACATTTACCTTAAGCAAAAGTTTAGAAAGAGATGTGGCTAGAGTTTAATTTTTTTTCTAACTGATTTATTTACTATTTTATGTACAATGGGAAGAAGTAGCTGAAGCCATAGATAAAATACTGAATTTTACCTGCCAATATGAGTCTTGTGATTTGTCAATATTTCAGAACATTGCTCTTGGGGCTGAGCATGTCACATTAGTATACAATGAAGCCTCCTTTCTCTCCCAAAATATGTTCTGTATCATGACTGTGCCCCAGTCAAGGCCCCAGTCATCAACTTTAAACCTACAAGGTCACCTGGTCATCTTGTGATTACAACAGCAGCTTTACTGCTTATAATTGTCCTACAGCTGTGGCAGGTCAATGGAAAAATGTTCTTTAAACACCATAAGCATCTGATTGTGCAATACCTAAATGAGTGTCATTGATTATTCACACTGCTGGCTGGTCAAAGCTGGGGAAGTAATTAGGGCTTTTCGTGTGGATTATCCACTGAGAAAAGGTCAAATAACTACAAACAGTGCCAGCAGAGAGGAGCCACCAAGGACCGCAGCTTCCGTGATGAGTTAAGAAATGCTAAAGCAAGGCTTAATAATGATGTGCTTATGCCAGGTTCTACAGAATGTGACCATTCTGTCATAGAAATCCAATGAAGCATGAGTGATGGCTACTTTTTCCCTGGAAGCTCTGCTTCAGGTCCCTGATGCCCATCAAACAGGTTTGTCAGGGAAACTAGACTGAGAAGAATTTAAAAAGCAAGCCCCCCCCTTTCTTTAAATCAAGAATAAAGGATTTTCAGCTAGCAACCTTTATTTTAATCTTCCCTTTTGAAGCATCATAGCAATGTTATTTTCATATTTTCAAATAAAATATCTTACCAGATAGCCTTCTTTATGGGAACGTGAAACCATTCATTTGCTGATTTAAATTAGGAGCTTGAAAAAAAATCCTCTTTGAGCCACAGTTCTATTTATAGTAATAAAATGCCGAAAACATGTTTCAGTTTGCTGAAGGCCCTTTCATATTTTCCAAGTTTATGATATTTCTTCTAAATCTGCTTTAGTCACACTTGGAACTAACTTCTATTCTCCATAATGCCTGAAATTCTAATGTTAAGTATTCATTGTTTTAGTTTAAATTATTGATTTTTATTAAACTGAAGATATTCTGAGAAAGCCAGCCACTTAGTCATTTTTCATGCTAGTATAAATAAAGCATTTGAAAAGGTTTTAGGGAAGTGGTATTTGGAAAGTAAAGTAAGTGGTTGGGGTACCCAAAATAAACATTTCTGGTTATTTCCTAACTGTGCCTGGAATCGTATTAGTATAATGGGAAAAAGTACTGAGTAGTGCTTGAGAACACCAACTGTGTGAGGGTTCAAATCCTGGTTCTACCACTTATTCTGTCATATTGGGCAAATCACTTAAACTTTCTCAGCCTGAATAAGGGATGGACAGAATTTAAAAAAATAATCTTTTATCAGAAGCCAGTGAAAGAGCAGGTAGGAGATGAACCTGCCAAGAAATCAGGGACTTTGAGAACCATTCTGTTCTTATAGAGTGCAGATCTGCCAAGGCCTTCTAAGAAATACAAGTTGTAACTAATGTTCTTCACATGGGGACAGCCTCTTGGACCAAATTGCTGAATTAGGCATTGGGTTCTCTGGCCTCTGTTACCCACCCTTGCCACACTTCTTTTAGGTCTGAGCTCCCAGAATCTGTGAGATTGTGGTTATGTTTGATTATGATTAAAAAGGAGTCACCTTCTAAAACCAGACAGAAGAAACTTCAAATCTAATGGTAGGATTTAATGGTGGAATTTCAGGCATAGTAACAAACTAGAAGAGGTATTTTGGAACAGGCACCCCTAACTCAATTTCTCAGTTGACTCCCACCCTTTTTCTCCACTTTTGATCCTTGTCTCAAACTGGAAATCTCCTGAGTTGCCAGAGAGAAATTGTGATAAGAATAAAAAAACATATGTGAAGTACCAGCACAGTGCCTGGCATATAGGCTCAACAACGGATATATACATTCCTGAAGGCTAGGAGAGGCAGAAAAATTTGCTTTCAAAATATTGATGTATTTGTTTCTGAAGTATTGTTTTTTAAATTCTGCAAGTTCTGAATGATAGAGTTGTGAGAGTTGTCTGCTATTCTGTACAAATTCCATTCCATTGATCATTTAAATGAGGGATTATCCTGTCCCCCCCCCCTTTTGACTGAGGATTAATTGTTTAAAGCAAAGATGGAGTCTATAGTGGCTCTGAAAGTTATAATATGCAAGGAACATTGCATTTTCTATATTTTATAACAAAGGAATTTTCATTGCTCAGAAATAAGAGGAAAAGAAAATGCAAACAATGTGTTTTAAATGGTGAGAAAGTAAAAAATTTATAATTTGAATTTCATTATCTTTAAGAATATATTATCAGTCAAATAAATTTTCTGTGCTTTGTTTTAGTTCATAAAGAGGATAAAAAAATTTATATTTCTATTTGCATCATTGTAATATATGAGAAGAATGCTGTCCTAGACAAAGCCAGGGCAGAGTTTGTCCCTTAATGTATCGGGCTGCAGTAGTAGGAACATGACAAAGTGATTTTCTGTTGCTTCTACACCTGTTGCTGTTTCTGGGGGCGGGTGGAGTAGGTGAGTGCCTGGGGGACAACAGTGACAGTGATTGGGAGGAATAGTGGGAAGGAAGGAAGGAAACAGAGAGGAGGAAGCAGAAGACCCAAGTTTTCTCAGTCTCAGCCTCATCTCATCTATGTCTTCTGTCTTCTAATTCAAGAAACATTGTAGGCCAGGCGCGGTGGCTCACGCCTGTAATCCCAGCTCTCTGGAAGGCTGAGGCGGGCAGATTGCTCAAGGTCAGGAGTTCGAAACCAGCCTGAGCGAGAGCGAGACCCCGTCGCTACTACAAATAGAAACAAACTAATTGGCCAACTATATATGTAGAAAAAATTAGCCGGGCATGGTGGCACATGCCTGTAGTCCCAGCTACTCGGGAGGCTGAGGCAGTAGGATTGCTTGAGCCCAGGAGTTTGAGGTTGCTGTGAGCTAGGCTGACGTCAGGGCACTCTAGCCTGGGCAACAAAGCGAGACTCTGTCTCAAAAAAAAAAAAAAAAAAAAAAAAGAAACATTGTAAACAGAGAAAGAGGGCTTTTTTTGTTAACAACTTTGTTCAAGTATAATTCACATACCATAAAATTCATCCTTTTGAAGTGTACAATTAGTGGTTTTTATTATATTCATAGAGTTGTGCAACTATTACCACTTTCTAGTTTTAGAATATTTTTGTCACCCTAAAATGAAACCTTGTACTCACTGGCAGTTATTCTCTATTTTTCTCCCCCTCAGCCCCTAATTTACTTTCTGTCTCTATGGATTTGCTTATTCTGGACATTTCATACAAATGAAATTATACAAGCTGCGTTCTTTTGTGTCTGACTTTTTTCACTTGGCATAATGTTTTCAAGGTTCATCCATGTTGTGGTATGAATCAGTACTTAATTCCTGATTATTGCCCAGTAACACTTCATTTATAGATGTACCACATTTTATTTATCCATTCATCAGTTGATGGCCATTTATGTCATTTTCACTTTTTGTCCATTATGAATAATGCTGCGGGGAACATTTGTGTACAAGTTCTGCATGGACATATGTTTTCATTGCTCTTGAATATATACCTAGAAGTAGAATTGCTGGGTCATATGATAACTCTATGTCATATGCTGGGTCATATGATAACATGTTGAGGAACTGCCAAGCCATTGTCCAAAGTGGCTACACCATTTTACATTCCTATCAATAATGTATAAGAGTTCTAATATCTCCACTTCCTCATCAACACTGGTCATTATCCATCTTTTTAGATTATAGCCATCCTAGTGGGTGTAAAGTGGTATGTCATTGTGGTCTTGAATTGCATTTCCCTGATAGCTAATATAGTTGATCATCTTTTCATCTGCTTTATTAATCATCTGCATAAATGAAAGACACAAGGTATATTTTCAGTGTTCTATATTTTCGAGACCTCCTGCCCTTTTATGGTGTTATAAGCTCTCTAAAGTCTGATTTTCTCAAGGTGTATTTTAGGCAAACCGAGCTGAGAGCTCAGCATCTTGAGATTTCACCTGCATGGGCCAGTAGAGAAAAAGAAAGAAGGTGAAAATAGGAGACCTATGGTAAGGGGGTGACCAGTGGTCCACAGTGTGTCATTTGAACAGAAGAGGCAATCACAGATAGGTTTGGGTGAATGTTAGTATAGTATCCAGGGGGTTTGATCTGGTGATTAGGACCCAGTAGCAGAAAGCTCCAGTTAGAGACAATTCACAGAGTCATTTATTCATTCAACAGAGATTTTTCAAGCACTTGCTATGAACCAACCAGAATCTGTTTTATGTGCTAGGGATAACTCAGTAAAATAGCAGCCAATTCTCTAGCTTCATATTACTTATATTCTAGTGGAGGATCAATCCAGTTCAGAACATAAGTTTGATCTGTGGGCATAAGAAATTGGTGAAGGCTATACAGTGAAACAGGCCTAAGATTTTAGCGGAATTCTTCTTTCAATAAGAGATTCCAATATTACATCAGAAAACCATAGCAGAAGCCTAATCAGAAAGGAAAAATACTCAAACTAGGATAAAGGAACAGAGGGCCATTTGCAGGCATGTGAATTTTCACTTTGCTATAGGTATTGGGTCATGATTGGTTTGGAAATGGAGTGGTACTGAGTATCTAGCAGGAGGTCTTTTGTACCTGTAGCAAAGCTAAACTTAGGGGAGAAGGAAAATGATACCTGTCTTCTGAAATGAGGATTTCCTCCCTCAGGGTTTCTATAGTAATTTTTTATGGGGTGATATGGTTGGTAAGTGGCAGAGTTGTGAGCCTTCAGGGAGAGAACTGATATAAAAGCACTCTGAAATATTGTCAAACAGTATCCATATGTCAGGCATTAGAATAATAATGACAATTATTGCCTGTGGCAACTGATGTCTGAGAGGGCATCAACTTAGTTTGGTAGCAGGTGACCCAGAAAGAGAAGAGATCATGTACATACAATCGGCTCACCCCTCTCCTGCTCAAGGGACCCAATAGTTACAAAACTTCAGCATACATTTTGCATCACAAATGTGGCTCTGTCAAAAATGATGGAGTGATGTCACTTTATGTCTATTTGAACTAAATGCAGCAGAGGGACAGATGAGAAGCAAGTAGGTGAGAGACTGTATTTGATACTTTACCTTTCTGCTTAACCTGTGTTTTCAATTTATAAACCAATTGGATACAAAATACTTATTACAGGACATGACTGTTTCCTTTTAAATTAGAGCAACTGATCAATAGATTGGTTTCTTGTGGTTGATTATTATAATCTTTGTTCAAATAAAGCCAAGTTAGGAAAATGGCTTGGGCCCCATCTCTCAAATGGTTCAGGTAAGAAAGAAGGTAGAGGTAAGAAAGAAGCAGACAAAGCACTGTATCAGAATGCATTTGACTGTAAGAAATAGCCAACTCATCTATAGAGGCCTAAACAAATGGGCTTCATATTTCTTATATAACAAGAAATCTGGAGGTAGGCAGTTGCCTGAGTTGGTTCAGTTATCAAATGATTTCAGGGCCAACTTCTTTGTTGTTTTCCTGGCCAGAATATAGCTGCTGTGGCTCCAATCACCATATTCGTGTTCAGGACAGGAAGGAAGACAGGTGGAGACTTTATCCTTGGGTAGTCTTGTCTTATTTAGGAAGAGAGCCTTGCCTAGTGGACTTCCCTTATGTCTCATTGTCTAGGATTGGCTCTTTGGCCAATCCCTGAAGAAGGGAAGGAGATTACTATGAGTGATTTAGAACAATTTCAGCTCATTCCTTGCTGCTGAGGTAGGGGTCTACCTTTCCTGAAATCAAGGGATCTCTGCCAACAACCTGAACACAAGTTGGAGTTTTGTTTCTAGGGAAGAAGAGAGAAAAATCTGTTCCTTAGACAAGGCACAGTGTCTGGCCCATCTGCCCGTGGATCCAGGAGTGGCTGCACACCCAGATGGGGGATGGAAAGACTCCTGGAAATAGTACTATAAGGTCTGTAGAACCTTGCCACATTAAACTAGAAGGCTGTCCCTGGCTAATTCATACTCCAGTGCCTCCATTGCAGAATCGTATGTGGTTCTTTTCTTACTGCAAACTAAAGATAAAGGATTCTTCAGTCAGCACACCTCACTGACTTTGGTGGTGTCCTGTCACTTTTTCATTCTTTCTCTCAGCTGCCAGAGCTCTTTAAGGACCTAAGGGAAAAGAATAGCTAACATTTGTTGGGCTCTTACTATGTGCCAGGCACTGTGCTGAACACTAGGATACTATTAGTGTCATCCTTATTTTATAGTTGGGAAACTGTAAGTAGACCTTCCTATCCTCAGGCCACAGTCACCCAGAAACTGTGGACTGCTCCAATTCCCTGGTTAGAAAATGCCAGTCCACTATTTTGTTCTTCCGTTTCCAATAAGCTCACTTTCTGCATCCCTGTAACTTTTATAATGTTTCTCAGAGGGTTCTGGAAAAGACTACCATGTAAGTATAAGCTGCCTAGAGTCATACAACTAGTACATGGTGAGGCCAAGTCTTGACTTCAGAGCCTGTGCTCTGAAGAAAGGTGTTTAGCTATCTAATCTCTCCAAATAGAAGGAAAGTAAACAGAGATTGAGAGGGCTGATCTAAGTATCCAGCACATGTCTTTATAGACAGCATATGTATATTTAACAAAGGCTTTCTGAAGACATAATGCCCCAATTTAATGCTTATAGGAGAGTTTTCATATTCCAAGGAATGCTTGTGGGGCAGCTGTCTGGGAGACAAGCAGGTTCTTGTGACTTCCTCTAATAAAAGCAACATTAGCTTTCAAAGAAGTATTGATGATAGCTGTAATCATTCATTTTCCAAATATCTTCTTTGTCTGAGGCCCCTGAACTTATGAGAATAGTGCCTTCACAGAGGAATAGAGACCTGGGAATCTCACATTAGACTGAATGTGTTTTACAACACCTCTTGCAGGTGTTGTAAAATGAAACACACCTATTTGACTATCATTTTTTGCCTTCATTTCATTTCCTGGATATTTTTGTTGAAGCTGAAAAGCTTTTTCTGAGCAGTAAGTGACCTTGACAAAAACTGGCTTTACTCTGCAAATGTTTTAAAGTTATAGTGGTCAGATGAACACACCTGATAAATATTGTTTTCACACCCAATTCTCTGGTGTTTATTTTAACTTGCATAACTTGCTTGCATTAGCTTGTGCTGACTTTAACTGCCAGTGGAGCATTCTGTAGTAATTTTTTTATAGCAGCCTTCATACAAAAGTAATTCATGGTATGGTTTGAGCCATGTTAGTACACTGAAACCTAAAAGGACTGATATTTATTAAAGATTTACTGGAGGAGGACTCCAGGGCACTGCCCTTCCAATGCCAAGCAATGAACCAGTCTAAACACTCTGTCATCATTTTATATAAACATAATTTTAATGAATGCTTTTATGGAAAACTGCATAAAGAATATGGAAGAATTCTTTTCTCCTTTTATGCTTTCACAGAATCTAAAAGCATAGGAGGTTTTGCCAGATCAAATATGGCCTTGTTTTTGCTGGCTTATTGATTTAGGAATGAAAGAATAGGCTGGTTTGGGGGGCACATTTCTAAGTATTTGATCTTTTGTTGAAATACTACTGTTATTCCATCATGTTCAAGTACTACAACAATTTCTTGCTAATGAGGGGTTGGGATGGAGTGGGGATCAGAGCTAAGCAGCATATCAGAGGGCATGTGTTTGCACTTTCTATACAATCTCTAAGTATACCCTTGTTCTCAGATTAATTTTCTTTACAGAGGAAGTACATGTGAATTTCTCACATATATTTAAACAACTTTGTTCCATATGCAAAGTATACTACATAAGTTAGAATAAAAATTTCCATTTTGTATGCTTATTCATCCAAGTATGCAAACACTGGTTCAATAGCTAACAGAACTAACAATAAATGCCTTTTTTCAAAGGGTTACCCATTGGAGCTTTGCTGTTAAAAGAATTGTGTTTTACTGCCAAAGGTCTGAGCTAGCTTAGACATGTTATACTATTATTAGCTGAGTCATCTTAGTAATAATGATGTATAACAGGAATTTGTAATTATACACAAAGAGCTTTGATTTAATGTACATTTTCCTCCAGATGTTCTCTAATATAATACATTGGCCTACAACATAACCAATATTATCAGAAAGGTAATAAAAGAACAGAGGCAAGATATATTCTTTCACAGGAAGCTAGCCACTCAAAGAGTAAAATATACTCACTATTTTTTTTTTTTTTTTTAGACACAGTCTCACTCTGTTGCCCTGGCTAGAGTGCAGTGACATCATCATAGCTCACAGCAACCTCAAATTCCTAGGCTCAAGCGATCCTCCCACCTTAGCCTCCTGAGTAGTTGGGACTACAAGTGTGTGCTACCAGGCCTGGCTAATTTTTCTGTTTTTTTATAGAGGGTCTTCCTATGCTTCTCAGGCTAGAGTACAGTGGTGTCTTCATAGCTCACTGCAACCTCAAACTCCTGGCCTCCAGTGTTCCTCCATCCTCTGCCTCCCAAAGTACTGGGATTACAGGTGTGAGCCATGGTGCCTGGCCGTATACTCACATTTTTTTTTTTTTTTTTTTTTTTGAGACAGAGTCTCACTTTGTTGTCCAGGCTAGAGTGAGTGCCGTGGCGTCAGCCTAGCTCACAGCAACCTCAAACTCCTGGGCTCGAGTGATCCTTCTGCCTCAGCCTCCCGGGTAGCTGGGACTACAGGCATGTGCCACTATGCCCGGCTAATTTTTTTTTTTATATATATATCAGTTGGCCAATTAATTTCTTTCTGTTTATAGTAGGGACGGGGTCTCGCTCTTGCTCAGGCTGGTTTTGAACTCCTGACCTTGAGCAATCCGCCCGCCTCGGCCTCCCAAGAGCTAGGATTACAGGCGTGAGCCACAGCGCCCGGCCTATACTCACATTTTAATTAGACATTTGATGATTGCTTGTTAGGATATTTACTTCTGGAGAAAGTCTTCAGATAACATCTGGCACAAGAACAGAGATCCATTAAACTGGTGGTATTTAAATCACAGGTTAAAATTCTTTCATTCTCTGAAAATGTTCAGAGTTGTACAATTCCTATCCTGTTATGTACAGAAAGAACATTTAAGTCACCATTCAAAACTAAAAAAAAGAATGAAAAGTAGCAACTATGAAAATTTCTCAATACCATGAGACATATTATGGATCAATATCTGCTACTCTATTTCCTGTCCAAGAGTTTCTTTATGGGAATCCAAATGACAGAAAAGAGTGTCTTTCTACCAAATGCCTTCAAAGGTAATTATTCTGGGTACTATTACTTAGTTAAGCTCTGATTATAACATTTTAGGAATTATTTAACAAAAAATAATGCCCCCATTTAGCAAAATATGGATTGGATATATTGGAAAGATTATCCCTCATTTGGTGCTAGAAAAAATACAAGATGTGTGGATGGCATATCCCTCCTTTCTTCTCTAAGCCATTTCCCTCTGTTTTGTTCAGTCCAACCCTACCCAAGTTCCATTACCCTGTCCCTACCAGTTCCCATGATCTCCCTCTCTTTTTAGCCCCCTCTCTTCAGGCCAGTCTTTCTTCTAACCCTTAAGATGCCAAATATCCTTTGCTGCCTTCTCCTACCTTGAACCCTTTGCTAGGGAGCTCTAGTTCCCGTAAAACTTAAGAACACCTCACTCTTGAGGGCTACAATGTCTCTGTTTTGTGAGAGATCAACTACAAGTTTGATGTGATAAAGTTTTCAGACCTCCTCCCAGCTTTGATATTTACAATGGATAACATTTTCTGAGCATGTTTGACAAGTTAATTCTCAAAACCACACCCCTGAGAAGTGGTTACAATTGTTACTCCCATCTTAGCCCTGGGGAAACTGAGATCAAGATTGATCACATAGCTTTCCCAAGGCCACACAAACTATGAAATAGCTAGGATCCAAGCCAAACAGTTTGATATAGAGTCCATGTTCCAAATCATGACTCTATGCTATGTGTTCGGTAATAACACTTGTGGATTACTTACTATGGGCTGGCACTGTACTAAGTAATTTAATACAATTTCTCATTTAATTGTTAAAACTGCCCTGTAATGTTAACAGCAATAGTTTTGATCAGTTTCCTTTTCTGTAAAATGAGGCTAAGATACCAGTAACCCTATGTTGCCTCAGTACTTCATCATATCTGCATTATAACATGTTATAATGATCTAATGACTTACATCTTATTCCTCAACTAGAAAGTAAGCTTGCTGAGAATTGGTCTTTATCACCTTTGCGTTCCTAGCAGAGTGTGATGTCTGGCACCTAGTAGGCATTCATAAAATATTTGAGAAATGAATGAAGACATGCCTCCTTTATATGGCAAATGAGATAGAGTATGTGACAGTGCCATCCAAACTTTATTGTTATACAAATGCTATATCGCTAATAATAATCATCTGTCCAGCTATGCTTAATAGGAAGTAAGATGTTCTCCTTTTCTGAGTGAGATGTGTATTTTTACAGTGGTTTCTTCAATCTTTGCTTTTGCTTGTGCTACCCAACCAAAGGCAGACTCTTTTCTGAATATTTCCAGGGAAAGAGAAAACCACTTTCTCTTGAAGATCTACATCCTATTTAAAAGGCATATCTAATCTAATTTTTAAAAATCTCTCAATTGTAAGTGCCAGTAATGTTCAGTCTATATCTATAGAATAAGATGATGAATAAAGCAAGCTGGAAGAGCCTCAGATGACAGGCAAGTAGATCAGAACAAAGTGTTGTTAATGATTACCCAGGATACTTTAAGAAGAGTGCAGAAGATCAATAGATCTGCAGAACATTAATCCTTCTGGAAAGTGTGAACATCCTGGGGTTTATTTATTTAAGATTGATACAATTGAGTTATATTTTTGAGAAACTAATGGAAGAGAATCACATCATTTCTCGGGAAGGCAATCCTTTCAGCTGCACTGGCCAAGCTTCATCTAATTCTTTTGACCAGTGAAATAGTTGGTATATTCTTGTAAACTTTCTAGAGGCAATTTGTTCATTATTAGGCCTGAACTTGAAACAGGTGGAGAAAGAAAGGAAAATTCAACAGTTCTTCTTGCATCAAAACAATACAAGTGACTATCATTTTAATAAAATCCTAGAGCACAGTGTCACCTAGCAAATAACAGCTATTCAATAAATGCTCTTTGAGTAAATGGATGAAAATCTAAATTTGTGAAATAGATCAGTAAAAATGTGATCATTTACACTCCCCAAAGATTTATCTGCTCATTTGGTTCAGAGTGCCGACTATAAATATAGATCTTTTATACTAGTATTAAGGAATAAGAATGTGAGATTTTTCTTTTGAAGTTACTTAGTCCTTTTTCCCATCTATGTGGTTACACCTACCACCTCAGCAGCCTATTACTTTACCTATCATGTGTTTGCTGAAGAGAGGGCTTTTAGTTCCTGCATTGTTATAAGTACCAATACCTAATTTTTTAAAAATAAAAACCTGGACCACCATGATTTATAGATTTAAAATGTGCTGTAATGTATTACGACTTAGCATACGTAGCTTTCCTTCTAACATCTGTATCCTGATTTGTAGTCTAATAAACCTTCCCACTGCAGATGGCATGTACATAGTTGTTCTGAGGTGTAATACATCAACATAGCATTTCTAAACACAGAGCAATAATGTATTCAATTAAGGGAGAAATAAAACATCGAGGCTTTTCTTATAATAAATCTTTAACTAAGCTTCCCACATCACATGTTTGCTGAGGAAATAATACATGTCATTCAGACTAAGGGTTATTGTAGACTGCTGAGGAAAACATGAAATTCTGGAGGTTTCAGCAGTCCTGTTTCAGGGTTTCACAGGAAAGTGTACAAATTAGAAAAGGATGTAATATGTGACTAATGATACCTCATGGGATACCTTTGGAACCCGTATTTACTGTTATGATCACTAGATTCATTTAAGCTACAGGAGTTGAAAAGCAATACTCTTGTAAGTGAAAAACACCTCTGAGTTCATTAGATGTGGTTGTAATTTAAGCTCTGAAGCCTTTTTTCCTTGCTGTCATTCTTCATATTTCTGGAAATGTGGTACTTGAGCTCCTAATAAAAGTGGTCTACATCGTGACCATATAATCTACAGTTCCTGGAAAGCACATTTACACCTCCACATCTGTAGCTGAAGCTAGGACTGAACAGAAACTTAATTTACCCCAGATGTCACCCAAAAGAAAGTTCTGGAGAAAGGCTGCTGTTCTTAGAATTTTCTAGCCACTAATTATTGTCCCAGCCAACTGTAAGAATGTTCAATCCAGAGCCTTCAAGCCCAAATGTTGCAAACTCTTTTCACATACTATGCCAAGTGCCAAATTATAATAACTGAATCCCACAGAGTAAATCCCCAGTCCCACTCCTCCATTTGTGGAAGGAAACAATGGCTATTTGGACAATATTTAGACAGGTAATTCTAGGTCTTTCTGTTGTAAGCATCGCTTAACGAGAAATTTTGTTCTGACTTGGTAAGACATTTTTCCATAGTGCTTTTTAAAAGCTTACATGACAATGTCTTTGGGGAAAAAAAGGTATATGTATATGATTTGGGCCACTAATCACCAGAATAGCACTTAGTGGGTCAACATAATTTGTCCATTTCTATCCAAAGATAAGCTGTAATAATACTCTTCCTTCCTTAGCTTTGGGTTTTCCTGACCAGTTCCTCTGTTCCTCAATGATGGATCAGTTAGTATGGAATCAGTGTTCCCATTCCTAGGAAATATGCCTGAATTGAAGGGCTTTATGGATGAAAAAAGATCAATACATAAATCACAGGAATCTCCATAGCGTGCAGAAATCAAATAGGGCACATTTATTCCCACTCGAACCTATTGATAGCTTTTAGTTTTCCTTCTTAGATTTATGTATTTCTTGGTGCCTTGTTTAGCGTCACCTTTTTGACATGTGAGTCTCATTGGGTGTATGGGTCCATGAGTCTGCACATTTCCCAGGAGGCTTTGCTGGTGCTGCAGCTTCTTAGTTGTAGTTTCAGGAAGGCCTCTGTGGGCACATGGTACCTTATGAATATTGGAGTTTTCTGTAGAGGGAAACTATTTGTTGCTATGTCATTTCAGATATGGAAGCCAGATTACCTGGGCTCAGTTAGTGTAATTACCTGTAAAAATTACTATTTAATAAAGATATCCTCAGGATTTATTAAGGGAACAATGTAAAAATAGCCATGTGGAAAATTGTTTTGCACCTCTGCAAAACTGCTGTTAAAAGACATTGTTCATTGAATATTTAATAATTAATCAGAGATCCATCCATCTGGCAAATTCTTCTTAAAATATGTCTCCTAAAAACTGGCCATGTATTTTTTTCTCTGTTAAGCTTTGGGAGCTATACAACCAATTGAATTCTCCCTTTTGGTTTGGCTACAAAGATTAGAGCTAAATTTCATGCTTAATGGTACTCATGATTTTATTCTAGCTTCCTGATACACACTTTCTTTCCCCTTCTTCTGTGGTGGTCTGTAGAATGGTATTAGTGGACTCTGAATGCCTGAGTTTTTATGCAAAACCATGTGTTATGTATTTTGTTTGTGTGTGTATATGTGCTTGTATTTTCTGGGGAAAGAGCTCAAAGTTTTCATTAGATTCTCAAAGGGATACATTACCCCCCAAAGTTAAGGACTACAGTGCTATATGATATTTTATATCTCTGATCTTTAACTGTTCTGTCTATATAACAATTGCGTTTAGATTATATTATCCTTTTTTGTGGAGGGAAAGGGAAGGAAAAGCTAGATGAGAGTAAGCATTATATAAATATAAATACAATAGCACATTTTCTTGTCAAGTACTCAGACTATTAGTAGGCATTATTTTGGAGTTTGGAGGGCATTTCCTCCCTCCCCCCAGAAATAATGGACTGAAAAGAATGATTATAAATGGCATACATCCGTATCAAAATGTAATCTGGAGACTTTTCTCTTTTTAAATTTCTCCTCTCTTAAGAAAAAACAAATTATCTAGACAGGTCTATATAGAGGGTCTCCCATGTGAAAGGTCCCCTAAATACCATGAGGAGATAATACACATAAAAAGTTCCTTCACCATTGACTGAGAAACTCCACTGTGTTGTACATATTAATGTGGGATTTTTAAGACAACCCCAAAGGACATGCCTTGCTAATTTGGAAACTAGATAAGATCAATAAAATGAAAATTTGTTCAGAGAAAAAGCCTTGATGAGAAAAGATCTCAGGAGATCAAATAGTAACACCAACCATTGGAGGGTCAGATATATTTCCCCCTAGAACAAAATATCTTCCATCTTGATTTTTTCAAAATAATTTTTTATGAACTATTGTGAATTACACAGGACACCAACCCTGCAGCTTTGGGAGCAAAAAGACAGAGCTGACAGATGTAGTTATTTGCCGGGAACAACCATGTGAATTTATAAATATTTTACAAGTGCAGCTTTCAGAAGAGTGACTTTTACTGCCATATTAATACAACTTGCAAATTTATAGTCTGGGCATTTGTGGGTTATGAATGTCCAGTATTCGAGGCTAGTGCCAAGAACATGGTTTATGTTTTGGAATTCTTTTTTTCTCTGATCACAGACTTCTTGGCTGTTAAGATCTGCATTATAATTCAGCTGCACATGAGGTACAAGACTACATAATACATCAGTTTCCACTCCCAATGGCTAGACTCATAAATATACTCATTACAACATACTCAATGTGCCAGAATGACACACAAAGCATAAAAATATCTCTAAAGAATAGAGAATTAGTAGTAGTAGAAGCAGCAGTGGCATGATTCCATGTGTCTGGCCAGACATTCATATGTGACCTGAAATTATAATTATGTGCCATAATATAAAGAAAACTAGAATCAGATGTTTTGGGAAATAATCTTAGTACATATTATAATAGATCAACATACTCATGAGTGTTGTCATATGCATTGAAGGCAAGATTTTAGTTGCTCTACTCATCTTTCAGCAGAGGGATCATGAAGGAAGAAGCAACATAGCAACTCTTTCCTTGTAAATTGGTAAGTTGCTTTCCCTACCAATCATGCTCAGTAAAATAGTCTTTCAGTGTTCCAGACTCTGAGAATGAGGAGCAGATTTCTCTAGGCTTGAGCAAAAAATGCCTGGGAAATATTAAACTGACTAGATGTTGGTCACGTGTTAGATGGTTCTCCTCTTTCATGATGTTATTATCTTATGACCTAGGCAGAATCGTTGGCTGTTGATGAAAGTCAGTACTGTTGCCCACCCTTGCTGCCTTCCACTAAGTAGCTCTGTTATTCTTATTTCCTTTCATCTTTTATAAGATTCAAGTTGTACCATATGATTGCAAAATTCTTTCCAGCTATGGTTGTCTGCATGTGTGCCAACATATGTAGATAGTTATTAACGGTATATTATAATTTGCGATATTAGTTGTTTTATTTATTGGTGTGTACACTTTTCATTCCCTAAAAACCTCAAGTGACAGAATACTGTTTCACTCCCTGATATCCACCATCTCTTGCTTTGTATTAAGATTGCATATTATCCCTAAAAGAGTTCACTGGGAGTCTAACCTTAAATAATGGAAAATCTTGTGTTTTCCAAAAAGAATTGTGATTAGTACAGTGAATAAAGCTCTTCTGAATCATCAAGACTAAATAAATAAATAATCCCTATTTATTCCAAGGCTTAATCCTACTGAGGCCCCCAACCTGATTAATCATGCAGCAGGCAGCCAACTGCCCCTTATTAGCTGACCTTATGCATTTCAATGAAATGGACTACACCCTGTGAAAATGACACATACACCTAAATCCCATGCAGTAATTATATTAGAAAATACTTTGTTAATGGTTTTAAAGACAACCTTATCCTTAAGTATAAAATTCTGTCAAGAGCAAATCCTTCTTCTTTCATTTGCTTCTAATGTAAGGGATAGAAGTAGTCAAATACTGTTACCCAGGAATATTTCAGCTTTAAAACTGGTTGAATCAATTTTCTTTATATTATTATTTTAGATCATAGCAATTTTAAAGAACCCAAGTAGAATTATAATAGTCCATGATCCAGACAGTCTCATATATACCTTGTTTGTTTTCTTTCTTTTCCCTTTATCTCTATCCTGAAATTTCCTTTCTGGTCTCCTGTGAAGGCGAAAAATCTAAAAGGAAAGTAATTAGCTATTCATACTCTTCTAACACAGCTACATGTTCACATGATAAATGGAACATTACCATACAAAACTGCTAAAATGACATCCTTATTGCAGGCTCAATTTATTTAATTTTGTGTCTTGCAACTATTAAGACAAGGGTCACTCATTCTGCAAAATTAATGGCTGATATAAATATAGAATAAAAGAAGCATAAGGAAAATATTTCTTCATCCAATGTATTGCCAACTTGTGGAATTTACTACCCTGGGAGGTCACAGTTTCAGTCAATGGATGAATTAGAAAGACTGGATAATTTTATGACCAGTCATAATATTGTAGTTATGAATACTAAGATAAAGGTAATAGAATCTCATGCTTTGGGGCACAAGCTGATTATTTTAGAAGCTTTGAAGGAGTTCTCCTATTTCCTTATGATATTCTGAGCAAGTGGCTGGATTCACATTGAGATTTTATTTCTTTTTGAAAGTATTAACTATGACTATGAACAGGATACCACATTTAGGTCACATTGTTTTTTTGTTTTTTGGCAATGAAAACCACAAGTGTCTGCTAATATAATACAAAAGAATAATAAAATGACAAAAGAGTTTATTCTTTAATTTGATGAATATTTATTGAGGACCTACTATTGGCCCATGACTATACTAGGTGTTTGGAGTGCAGTGAGCAAAATAGAGAAAAATCCCTGCTTTTGTGAAACTGCCCCCTAGTATTTTATCCTCAGGTGTCAGGATCAAAGTCCAGGATGTTGTGATATGCAGTTAATACAGATGTGGATGAGACTGCCCCCATACCCTACATAAAAATAGTGAGACAAGGTAACTGCAATAAACATTCTCATTTAAAGAAGGGAAGAATGGTAGACATGTAGCAGTTAGAGGTGCATAACAATTCTGAAGTCTAGCCTTGCACATGATGTTAGGTACTCTCTATTCAAGAAGCAGGGAATGTTTCTTGATTAGGGCCCAGTTCTTCCCAGGATTGACTCCATAGCTTATTGTCCTCTGACATTCTTTTCAAAAGGAGGGGGTTTCTTGTCCTCTAGGCTCTTTCCTCCACCTTTTGAGACACTCTTGCTTTTCAGTAAAAAATATCTTATGCTTATAGTTGGGTAGCTTTCTTAGCCTGCTTCTTGCCTGTAGAAAATTAGAGGCCCAAAGAGATCTTTTCATTTTGAACTTTTTGTGTTATAGTCTAAGCTGTCAGAAATTGTATCAATATAACTCTTTTAAAAACTTTGGGGGCTTCCTGTGAATCTGATTTGGGCCTACTCCATGCCCTAAAGGTCATATCACTAACTCCTTCACCTTTGGGCTTCCTGACAAGATGCTGCGATACATACAACATCCTGAAGATTCTAGGCACCACCTTACACCATGCAGTGGTTTAACAAAAGGTCTTTCAGCTACATCCTTGATTTGGATCTTTACCATGAAGTCATTTCTTACTTTGAGAATCTCTTGATGGCTGGAGAGACCAGAAGTATGGATTAGTTTGTTTTTCCAGTTCTCAAATTCTGGTTTCTTTATATTGCCTATGAATTCTGCAGGAAAACTGCATGGTTCTTTAGCTCATTTCTGTCTGTCTCTCTCTCTTTCTCTTTTCTTTTTCTGTACTTTATCTTATGCAATAAAAACAAACAAAGAAACAACAACAAAAAATCCCTACTCCTTTAACATTTTGTCTGGAAATCTCCATAGCTGATTCTACAAATTTATTAGGTAAATTTTCTATCTTCCAAGTTTTATCGTGGGCAACAGTTTTGCTATTGTTTGAATACTGCCTAACACAGAGTTCCATTTTTTCCAGGGTACTATAGTAGTTTGTTACCAATTTTCTAGTTACCACTAGCAGTTTATTCTCCCTTTTATCAATTTTGGCTGACATTTTTCTTGTCACTTTTACAGTCTCTGTCCACTACTTCATCCCAAAGCTAATGCTACATATTTTAGGTTGCTGTAACAGCAGTACTTCAATCCTGGTTCCACTTCATAGATTACTTAGCTTTTGCTGCATAATAAACTGCCCAAAACTTTGTAGATTATGATACTATCTATTATTTCTCACAGTTTTGTGGGCAGAATGGGTGTTTTTTTTCCCCCATCAAAATCAGCTAGATTGCCTAGAATGGCTCTACACATGTCTAGTGAGTGTTTTGTGTCTAGTGGAGTGATAGCCATGTGTCAGTCATCATCTTTAGGCTGGTCCAGGTTCATCCACATGGTACAAAGTCATAGTGCACAGAGTTGACATATAGGAATTTCTGGACAGCCTTTCACAGTATCCTACAATCCTCTTTTCGTTTCAGTTTCTCTCATCTTCTTTATTCTAGTACTGAGGGTGATTGGCTTTGTTAGCAGCTTGAATGGTTGCCTTACCCATCATTGACTTTCTTAATTGTGCTACCTGATCAAGACCGTGTGAAGATTTACTAATACTATGAATTTAGCATAATAGTTGTTCAATACCTCATTGAACTATGTTTCTTTGGGTCTTCTTGGTGAGTTTAACTCTTCCCAGCTTTTATTTGAGAATGCCATCCTAAAAAATGTCCAGGTATTAGTTTTCACTACTTGATATCTAGCTGAGTTAAAACTGGCATACTTTGAGGGTCATAGTTTGCCACTCATGAGCTTTTATACCCCATTATTTATCATTAGGGAACTGACATTTTCCATAAGATTTACCTTACCCTTAAGATGAACATTGAATACAATTATGAATTTGTTTGAAGAATTGAATATAGTAGTAGCAGAGTGGATGAAACTTAAAAAAAAAAAATTCTGTTTTTTCTTCAATGGGATTAGTAGTTCCAGAGAAGAAAGGGAGTTTGAGAGAGATCGGATTTGGGAGTAGGAAATGGAATTATGTTTTAAGGAAATCATCTATTTAATGTTTCTGCATTCTTAAATCTGTCAAAGGAGTCATTTGTTTCTCTCATAAATCTGTAACGACAGCAGAGATGCACATGATGGTTATTTCATTTGGTCAGCAAAGAGAAAAGTGAAAGAAGTAAACAAGCACATGAACCCAGTAATGCCCACCCAATATTCTTCTTAATAGTCCCTGAGATGGCAAACCTAAATTATCTTGCCTGCTGAAAACCGTGGAAATATTTGAGAAGATGAGTTTCCAGTCATAAACAGAATACAAATAATGAGATGATTTCTTCTGCTCTGACTAACCTAAAAAGTTAGCTGCAATTTCCTGCAACTTGTGACCCTTCCGGATTCAGAAAACCTTGTAATAGAATACTCAGTGTCAATGCCCATCTCCTATTCTAATCACATAAAAAAACCTTATTAACATGTTTATAAACTGAAAGTATAAGCCAAAATTTTGACTTTGTTTCACTGAACTCTCAAATTCATATCTTACCATATCAAGATAATTTTTCTGTTCTCTCCCTCACAACTGAAGAGTTTGTGTTAGAATAGATAAATTTTACTTAAACATGTCTGTTTTAAAACAAGATGCATTGTTAGTTATATCCATGTTATTGGGAACAATATGTAAAAAAATCAACTAAATTACATGAAGGAATTATTTTGTGAAGCTGCTACTGAGGCTGATGTATGATAAACACACTGTCATCAGAAAGCTAAACTGTTATAGCTAGTAAGAGGCTTTTTGCCTTCAAATCAGATGCATTAACACTACCACCATTACTTGAATGCCTGATCCCTCTGGTCTAGAATATTTACATTGTCTCCTAATTGATCTTTCTTACTTCATTCTTTGACCATCACCAAATCATTTTATAATCAAATATTCAAATTATTGCTATCAGAATAATTTTCCTCACGCTGTCATTCCCTTGATTAGAAATATTAAGCATTTCCTCATTATGGAATGAAGCCCATATTCTCTACTTGGAATTCATGGCTCTCTATTAACAGGTATCATGTCTATTTTCTACCTTAATCTTAATGCAACAATCTCAGAAATGAGGTTAATTCTAGCTCAGTCCCCAAATTTCTTGTTTTGTTTACAGTTGACTAATGCTTATTTATTGAAGATGTGCATAAATATGAGAGACCCATGGAGAATTGTTGCCCAACACCCAATTTCTGGAGTCCCAAGAAATTTTTGGGGATTCTACCAGTTTGACACATTGAGTAGAAATAGAAGAGGAGTTATGCCCTGTGATTTGAGACATCCTGTCCCCCAATTTTAACTACATATATTATTTTACCAATATAAACTTTATTTCTTTGATTGAAGTTTTAGGTCTACAAATGAGTTCCTTATCAAGCTGTGAATACAGCTAGAAATAGTTCCATTTTATTCCTCCATACTTTAATATATAGAGGCTGGGTATTATAGGAGAAGAACATTCCCAGGCTTAGAATTAGAAGTGGAATTGAGGCCTGGTTCTTCCACAGACTACACTGGCTCTCAGTTTATTAAATAATGAAAACTATTAATAGAAAACAATGAAGAAATACTATAAAAATTCTGAGAGAAAATTCTTACGAAAATAAAATTCTATACCTATCAAAACATGAAGGTCAACATGTTTTCAGATATGTAAGGTTTCAACAGAGTTACTTACCTTGCACCCCTTTTCAGGAAAGTGTGGAAATATATGTTCCATTAAAATGAACAAGTAAGAGTAAGTTCCAGTCCTGAAATGGTGGCATGGAAACAAGCCGACTTCACTCCCCACCCAGAACCCAAAACAAATATACGGCACCAAGATCATCACCAGAAATCTCCTAGAACTGAGTTGTGAAGATGAGACGGTTCTTGGGGCCACAGAGAAATGAAAAAACTCTGAGTAGAAAAAAGGACCAAGGTAATGAATAAATAGCTAAGATCTAACTGGTGTGTTAAGGAGAGAGCACTGGCGTGCAGTGGGAGAGTAGAGACGCACCTGTGGTGGTCAGATGTCCAGGAGTGTAGTGTGGAGGCACCAAGTCTGCAGTCCTGTCTCCCCCGCCAGGATAGGATCCACCTGGAGTCACAAAGGAAGGTAAGCAGAAGACGCTGACCAGCCCCCATTGCCACAGCAAACACCTACATTCCTTACAACAGGAGAATCCCATAGTCTCCCAGGTTGGAGAGCTGCTGGGAATTCACACAACTGCATTGCCTCAGATTAGGAGCGCAAGCTGTGTGCTCTCCCACCTCTCCAATCCCTGTAAGCCAAGCTGCTACAGCTCAGTGCCATCTTGAGACCAGAGCCACCTCTGGAGTGTGCCCTACTCTGGGGGCAAGTAACCACTGCACCTCTAGAGCACTGGGGCTCCATCTTCATTCTTCTGAGCCAACTTTGATGGCTGAATGCCCCAATCCCAGCAGTGTAGAGCCTGGGCCCAGGGTCAGCTGGGATGCCATATCAGGGAAACCAACTCCCACTGCCTTCACTTCTAGCCAGAGGAATAGTCTGGCAGTCCTGGCCAGGGTAATCTCACCCTTGAGCCAGCCGAACTGCTGTAAGCCCTCCCCACAGCAGGAGAGGCCCTCAAGCCTCTGAGTAGCTGGCATGCTCCTGGGCCGGTGAAGCAGCTACATGCCTATACACAGAGCCTAAGTAACAGTGCTGAGTTGCCCCACCCCCTGCAGACAAGACCCTGGCTGGACTAACAGCCCTGAGCCTGTAATCGGAGCCTGAGAAACAGCTTCATGAGCTGCCTCTAGGCCAACTGAGCAGCTGGCCTCCCATGTCCTGGGACTAAGAAACAGCTCTGCAGGCTGCCCCTGATTGGCAAGTCTCCAGGCTGGCAGAGCAGCTGTGCACCTGCCTCCCAGGCCAGAGAAGCAGCCGTGTGGGCTACCCCTGGCAAATATGCCCCCAGGTTGGCTGAGCAGCTGTGTGACCACATCCAAGACCTGAGAAGCAGCCCTGTGGGCCATCTCTAGCAGATATGCCCCCAGGCCAGCCAAGCAGTTCTGTGCCCATGTCCTGAACTTGAGAAATAGTCCCAAGGGTCACCCCCAGGAGACAGCCCTGAGGCCAGCTGAGCAGCTGTGTAGCTGCATCCTGAGGTGCAGAAACAGCCCCAGATTCAACCCAGGCCAGCTGAGAAGCCACGTGATCATATCCTGGCCCTGAGAAACAGCCCTGTGGGCCACCCCCAGCAAACATATCCCCAGGCCAACCAAGCAGTTGTATAGCTGTGTCCCAGGCCTGAGAAATTATCCTGTGTGTTGCCCCCAGCAGACATGTACCCATGCCAGCTGAGCAGCTGTATGTCTGCATACCATGCCTGAGAAACAGCCCTGTGGACTGCCTCTGGTGGGCATGTCCCCAGCCTGGTTGATCAACCACATGCTTATGCTCCCAGCCAGAGTAACAGCTCTGTGGCTCCAACCCCAGCAAGCCAGACTCCAAGATGTCTAATCCACTGTGTGCATGCCTGTGATCCTGAGCTGAAAAGCAGCCTGGAGAGCCTACCTCCGGCAAAGCTGAACCACCATTACCACAAGCTCTCTCAGCCTAGGCCACTAAGAATCTCCCAAATGCCACTAGTATGGATTACAGCTGAAGAAACACACGGAGACTACACTGTTATGTCTTCCTAGAACCAAAGCCAATGCACCAAACCAATATTCTAAGACGTACAAAACCTACTCCATAAATTGGAGAGGCAACTTCTCTATCAGATGCATAGAAATTAATGTAAGGACATATCAGCTATAAGTAAGCAAGGAATATGTCCTCTGAAGGAAAATAATAGTTCTTCAGTAACAGACTCCCAATTACAAGGAAATATATAAAATGCCCAAAAAAGAATTCAAAACAATAATCTTACAGAAACTCAGTTATATATAAGAGAATACAGATAGACAATTTAATGAAATTGGGAAAACAATTCATGATTTGAATGAGAAATTTAACAAAGAGATAGATATCATAAAAAAGAACCAAACAGAAATCCCACAGCTGAAGAATTCAATGAATGAAATAAGAAATACAATTGAGAGCTTCAATAACAGAAACAGACCAGATCAAGAAAAAGAAAGAATTTCTGAACTTGAGGACAGTTTTTTTTTTTTTTTGAAATGATACAGGCAGACATAAAAAAAGAAAAATGAATAAAAAATAATGGAGAAAGCCTACAGAATTTATGGGACACTATTAAGCAAACATCTATTTATATTATGAGCATTCCAGAAGGAAAAGAGAAGGGAAAAGGTGAAGAAAGAATATTTAATGAAAGAGCAGCAGAGAACTTCTCAAGTCTTGGGAGAGAGATGCACATCCTGCTCCAGAAAGCTCAAGGAACCCCAAATAGATTCAGCCTAAACAATATTATATTATGTAGTTTCAAATAGCTAGAAAGAGGAAATAGATTGTTCCCAAAGAAATGATGAGTGTTTGAGATGATGGATATGCTAATTATCCTGACCTGATCACCATACATTGTGTATATCAAAACATTACTATGTACCCATGAATATGTATAATTATTATTTGTCAATTTAAAATAAAATAAATTTTGAAATGAAGGAATAAAATAAAGCGAAAGTCATGGTATCAAAAAGACAAGGGATCTAACACAAGATAGGCAAAGGGAATTCCTAGGGTGATGGCAAAGGGAAGCCGCACAACGGTAGATATCCAACAGCGTAGAAAAAATTAGTCCAGATTGTAATAGAAGGACAGTGACGTTCATAGGGAAGTCTTCAAAACAACAAATTAAACTGATAAATTGCATGAGGCATTTGACTACATTGAGAGGAGTTTTAAGTCTAATGGAGAGTTTGAGAATGAGTTGATGGTAGATAGATAGAAAATCAAGCAACAATAACAAAAAAATAGAGGCAAGTATAAATTCTTGGGAAATAAAGTTGTACAAGAAATGTAATTATATTCCAGATGGAGCTGTAAACAACATTTATAGAGTCATAATTATGTAAACTTTAATTATGTGGTTAACCTAAATGTATGTTATGATTATGTTGGAAAGATGGAGAAGGGAAAATATGTGTGTTTTTAGGGTGTGAGGGCATATGTTATGAGAGATAACTCATCTTCCATAGAATTAAGTAAATAAATAATGTTTAAAATTTAAAAATCAAGAAATAACCGTATAAGCACATTATCTAGAATATGGATATAGACACCAAAAGAGATAGCTAAAAGAACTAAAATTGGTTACCATAAGGAATCAAGAATAGGGATTGGGGAAGTGTGGACTAGGGAACTGCTTTTCTGTCATGTTTTATTTCTTAAATTATGTACATGTATTACTTCGATAAAAATAAAAATTAACTTTAAAATGTAATGCATTAATTGGCTCATTTCCAGTTAGATGTTTAACAGAGATCAGTTGAAATCGTAAATGAGATGGAGTCCAGTGGGACCAAGGAGGTGCATACCAAAGAGCAGACCCTTCTGCTCTTAGGAGAGGTGCAATTTCTATTTCCAGCTCTATTACAATTTTTTCTTGGGGTAACCTTGGCTACATCTTTGATCTTATATCGTAAGTTAGTGCATCAATCACATTTAAAGGCTGTACTAACTTGTTTGGGACACTAGAGTCTATGGCAAGTCACTACTCCAGGACACTAAATGCTTTCCTCTCAGCCTGAGCGAGTTAATGCATCATCACTGAGTGCCTAGTTCAGTATTCAGGGGTACTTTGAACTTGCTGGAGGAATATTACATTGTTTGTTGAATACATCTAGGGGGTGAGGGATGGAGGAGAGAAGGCCATTGCCTTCTTTCCTCCTTATGTTTCTGTAGGCCTGTAGAATTTAAATTACAAGTCTCCTGGGTAAAGATGATGCCCAGTTCAACATTCTCAATTGCATCTAGCAATTGTTATTGCTCAATAAATATTATGGCAGTAATGCTTGGAGGGCTGGGATGCTTGCCGCTGAGACAAAACCGTTGCCAGTTGTGGGGAAACAAGCTCAAACTACTGTCATATTTCTAGCTGACTCTCAAGTGTGGAGCCTGTGTTAGGCTGCTTATCATGTGGCACTTTCACAGCTTCACTTCGCAGGACAGTTCAGCTAACGTGGGTCTCAGCACTGTGACAGCTTCAGCGTCTTCTTTATGGATTATATGCAGTTTCATGATCTGTACTAATGACCTGGGGAGGTAGGTGGTAGGAAACAAAGGAGGAGTATAAGAAAACTGTATGAAGGTTAAAACACTATATTAGAGTTGGCAAACTTCAGCAACCTCTTTTCTATTTATTCATTAAAGAATATGAGCAGCTATTATTCACAGCAGTCGTGGACATTGTGGGGGATACAGAGCTACAGAGACACACCCCACATCTCAAAGAGCTTACAGTTTAGTTGGAGAGACAGTTATGTATACTACTAGCATCAGGCAGAATGCTCTAAAAAGGGCATGGTCTGGAGTCAGAGGATCTGGATTTGAATTCCCTACTTCCTAGCTGCGAGGTTCTAAATGAGTTATTTAATCTTATAGAAGCCCCTATAAGATGGAATAATACTGGTGATGATTAAGTGAGTTAATTCTTGCTCAGCAAAGTGTCTGGCACAAAAATAATATATTATTTTAATTTTATATTTATGGGAGCAAGCTGGAATGAGTTCCTTCTGATGGTATTAGGACAAGATCGACTGAGGAAGTGGCAGTTGAACTGAGCACTGGAGAAGGTGAATGGGATTTTTATCTTGTTGAAGAAGGAAGAGGACAGTATTTCCGCATTTTAGACTTAGAATGATATGAACAATGACAAAAAGGCATGAATGTTTTTTGGCTTATTTAGGGGTCAGCTATGTTAAGGATTTGTCGTGAGAGATAATGCTGGAGGGTGAGATGAATCCAGATTGGGATATGCCTTGGATGTCACAGGAAAGGATTTCAAATTTAAAGAGAAAAATTAGGAAGTTATTAGTCGTTAATCTAGTTGAGAGGAGGTAAGGAGGGTGTTCGTGAACTCCTCTCTGGACAGTGGAAATATAGGAAAAATGTTAAATATCACCAAATGGCTGCAGGGGATTGTGTTGCCTTTAACTAATGTGGAACCCAAGAGGAAAGCCTGATTTAAAAGAAAAATAATCATTTTTATTTTGGAAATAGGTGATTGTTTTAGTCCTCAAGCTTATTAAAAGCTTTTTTCTCTCAAGAAAAGATTTTTTTTAAATCAATGGTTATGTGAAAACTAAAGTTTTGTGTCACTTCAGAGGCAATAACATGAATAACTTGACATTCAAGTGGCTTCCTATGAGCCATGCCAGGAAGCCATACAATATGTAATAAATTATGTTATATGCTTTCAGCATAAGGAAACATTAGTAATATTAACATGCCAAATACCCTCTACAACCCCTCAACATCTCCTCACACCTTAGCAGGAATTGTAGTATCTAAGGTAATGATTACTAATAACTTAGCAGGAAGACTATCTCTTCACATTTGTGTTGATTTATCTTTGTACCTGGTTAAATTACCTCCAGTATATTAAAGGATTTGTACTGGCTTATCAACAGCATCAAGAGCCATCATCAAATATTCACATAATGCTATATGTGGTTGAAAAGTGAGCAAATTGAATTTAAAACAAGATATCCCTTTTGGGTGGCCTCACTGTTACTCTCCTTGCCCACTGACTCACCCTAGGATGTATCTCTGAATTCAGTGGATATTGTACATGCCTCAGGACTAGCAGCAAGGGAAATAACAGTTCACCTTACAACTCTTTTTGACATTCATTGTTACAAACTCAGGGTGATTTCTGTTAACAACATTATCTATGACCTTGAATTGAGAAGGTTGTAGGAAGATGAGCTTGCCAGGAATTTGGATAAAGGGGTTTAATGGACCTGGGTGAGATACATATGCCTACTGAGAAACATCTGCCTGCATCTCGAGTCGGTCCTCCAAGATTAAATGAGTGTGGATAACAATCAGATATTTTCCCATTAGCTTGCAAAGCATCTTACTCTCCCCACTGCTGCTATTCTAAGGTCAATGAGAAAACATAAGAGGCCTACATCTGGTCAAGTATCTTTCATTATGGAATTTTTCTGCTGGGCCCTTTCAAAACTAGAGTGACTGCAGGGTTGGTCGTTCATTTAACATTTTTGTCTTCTCACGTGTCAGGCACTATGCTTCCAGAGGAACAGAGTATGCTTGCTGCTTGCCCTTTCCCTCTTTCCCTCCTCCCAGTGGCTGGAATACAAACATGATGGTGAGTCATCTGAGATTATTCAGAAGAAGGGATGGCAAAAGATAAAATATAAGAAAAAGATAACAACTTGAGTTTTGGCGCAGTAAAATCACTGTATCAGCTCTGCATGGCTTATATTTGGACTGTAATATGAGAGAGAAATAGACTACAATCTTGTTTAATTTGCCAATATGTTGTATATTATTATGCAGCTTAACCTATATGTTGACCAGTATACAATAGGGGAGCAAAAAGATGGGAATACATGGGGCAGCAAAAAGATGGAAAGAAATTTTGAGAGAAGGAAAAAACAGTCACGTGTAATCCCACCCTTCTAACACAACTATTTTAAAATTTGCGTATTACCTTCTAAGCCTCATCCACGTGCACATGTTTTTACATGATTGTAATAAGTTTACATACCATTTTACATTCTGCTTATAAGCTACTCATTTTTCTATGTTTTAACATAGTTGTCATAGTTATTTTAACAGGTTTTAAATATACAACACATTGTAATGTGTTGCTGTACTGTGATTTCATTTTTAATTGAGTTTGGATACATTTTTTAAAATTATGTTCATTAAGTGATCTGGTTGTTGATTTTCGGATGAATCTGATTGGGCCTACTAGTGCCTCTTAAATGCTTAGCTTGAGCCTGAAATATACACTTGGTAGGAGATATATGTAATAAACTATCAATAAGTCCTATCTGCCATTATTATTATTGTTATTAGGACTGAATTCCACTGTCTATTCCTAGAAATAGGGAAGTCAGAACAAGATCTGGTTTGAAATGGCAGATGGGGCAAGTTGGAAGACAGTGATGCAAATAACCTTTACTGAGCTATAAACCAATCAATACTGATGTGCCACTTGTTAGATTTGTGAATTGTGCCTATTCTTCAGATGTTCTGGGCTGGAAGTCCAACTCAGCTTCCTTCTTTTTTTCAGGATCTCATTCTACTGCCCCAGGTAGAGTGCAGTTGCATCATCATAGCTCATAGGAACCTCAAATGCCTGGGTCCAAGTGATCCTCCTGCCTCAGCCTCCCAAGTAGCTGGGACTACAGGTGTACACCACTATACCCAGCTAATTTTTATATTTTTTTGTAGAGATGGGGCTCTTGCTGTGTTGCTCAGGCTGGTCTTGAACCCTTGGCCTCAATCAATCCTCCTGCCTCGGCCTCCCAAAGTAGTAGGATTACAGGCATGAGCCACGGCACCCAGCTTCAGCTTCCTTCTGTTCCTTACTTTTAACCATGTCTCCCTTCCCTTTGCTCACTCTGTTTTTACTCCATTGTAGAAGTTTGATGTTTTCTTTATTGGGCTTAAGGGTTGTTTGTGAGCTTACTTAAAGTTTTGAATGTTCTAATGGGATGGGATCACTAAGAAGAGCATTTCACATAAAGAATTTTTCTGCTCTACAAAAAAACCCATAGAAACGGTGGTGGTGCATGCCTATAGTGCTAGCTGCTTGGGAGGCTGAGATGGGAAGATTGCTTGAGCCTAGGAGTTTGAGGTTACGGTGAACTATGATCATGCTACTGCACTCCAGCCTAATCAACAGAGTGAGACTTTATCTCTTAATTAAAAAAAAATTATGTTTTAAATTTCAAATTTCTCATTTACTATTGTTTTAGCTAAAAGTCTAATATGGTAGTGATGGAGATGGTAGGGTTTCCCATGTTGATGGGTTTTCAATGGAAGAATAATCAATTAATTTGGGGATACTTCTGGTAAAAAGTACATTTTAGAATTTTAAAATTGAGTTTATTTTTTAGTAAAGTGATACTTTAATAGGTTATATAATCACATTATTTCAAAGACCAGATAGTATAAAAAGGTATATAGTGACATGTCTCTCCCAATATCCTCATCTACCTAGTCCCGCCACCACCCCTAACCAAATTAACCATCGTTTATAATTTCTTCTTTCTAGAGTTTCCTGATGCATATGTAAGCAAACATAAATGTAGCTTCTTACTTTCCCTTTTTAAATACTCTTCTGTACTTTAAGAAGCATCTCTTGAAGAAATTGATTTTTAGTATATTTTCTACACATAAAATTTAATAGGTGATAGTAATTTTGGGCAATATTATAGGTGTGATTAAATTTCAAGGCCATATTTAGAGTTTAGAAGTTGGAAACATTTTCTTATTTGAAAGCTCATTGAAATAACACCATAAGGAAATCTCATGTAAGGTAGTCTGTGCTGCTGAAAACAGAACAAAAGAACAGAGCCAAATGGTCAGAATACAGCTTGACAAAGCGTCCGATTATCCAGGTTTTCACAGTGGTGAAGCACTTACAGTCCAAACAGCTGTGATATTAAGACAAGAATACTGTGGCTGGATACCCTATAAAAGATGTCACATTTCAGGTTTGCGCTTTGTCATTTCTGAAGTCTGATTTCAACAGATAGGATCTAAAACCATTTATTTCAAGAGCACAAAGGAATGATGATATAATAGGATACACTTTTGGCTATAAAAGACACCCCAAATCAAAATGGCTTGAATGATGACGACATTTTTTTGGCTCATAACTTGAAGTCCAGCGTTAGATGAATCTTCCGGATTGATTGGTAAAACAGTTAATTTCACCAAGGACCCATGTTTTTTCTATCTTTGTTCTCTGCTATCAACAGTGTCTACTTTATCTTCAGGTTGATTTTTCTCATGTTTGCAGGAAAACTTCCAGTAGAAATTGGTTTATTCACTTTTCCAAGATGGAGTTATGTGGAGCAGGGAAAGACATCGAAGAATGAGGAACATAAAGGAATCCTGGGGAACTGGGTCTCAGTTACTACACAGGAATGACCACCAGGAGCATGCTTGGTAAGTTTTACAGTGAATGGATAGGGAGCAATGTGAGCAAATGTGCTTACTTAGAGACTAAGGTATGTCTTGTTCAATATCAGTAGTTCTCAAGTGAAGCTGTACATTGGAATCACTGGGGAGATTAAAATGAAAATACTGGTGTCCAAGTCCAATTTTCAGAGATTCCAATTCATTTGTTTAGATATTAAAATTTTTAAAATGCTCCCTGTGGGGTTCCAGTGAGCAGCCAGAATTGAGAACCATCTTCTAGGAATGATAACAGTTCAGTATCTTTAGGTAGAATATAACAGAGAAGTGAAACATAGGACTAACTCTTAATTTAACTCATAATGAAACAACACTGGCAGATGATAAAATTGGTCATCAAACATCCTACATTTATTAAACATTTAAGTTAACATAATGGTAAAAATAGTCCATTATTCTAATAAAAATAAAGGCAGAATCAGACATAAGATACATTTTTATGATGATAAAAATAAGAAGCCAGAAATACCTATACTACTTTACCCTCCTTTTGTCATTAATTAGCAGTGTATTTGTTAATTCTCATATATTCTTATTCCCCCAAGTCTTGAATCCACTCCTTCCCCTCCAATTCCATGGCTCTTCCCTAGGATCAGCACATCATAACCTGTCACAGGTATCACCATGCAATCTCCTAACTGGATTTGGTAGCTATTTCTTTCACAAAGCTTCCAAATGAATTATTTCTTAGTTAAAACTATTATATATATCAATCATGTCATCCCTCTGTTCAAAAATCTCAAATTCTTTAACGTGGCCTTCTAATGCCTCTACAGTCTGGTCCAAATCTACCTTTTTGTCTTATTTCACACTTCACTTTTTCATTCACTCCATGCTTTGGTCAAATTGAATTAGTCACTGTATCATGTACACACTCTGTCTATTTACCCATTAATAGCTTGCTTAAACTTACCTCTTCTGTTAAATATTTTCTGATAATTCAGCTGAAAGAAATATTTTCTTCCTCAAAGCTCCATAGGACTTTAAGGGAATTTTTCCTGTGGCACATATCTTGTTCTATCTTCTAATACCGTCATGTATGTACATTACTTCATAATCGACAGCCTTGCATCCTTCTTTGTGCTTATGTTTGCTGAATCAATGAATGAACTTTACAGTTTCTTCTCTTTATAAACTTTAGATTAGTTGTGCATGTTTGTATGGTTCTAGATCAGTTGGAAGAGTTTAAAGAGAGAGACTTGTGGCTGATAAAAATGTTTCCTGCTTCACCTGGCAGCTTGGTAATGTTTACCATTAACTGACTAGTTCTATAGCTACTGTTGTATTTCAGACATACACATTTAATCTATAATCCCCACAAAAGTCATCTCATCTTCATTTTTCAAATGAATAGACTGGTATTCATAGATCATAAGTAACTTCTGCAAGTTCCTTCATACATCAGTCTATTCTGGCTTTATTCCTGGATCTACCAGCAAAGCTGCTTCTTATCCAAATGTACAAAGAAAAGCCAAATCTGCATGAGATACCTTCAATCCAGCCTAATTCAATCCTGTGGAAACCATCAGAAACTATTAGGATTTAATAATGGGGATTGAGAGACATCAAAATGAAAGAATACAGAGCTGTGAAAGAGAGATGAAATTTTGTGGGGTAAACAAAATTTGTACGAATAGGCTAAGCCTCTATATTCAATTTCTTTCTTGTTTTTTACATATTCATAGGGCATAGATGTTTTGTGTACATGACCTTAGCTTTCAGTTTCCAAGTGAATTTTTCATCTGGATATTCCCCAAATAACCAGATTTGTTTTTAGCCTTCTAGATGTTTACCAACCATTTTCAATTCTCATCCAGAGACAACCTTGTGGAAACTATGAACATCAGTTGAATAAATACAATTCTGGTCCTGGAGGTTTAGACCTAGAGAATTAAACTTAATGGGAATTTGGGAACTTGGTTCTATATCTATTATTAGAACAAAGTTATTATTTAGTTCAACAGAAAAGAGGACATCCATTTTTCTTACTTAAAGGTGCCCCTACACTATGAATCCCTACCCTAAGTCAGTCTTTTGAAGGCCAAGTGTGAATATAGGAGGTAATAGCGGCAGGGAACATTTCAGTGAGAACTATAAGCATGATTAGATAGCCTAAGGGACATTACGGGAGACATATCTGGTCACCAGACTTTTATGACATAGCAGAGCTGTTACTTTAAATCCTTATACAAGCTTCTCTAGTTTCCGGGTACTCTGTAGTGCGACTATCACAATTGAGGTCAGGTCTGAACCTTCCAGAGTCAGAACTATCTATGCCAGAGGAGCTTTTTTGTCTCTCAAGTAATAATGCACAACTAGACACAGTGGGTACTGAGGTACCACAGGGATTTTGTGATGAGATATGACACTAAAGATAAAGCATTTACCAGAATCCTTAAAATACTGGAAGTGCATTGTTAGCAATGTGCTATGTCCATACTGGTAACAGAATCCAGTGAGCGGATTCTTTTATTAGTCTTTGTAACTGTTGGCTAATGAGTCACAATTGGTATATTATAGAAAGTATACCAAACTGGTCATAATGTGACTTTTACTGTAAGTAAGAGAACAAATGACCTGAATAGTAGCTGGTATTTGATGCTTATCAGGTTCTCAACATTCAAATCTTTTCTAATAATTTTCTGTAGGCTTTACTGTTTTTTCATTTACTAATTAGCCTGACAGTATAGACTAATGACTAGATAATGTTACCACAAGGTAGGAAGTTTAACTTCAATACCTAGCACACCATGGAGTTACTCGAGCACCTGAAAGTCTCTTCCTTTTTGTTTTTAGGTTTATAAATTGAGAGATTAATATCTGGATCTCATAGGAAAGATATGAAACTAAATTAGATTAATAACCAGTAAATATGGAAATGCTCTGAGCAAATGAAAAACAAGTCATTAAGTCATTTGTCTATATGTTTAAGAACACTGAAATGTAAGTTAGTGTTTTTAAAAGGCATTTTGGAATACCTATTAAAATTCAGAGTAATAATATTGGAGAAGGGGAAAGGTAATTTAACTTTCACTTTATACCAGTTTGATTTTTTTGCATGAGGATATTTTATATTAGCATTTTTGATTAAATAATTAAAAATAAAGAGTACTGCACCTTTTTAAAAGTACAAGTGCTCTAAGGAGAAGTGGATCATTAATGTTTGCCTTTATTCCTCAGAGCAATTGAAGACAGATCAGTTATACAGTTCATGGTTAATTTTTATTTTAGAATGGTAATTTATTAAGGGCTCAGTGTACCATGATAACAGTTTAAACATACATAAGCATATTCTATATCCTGAGCAGAGAACATAATAGCTAAAATAAAAGTGCTTCTGGTCATTTTAGAAGCACTTCCAAGAAACCCTCAAATGGCTGTGTCTATCTCAGATTTTTTTTTAAATCAAATTGTATTCCAATTGCTAATGCCAGAGAGAGGAATGAGAAGAATCAGAGCAAAAACTGCTGCCAAATCTTTATTAATGAGGTGTCAACAAACCTTCTAAAGTTTCTACTATTACAGGAAGTACTAGAAAATCTTGAGGGCAGAGGAAAAATAGAAAAAATGAATAGCAACCTAAGAAAGAACTAGCCTTAGAAATATGGCAATAATAAAATGTTTTTAATCTCTCCTTCGATTTTGTCCTCTGAAAATACTTTACACTAGAAGATTCTGCTTTACCTGGAGTTTACTGAAGGCTTAAATCATCTTTTATTAGTGAGCACTGGTTTGATATTTCATATAAAAACTTTATAGCTTTTTTCCATTTTAAAATAAGGTATTTTTTACTAACAAACACTATCTCATCTAATTATCCTGCACAATAAATTCAAATGTAAAATTATATTATATTAAGAAAATGTGGAGGCTCAGTTTAATCTCAGTTAAATTTATATTAATACACATTCTTTAGTAATTCACTTGTTCATATAATGCTCTGCTTTTAGCTAACAGAGAGTAGATTCCACACCTAAGGCTTTCTAAGATAATGCAATAACAGTGAAGGGGTTCAGGACACACTACCCCAAAATAGGGTGTGCTGGCATTTGAGAAAACAGCAGAGGCAGGAAGGTATCTTTGACTGTCTCTCACTGTTCTCCCTTGAAGCAGACCATACAAGAATGTATGTGACCTTCCACTAATAAGTCATAAGACCCTTAGTCCAGAAGGGTCTTCCCTATATCCAAGGGAAGGGAATGTATACGGAGACACACAGAAGAATCTGAACACACAGGGCTTCATAAATTCTGTCCAGTTTATTATCACTAGTTCATACCCTTTGGTCCTCCAATAATACTTCTGTACAACTGCCCATAAAAATACACAGATTTCTCTGTTTCTTTGGGTGTTCATTTCTGAAGGCTCTTGTGTGACTGATGTAAAAATTGTGTTCAATAAATTTGTATGCTTTTCTCTTGTTATTGTCTTTTTCTATAGAGGATTTTAGCTACTAGCCTTGTGATGAGTGAGAAAGAAATACTATTTTTTCTCTTGAAATGAGTTTGCAGTATTTAAAAAACCAAAACGTATTGCTATAGGAAAGAAAAGGTTTCAGAACTTCATGCTGACAAAGCTGTTTATGTTCTGTGGTTACTTAGCAAAAAAGAAATGTACTCTACATTGGTGTCAGACTGCTGGTATTAACCTGTTCCTCTTCTTCTTCAATGATGGAGTTGAAACCTTCCATATCCTTTCCAGTAATTTTGCAGTGCCCTCCCAATATGATTAAGGAATATTTCCTCAGTCCTTGGCTCTGGAGTTGACCATGTGACTTTCTTTGGTCTATGAGCTGATAGCAGTTGTGATGCAATCAAAGGCTTGGAAAGTGATTTTGTGATTGCGGCCTGGTTTCTTATGTTTCTGTTATTGCCATGAGAAGAACATGCTGAAGACAAGAGTCATGTGGAGTAAAGCTGAGTTGCTCTAGCTGAACCCAGCCTGGATCCGTTAACCCTTTGCTGACCCTTGGCCAATCCGCAGATGTCTGTGAATAAATTATTGTTGTTTTAAATCAGTGAACTTTGAGATCGTTTGTTATGCTTCATCTTTGTGGCAATCACTAACTGGTACAGTAGAGTTCTTACATTTTCCTCTTGCATGATCTTATTCTCCATTTATGGTTATTGCTAGAATGTATGATGAATAAATGCTATTATTGCATTCAATGATATTTAACAATTACCATATGCTTGTACACAAAGTTCTAGGCAGAACGTTAGAACCTAAACCTCCATGCTCCATTCATGGGGTGCTTGTAGAAATTCCCAAAGAAGGAAGGAAAGGGCATAGGGAAGAGATAGAACTTGAGGTCATTCTATGGTTGAGTTGGATGGCAAAGATTTGATTTACCTGATTCATCATGGCCAACTTGCATTAATATGCCATTAGTTGAACACATTTTTATTGAGTACCTAGTTTGTGAGTGTGCTTGGTGTTAGTGATACATAGAAGAAGAATATACAGACTTTATTTTAGCATTTTAGAAATAATATTAATAATCATAGTGTAAAAATATGATATTAGGTTAATGAATTATTTCTATTCTATTCAATTTGATTGTGTAGTCATAATACATATTGTAGTTCTGATTAAAAAAACATAGTTTAGTAGAAAAAAGATTAAACGTATTAAACTAAGCTTGGGGGTAATGTCATTGATTTTAGTCATTTATACCAGTGCTTCTCAAGCTATCTTTGATGAAGGACCTTTTATTTTTTGTTAAATTTCTAATCTATGCTGACTGATACATTTATAAAATACAATAAGAGATAATGAACCAGTGTCAAATTGCTAAAAACGTTTCTAAATACTCTCACTTTTTACACTCATCTTTTCATGGACTGGTAACAGTTTGTGGGCTGGCACCTTCAGGAGTCTACACTTTGAGTAACATTGATACTGCCTCTTATTACAATCAAGAATGTGAATGTATTTGAATGCACAAAATTTGAAGACTTGCATCAGTAATTCATAAGTAAAATTTGTTTTTTATGTCAGCTTTTTGTTTATTTCTTTATTTTATTAGAGTTAGGATCTCACTCTGTCTCCCAGGCTGAAGTACAGTGGCCTAATCATAGCTCACTACAACCTCAAACTCCTGGGCTCAAATAATCTTCCTGCCCAAGCCTCTTCAGTAGCTGGGACTACAGGCACATGCCACCATGCATGGCTAGTTTTTCTTACTTTTTCTTTTGTATAGAGAGGGTCTTACTATGTTGCCCAGGCTGGTCTCCTGGCCTCAAGCTATCTTCCCACCTTGGCCTCTCAGAGTGCTGGGATTATAGGCTGGGATTATAGTCAGCCACTACTCCTGGCTGCTTTTTAAGAAATGATGTGTGAAAATGAAAATGAGAAATACTTTCTATTAATTCATTCAGGTCCATCTTCTTGTATTTACATGCTGTGTTTTTGACTGAAAGACTGAGTTTTTGACTGAATGACCGAGATGACTGAAAATTTCAAAGTGACTGAAACTTTAAATTGTGAAAAATGTTTCTTACATACTTTGAATTGAGGAAACAAAACTAAAAACACTGCTACTACAAAAAAGTAAACCACAAAAATATCCAGAAAAGCAGAGACAGCTGCTGTGTTACCTGCCAGAGGAAAGTATTATCTAAAATTGGCTGTTTTGCAGATCACATGCTGAATTAACTTTTTCAAGTTTGTCTAATTAACACTGATTGTGGGGCCAGGCACAGTGGCTCACACTTGTAATCCCAGCACTTTGGGAGGCTGAGGCAAGAGTTTTGCTTGAGATCAGGAGTTTAGACCAGCCTGGGCAACACAGCAAGATCCTATCTCCACAAAAATTTTAAAAAATTATTAAAATTGATTCTGTGTAAATACTTAACTTTTGCAATCACCGTGTTGCACATTTTTAAACCAATATTATTTTGAAATGTAGTTTTAGCTTGAAAAGTATACTGTTTTATTTTAGACGAATAACTTTTTAAAGTGTTATTTGATCAACTTTGAAAATGTTTAACCTTACCACATTGATATTTGCTCTAAATAGCTCTTAATTTATTTAGGCAATGGCATGACGGTATATGTATTATAGCTATATACGGCATTTTTCTATATAGAAAAGCATAAGAAAAGTATTTTATTCACGTGAGTTTCAATGTGGGCAGCATGCTTTTCCACTTTTGAAAACACAAATATTTCCCTGAAAATGTTCCATATGTCTGAGAATTATTTTCCCACGGCAAGTGCATAGCTATATTTTATTTGAAAGTATAAAAATGAAGAATATCCTCTTCTAGTGTGTAGCATTCAAGCACAATAAAAGAAAGCATGTAATTTGGGGATGCTTCAGGAAGTATTTCTTTGTGCTCCAGCAAGTTAATGTAATTTTTCTAGATTTTAGAAATTATGTTTTGACAGCACTGCATAAAAAAATAAGAGTAATTTTTACCCCTCTGATTAAAAATTAAAAATTAAGATGGCTATTAAAAAAGTAAAGCCAAATGTTTATAGAAGTATAAAGCAAGCTGGCTGGAGAGGAGTTAGGTTTGTCAGTCCTTTTTCCCTTATATATGGTTCTTGGGGAGGCACCATGTTTGAAGTGATAATATGGTTTTAGGGTCTAAGCAAAGAACTAAAACAAGGAGGAAGTTGCATCCCCAATACACAGCAATGTGTCTTTAGAATGTTGAACAAATGGACTGAAGGACAGCAAAGCAAATCAGTATGGTGAATTGCAAATTCTTGGTGCCTTTTATTGTGCCATAGACATGTCTGTGGCAGTGCACAAGTTGTGAAGACTAGGTAGATGTCAGCAATACTTTCTTGGCTTACCAAAATTCAGTCCATAAAACCACATGAAAGTAGTCATCCAACTTAGAAAAAGTAAAAGGGGAAGAATTGAGATCTAGATTATTTAAGCAAATATGTCTTAAAATTATGCTGTTGGGGATGAAGGTTAATAATTGTTTTGTGGCAACACATGTAACCTAAACATTTGTACCCCCATAATAGGCTGAAATAACAAAAAATTGTTTTGTCTTATAAAATCGGATTAAATGTGGATTTAATGGATGAGATATAGGAAAAAAGTATAAAAATTAAATGGGGTTGAGGTGGAGGAAGGGATGGAATTTCTGAGTATAGTAAAATGCAATGCAAATTGCAGGCAAATATGCAAGACAGTGCTTAAAGTCCTGTAAAAATGTCTGGGAGTGTTTTCTGTTTGCCTAGTAGTGGGACACTATAGAAAAAAGAGAGAATTTGGTTAAGCCTTTAACATTTTATTTAATTTTACTCTTATCGGCCTTAGTCATTTGTAAAACACTACTGTTTAATATTGACAACTTTGAAAGTCACTGAAAAAATTAAATGGCAATTTAATGTTAACAGTTCCTTATGGTTATCAAATCCATCAAAGCCTTCATGAATATATTAAGCACAAACCCACTGAATTACTGTTGCTGAAGACAGCTTGGTATTTTAAAATTGCCTAGTGAGAATAGATGTATTATAATAATAGGAAGTACTCTGGTCACAATTTACTATTTTGTCTTTACATATAGAAAGAACCCCAGACCTGTTTTTAATTATTGAATGTTTGAGAACCTCTGCTAACCCAGCAGAGGTATTTTTTTTTTCTATAGCCTTAAAATGATATGTAGAAGTGTATTAGAAAATCATGTTTTGTCTACATTAATGTTTTTAAAGTAGCTACAATAACAAAACAAAAATAAAATTCCTGTAACAAAAATAATTCATATGGGTAATGGTATAGAAAATTCAGTAAATAGTTCGTATTGAGCCAATTATGAGTCAAAGCCCAAAAGTGAGTCCTCCAAAATTTAATTAATAAGGCAGCCATGTTCTTCAGTTTCCTTCTTCTAGAAGACTATCTTTTTATTAAATGTTGATAAAGATATTGTGGGGACTAGAGCTAGCCTAAGGAGAGAGCAGAGCACCCAGCATAAAATATGCTTATGAACACCTTGCTTGTTATACACTGCCTGGTCCTGAAGCCATTCTTTGGAAGGCCCATGTAGCCTGCCTTCCCTTAGAATGTTTTAAATTCCAAAATACTGTCTCAATTATCTTTCATCCAAAGCCATAGTGTGCTTAATCCAGGGATTAGAAAATGTGATTTCTCTAAAAAATCCAGATCAAGATGCCAAGGGACATAGTTACCCATCCACTCTCCCGAGTCTCTAATTGGTAGAATTTCAGGGAGTGAAGGTAAGGAGTTCCTGGAAAAGATAAATTATACCAGTGACCTTGCACTTTACCCTTCAGGTAAGCTCAAGAATAACTCTTCCTAACTCTGTTATGAGCCAAGAATAAAATGAGACCTTCAAGGTCATGCAATAGGTCTCTAAGGTAGAAAGTAGAGATTTTGATGAAAAGAATTAAAGGGGCAGAATCAACATTTCTTGTCTTTTTATGCACCTGCTCACAATTCAAGGTAGCCTTACCAAATCATAGAGGAGTAATAAAACAGTTCACCTGGAGAGAGGGTGCATTAAATTTTAGATAGTATTATAATAAAGAATAAGCATTTTCTTGGCATGCTCCTAGTCCTTGGTGACTAAACCTGATCAGAAATACAAGGAAAGACAGGTATTTTGGCCATCTCTTCACTGGAGATTCAGGTGGAATTCAACACCAGCCTGTAAATCAAGACTATAAGGGTAAGGCAGAGCCAGAGTCCAAGAGGGGTAGGTGTAATCAAGACAAATATGTCTCTTTATTAAAAGTAGGTAAGGTAAGGACTTGATCTGAGAACCCAGGCAGGAGAAATTCAGTTACTAGAGCTAGGAAATAAGATCAGAACCAAATTATCATCAAAGCTGACCTCTGAGCATTGAGAGTCTGGGTAAATGAAATCAATTCTGTTAAAGGGAGAAGAGGGCTGCTACCTGGGCAGAGAATCAGATGCCGCTGACAAGTCTAGAATGAGATGGACAGTTCTCGCACCTTATTCCCAATTTGCAGAACCCTAAAGACATACAGCGTCTTGTTAATAACTCAAATCCAATCCATATTAAATTGCTTGTTCTTCTCATATTAAAACAAATGGCAGCCGGGCGCAGTGGCTCACGCCTGTAATCCTAGCACTCTGGGAGGCTGAGGCGGGCGGATTGCTCAAGGTCAGGAGTTCGAAACCAGCCTGAGCGAGACCCCCGTCTCTACTATAAGTAGAAAGAAATTAATTGGCCAACTAATATATATAGAAAAAAAAATTAGCCGGGCATGGTGGCGCATGCCTGTAGTCCTAGCTACTTGGGAGGCTGAGGCAGAAGGATTGCTTGAGCCCAGGAGATTGAGGTTGCTGTGAGCTAGGCTGACGCCATGGCACTCACTCTAGCCTGGGCAACAAAGTGAGACTCTGTCTCAAAAAAAAAAAAAAACAAAAAACAAATGGCAGGGCCCGGCATGGTGGCTCACATCTGTAATCCTAGCACTATGGGAGGCCGAGGCGGGTGGATTGTTTGAACTCAGGAGTTTGAAACCAGCCTGAGCAAGAGCAAGACCCCATCTCTACTAAAAATAGAAAAAAATTATCTGAACAACTAAAAATATATATACAAAAAATTAGCCTGGCATGGTGGCACATGCCTGTAATCCCAGCTACTTGGAAGACTGAGGCAGTAGGATTGCTTGAACCTAGGAGTTTGAGGTTGCTGTGAGCTAGGCTGAGGTTGCTGTGAGCCACAGCACTATAGCCCAGGCAACAGAGTGAGACTCTGTCTTAAATAAATAAATAATATAATAAAATAAAACAAATGACCAGGGCAGCAAAGTGCCTGAGTATAGTCAGGCACTGCATAATGACTTTTTTTCTTTGGGTCAACGACCGACCACATATATGATGTTGGTCCCATAAGATTATAATATTGTATTTTACTGTATACTTTCTATGTTTAGATATGTTTCAACACACAATTACTTAGCATTGTGTTACAATTGCCTGTAGTATTTGGTACATTATATGTTGTATAGGGTTGTAGCCTGGTAGCAATAGGCTATACCATATAGATCAGCCTATACCACCTAGGTTTGTGTAAGTACACTCTATAATGTTTGAACAATGACAAAATCACCTAATGACATACTTGCCAGACTGTATCTCTGTTGTTAACCAACATGTGACTGTGTATATTTGTGTGTTTGCAAATGAGATAGCAAAAGAGAATGAATGCTTCCTTATCTTGCTAACTTACTACATTGTACTAATAAGATTAATAATAATAACTTAAAATCTGAAATTGTGAGCTACATCTATCAGTACCTTTTGGTTCTGGTTGGGTTTTATGTCACATCTTTTATGGGTAGTTAAAATAACTTCATGTGAATTCCAGTGAGAATATAATTTTTTTCTTGTTGACTGCCACACAATTAGTGCTAGCCATAGAAAATTCAGGCCGGGCGCGGTGGCTCACGCCTGTAATCCTAGCTCTCTGGGAGGCTGAGGCGGGCGGATTGCTCGAGGTCAGGAGTTCAAAACCAGCCTGAGCAAGAGCGAGACCCCGTCTCTACTATAAATAGAAAGAAATTAATTGGCCAACTAATATATATACAAAAAATTAGCCGGGCATGGTGGTGCATGCCTGTAGTCCCAGCTACTTGGGAGGCTGAGGCAGGAGGATCACTTGAGCCCAGGAGTTTGAGGTTGCTGTGAGCTAGGCTGACGCCACGGCACTCACTCTAGCCTGTGCAACAAAGCGAGACTCTGTCTCAAAAAAAAAAAAAAAAAAAAAAAAGAAAATTCAAAGGAAAAGAGGAATAATAATTTAGAAAATAAAAACAAATCTTCATTTCTAAAATCTCTTAAAAGAGTTCTTACTAGGTCAGACATGGTGGCTCACACCCATTATCCTAGGACTTTGGGAGGCCAAGGCAGGAGGATTACTTGATGTGAGGAATTCAAGACCTGTGTAACTGTGTAACTGTGTAACTCTGTAGATCTAACTAGATCTATCTAGATCTAACTAGATAACTTGAAAGCCAGTAGATTTTAATTTTTAAAAAATGGATTAGGTGAAAATAAATGCAGTTTGAATTGTTTTAATCCACTCTTTACTTACGATAGTACAAGTGTATGCTTGGTAGCTGTTGACCTATACTTCCTGGAATTCCCTTTTCTGTGTGTCTCTGGTTATGGTGGGCCAAAAAGTAGATTCTTGTGTGAGATTTGGAGAGCAGAAATGAAGCAGCAGTCATTTCATAGTGCACATATATTGTTGCTTATTTGCTGGTTCACTTCATTGGTCTGAGGCAACAGCTGGGCCTGTAACTGCTTCATCTTCTGTTGGCTCCTCCTTTAGCTTCTCTGACTTCTGACTCAAGTGTGTGCATTAAGCTCTGTAATGATGGATCATGGCTTCTGAAGGACCTCCATACCATCAAGGTCAGAGGCAGTGAGATATAACTTGGGTTTCAGGTTGTTCTCATGAACCATATGGCATACACCTCTAGTTTCCAACTTGTGAATCCGTCCATTTTCCCTTACTGACTGCTTGGACTGTGGACTTCAAGCCCCAGCATCAGATACAAAGATAACAGCCTTATGGAGACAGTTTAACCACCTTGCACGATTGAGTAGGATCAAATCTCTGTAAGAAATTGCTTTATATTATTTCTCTATTTCCATTCTAGTAGTTCTGCTTTTCTTCTTGATGTCATACTGATAGAGAATCAGGACAGTGACAGTATAAAATGAAAAGAGATCTTTTGACCCTTAAAATTCTATCAGCAGAAGCAGGTTGAGAAAACTACACAACTGAAAATATGGCTATCTTTCATGAAAAGGAAGGATGACTCAGAGGGCAGAACCATGAGTATGGAGAAGTTATTTCCAAGTGAGAGTAGAACTGTGACCTAATCAAAGAACTTGCCACATTTTCCTGGTTAGATTTTAGAATTTCTTTGGACCATTTATCTTTGTATATTTCCTATTCTTCCCATCTCTTTTGAACAGAAATGTTTATGGTGATTATCCTATGCCTGTCTCCTAATGTATGTTGAGTATGCGGGGAGATGATAACTTGTCTTCTTACTTCGTAGGTCTTTAGATTGGGAGATCTGTACTTGAAACCTGTATTAAGGGAATTACACTAGAAGACATCATCCACACCTGAGCTTGATTTCGATGATAAGATTCTGGACTTTGAGCCTATGCTGCAATGGGATGAGACTTTGCAGATGGTTTTGGGAGGGGATGGATGTATTTTGCAAGTGAAAGGGATGAGAATCATTGGGAGGCAGAGGGTTTACTACTATAGCTAGCTTCCAATATGGCCCCCAATGACCTCTACCTCCTGGTTTTCACAGCCTTATGTAGTCCCTTCCCCCTTTCACACCCCTTTAAACTTTTTATTGTGTGACCAATAAAATATGGAAGCAGTAACGTTATGTCACTTTTGAGATTAAGTCATAAAGACACTGCAGTTTCTGTCTTGGGGTTGTTCTATCTGTTAGATTATGTGCTCTGAGGCAAGTCAGTTGCCATACCATGAGGATATCCAAGCAGGCCTGTGGAGAAATCCATGTTGTAAAGAACTGAGAGTTTTTCTAACAGCCAAAGAGGAATGAAGGATTCTAGCTGAGTCCCATGGCGAGCCATCTTCAAAGCAGATCCTATGGCCATGATCAAATCTGAAGATGATGGCAACTCAGCCTACAGCTTGATCACAATCTCATGAGAGACTCTGAGCCAGAATCATCCAGTTAAACTGCTCATGGATTCCGGACCATCAGAAACTGTGTGAGACACTAAGTGTTTTAAGCTGCTAAATTTTATTATGCAGTAATAGATAACTAATACAACACCCAAGTATAAATATAATCTTTCACATGCCAATGAAAGCCAAGTAAAAATGAAGGTAAGAGAGGCAGAGAAAAGTAAATTGTGTTTTGAACCATTGTCTGCTTTTCTTCAATGTTCATTTAGATTCTTTTAAACCTATGCCTGTGGGCAAGTATTTATTCAGTGCTCCTAAGCTAATTTTGAAGGATATAAGAAAGGAGGTTAGCTTCAGTTATGGGGATGTATATCTATATCTATATCTATAGCTATATCTATATCTATATCTACATAAAGTATATATTTTTTTCATTGAATTAGAGGATTTACTTTTGAGAAGATAAATTACGAGATTTTCCCAGAGTCTAGTTTCTGCTTTGCAGAATGGTAGGGAGGTCACTGTCTCTCTCAGCTTGAGATTTAAAGTTTCATTTATTATTCTTTTTTTAAGACCTAATATGACTAGCTTAAAGAATGTAAAGTATGATTTGATTTCCTTCTTAGTTTTTGTTATGGAAACATCTGGAAACGAGAAATACGAATGTATTTCTTCTAACCTCTCTTTATTACTCTTTCTGTCTTATAATCAATTTCAGTAACTTTAACAATAAACAGTAAAAATGATAGAGTATACAAAGCTTTGCCCAAGTGAATCCATCATGGACCTGAGTCTGAGAATGGTTTCCTAACTAGGGGAAATGTGTTTCATACAAAAAGTCCATTTTCCGTTATTGCCTTTTTTATTTGGACTACTAGCTGCTATATATTTTAAGGCAATCTTAATAGTTTCCTGTCTCTCACTAACAAGAATGACTTGTCATAATGAGCAGTGTAGACACTGTCCATTTGATCCACTCCAGAAAGCTGTCTATTTGATACAAGAGCAAATCACCTCAATTCCTTTGTGGAATGAGTGGAGTATAAATAAATAAATGAGACACAGGGATAAAAAAAAATTGGTCAGTTCTATCAGAAGGAAACAAAGGATTGGGATATTTGGAGGCCTCATTTAATAAAAAATGTGACAAGACAAAGAATTATATGTGATAACTGTAAAGGGAGAAAGAATCCTCACTGATATAAAATGTCCATGAAATAATTTCTTACTTCTTTAGGAAGGAAGATAATTTTGTGGTTTAAGGATAATAGTTCTCAATTCTTTGAAGTTGTAAGACCTATATTATAAAATGACTCTTTGTTCACTTTTATCTCCACCAAAAGAATTTTGATTTTCAGCAATCTTTCTATAATTCATCACATTTCTAAATCTAGTAGGAACTTCAGATTCCATTTTGGGGAATGGGTTTGTTTTGGGGGTGTCAGTTTTGTTGTTATTTTGTATGTTTTACTTCAGTTGTAAAATTTGTCTTGTTTTTTTTTGTTTTGAGAGGCAAGACACGGACTCTAATTTCTAATTTTTCCATTTACAATTAGTGTTTGGTGTTATCTCTTAGAGAATTACACAAAAATGTCATTGCATTTGACTATGTAATATTTTACTAACCTTTTTGATGAAATTTAATAGAGCCATTATTCTATGTTATGTTTAAGGTTCCAGCTGGGTATGAAAGATAAGTTCTGACAAATTTTGTGCCCTATAGGAGTTGGGAAGTGGTAAAGGGATTCTTTTTTTTTTTTTTTTTTGAGACACAGTCTCGCTTTGCTGTCCAGGCTAGAGTGAGTGCCATGACGTCAGCCTAGCTCACAGCAACCTCAAACTCCTAGGCTCAAGCAATCCTCCTGCCTCAGCCTCCGGAGTAGCTGGGACTACAGGCATGCGCCACCATGCCCGGCTGACTTTTTCTATATGCATTAGTTGGCCAATTAATTTCTTTCTATTTATAGTAGAGACAGGGTCTCGCTCTTGCTCAAGCTGGTCTCGAACTCCTGACCTTGAGCAATCCGCCTGCCTCGGCCTCCCAGAGTGCTAGGATTACAGGTGTGAGCCACTGCACCCCGCCTGGTAAAGGGATTCTCAAAATGAAATTTCAGGATGTCTTGAATTCATCTGTGGGGATTGACATACAGATTCTCAGGCCACACCTCAAAAACTGAATCAGAATCTCTGGTGGTGGGACTTGAGAATTAATGTATTACAATAGGTTCTCTCTGTGATGCTAATGCAAACAAAAGTTTAAGGACCATTGATCTAGTAAAGATTGGAAGGTAGAGGAATAAACAATATACATTGCCATTGGAGCCAGGATACGATGTTTAAAATACAATAGTAGCATCCAGGAAAGAGCCACTATCTCTACCAAGGTAATGGCTTATTAGAGGAACTGACATTTGTGTGTGGTTTTAAAAATGATGAACTTGCCAAGAGAGATGGAGGGTGTGGCTGGGGGCATCCCAGCGACTACTGTTTTCAAGCACATTTCTACTGTGAGCCATACCCAGTGGACACTCATTAAATACTTTGCCCAGGCAGGTCCTGTCTGAAGACTTCCTCTATCAGTCTTTATTCTGTATTCTTCAGTGACTCTGGTGTCTTCATTTTCCTTGATGACAAATAGATTACATACTAGGTTTTAAGTGATTTTAACTAAGTGGCACTTCAATGTAATATGTCTATGTATGCACACGTATGTTATAAATGTCTGTATACACACACACACATATATACACACACATGTGTAAACAGGCATACCTTGGAGATATTGTGGGTTAGATTCCAGATGAGTGCAACAAAACAAATATTGCAGTGAAGCGAGTAACACCACTCTTTTGGTTTCACAATGCATTTAAAAATTGTTTAAACTGGCTGGGCGCGGTGGCTCACGCCTGTAATCCTAGCACTCTGGGAGGCCGAGGCGGTGGATTGCTCAAGGTCAGGAGTTCAAAACCAGCCTGAGCGAGACTCCATCTCTACTATAAAAAAATAGAAAGAAATTAATTGGCCAACTAATCATATATATCAAAAATTAACCGGGCATGGTGGTGCATGCCTGTAGTCCCAGCTACTTGGGAGGCTGAGGCAGGAGGATTGCTTGAACCCAGGAGTTTGAGGTTGCTGTGAGCTAGGCTGACACCACGGCATTCACTCTAGCCTGGGCAACAAAGTGAGACTCTGTCTCAAAAAAAAAAAAAAAATTGTTTAAACTATACTGTAGTTTATTAAGTATGGAATAGTATTATGTTTTTAAAATATAACTTATATACCTTGCTTAAAAAATACTTCATTGCAGTCGGGTGCAGTGGCACATGCATCTATTCCCAGCTACTTTTGGGGCTAAGACAGGAAGATCCTTTGAGTCCAGGAATTCTAGGCCAGACTGGGTAACATAGTGAGACCCTGTTGCAAAAAAAAAAGTTATTGCTAAAAACTGCTCATGCTTATTGTAGCCTTCAGTGAGCTGTAATCTTTTTGCTGGTGGAGGGTCTTGCCTTGATGTGGACAGCTGTTGACTGACCAGACTGGTGGTGATTGAGGGTTGGGTGGCTGTGACAATTTCTTAAAAGAAGGCAGCAATGAAGTTTACCAGAGCCATTGCCTCTTCTTTTCATGAAAGATTTCTCTGTAGCATGCATGATAGCATTTAACCCACAGTAGAACTTCTTTCAAAATTAGAGTCAATCTTCTCAAACCCTGCCACTGCTTTATCAACCAAGTTTATGTATATAATATTCTAAATTTTTGTTGTCATTTCAACAATGTTCACAGCATCTTTACCAGGAGATTTTGTCTCAAGAAACTACTTTCTTCGCTTATCCATAGAAGCAACTCCTCATCCATTCAAGTTTTATCATGAGATTACAGCAGTTCAGTCACATCTTCAGGCTCCACTTCTGTTTTTAAAAGTTGTAGTTACCCTATAGCCACTTCTAATTCTAGTTCTCCTGCTATTTCCACCACATCTGCTGACTTCCTGAAGTCTTGAACCCCTGACCATCCATGAGGGCTGGAATCAACTTCTTCCAAATTCCTATTAATGTTGAGATATATATATATATATATATATTTTTTTTTCGAGACAGAGTCTGACTCTGTTTCCCAGAGTAGAGTGCTGTGGCATCAGCCTATCTCTCAGTAACCTCAAACTCCTGGGCTCAAGCAATCCTTCTGTCTCAGTCTCCCAAGTAGCTGGGACTACATGCATGTGCCACCTTGCCTGGCTAATTTTTTCTATATATTTTTAGTAGAGACAGGGTCTTGCTCTTGCTCAGGCTGGTTTCAAACTCCTGACCTTGAGTGATCCTTCGGCCTTAGCCTCCCAGAGTGCTAGTATTACAGGCAAGAGCCACCGTGCCCAGCCTAATGTCGATATTTTGACTTTTTCCCATGAATCATGAATGTTCTTAATGGTATACAGAATGTTGATTTTTTCCAGAGGTTTTTAATTGATGTTGCCCCCATCCATCAGAGGAATCACTATCTATGGCAACTATACTTTATGAAATGTATTTTTAAACTAATATAATAAGACTTGAAGGTCAGTATTATATTACTCCTTGATCCATGGGCTGCAGAATGGATGTTGTGTTAGCAGGCATGAAAACAACATTAATCTCCCTGTACATCTCCATCAGAGCTCTTGGGTGGCCAGGTGCATCGTCAATGAGCAATAGTTATATTTTGAAAGGAATTTTTTCTTTCTGAGCAGTAGGTCTCAACAGCTGGCTTAAAATATTCAGTAAACCATGCTGTAAACAGATGTACTATCATCCAGGCTCTGTTGTTCCATTTATAGAGCAGAGGCAGAGTAAGATTTAGCAAATTCTTAAAGGACCTAGGGTTTTTGGAATGATAAATGAGCACTGGCTTCAACTTCAAGTCCCCAGCTGCATTAACCCCTAACAAGAGAGTCAGCCTGTCCTTTGAAGCTTTGAAGCCAGGCATTGACCTCTCTCTAGCTATGAAAGTCCTAGATGGCATCTTCTTGCAATATAAGGTTGTTTCATCTACATAGAAAACCAGTTGTTTAGTGTAGCCACCCTTACCATTGATCTTAGCTAGATCTTCTGGAACATGCTGCAGCTTCTCCATCAGCATTTGCTGCTTCACCTTGCACTTTTATGTTATGGAAATGGCATCTTCCCTTAAACTTCATGAACCAACCTTTGCTAGCCTCCAACTTTTCTTCTTCAGCTACCTCACCTTTCTCAGCCTTCATAGAATTGAAGAGAGTTTGGGCCTTGCTCTGGATTAGGCTTTGGCTTAAGGGAATGTGGTGACTAGTGTGATCCAGGCCACTAAAACTTTCTCTATATCAGCAGTCAGGCTGTTTTTCTTTCTTATCATTTATGTGTTCATTGGAGTAGCACTTCTAATTTTCTTCAAGAACTTTTTCTTTGCATTTACAACTTGGCTAACTGGCACAAGAGGCCTAGATTTTGGTCCATCTCGGCTTTCAACATGCCTTCCTCACTAAACTTATCATTCATAGCTTTCGATTCACAGTGAGAGAAATGTTACTCTTCTTTTCACTTGAATACACTGTAGGTTTATTAATTGGCCTAATTTCAATATTGTTATGTTTCAGGGAACAAAGAAGTCTAAGGAGCTGCAGAGATGGGGGAAAGGCTGGTTGGTGGATGAGTCAGAACACACAGAGTGTTTACTAGTTAAATGCGCTGTCCTTATGAGTATCGTTTGTGGTGCCCCAGAACAATTACAATAGTTAACTTCAAACATTACTGATAACAGATCACCATAACAGATATCATAAAATAAAAAAGTTTGAACTATTACAAAAATTACCAAAATGAACACATGCTAATGAAAAAATCTGTCCAAAGACATGTTTGATGAAATTGCCACAAACTTTCATTCGTAAAAAGCATGCAAATCTGTAAAGGAAAATAAAACGCGGTATGCCTGTATATATATTCTACACAGACACACACACACTTTAAAGGCTTTAAAGGAGCCAGAGGCGTCTTTTGAAAAGAAAACCTTAGATTTACAGATAGCAGACAATAAGTATTTGTTGACTAAATGGTCAAGCTGGAGTGAACACATTTTATAATTTTATTTTACTAATCACCACCAGCAATTTTCTTTTTGATGCATGTAGATGGGACAGTGGTACCTACATCTATTTAGCCTTATTTTTATTATTTTTTTCATCCAAAGGACAGTGCCTAGAACTTCCTACTCTTCCTAGTGGGGATAAAATAATTCACCTCAAGAATGTGAATTAGGTAGAAAAGTAATCAGAGCCAATCAGAATGTTCCCCCTGCAGCGGCAGCCTGGCTTCTCAGGGAGGACTGGCGGAAGCTGCGACTTTGTTACCTCCATTCAATCGGACAAAGAAGGCCATAGTAGTTTAGGACAATCGAAAATTCCCTGTGGATTACCAGGCGAGGTGTTAATCCTCTGTGGGACTAACCAGTAGCCAGAAGGCCTCTTAATCGGAAAACTTCTAGGCGCTACCGGTACATTACTTTCTGGGATCCTAGCGAATTGGTCAGCAGTTGTGGCGGTACCAGTAACCAAAATGGCGACAAGGTGCGTCAGATACGTGTCACGTGACACAGCCCCAGTTGGCTCCCTTCCCAACAGCCGCTCCTCCTCCAGCTTTCCTGCGTAGCGGTGGGCGTGGCTTGCCCGGGCATTCTTTCTTCCGAGGCCAGGGAAAACCTAAGATTACACATGCGCAGTTGGACCCCGCATGCCCTTCTTGCCTTCTCCCCGCCCACCGGCCCGCCCCGATCTCGCGGGCGGGGCTGGGCCGAAAGTCCAGCTGCGGCTGGCTGGAGAGTCAGTGACTTCCTTGTTGTGAGCCCCGGCCTGGCAGTGTCCCGACTCGTAGACCCGCTGTTCTTAGCGGGACTGCTGGCCCAAGTCTAGCTCGGAGCTGCTACCCTACCCCATCCGTAACCTTTTCAGTACAGGTCCTTTCCCCGCACTTCTTGTGCTCCCTAACATGCTCAACCCCAGCAGCACCTCCTCTCCCTACCCCCTCCCTGAGGAAATTAGGAACCTGTTGGCAGGTAATGAGCGGGTAGGGGGCGGGCAGCGCTGTTGGGGCGGGGGCGAGGGAACGGTGAGCCGGTGGGGACAAGCATTCAGAGTCCTTACCCTCTTTCCCCGCGCTCCACACGTCTTCTGGCCAGTGGGGGCGGGACAGGGAGGAGGGAAGAAGGGTGTTTCGCCTGAAAAAGGGAGTGGGCGTGTGTATTGAAATATGGTGCGGGGCTGGTGGCGAAGCCCTTCTTGACGGTCTACACAAATGGGATCAGGACAATTCTATGCATCGTGTAGACGCTTTGTGTGTGTGTGTGTGTGCGCGCGCGCGGGTGGGGGGATGTGGGCGGGGGAGGGAGGGATGGGGTGGAGGGAGAGTAGCATAGGGAGAGAGAATGATAATGATAATGAATGGATGTGTCAGAACTGGGACCGGAATAGAAGTCAAAGAAGTAGTTCTTAGATGGCTTGGCCAATGGAGGTGGAGGATGTAGAGAAGCAAAGAGATGTCAGAGCCACAGGTGTTAGGGGTTATGGGGTGGAAGGGTTTGTCATTTCTAAAACTCCCACTTTTCTTAAACATTCAGTTCACTCATATTTAAGACTTTTGAAGAGGGCCTGATTCTCAAATAGCCACTTGTCTTCAGCCTTAGTAGTATATTAAAGCAAAAAGGGAAGGATGTGTTAAAGCCCTACTTCCTGTGTCACAGGACAAAAGTACTTCTTCTATGTACTCTCATCTTCCCCTTCTCAGTTTTACATTACCATTTATAGGAACTTATTTTAGGAGTTAAAAAATGTGATTCTTCAATGCTATTATGAATCCACTGCTAGTTCATTAATGTACTGGATATGGATGTGTGTATTTTCACTAAGGACCAATACAAATTTACATTTCTGTATAAGGTAGATTTTTTTTTTTAAGGTAGCACAAATCTTGCCTATCCTGATGTTCTGGAATTTTTACCACCATTTACTTTGTCTTGTGTATGTCAGAATTCTGGAAACAGGACTGTTGATTGTTTTACCTTAGTTGTCTCTAAAATATGTATCTTTTAATATTGATCATAAATAACAAGATTAAAGAGTTTCTCTTAGATGCCTCTATTACAAATTGCCTACTTTAGCTCCTAAAAAGCAATTTCACCCAAAATGTGACATTTGAAATAGTAAGTTACTGCTATAGCAGTGTGAGACCAAATCTCCTAATATGCTGTTATACTATTTTGGTGGTTGACATCATGAATGTGGTAGAAAAAATAAAGCTATGTGTAAGAATGTAGACTTATATTTGTGTGAGCATGATACAGTGTGATGAATGTATTTGTGGTGGAATACTATCTCGCTGCTTGTCATCATTAATGGGTATCACTAAGGAAAATAGTGAAAGGAGTGTAAAAACTTACTTAAGGCAGCTTTTATTTCATTATATGAGAGTTTCTCATGAGTACTGGTTCTGTTTTATACTCCAGTTAACATTTTTGTTGTCACAAAGCTGGAATTGCTTGTTTAGAATATTATTGTAATAACTTGATCAGAGAAGTGTTTACCATTATTCCAAAAATAGATGTCACCATTTTAAGGACATTCTAGGTCTGCATTTTTGAATTTAAGAAATAAAGTACAGACCTCTGGGTGCATGTTTTCAAAGTTAGGCAGCTCCCACAGTAGACAGTTTGTTATTTAGATCCATAATCATACATTTACAAATAATATGATATATACTTTATTCTCTGATCCCTATAGAACACAAGTATTTCATGTGGCCCTTATTGTGTAACTTGAAAACCTCAGAATTACACATTTAAATTATCTGCCAATGCCAACTTCCTGCATATTTCTGCTGTCTCACTTTAGTCAGATGATATACTAGCATAATATCTGCAATTAGTTTTTTTTAAAAGTCATTTTATTGACATTTTAGTATTTCATATTAAAGCAATTCATATTAAAACATGAAGTATGAAAAAATAAAACTTTGGTGATTATAAATTTGGATTGCACTTAAATTTTAGAGGATATGTTCAAGAAGTATGGATGTGAGTTGGGGGATATATATGGATAAGGAAATGAAATAAGTGAACCAGTGTTTTCTAGGTTATTTTTTCACTTATTAGAAAAGTTGTTAATATTTTATATTTGACTGTAGATAATCTTTTTTGATGTAGGAAAGGTTTCAAGAATAGATACTCTCAGTAGTTTTTCATGTATTTCATCCAAAAAATATTGTTGGGATTGTGAATGATGATTTCTGTAATTCAAGTGTACTGGCTAATATAGTACATGACTAGATTTAGAATTACTAAAACTATAGAGGAAGTGTGTCTATTGTTTTGATTTTAGAGATATTATTGACTTACCTAGTACATTTTCTTTGAAACTAAGGAGATAATTGATAGTGATAGTTGTAGTTAACAGCTGACTGCCTTAGAGTATCTGGCACTGTGCTAGAATTCCAAGGTAGAAAAGATAAGAAAGTAAACTTTCAGAACTTTAAACTCCTTTGCTTTCAGCAAAAGAATATAAAGTCAAAAGATAATGGCTGTCAAAATAACTTTGCTTAGATATTTCTGTTTGTGTTCCATGTGCCTATTATCAGAATCATTATATGTCATGTTACATATTGTGTGTTATTTGATATTTCAACTATTTGATAGGGATAGGTGCTCAAATGTATTCTTATCATATTTATTATTTTTCTTTTTCTGTACTTTTACCTCTGATTATGGCAGTTCTAGGCTACCCTTCTTTCCCCTTTTAAAAACATTTTATAGAAATGTAAAAAAAAAAAGTCATTCTTAACTCACATTTAATGATACCCTTGAAAAAGTGGCTATATAGTTTGGTTGTTATATTTTCTGTGGAATCAGTATATCAAATCTCGAAGATCTATACTTTTTATAAAAAGTGTTGAATTATTCTTTTAGTTACATGAATAGAAAAGGGTTTACAGAGTTTTGTTGTTAAAAGCATATTTTGAACTGGCTTATGGACTATAGGCAACCTTTGATTCCCCCACCCACATTTTAGCCTGGATAATTAAAATCAAAGGATAATCCAAAATCTTATCCATTTAATCTTCTTTCACATCCAAATATTTTGACTAGGACTAATGCAGAAATAATCTTGATTTATGTGAGTTTTTTTTTTTCCCCAAGCAGGCAAGAAATAAGAGGAACTAGAACCACTGCCCTCTATACCCCTTCATTTGTTTAAGCACCCTTTAAATACTGGGTTGTTAGTGACTTGAAATCAGATATTCTCATTTACATTTGTTGTAGGACAACAAAGATCTAGATGTTATTTTCTATTTACTAAATTAGAAAATGAAACCAAGGTTAAAAGAAGAAAATAGTGATTATCAGTGCTCCGAAAAATCAAAACCAAAAATCAGACAAATAATAAATAAGGTGGCTATATGGTTTCTGCAGAGTAACCTTGAGATTTTCTTCAAATGGCTATCTTGATTAGAAATACTGCATTTTTGCTATTGGGGTTTTCAAAACTTTTTTTTTTTTTTTAACCTTCACACATTATAATCGATAATCCCTTTAGGGGCACTAGGTAAAGAATGCAATTCATTTGAAATAGAGACAGAATTTTTTCAATGCTGAGTATAGCACAGTTTGATTTCCACCTTCCCAAAGTTCCATTTATAATTTGGTCAACATTTTGGTTTTATTTTTCCTAAGAGAATTATTTATGGTGTATCTAGTGTCCCATAACTTTCTCCTAGGGCATTGGCTGAGTATGTAAAGGGAAGAGTGCCACCTACTGAGTCCCCAATAGTCACCTACTTCTTTAGCACCTGGATTTTCCTAAGGAGCAAGGACAAGCCTGCCCCATTTTGGCAGCAATATCTAATGAGCATAAAGTTGATATCAGAATATTTAATCTCAAAATGAAATCAATCTATGAACCTGTAAGATTTTCTCTTCTAGAAATAGGATATGTGTTTGTAAGTCCAAGGGATCAGAAGTTTATAGAGATTTTTATATGGGTCATATAATATACATGAATTAAGGTATACTATTAGGAAAACTATTTGCATATCTATCTTAAGCATAAAATGTCCTACTTTTTCTTGGCGGGAATCTTTGGCATGGTTTTCTATTGAAAGTATTTTCATTTCAGATGACTAAATTAAGGCTCTTGATACTATGCACAGTTTTTATAGTTAATCCGAATTATCATTGGTTTCCTTTACAAAGAAGAATCTAAACATACTAAAAAATGAGCAGTATATGAAAAATTTGCAAGTTGCTTTATCTCCACTGTTATCAGCATTAAAGTATTACTAGAAAGAAGGCAGAAACAACAGAGTAGGAAAAGCCTCTGGTGATTTGAAACACAGTTCAGTTTTCTCTCATAAATTTAAGATTAAGTGTCATATATGGGTGATAAAAGTGGCATAGGCTAGGTTTTATATACTCATTATTCACTTAGTTTGTCTTTTTCAATTAAAGCCAAGTCTATCTTTTTCATTCCACTGAGTTTACATTTCTTTTTCAATCACATTCTGAACACATTACAATAGATGCTGCCTAACAGTGAATATAGTGTAAATCTCAGACTAATGTGTTATTCACCGTGGCTTCTTTGAAAATGTGTGGTAAAAAGATTTTGATTATTGTAAGGCGCTATTCATCAAGAGTCATGTTTTAGAGGTTGAAAGATGTTCAGCCCTATCTTTCAACAGCCCAGCTTTCTATCAAAATAAATCATTTAGCTTCCAAAGCCAATTTTGAAAATCTTGTCAGGTGATTGGATTATAAGACTCAGGTATGTTTTACCCATTGTGCTATGAGAGTTCCTGAGCCTGTTCAACATGTCTCTTTTTCCACGTTTGAAAAGTCCGCAGTTCATCCATAACCTATAAAAGTGCTAGGTAATCAAGGGAAAGACATTGATTAAAAAAATCAATAACTTTTCAATTAGCCATTTTCCATCTTTGGGCATTTGGGTCCATTGATCTGCATGAGCCCAATTTAATTGATTTTTATGTTTTCACCAGAAGCTGTTTGGTCAGACCATACCTTGCTTTAACAGAGAAGAAAACCATGTCTTTCTCCCCACTACCCACCCCCTCCCGGAAAAGCAGCTTAAATTCCACTAGGATCCTTACCACATTAAGTTTGGTGACCTCACATCTCAGTGAACACCACAAAGAGAAGTCTGGCCCAGTTCATAAAATAGAGAGAGAAGTAGAATTAAGTAGTAAAGCCATTTGGGGTGCTGTGTGATTGCTTTTACATTTATTTTATTGATCTGAGGCTGAGCAAATGGTGGTAGATCGAGCCCAATTCTTGGCGTCTCTCCTATACAATTCAGGCCATCAGAGAGGCTGTGTTGTGTATGTGTGTGGAGGGAGGTATTGGGTGGTTGGGGGACTAGGCAGGAAGACAGGGGGTGTTACCTTTGTGACTTGTTTACAACCTTCAAAGCCTGCAAGTCCTAATTCCAGGCTGTTTGTTAGTGGGGGATGGTGAGGACAAGTGGTCAAACAGCTCTTTTCTAGAGTGGGAGCCTGTGCTATGTACTCAACTTCAAGAAGCCAAGAGTTTATCATTTTCAAGAATTTTAAAGCTATTCTTACCTTGTGTGGTTCCACCTTTTCACTGTATGGTCTGTATTGAAAGTGGTAGAAAGCAGATAGCATATGTATTATATACCTGTCCCAATGACGGGACTCTAACTCTAGGGGAAGAATGGGTGGCAGTTTTTGTAGGGGGTCTGTATGTACAAAAAAAAAAAAAAAGGAAAATTGGAGTACCTACCATTCAGTGATTGGATGTGTTAAGTGTTTGCATCTTAAGGGTCACCATGTCTATTTAGAGGTTTCTAACTTAAACTGCTTAAGGATTGCCAAGCCACAACACGTCATCTTTTAATTCTGTTTTCAGATCTTAACATGTATCTACGGAGCAGTTGTATTAATAAATCTGATCTTTTCAGCGCTCTTCTCCCCCAGATCCTTACAGCTGTACCACCAGATAAGGTTTACTCTTGACAATATGAAGGTGTTAACAGGAGCAAAAAATCATCACGTTTAATTTCACCGTTATAACTTTTTCCTGATGATGACTTGAGGGGCAGAGGCTGATGGAGATGGGGGGAAATTCTGGCGTTAAGTGTAAGCCGCACAAAGCTGCGGTGTACCGGGCTGCGGACGGGCAGCAGGGGATGGGAGTGGCCAGACCTGGTGCCTTGGGGGCGTCCCCTTTCCCCGCTCCTTCTCCGCAGGGACCGGGTGGCCCTTGTGCGCCCGAGAGTGTGAGTGGAGACCCTCCCTCCCCGGAAGAGGATTCTAAAAACTAGGCCAAGAGGCATGCTAGGCAGGCTGACCTTTTCTTGTAATCAAATTATGGCGTTTCCCTGGATTACAGGCAGTCAGGAATCACTGAAATCTGCATATTAACCGAGGGACCTGACCCGGGGAGAGGAAGGTAGAAGGGGGCTAACGCGCTTGCTGGTTTACCGTTTGCAGTAAACTACTGTGACTAGAGCACAATAAAAACCTCCAAATCTCTTTCCCAACGAGCCAGAGAAGCGCTTGATTAGTCTAAGACTTTTATTGCTCGCTTTTGAAATATTACCCTGGCTCTGAGCTACAAAGCCGCAGATCCAGCCCCATTTGTCTGGCGAGGGCGCTGGCTGCCCCCAAACCCAGCTTTTCCTGCTCAGAAATCCGTCTGACCCGAGCCCCCAGGGTTTTAACACTCCGAGGGAGAGTCGACTTTCTTGGAGGGCACAGCCGGATCACCTCCCAGGAAAGCCCTAGCGACTTCTTTGCTGCGCGCGTCTGTGGCGGCGGCGGAGCGGGTGGGCGCGGGGTGCGGGCGCGCGGGGACGGCCGGCGCGTCCGGGGACTGCGCGCCAGGGGCTGCTTTCGCTCCATTCGGAAATAAACGGGCAAAGTGCAGACTCCAAGAAATAACCTAGATTTCGGAAGCTTAAAAACCAACCGAGTCTGTGGACAACCAGCACACTAAGACTATTGCAGAAACCGCTTCCAGTTTAAAAGCGATTTGTTTGGAGGGAAGGAAACCCCTAAATCAGCAAAACGGTTCCTGCGCTGTCCGAGTCTCCTTTGGAGAGATGATTACCAGCAGAGGCAATGTTTTTTTTAAATAGCTTTAAGTGCCTTAAACCCTTTTCTGGGAAAAGCTTAGGAATAAGTACCTTAAAAAGATTACTCTAAAAATATAGACCTTTTCCCTTACCCAATCCCTGACTCTCTGTCCCCCCTTGAAAAATACCGAGTCTTCCTGCAGTCACACACTCTTGAAACAAATATTTTCACATAAAATAGTAGCATGGATCAGTATTTTAAAAACATTTTTTGGGGGGGAGGGATGTCAGGGAACGCTATCTAGAGTATTGCAGACTTTTTTTGTCTTCTGAGTTTTTGTGGGACCTAAATGACCTTTTAAGAAAAAACTCTTGAGGTAATTCGTTGTTATTGCTTCCGGAGATAGAAAATTGATCCTGTTTATTTAAACTTGGATTGTATAATGAAAATGTAAAATAGGCAATTAAATACTCAAGGAAGAGGGAATTAAAGGCAAACAGTGAGTGAAAATAACATTAAAAAGACTTTTCACCATTGTGTCAGGGATTCTCCCTAGCATTGAGTCTGGTTGGAAGGAAGGAATGTTGCTTCTTCCCTTATTCCACTCGCTTAACAAGAGTTACTGTAAGGGAAACCAGTGGTTTTATCCATTTCAGCTAATAGCTGAATGTCCAAAGGTTGCTTGCTCCTCTGGATGCAAAATTTAAAGAGTTTAGAGGAGCTTCTTTGTAAGTTTCATGATTTTGAACTCACTTTCCAAGTCTGTGTCTAATTTGCACTGGTACTGGATTATGTCTCTATGTCCCCCTCTTCAAAATATGAGCAACTCAAGGAAAAGAAGCTGTGACATTTTGCTTTCATTTCGTTTTGATACTTATTTTTACCACATTAGTGGTTGGTGGACTTCCAACCATAAGCTATTTTAAAAAATTATTACAAGATTAAATTTTAATTCTTTCACTTGGTCATATTGGTTTAGTGAAAAATTACCTTTGTACATTTATTATGTGCAAAGTGTATAACAGTATAATCAGCTTTCCTCATTGGCTCAAGATACTTTTGTAATTAAGAACTTAAAATCAAAATCCATTACAAACATTCTATCCCATATATTGGGTTTTAAATTGTTAATTATAAGTACAGTTGAGAGTCTATTTATTATGCTACTTTGAATTACATACGTGTAATATTACCATGTCTTGATACCATCTTTTTATCAATAAGAGTTAGGAGGCAAAGCAGTTAGATAAAAAGGATAGTAAAACATACATACATCTCTTCAAAATGAAAGATGGTTTATAGCCATGCCTACTTAAATTTTTTAATGGTATCCTCTATATTTCAAAATGAGCTTTGAAATTCTGAAAATAAAATTAAGTTGCACAGTATTTTATGAACAATGAGAATGGAACTGTTATAAAAATCAAACTGCAAGGACTTGTTGAAATTTTGCACAAGAGCCAGACAACAGAATAATTTAGATGTTTAGTAAAAATTCTAAAAAGAGGCTATGAAGGAATGTTATATGAGGCCATAGAAATCGTGTTTCTTGGGTACTATATTTTTAAATAGTGGAAGAATCTATTTTTCTACTTCTTTATTTAAAATATATTTCAGGTGGTAATATCAGGGTGGGAAGCAAGAGCTCCCCAAACCACACAGCTGGTTATCTTTTTTATTGAGGGTAGCCAGAATGGGTGGGGCAGTTGGAAAGGAGGAGGGCTTGATTTGGGGATCTTGGCTAGAAGAACAGATTTATTTTTTCCTTTCAACCATTAAACATTGTATATATCTAAAAACGGACTACACTAGGGAATACAGATCCTTGCCAAAGACATTAGCTTATATTGATATAATATTGTGAATGAGTTGTTTATACAGGAACTTATAAAATACTATAAAATGGTAGTAGCACATGCATAAAAGCTTGGTGTTTGCTTTTATATAAGAGAATTTGTATTATGGGGCACCATAGTTTATTAAAACTTGTGTGCTTCTTCCTGGTTTTAATGATGCCAAATATCCAGATAGCATTTGCTGTGCTAAACATAAGTAGAGCATACAAATTTTATTAGCCAAGTGATGAACAGATTTGTCCAACTTTGTATTTGAAACATACTTTTGCTGTTATGCTTTGGATTGATAAATAACTATAACAGATTGTATAGATATTAACACTTATGTGTAGAAACAATTATCCAATTTGTCTTCACAAAAAATGATTCTTTCCTGTAATTTGTATCCTGTTTCTTATATTTCATGGTTTAGATTTTGAAACATTTGTAGCAGATATACTGAGAGGGGAAAATTTATCCAAGAAAGCAAAGGAAAAGAGAGAATCTCTTGTTAAGAAGATAAAAGATGTAAAGTCTATGTAAGTGATCTGCCTTTTGTTACTAATTTCTTACTTAGAATCAACTGTATAATTAACATTTTAATAATGAATTGATTATCATAGAGTTCAGTTTTTTATGTTCTAATTTAATTATCGTTAAGTATTTTAAAGGACAAAAATATGTTTCTACTATAATAGTTTTTAAACACAGACACATCTATCATAATAAGCTTTCTTGTGAAGGTTCTTGATTATGTATTTATCTAAGCATTCTAACAAAATCTAACTGTTTATTTTGATTAGCCAAGGGTATGTTTGGTTTAAATGATAAGACATAGGTAGCTTGAGGATTTTAATATAAATATGGAAAATACCTCAGACACTGAAAAAGAGAATCCTTTTAATTATTACTACTTTAAATGAATAAATATAATATATGTTCTAGGTATTAAAAATATGTCTTTATTTTGCTACTATACTTAGATTTTTAAAAATAATTTTATTATAAATTCCTAAGCATTTGGAATTGTCATTTCAGAGCAGGAAATAGCTTTTACTCTAGATGTATATTTATAATACAGATTTCAGATTTGAAGTATTACCACTAATTAGACCTTATTTTGATATTTCAATCTCATTTTAAAATGTAATATTCTTTTTTTTGCAGCTATCTTCCGGAATTTCAAGACAAAGGTAAATATTCAAGTTTGTCAAACTAGAAATTTCTTTTCCTCTGTGAAGATTTTGAATGGAATAATCCCACACATATTGAAATTTGATAGCTGGAATCAAAATTTAAATTTCTGTATTATATACTTAGACTTTCAAGATGAGAGTGCTAGCTCCCCCTGCTGAGAAAAAAATTAAAAAGCATATCCAGAATCTACTCTGCACAGTCTTCTGACACAGAAATCTTACATATTTAACATTCTTGGGTTGTGTTTCTTAGAGTAGATTGTGGCAGACATTTTTAAGGAAAGGTATATACCTGCAGTTACACGTGAGATGAATCAGTGAAGCAGAGGTGAGATAGTAACCCAATGCCTTTAACACTGCAGAGATCATTTTATAGTAGTGATGGGAGCAGGAGGGCCTGTGGCTGAATGCTCAACGGGTAGTGTTTTAAAAAACAGTATACATTTTTGTTGGAGAACATGAATAACATCTTTTTCAAATGCTGATTTTTGTTTTCCTCATGCTTCTTTTGAAATGAATAAATGTATACCATAGAAATTTGTAAAGAAGGGAATTCAGTTTCATTTTTCGGAAATGTGTGAGAGTGCCGATAACCTGATTGTCTTCCTTTCCATTTGAGAGATAGCTGCTTAGCATATTGAAAACCAGATCAAGAAAGGTATAGGAAGTTCCTGCATTTCATGTCTTCAGTTCTGTAAGGGAAACTGGGTATGGCCCTTACATCCATGATGCTGATTCATAGGTCATGACCTACAGCTTGTGGGTGCTGGTCTGAGGGTCACAGCATGGTGTCAGGTAGCCTATTTGGAGCTAGGTTCTGGGTTGAGGAAGACACAGTGTGGCATCTTCTAACTGACATTAGCAGATCCCACAGAGCAATTCATATTCGTGCCAATAGATAATTGAGAGGGTAATGATGGTTTCATTAAACTAGTTATTTAACCAGACAAACCTAAAATCAGTTAAGAGGAAGTCTTAGTTTCTTTTCACATTAAATGGTTAAGATTGCTGTGATTGAAAGGGATGAGAAGAGATATTTTTTTCATATTAAGATTTTTAGTGCTTAAAGAGTGGGAAACTCCTCCTCCCTATGAGTACCCACTTTTTTGTGCTCTACAATTAATCCTAAACTATGAATTTAATCATATTGCAGTTTGCTTAGTTGAATATAGAAATAAATTTATGCATTTTAGTTATAACTTTTACTATATATTGCGTTATTTGTGGAGTAATACTAGATATCAGATTCTGCTTCTCTTCTTAAAAGGCATATTTTGTTCCAGTGATTATTGAACTTGCATTGTGGCTTAATTATTTGTACAGTTAAAATTTTAAGCTTAGAGACACAATAACATCAAGTCGTTGTATAATTGCATATAGTTCAGTAATATTAATAGTAAAGGATTTTTCCCTTTGGTATTCTGTATTAGAACTTGTTTAGGTGTGTGGATATTAAAATTACATTACTGAGATAATATATTCTTTGTCTCTAAAGAGAATGGAAGTTTATATAGTATTTTGTAGAAATTGAAAAGGAGCCTAAAATAAGAGTTCAAATAAGGAATTCACAGATTCCCCATAATCATTTCCCCTCTGAATAAGTCATTTTTAGTTCAGTCCTGCTGTATGGAGTTAACCGATCACCAAGAGTGCCTGTTCAAAAGTCAGCCTGTAGATAAATTAGGTGTATACCTTGGAGAAATATGAGAAGTTGAGTAATTTCATGCCACTGTACCCTCAAAGTATATTCAGCTTTCTTCTAAAAAGGCTATTCCTATAGTTTGTTAGGCATAGTAAAGGGTACAGACTTACCAGTTGCAAAGTAATTATTCAAGAGATAGTCCATCTCTTTTTAAAAATAGGAAGTTATTATTAGAGCTCTATATTGAGTAAATTCAATTCTAATTATGTTTTGATAGTGCTGCTTTTCTCTCCCATTAATATTTTCCCCTTGAGGTTTTGGATTACCCTCATCTAAGGAGATCTGGGCAGAATTCTTTTTGGCTATTTTCCTGTTCTTTCTTTTCCTTGCTTTTCTCTCTCTCTCTCTCTCTCTCTCTCTCATCAATGTAGGTTCACAATGAAGTGAATAGAAGCTATTTTCTTCCTTTTTATCTTTACACATATATTTGATTTACATAATTAATTTTTTTAATGACAGTTAAATACAATTTTAATATCATTTTTAGGAGAAAAAAGAACCAGGTAGAGAGTTCTTAAATAAAGTTAATTCAGATTTATTCATTTCTAATAAGTCAGCTATTAATTTCTCTAATGCACACAAGTGTCTATCATCCTTCCTTATTTCCCATATCTTCCCTCATACAGCCTAATCTCCCATCCTGAGATTTAACAATACAGAATTTACACTTTGAGGTATTTCAGTTCTTAAAATTAATTGAATTGAAACACTAACCTGCATAGATCTTAGAAGACTTATTTTGTATTACCTTTTTTTAGGGGAGTAAGAAATGTTTGTATTTGTGGAAACTCATTTTATTACAGTGGCTCTGAGATATGAAGCTTGTCCATTAAGCTATAATAATTTTCTATTCTTTATTTGTATTCATCTCCACAGAAAGCTATTGTTTTAAAGTTTCTCTTCTCATTTCTTGAAGATTTTTTTTTTTTTTTTTGTCTTCTTATATACTGAAGTCTAGATTCCCTATTGGAGAGCAATGACAGATTACAATTTAGAAGAATTATTAGTTGGTTTTCTAAATTCCTTAATTTTACTTAGGAAAGATTTGAATCTACTCAACTAGAATACATCTTGCTTAGTCTAGTTCTTGTTATTCATTTGAAATATTGCCTATTTTATCTAGGATAGAGAGTTCTTTCTTATATCCTTCAAAGTATTGTACATGACAGAATAATTCTGATCCTAATTTCCTAGTTGCAATATAGCATAGTACTATAAAGTGTCCTTCTGAATAGTCTCTATGCACTGAATTTATGCTATATGATTATTTTAGAATTGTTCACTGACCTATAACAAGGTCATAGGTCTCTTAAATATGATTTACAGTAATTATTTTTATAATGAGAATATATTACTATATGAGTAAAGACTGTTATTGAGTATTAACTAGAATTTTTTGTATGTTTTGTATTAATATATATTTTTGTATATATAAAAAGAAGTTTTACTTATAGTTGTATTTGGACCTTGTATTAGTCTTGTTTTACTCCAGTGATGGTTTGGGTGTGATTAATTTCTTTATAAGATGATTTATTGAAATAAAGTAGTATGAAAATACCTGTGTATGATACATAGTAGGTGTTCAATAAATATTAATGCATATTCCCAGACTCAGCTTTGTTTGTTGAGAAGATTGAAGTTAATCTTGACTCATAAATTCAGTTTTCAAATTATTTGGGGGAATATTATAAATTATTAAAAGAAGGGCATATATATTAGTGTGAGACAAATATTTCAGGAGAATGTTTTTTAAATTTATAAAATATTAGTGTCTACAGTTTTAAAAATGAGAATTGCTTCAGATGCTATAGTTAAAAAGCTTTCATTTTATTCTTTAAAACCTTCTTTTTGGTTCTAATTGTAAAAAAAATTTATTTAATAGATTTTGTCTTTAAGACACCATTGAGATTGTTAAATATGCATAGATTTACTTAGCAATTTCCTTTGACCTTCTCACTCTTATTATTTCTTAATTTGTTAATGGACTACTTTTTTTTAAAGCAGGAGTATTATTAGGTAAGAATGGATCCATTTTTGCTTGTCTTAATAGAATCCTTAAGAATAGCAGAAAAATCCGACGTTTGGATGATGTTTAATTTCCTTTTCTTTAGCCTTCCTAACAGTATATTTTCTGTTAAAAGTTAGATCTATCATAAAATCTGAGCAAATAATTCATAGCTTTTTTCTTCTACCACCTACCCTCACCCCTGGCTTTGCACAAATGTTTTAGCATGTTTGAGATTATGGGACCTGTATTAGTAGAAGTATATTTCAGAGGCAGTACTTAAAAAATGGTATCCTTATTTGAGAGTTTTGCCTTAATTTGGTACAAGAAGTTGTCTTTACTATTTGCATTCTGTAAATAAGCTCTCTTATTGTAGAAGAATTGTGAAGAGAATTTTTAAAATTTTTGGTGACCTATATCCTTCAGAGTCTTAAGAATTAAAGTTCCCTTGAGAAATGACAGTTGCAAACCTTTGGGGAAGTAGGCTTAAAAAAAAAAAAAAAAAAAGAGAGAGATGATTAAGTTAAATGCTTAGTTCTGTATATTTAGCTATATATTATGACTTAAAAAATTAGTTTGGACAAGTGAACTACGTAGAGAGTTAGAAATTAATTTGTTTTCACTTGAGTGACTTTTTTCTTCAAGCTTGTTTTTATGCATTTTAAGAGGGGATAGTTATCAAAATTTTAGGTACAGGTTGAGTAATATCCCTATCCAAAATGCTTGGGACCAAAGTTGTTTTGGATTTTGGAATATTTGCATATATATAATGAGACATCTTAGAGATGGGACTCAAGTCTAAACATGAAATTCATTTATGTTTCATATACACCCTATATACATAGCCTGAAGGTATTTTTCTACAATATTTTAATAAGTTTATGCATGAAACAAAGTTTGTGTACATTGAAGCATCAGAAAGCAAAGGTGCCAGGTGTGGAATTTTCCACTTACAGCATCATCTCAATACTTAAAAGGTTTCAGATTTTGGAGCATTTTGGATTTTGGATTTTAGATTAAGGATGTTCAACCTGTATATTATATAGTTTAATTTTTATCTGATTTTGTTTAAAATAGCACTGTTTTGACAAAACAAGCAGTAAATTGGGTGAATCACCTTTGATCATGACTGTTCGGTTGCTGTTGGGCTACATCTCTAGTCATTTAGGAAAATGTTAATTGATGGTGAGCCATACAAAAATGAATGGGTAATAGTGATTGGAACCTGGCTATTATAAATTTAAAAGTGATTTTTGGAGAAATATGCTGTTGTGTTATGATTAAACCTTGATTTTGCTGTGGTATTTAAGTTGCTACTGAAATTATAGGAAGGGAAGTCTTGGCTCATTGTCTTTTAGACTGTTAACTTTGTATTGTTAATTAAACTTTTGCAAGTTGTGGGATAAATCAAATGCTTTTCTAGGGAAACAAGAAACAGTATTAATGAGCAACAACCCCATAATTATCCTTGTGAGTACATAACAGGGACACATTCATGTCTTTTCTTTGCGCAATAACTTTTACAAAGAAGTATTTTTAAACTGATCATTAATTTTATGACCACAGAAATGAGATGCAAAATTTATGCTGTTGTCATTGGCACAGGCTCAAGGCTCCACTGACATTATGTGTGATTGTAATAGAATGGCTGCCAACTAATGATTCTGTAGACATTTCATTTGAGCATGCTTTTCTTTTAGATGTCTGATTAGGCCGTAATGCTTTCAATTATGTCTGTAAATTGTATTGGGTACGTTTACCTGATGCCCACTGTTGATTGGGAGTTCAGTTTTCTATTACATAAACACAAGTTGAACATTTTCCTTTTAATTTATAGAAGTCTTTGCAGGTATAGCTACAAATACTCAGTCTCTGGGGAGGACGCATGCTATGCACTACTCAACAGCGCCCCCTGTGTTCAATTAAAGCTTCTTATAAGACATCAGCTTTTATTCTTTATTGGGTTGAAAAAAAATGGAGTTGGAGTGGGAGGAAAAGGGATGGATCATCATTAGAACAGTTGAATGTTGTTGAAAAATGATTGTCCTTTCAACTTAATGCAGTTTAAAAAGGGAATAGTTCTGTACAGACACCATATAGATTCTTTGCTTTCTAAGTTAATTCAAAGGATGCTGGGGGGAAAAATAAGGAAGAAATTAGGCCAGTAACAGTACTTAATTTATCTTAGATAAATCTAAATATCACACTGATTTTTAAAAAGCAATACTTGCAATAAGTTGCAGTTCTTAGAATAGGTAAGTTGAAGACAATTTCACTTTAATATATAATCTTAAAAGTATTTTTTAAAAAAAAGCCATAGCGGTCTTTAACATGGCAATGGCCAATTTGTGTAGAATAATATTCATATTAAGTATTGTTGAGTTTATAGCTCTAGTATGATCTTTTTGCTATATGTATATATTATGTAGTTATTGAATATAGATTGGTATGTGCATCTGTGTGTATGTATGTGTATGTAGATGCATATATATATACATAAAAATGTGTAATGGATAGTTTATTATCAAAAGGTAACAAATTACTACTGATTTTCAGAACTTTTAAGTTTTAATTTTTTTCTGTTTATTTCCACATAGAGTTTAATAGATTTAAGCCTGATCATCTGAATTTTTTTCAAAATCCTTTCCATGTATTCTTTGGTTTTACTGTATTTTTTAATAGTCATAGAAGCATAATATGCTAAGTGCTAAGTTCTGGTGATGTTTTTGAAGTATTCTATATCCTAATAGATTTTTTCACAGTAAGATTTATATTTTAGTGCATGATGTGAAATATACTTTGAAGATTCATATCATTAAAATTCTTACTTCATATATATATATAAGGATATTAGGGATATATATATTGATACATAATGATATTAAGGAATATAAGGGTACTATAGCAACTAAGAATAACTGAGAATTTCTTGATTTCTACTACTACATATTCCATGAACTGTCATAACATGATAAAAATGTTTATTAGCACTTTATGAGGTTCCTCTTACCTTATATTTGAAATCAGAGAACTCTTAGTTAGAGAAATACTATAAGTGATCCCTGAGTGTTCTGAAAGTACTCTGAACTTTGCAAAAGATAAATTAAGATCTGAAGAATGAGTAGTGTTTATATGTCCCTTAGAACTTTAATTGGGGAAGAAACATCACCACATTTTAGGGCACCTAGTGGTGGAATCACTAAGAATGTCAATAAAGCCATTTCTTTGTTCTGCCTTTATTGTCTTAATGAGAGATGTCCCTATCTTTACTTTTTCAGGATAAGGATGATGATTGCTCATGAAATAGCAAAAGTATATGGAAATAGAGATGAATATTTAGTTTTTAAAATTATTTCGATAGTGCTGTTTTGAAAGAGGCTATTCTCTACCAAAAATGTGGTGACAAATAGGGTGACACCCACCGAATGTATGTCAGAGGCTACAGAGATCCCTTTTGGAGAGACCAGTAGCATTGATCTGGATTTGTCCAGGAACTGTGGTTCAAAAGTAATACTATAGGTACTGTAAGGTTCCAGGGGGATTTTCACCATGCTTTTTGAGTAATCCCTGAGGTGGCTGGTTTTCTGTTGAATTGTTACCACTTAAATACTTGGTATATTATTAGGCATACATTTTTCTTTGTTCTTGAATCTACGTAGAAAATTAGTGCTTATGTGTAACTGGGCTAGCAAATATCTAGGACTCAGTATTTCTAGATTCAGTGTTTCTTTAAAAAATTATTTTAACTGAGTATATGGATTTTCTCCATATACTCAGTTAACCACAAGATCTTGTGGAGATTTAATGACTTAAACAGTCAATCAAAAAACTAACCAACCAACCTAGGATTTGAAAATCAAGTAGGAAACTGGCCAGAACATTAAAAAAAAAAAAATGGTAACATACCACTGAATGAAATTGAAAGTGTCTAGTTCAGGTGTCCTCAAACTATGGCCTGCAGGCCACACGTGGCCCTGGAGGACATTTATCCCGTCTGCTGGGTGTTTTTGCTGCTGCTGCCTGTCCTGCATGGTAGCCCACTCGTTCCAGGCCCACAGTGCACACGTGTGGAATGTGTGACACACTCTCCAACGGCCCTGCAGCAGTCTGAGGGACAGTGAACTGACCCCCTGTTTAAAAAGTTTGAGGACCCCTGGTCTAGTTTGTAAATTACCTTGCTTGGATTTCAAAGGATTATATGAATTTTGCAGTAGTTTCCCCCATAAAGGATTCCTACTCTGGAAAATGCAACTGAGTATTTTTAATCTACTCTAATGTCATCCTGTGATTTTTAATGAAAACACAAAATGTTCCTATCACTTCAAATTATTAATTTCTCATCATAATTTTTCAAAGTATAGAGTAGATAAATGGAATTACCTACTCTATTATTTTACCTACTCTATTATTCTCTCTGTTGTGTTTACTGTTTTTTGTGATTGTTATTTTGGTTTTTTGTTTGTTTGTTTTGTTTTACTCCACTTCTACTTTTTGAATAATTTTTGTAGAAACCATCATAATTTTGGGACTGTATCCTTTAGGGTCACAAATATGCAAGTGTATACTGACCTTCAAAAACTCTTACTGTATCTAAGTTAAAATGTATATGAACTAAAATAGGGCCTGTTTTTACTTAGTTCAAAAAGTTTTCCTTGCTTTTCCTTGACAGTAACTGATTTTAATAGTAGTATTTACCTCTTCTAAAAAAATAGCATCATTTAAATGACTAAATTATAAAAGGCATTTCCCTGATTTATTTACAGGTGATGTGGAAGATGGGGAAGAATATGATGACCCTTTTGCTGGGGCTTCAGACACTATTTCATTAGCCTCAGAACGATATGATAAAGATGATGAAGCTCCCTCTGATGGTATGTGACATCTTCCCATAGAATGTACCTCGTGACACTTTCACACAAAACCATGCTGTGTGTAGAGGTGGTGGTCTTATCAGAAAGCAGATAAACATAAAGGCTTCAGTTAACTTACCTTGATCAAAACCTTTTAAGGAACAGAAGAGCTCTCTCTAGTGGTTCTAGTGAGGTTTTCCTAATTATGTAGTTGCTTCTTTTTCTAGGAAATTTTCTTTACTAAAATTTTAGGAGAGTGCTTGCATCATTATATGAATATTATTAGTAACAGTTTGTTGGTTAATTTAATATTATCAGATTCTTGCTTAATTTTATTGTGCTACTTAATGGGTTATTGTATTATTTATTTTATAAATAATGAAAAAGGGTTTGATCTATTTTTTCTGAAAACTTTATACAAAATGAGTTCATAAAATATTAAATTAATTATTCCTACATTGCTTTCTCACATTGAGACAGGTTTTTATCAAATGCTTCTTTTAATACACATTTTCATTTTTCTGATTGCCACTTAAAAATGCCCCACATTATGCAGTAATATTATGGTATTTTGTATTAACTGAATTAGTAATAAAGTTGATCGTTTATCTCTTAGTAATTTCTAAAAGCTATTGAATGTTGCCAAAGTTATGAAACTTGTTTTTAATTATAGTGTGTGCTTTCTCCGTTATAGCTGTTGAGTGCATCTGTATTATAGAAACCTTATAAGGATGATATATTGTTGTAAATTAAGAATGTGTATCGATAAATTAGCCATGCATATTAATTTGTGGCACTCAAAGTTTCACATAGACATAGAAATGAATAATGCCTTCTGCCACTATATGATGATCAAACTGTGCAGTTCCATCTCTAAATACAATTGCTGAATGAAAATATGCTTCCTGCAACAGAGCACTCCACATTTTATGTTATCCAGATTATTCCCTTTGGAAACATAAATTGCTTTTATGAGGTATAAAATTATGTCTATTGCAGAACAGGGATAAGTCAAGTACATGCATAAGTGATAAACATTCTAACCACTGTTTCAGAACAAAACAATCTTTTTTTATATCCAGAACTTTGTATAAAGTGTAGCAATAATAATCATATCTATTTTATGTTGAATTTTACACTTTGGCAAACATTTAATTTCTATTTTTAAAGGAAGGAATTTTTTCCTTTTATATTTTTTTCTATCTTTCAAAAAGAAACACATTTTTCTTTGCTCACTCTTATTATCCAAAACAAAGCATTACCCTTTCTAACCTCATCTTCAAAAGCAGTTCTACTAGAAAATGTTTTATAATTTATGAAATAATATTTTCAGGCAAAACAATGAATTATTATTTAAGTTATGCTATTTAGAGGCAGGATATAATTAAGAGAATGAACATACACAGAATATATTCATACTATATATATACTCAGAGTTTCTCAAAATAACATAAATATTTTGCTATACAAGGGGAGTGTCATATGCATTCTTAAAACATTGTAACCTAAAAAATCCAATAATTAAATATTTTTGAGAGCTAGAAATTTGTTAGAAAAAGTGAGTTGTTATTAAATTATGTATTTACATGATTATTGTGTTTTCTTTTTAAAGAATACATAGCATCACATGTTTTCATAACCAAATATATAGGAAATACATTAATATTATGAAAGACATTTGTTGCTAACATGTTACTTTATTGATATTTGAATATTATTCTGTAATACCAATTTTTTGTTAAATATCAGTGCATAATCACTAGTGTTTAAGCAATTCTTGAACATATTAAAAATTTAACCTTTAGTATGTATTTTTGATATAAATAGTATTATTTTTGATAGTTTTGCATTTTATTTTAAGAATACTATTATAATTTTCAAACTACCACTTGGACTTTTAATTTTTACTCTAAAATATCATCTCATCATTTCAGTGTTTTTCTCTGTAACTTAGATTTTGTGTGTGTTTCCTTTCCTTTGCAGAATACATTTTCCTTCATTATGTGACCTAAGTCTAATGATATATTAATTATAAGACAGATAATGCATTTAACAATAAGTATAACCAAATTAGCACAGGTCACCAAAGGCCTTTTGTCAAATCAGATTGTTGTTTTGTCCTTTTGACTTTTACCTTATGGTAGGCACTAACAAAGTATCTGAACTTTGATGGATTATAAACTCTGAACATGATATGTATTTTTCATAATGCTAATGTAATTTTCAAGGTGCTGAAAAGGTCAAACCTGCACATCTCTATGTGCATTCTAAGTCTGTCTTTTGCTTTAATATTTCTTTTTCTCTGTTCCTCTGGTTCAAAAGTTCACTCAGTTCCCAAATGGCCACCTAATTTTCCAGTTATTCCCTCAAGCCATATGTGTTTTGGTTTCTTTATGGTTTATTAGGTACTGTAGGAAAGTAGCATAAGTTATATCTTCTAATGAAATTCAAGCACACTTCAGTGATGCTTCGACTTGATTGCTGGTAGCAATTAAATCACAGCCAAGGAGAATAATGCATAATCTCACAAGGTCCAGACACCCTATAGAAATTGAATAGGGATGAAAACAGAAAACAAAACAAAGTCTCCAAACCCTGCCAGACATGCTGTTTGCAGCTTGCCTTTTTTTTTTATTGGCCAACTGCCTGATTGATAGCAAAATCATAACTTGCTGCATGCTAACAGGCAGAGTTCACTTGTAGGTTATTGTGAGCTGATAAAGGGTTAGATGGAGTTTTGATTTTCGCATTGGACCTTGGTACACCAGATTAATGGAATTTCAATGAGAGACTAGAGTAGCCACAGCTTTGTCAGAGAAACAGATGGAGATTCTATAGTCATGTCTACTCATTAATACTAGTTGCCTGAAAGGTGTGTTGCTTCTCTATACAAAAGAGTTGATATAATTGATTTTTGAGTGGTACATTGGAAAAAAAGTACCATTATTGATGACTAGAATTGTAACAAATCGTGACAGATTTTTGTATAGCTTGTAACATAAAGATATTATACTTTGTAATTTTTTTCTTTTCTCTTTGGAAACACTTTTATTTTTTGAGAAGAAATAAATTTTGAAACCAATAGCAAAAAAAGGAGAAAATGACATGCTGTTACCTGTTAGGAAAAAAGAGTAAGAATTTGTATCTTGTTTATAAATGATTGCATGACTGCTGTTAGAGTTTCATTTTCATATGATAATATCTAGAAGAGAGCATACTTATTAATATTAGAAGTTTTTTTTTCTTTATTCCCAAGAAGATTGTCAGTATTCCTATAAAAAGTTTCATTTTATTAGTTTTATTTTTCTGGAAAACTAAAAAAAAAACCCCAAACCATAATGGTTTCTAGACTATTGTAGATCACTGTTAGAAGTTTTATGCTATCAGTGGCTGGATATATTGGAGTATTGATATAAATAGCACATGTGGTAATCAGATAAAATTAGAGATAATGAGATGTAAAACCTTAAAAAAAAGAGTACAACACATTAGAATGTTTGGATACTAAGGTGGTAGATATAGGGTAGCCTTTAGATACTATGTAGTGACTTGGGTTTCCATTTTTCTATTCTGAAATAATTTTTCATTCATTTTTGTCATTTGTAAAAGAAAGCGTCTAACCATATAGCATTGTGGAGAGTCCCTGAGGTAAGGTGAAAGGATTCAGTGAGCTAGAAGACATATATTGGCTCTGCCCATCAGTGATAGGTCGAAGAATCCCAGTGGATGTTTGTTACAAATCTGATTCAGTCCTGGACCATAATCACTTTGTGGATAAGAATCTGGAACATCTGGGGTATGAAAATAGGAAGGCTAAAATGAAGCTGAAGATATAAAACAGTCATTTATTGTCCTGGTATCTTCATAACTAAAAATGCCCAAATAACATAGATAACTGAAAGGCTGTGAGCATTGCAAGGACATAGGTTTATAGGAAAAAATATTTGTTTAGGAAAGGAAGTATTTTTTAAAGCTTAGGGATTAAGGAAAAGGCTAAGCTATTTTGATCATAATGTTAAAAATTTTGTTTTTTTCTTTTTTGGTATACTTTTCTTTAAAAAAAAATCCAGTGTATAAATTTGGATTTATAAAACATATAAGTCACTTTTTTTCCAAAGGATTTCTTTAAAAAGGATTGTCTCCAGGATGCCTATAAATAATGAGCTCTCACAGTGCATCTAAAGCAGGCTTAGATATAAACCCATCCATGTGCACACACATAAATTTAATGTACCAAACTTTTCAGTAAGATATTTTTTGTGTAAAATTAGGTGGAGCACTAATCAATTCTTGTAAGCAACAGATGTTTTACTTTTCTCTGGATATCAGTAGAATGTGAAATAATGTCTAAAACTAGAAAAAAAAAGGGGTTTTCAGTAAGTTAGCATTGAGGATGTTTTTCTACCATAGTAAAATGTGGTTTTTGATACTTGAAATTACATTTTTGTATTTTTTCTGATAATTTAGAGTAACTTACAACTTGCACATATTTTTGCATGTGTAACATACATTAATATTATGCTTGTGTTTTTAAGGGTTTTTTGATATATTAATATACCAATTTGCTAACTTGTATATATTTTAGTGGCATAAGAACAATGATGATTTTAGTCCTTCTTTATGTATATGGCAGTTTCAGGAATTTTGGTGGAAGGGAGGGGGTGATGGTTTGGGGAAATAATAAAAAGTAAAGGACATGTTTTTATCCTCAAGATATCTATTGTATGATTGGAGATTTCATGCAGATGTGAAATATTCTTTTGTGATATAAAGGTACATATGAGTAAATCAAAACATAGCCGTTAAGAATCATCTTTCTAAGTTTTTATGATATCGAATGGGAAAATACATCAGAATAAAGCAGAATGGACAGATAATACTATAACAAAGTAGGGTAAATAAGAAAGATTGCAGAGGTAATAAAACTCAGTAGTATGAAAAATAATGCATCTTTAATTTAGTGAATTAGCACTTGTTCACACAGTACATGAAGAGGGGAGCAAGATACCTGGATAGGTCAATGGGGGGGTTCAGTGATGAATAAGATAAAGTTCCTATTTTTAAGAAACATGTAATCTAGATGAAAATAGAAGGTAATCATCTAAAATAAGGTCACTAGCAATCTAAGTTATAGTAAGGTAGATCCCCAAAATAATAAATATTATATGTTATAATATTCCATTGATTTGGTCTATACAAAAGCAAATAATTGGTTTCATTGATTTTACTCCCTGATTTATTGACTGAATCTGTCATGTTTTGGCATCCTGTCAGATAAACCAAAACATAAACTTTATTCCTAAATTTTGAGAGATTGTGGAGGGAGGGCCTTTTATTTAAGTAAGTTTTGTGTGGTCTTAAGGTTCGCTGGAGAGAGTGGGAAAACAGGCTGAAAGGAACATTTGGAGTAGAAGTCAAAAAACTAGGTTTTCATTCTCATTGATAATAATTTTGTTGTTTAGGACAAGTCACTTGGCCTTTCTGGATTTTTAGTTTTTGGTTTGTGAATGAAGAGTTGGGATCAGGTGATTGCTTAGAAGTTCCTGCATGCTTGTGTTCACATTTCAGAATTAGTAAATTTAATGAGGTACAGTGATTTGCTTGGAGAGGATAGGTTTTATGGGTAATAGCCAGAGGGTAATGTTGGGGAGTAGTAGAGGGGGTCTTGGAGGTAGGTGCATGGTTTATAGTAGGAGCTGAATGCCAAGTTGTTAAGGAGTTTAACTTTGATTTGGTAGTCATTAAGATATTTTTGAAACTTTATATGATATAGTGAATCTAAATTTGAAGAATATTATCCTGGCAGTTAGATGTGGGTTGAATTAAGGCATAAGGTTCATCTTGTAGAGGTAGCAAGCTAAATGTCTTGCTACATTATTTATTTTTAATCCTGACAGCATTTCTGTGAGGTAGGTATTATCACTATGTTAAGTGATTTGCCCAAGGACAGGTAGCTGCTAAGTGGCAGAACTGGAATTTGCATTCATGTCTGTCACCTCCAAGAACTATTCTCTGCTCTCAAAGCCATTGCATATTTCCTCTTCCCCAGTTAGCATAGTGCTGCTTTTGGTTCAGGGGTGTTGGTAGGAGCCTGGGTTAGAGTAGTGGATATTGCACTTGAAAAGGAAGGGATTTTCTAGCCCCTTCTTACTCAAAGTAGGGTCCACAGACCAACAGCATTAGCAGAATGTGGGAGCTTGTTAGAAATGCCGAATCTCTTTCCCTACCCAAGACCTACTGAATCTGAATCAGCATTGTAACAAGATTCCCCAGGTACATATTAAAGTTTGAGAAGCTCTATTCTAGAGGCATTTATCGCATTGACCCTTGCAGCTGAATAGAAGAGTGAGGCAGACATGCAGTTGCACTTGAGGGGCTGGGTGTGCAAATATGTGACTAGGTATTATAGTAGGCAACACCTTGAATTAGGTTAAAAAAAAGATTCTTTTGTGTACCCGCCTACCTCTACTTCCTGCACGTTTTTGTGGTCACTCGGCACCCTTATTTTGTGACTTCATTGGCCATACAGGGCCCGTTTCCTGAGGTTGCTGTCTGTGGGTAGTTGTCCCATTTTTGAACCTCATTTTCACAGTCTCTCCCCTCTCAAATCATCTCTTCATTAAATACATGGGAAAAGCTCTGATAAATTGCTTCTCGGAATATATGCATATTAATATGGGCCTTAACCCCAGGGAATCTAATCCCTGCTCACAGATCTTTAGATATCAGCACCTGGTCAGTGGTAAAGATGCCTTGATTATTACATAGCACCATGGCTGATAAGATTTAGGTACATAACAAGCTTATCTCTCTGGCTGTATGTGTGTGAATTTGGCCTGTAGTCTTTTGAATTTGGAGAAGTCACAGTGTAATAGCTTCTTGTTTTCAGTTGAGCCTCCTGTTTACAAACTGAACCAAAGTGTGAATTTAGAGTTTAAAAATCAAAGAACAAAGGTTCTTTGCATTTCCTTGAGAAGAACCTTTGTTCTTTTTATCTCCAGTGAGAATGGCCTTTATTAAAAAGACCCAAAACAATAAATGTTGGCCTGAATGCGAAGAGATAGGAACACTCCTACATTGCTGGTGGGACTGCAAACTAGTTCGACCTCTGTGGAAAGCAATATGGAGATACATTGAAGCAATACAAGTAGATCTACCATTTGATCCAGCAATCCCATTACTGGGCATCTACCCAAAAGAACAAAAGACACTCTATAAAAAAGACATCTGCACTCAAATGTTTATAGTAGTACAATTCACAATTGCAAAGATGTGGAAACAACCCAAGTGCCCATCAATACATGAGTAGATTAATAAAATGTGGTATATGTATACCATGGAGTACTATTCAGCTATAAGAAATGACAGTGATATAGCACCTCTTGTATTTTCCTGGATAGAGCTGGGATTCATTTCTACTAAGTGAAGTATACCAACAATGGAAAAATAAACACCACATGTACTCCCCAGCAAATTGGTATTAACTGATCAACATCTAAGTGGACATATAGGAATAACATTTATCTAGTGTTGGGCAGATGGGGGTGGGAGGAGGGATGGGTATATACATACATAATGAGTGTGATGCGCACCATCTGTGCGATGGACAGGCTTGAAGCTCTGACTCGGGGGGCAGAAGGGGGTAAGGCAACACATATAATGTAAACATTTGTACCCTCATAATATGCTGAAATAATAATAAAAAAGAACAAAGGTTCTTTAAGATAGTGGAATGACCGATTTATAGAGGAAAGCACAATATTCTGGTACAGGATCCCAAAGAGAGCTTCCTTCCTCTGAGAAAAGTAACCTGGAGGTGGCTATGCTGGTGGTTGGGATAGCATCTTTAAGGAAGGAAAAGGGATTAAACAATTTATAATTAGGATTTACAGAGAAATAAGCATGCCACTGTGTGCCAGATTCTTTCATGATTATTTCCTTTAATCTGCTCAAAACTTCTCCACGAGGGAGACATTTTCTTTCTTTTTAATTTGACAAAACAGACTGAGAGAAGTTTAGGTTTCTTCACAAGGATATCCAACTCATAAGTAGCAAACTTTAACTCCTTTGGTCTTTCTATGCCATGCTACTTAAAAAAGTAGACATGTCTTGTTTTTCAATTATAAGAGTCATGAATATGGTTAAAAATAAAAACAAGAAGAAAGGTATGCAATAAAAAGTAAAAGCTTTCTTTTCCATCTCACTCTCCCCTCTGGGGTGACTCCCCAGAGGCAGCCACTTGTTATAGGTTCTTCTGTAGTTACCGTAATAACTTTAGATACTACCCTTGTACTTCTTGTTTGATCAGCCATAAATGGTATCTGTTGACTTCCTCTGTGGTGAATAATTCCTTAAGCCTCCTCTCCCACTTCTGCCTCCTAATATTTTGTTATTTGATTTTTAATTCTTTTTGTGTTTGCTTTTGACTTAAATAATACCGTTCTTTTTGTAATGTGCCAACCTCAGGCAGTGCCTATTGACTCCTTATTTTAAAATATGAGGAAATTAGTACACCCAACCTTCCTTCCATCTCTTTTCCTACTCTTCAATTCTAATTTTGTTAATTACATTAGATTTGCATTATTATGGTCTGTAATATTGATATTTGATTCTCTAAGATGACTGCTTTGTCTGCAAGTTGGATTTTAAACATTGGTCCTTTTCCTTCATGCCACTGGTTTTCCTCAAATGTCTGGAGAGCCTCGGTTAGTGATTCATGTTTATGAATGAAGGACCTGGTCAAATAGTATAGGTAGCTTGTGTGGGATTCCCCTGCTTTTGCATGTTTATTGTCCTGAAAGGCTTTTCCCTTGAATGGAAGGTCTGACTGGAGCTTGAGTAAAAGGGCAGCTTGCTCAGAGGCAGCTTGTCTGCAAGGCATTTTAATGAGGAGGGAAGAGGCAGATTGGCACCACCACAATTGCCAAAGTAAGTAGGACATTACTCGGAGGGAAGTTAAATGCTTTTATTTCATTCCTAGTACAGTTTTTTGCTCCTCTCCATCCATTTGTTGTGTTGGGATGGGGGCTCAGCTTTTCTCAGTTTTCAATGCTCTCACTGAGAGGCTGTCCTCAGGGAGCTGGTTCACTTTGTTTTGAGAGTAGAGTTCATGATTTAGCCCAAATACACAAAAGTCATTACTGCTAGCTGCTTTTAAGGATGGACTCAATGGTTCTGGCTGCTTTGATTATAGGATTACAGTTCTTTAATGAGTGACCCTCCTCATCATCCTGAAACTCTGCTTGTAGCATCTCTGAGGCTCCTTTGAAAAAACTAGCACTTACTCTCCTTGGTGTCTTCCTGGGCTTTGGTATCCTCTGCTGTATCTTCATCACTCCAGTCTCATCTGCTTTTCAGTTGCCAGGAATTACTAAAAATTTTTGACCCACAGAAGATACCCTTTCTTGATTACCAGTGTTATAAGACTTTATTCTTTAAAAACAAACAAAAAGAATTTCAGGGCAGCTTTAAGAGGAAAGGCTGATGCTTAGTCTGTGCTTCCTTTTTAATGACACCAAGAAGGTACTTTATCTTAAAACATTTTCATAACTTATCTATTGGAATCATTCCTTGGAGAAGAAGTAAGCTCTCTGGCCCGCTAGTCAAAGGCAGTCCAAATAAATATGTCAGTCAAGCTCAGATACAGTTACTTAGAGTGAGTGCAAGCCTTCTAGAAGAACCTCCATGCTGTAAGCAATAACATCTAAATTCCCCTAGAAGAATTGCAGTCTTATTATGGGTACAAAGTATGCATACCTAATAGTTGGAAACCTTATCAACTTTGTTTAAAATACAGAAATGTGTAGTATTGACAATAAATAAGAAGTCAAAAAAGGGAAGAAACTATTAATATTGCAAACTGGTGCTGGTGGATGTTTTATGGAAGAAGTTGGAGTTTGAACTGGAACCAAATAAGGATGGATAAAATTTCAATGAGTAGAGTGTAGAGGGAAGAATGCTTTTCAGATAAGTTGAGGGAATGGAGAACAAGAGGAATGGAACTGGAAATGAGCATAGTTTGGGGAACTGTGAAATGACTAACATGACTGAGACAGGTTGGAAAAGAACAGTAGGTGTGAGGATTGACAAGGGTGGCATGTAACAAGCTTTGGCTCTGGCGTCAGCTACTGATTTGGCCACCGAGTTATTTTGGCTAAGGCACTACCATTATGAATCGGTTTCTACTTCTTAAAAAAGAATTCCATTTTTTTAGGCACGGTAACATTCAAGTATTGAGAACTTTAAATGGTCTTATAAGGAGTTGATTCAGTAAGCAAATGACTATACATTTTAGTCTTTTGAGCAAGAGGAAAGTGGTGAATGATGAAACGTGGTACTGTTATTTTAGACAGATTAACTAGTTGCGGAATATAGATGGACTGAAGGGGATGAAAATCTTTAGTCTATGAGATAAGTGGCCATTCCATTAACTAGATGTGAAGTGGCAAGAGACTAGACCAGGAGAGCAACCACAAAACTGGAAAGGAAAGGATATATCTGAAGAAGAATGGACAGGACTTGGCAAGTGGGTATGTGTGGAATTTAAAAGAGAGGCCAAAGTTGATTATACAGTTTTAAATCTGGATGACTAGGAGAATTGACTAAATTATGAAAATTGGAAGAAGAACAGGTTTGGGGGAAGATGCAGATGGTGAGTTTGGGTTTGAACAGTTAAGGTTTGAGGTAACAGTGGACATCCAAACTACCTAGCACTTAGCTAGAAATATGGGAATGCAGCTTAAGTGACCTTAGCTTGTCCTTCTCTTTCTAGTTTCTTCCCTTTTGGGGCAGATAGAGATGAGACTTACCTCAATCATGCTAAAAATGAAATATAGTGGTTAAGAACAGCTTCTAGAATCATACTGGCTGGGTTTAAATACTGGCCTCTTCATTACTCATCTCTGTGACCTCCAGGAAGTTTATTAACCTCTCTGAGTTTCATGAGCTGTCAAGTGAGGCCTTTTGTGTTTGGCTGCTTTTACTTAGTATGTTTTCAAAGTTCATCCATGTTGTGGCATATTATCAGTTCTTCATTCCCATTTACGGCCCAAGAATGCCTCATTGTGTGGCTGTACCACCTTTTACATTTCCATTCATCAATTGATGAACATTTGTGTTATTTCCTCTTTTTGACTCTTATGAATGAATAATGCTGCTATGAACATTTGTGTACAAGTTTTTGTGTGAATAGATGTTTTCATTTCTCTTGAGTATATACCTAGGAGTGGAATTACTGGGTGTTATGGTGTTTGTAGATTTTGCTTTTTGAGGAATTGCCAAACTTTTTCCAAATTACTGTACCATTTTATGTTCTTACCAGTAGTGCACAAGGGTTCCAGTTTCTCCACGTCCTTTTCAACACTCATTACTGTTTTATTTATTTTACCTATCCTAGTGGATGTGAAGTGATATCTCATTGTGGTTTTGATTTGCCTTTCTCTAATAACTAATATTGTTGGTTAGCTTTTCATGTGCTTATTGGCCATTTGTATGTCTTTGGAGAATGCCTAATGCCTTTGGCGAATTCAAATCATTTTGCCATTTTTCAATTGGGTTGTCTTTTTATTGCTAAATTCTAAGTTATTTACTTAGATTTACTTTCATTTTACTTTGATGGTACAAAAGTTTTACATTTTGACAAAATCTAATTTATGTTTTCTTTTGTCACTTGTGCTTTTGTGTCATGTCTAAGAAGTCTTTGCCTAACTGAAGATTCTTAAGGTATTCTTAACTCGAGGCTCTTTTCTCAAAATATTGAGTTCTTTTACTCTAAAGAATTGTGAGATTAATATACGAAATTAAACAAGACTATATTATAGTTCACCTTTAATATTATTGTTGCTTAGTGCATATTTTAAAAATTGTGCAAATGACAAAAGGTAATCTTGCCGTGCCTTTTCAGCTCGGTGAACTCTGGATTCTGTAGCCTTTAACATCATTTAAAAAAAGAATTCTTGTTATGTGGCATATGCTATCACTACTTTCATGTCTAGAAATATCATTTATGCCTTTGAAATGAAAATATAATGATGTTTGTTGCATTACAAATACAAACATATAATGACATGGCTCTTTTTCACATCAGTTTAACAAATTATTCCAGAGAACATGTAGTCTAAGTAGATTATTTTGTTGACTTTCTGGCTTTTCTGGGACTTAGGGTTTGTTAGTGCATTCTTATGGTGGTGGGATGTAAGGGGTGCTGGGATCATGGTCTTAGAAAAATGGTTACTGTCGTTAGCTTTCAAAAAGAATGTTTGTTTGTTTCTTTGAAATGCTCTCTTCTCCCTTGTTAGGACATGTTTTTTTGTGTGTTTTTTCCCCCTTTTCCTGTGTGTCAGTCACTAAACTGAGCAATCTTGCCAGATAAGGGAACTGAGACCTAGAGAGCCCATGTGAATTATCTAAGCAGTGCTATTCAGTGTGTGGTCTGAAGACAGGTCCTGATCTGTGTTGTATTTATTACTGACCTGCAACAACATGAGTACAAAAATTGAGACTGATCTCTTAGAAATGTTTACAGCAATTTGACGTTTTTGTCTTATCTAAGTACTTGATCATTTTTTTTAGTATTCACATTTATTGTTTTTTATAATAGTATTTGTGATATTTTAGACTAAAAACTGGTCTGTTAGCACAGACTGAAGCATTAATCTAGGGTCAGAGACAATTAACAATAGTCTCAGTCCCAGAACTATTATGATTTCTGGGTTTTTTTTTTTTTTTTTGGAGTCCTATATCTTTCTCTATATCTTCCTCCATAGTCATAGTCATATTTTAATTTAAGCAGTATGCATATTTTCACTATGGAGAAACTTTAGGGATTCTAATACCACATTTCTTATCAAATGTACTTTGAAGTTCCAATGTCATAATCAGATATTATATTTTCATATGGAAGTCAAGCAATGGGACAATCTCATAGCTTTTTTTTTTCATTTGGAATACACAGAGAAAAGGGTAATGCAATTTCAATAGAATCTAGTTCTGTTTCATGTCTAAACAGCAGAAACATACAGTGTCATATTTAAAGACTCTATCACAAAAGTAATTTCATCTCAGAGATGTGCTTTTGTATTGTTTTGTATAAATGTCTCCAAAAGCTCTTCCTCATTTGTTAATACCACTTGTGAGCTTTCCTATTTCCAACATGCCTATTTCTTTCTTTAACACTAAAAGAGGTTAATAAAAATAATATTTTAATATCAAAAATAGTAAAATGTCTTACCATAGGGAAAAGAAATACACATATATTTCTTTCATTGAATAGGACTTGTTTTAGTATTGGTATCCTGGGACTTGTTTTAGTATTGGTATCCTGGGATCTATGTCCTGGGATATATGTATGCTATAAACTTCTAATATGCTCAGAATAGGATTTTGTTGCTAAAAGACAATACATCTTAAAGAAGATGAGAAATTGATTTTTAAAAATATAAGTAGTAAGAAAGGGTAACAGTGTTGTATGTTATAGATTCCATCTGTACACATTCCATCTAGGCAGAATGCTAGATGGAATAAAAGTTTAATTCAACAGATTCTACTGTTATGTTAGACTGGGGGAATAAAATGATTAATAAGATATGTCACTGTCTTTAAGGACCTTATTTATAGATTAGTTGAGGAAAGAGAGACATAAATATCGACTCTGATTCAAAGCAGATTGGTTTAAGAAATACAGAAAGAGAAAGAAGATAATAGTTATGATTGGAATGAAGACAGACTTGATAGTGGAGATGGCATTTGAGCCAGGTCTGGGAGAATAAGAAGCTTTCTCATATGTGGAACATGAAGGTGATAGCATTTCAGATTTGTGAAACAATCTGGTAAAAGGATATATTGGTCAGAACTCTCTCAATGCACAGGACAGAGAAAGAAACCCAGCTCAAACTGGTTAAAGCCCAAAGCAGAATTTATTGGTTCACCTATGACGGTTGAATTCTTATTTCATGCCCACTAGGATTCAGCTCAATCTGTAATAAGTTTCCCACTCACATCCTGCTTTCCTATGGGTAGCTTCCCTTAAGAGAGACTGGACCCCCCCCCCCCCCCATAGGATGGCTGTGGCAAAGATGACTATCAGTCACCAGCAGCTTCTTAGATATTTTCTACCGGCTTAGCAACCCCATGGAGAGAGAGATCTCTCAACAGTTGTAGCAGAAGTCCCTGGCTTGAGTTATGTCCTTATTTTGAATCAATCACGGTGGCCTCTCTAGGTATGTGTGTGTGCATGTGTGTTGCTTCACTTGGCCAGGACTGGAACATGTGTGCAAAAAAAGAGTGTGTAGGCAGGGGTGAGATCGGGGGAGGTACCATTTTCCAAAGAAAAATTGAGGTACTCTTACAGAAAGAATAAGCAATTCAGAGCAATGGATATTTCAAGAAAATTACATGCTAAATTTTGAACTGATTTATAGAAAGAAGAGCTGGAAGAAAAAAAGCCAAAACATTAAGGTGAACTGTTTAGACTAGTTAATTTAAAAAATTTTATTAATAATGTATTTATTTAATTTCTATTAAATCTTCAAACCTTTCTTAAGGACTGATTTTCCAGTTAGTGAAAGTACTTTTTTTTCCCCAAACTTGTTTGCTGTTAGGCTATTCTGTTCTTTCTCTTTTTAGCAATGTATGGGTAGAAAGGGATAAATTGCTAAGATAAACCAATCACTTTTACTTTTTAGCACCTATGCGAAAAGGTGCAATTGTATGGATTAGAGCTAAATAAAAATTAGATTTTTAGATTATTTTAATTTAATTTGTCTTGTGTAGACCTCCTTTTAATTGTTTTCTAATTTGTATTCTTTTATAAAAAACAATTGAAGCAGTTAACAAAGATATATGTATTATACCGAGGTTTAAAAAATGAATTAGGAAATCAAAGGCAGGGAGAAGAAAGATAAATAGAAAAACTAAAGTGAAACTAGTATTAATATTTGTATCTCAAATGCATACTGTAGATAATCTAGCTTTTGCTGGAGATCGACCACTTACTTGGCCCTGAGCTCTCTATCAACCAATGCAAAGAAGGAAAACTGATCAGGTACAAGATATATGGAGTTCTTGATGTAAAGCTAAATCAGGCACTCAAAAGAAGTGTATCTCTTTACTAAGAGGATGTAGTGAAATTTGTTTCAAAGAGGATCGCTAAGGATGTCATATAATGCGATAAACAAAACCCATAAGAATATATTTAATCATACTCAGGAGTTTTTTTCTTAAAAGCTCCATCAGCATAGGTATGTAGCATAATGCCAAGACATAGTTTAGGACAAGACATTTTGTATGAGGCCAAAATATTAATAAGAGCCTAGATCAGGAGTTGGCAATCTACAGCCCTTGGGGCAAATCTGGCCTGTCGCTATATCTTATAAATAATTTTTTATTGGAACACGGCCATACCCATTTATTTACATATTGTCTACGGCTGCTTTCATGCTACAACAGTGGCAGTAACTGGTTGTGACAGAAACCATATGTCCCACAAAGCCTAGAATATTTCCTATTTGATGCCTTGCTGAAAAAGTTTGCCAACCCCTGGTCTAGATATGTAACTCTCTGATGGATTGGTTTAAAATTAAGACAGCACACAAAGTATTTAGAGCAGAGGTCTCAAACTGGTAAGCCAAATTCCAAATTTGGCTTATAGATATATTTTGTTTAGTCAAGTCAGTATTTGATTTTTGAAGATTTGTGCCAACTCAGAAAAACTCAGATTTCTACTTTCTCTGGAAAAATTGATCTGGTGGTACAGGGTTTGCATTGTGTTTGTCATCCCCTTTTTATGTACCATCTCTTTGCAATTGATGTTCCACACACTCTATCACCTTCCAGTCCTGGTCTTCTTCAAATATGTTTTTTGGATTGTAGAGATTTAGGTTTTCGGCCCCTGAATTAGAAGCATAACTGAGCTGTACATACTTCAGCTATGTTCAAATATATTATTTCCTGTAATAGCACTGGACAGCAGAGAAGTTTAGGATATATTCCCTGACTACTACTTGGAGTGTAGTTTTTCTGTATTACTACTTACAGGCAGATCATATACCCTTTTAGCCAACAGAATTGGAGGTAGGGTTGATATTCTCTTAAGAAGATGAGGGGTTTGTCAAGGATGTGTGCCTATATAGATGACCAACATACTTGTACGTAGAAGCAGGCTGAGGGATTTGGCTCATGGCTCAGAGACAGGCCAAATTTTCCTAGGAATGTAGTTTTGGTTATATGCCAATACAGGCGTACCTTGGAGACATTGTGGGTTTGGTTCTAGAACACCACAATAAAGCAAATATCACTGTAAAGCAAGTCATATGTGTTTTTCTATTTCCCAGAGCACATAAAAATTATGTTTACACCACACTGTAGTCTATGAAGGGTGCAATAGCGTTAGTCTAAAAAAACCCAACATGTATACTTTAATTTAAAAATACTTTATTGCTAATTAATGCTAAAAATAATTGTAGCCTTCAGCAAATTGTGATCTTTTTGCTGGTAGAGCGCCTTGTCTCAATGTGGATGGCTGCTGACTGATCAGGGTGGTGGTGATTGAAGGCTGGGGTAGCTGTTGGAATTTCTTAAAATAAGATGACAATGAAGTTTGCCACATGCATTGACTCTTCCTTTACAAAAGATTTGTCTGTTGCATGTGATGCTGTTTGATAGCATTTTACCCATAGTAGAACTTCTTCCAAAATTGGAGTCAGTCCTCTCAAATGCTGCCACTGCTGTATCAACTAGGTTATATATTATTCCAAATTTTTTGTTGTCATTTCAACGGTGTTCATAATGTCTTCACCAGCAGTAGATGCCATCTCAAGAAACAACACTTTCTTTGCTCATCCATAAGAAGCAACTCCTTATCCATTCAAGTTTTATCATGAGATTGTAGAAATGAGTTCAGTCACTTTTCAGGCTCCTCTTCTCCTTCTCCCCCTTCCCCTTCCTCTTCCTTTTCTTCCTCCTTCCCCTTCTTCCCCTCCTTCTCTTCCTCTTTCTACTCCTCCTCCTCCTTCTCCTCGCCCCCCTCTCCCTCTCCTCCTCCTTCCCCTTCTCCTTCTTCTTTCTTCTTCATTTTTTGAAAAAGTGTGGTAATTACAGTATAGCCACTTCTAATTCCAGTTCTCCTGCCATTTCCACCACATTTGGTGACTTCCTGAAGCCTTGAACCCCCCATCATCCATGAGGATTAGAATCAACTTCTTCCAAATTCCTGTTAATATTGATATTTTGACCTCTTCCTGTGAATCATGAATGTTCTTACTGGTATCTAGAAAGTTGAATTCTTTCCGGAAGGTTTTCAATTGATTTTGCCTAGATCTATCAGAGGAATCACTATCTATGGCAACTATATGTTATGAAATGTACTTCTTAACTAATATATTAAGACTTGAAAGTCAGTATTACTTCTTGATCCATGGGCTACAGAATGGATGTTGTGTTAGCAGGCATGAAAACAACATTAATCTCCCTGTACATCTCCATCAGAGCTCTAGGCTTTGGCTTAAGGGAATGTTGTGACTGGTTTGATCCAGACTGCTAAAACTTTCTCCCTGTTTGTAATCGGGTGGACTGTCAATGAGCAGTAATATTTTAAAAGAAATCTATTATTTTTGAGCAGTAGGTCTCAACAGCTGGCTTAAAATATTCAGTAAACCATGCTATAAACAAATGTGCTATCATCCAGGCTCTGTTGTTCCATTTATAGAGCAGAGGCAGAGTAAGATTTAGCAAATTCTTAAGGGCCCTAGGATTTTTGGAATGGTAAATGAGCATTGGCTTCAACTTCAAGTCCCCAGCTGCATTAACCCCTAACAAGAGAGTCAGCCTGTCCTTTGAAGCTTTGAAGCCAGGTATTGACTTCTCTCTATGAAAGTCCTAGGTGGTATCTTCTTGCAGTATAAGGTTATTTCATCTACTTTGAAAATCAGTTGTTTAGTGTAGCTACCCTTACCAGTGATCTTAGCTAGATCTTCTGGAATATGCTGTAGCTTCTCCATGAGCACTTGCTGCTTCACTTTGCACTTTTATGTTATGGAAATGGCATCTTCCCTTAAACCTCAGAACCAACCTTTGCTAGCCTCCAACTTTTCTTCTTCAGTTTCCTCACCTTTCTCAGCCTTCATAGAGAACTGAAGAGAGTTAGGGCCTTGCTCTGGATTAGGCTTTGGCTTAAGGGAATGTGGTGACTGATTTGGTCCAGACTACTAAAACTTTCTCCCTGTTTGTAATCAGGCTGTTTTGCTTTCTTATCATTCATGTGTTTACTGGAGTAGCACTCTTAGTTTCCTTCAAGAACTTTTCCTTTGCATTCACAGCTTGACTAACTGTTTGGCACAAGATACCTAGTTTTCAGCCTGTCTTGGCTTTCAACAAGCCTTCTTCATCCAGCTTAATCTTTTCTATCTTTTGATTTAAAGTGAGAATATGTAACTCTTCCTATCACTAGAACAGTTAGAGGCCATTGTAGGATTTTTCATCAGCCTAATAATTCTTAGGTTGTGTCTCAGGAAATAAGGAGGCCTGGTAAAGGGGGAGAGATGGAGGAAGGGTTGGTTGATGGAACGGACAAAACACACACTACATTTACTGATTAAGTTCACCTTCATTTATGGGTGTGGTTCATGGCATTCAAAAAGAGTTACAGTGGTAACATAAAAAATCACTGATCACAGATCACCATAACAAATGCAATAATAATGAAAAAGTCTGAAATAGTGCAAGAATTACCAAAATGTGACACAGAGACACAAAATGAGCACATACTACTAGAAAAATGACACCAATAATAATTGCCCAACACAGGGTTGTCACAAACCTTCAATTTGTAAAAAGTGCAATATCTGTGAAGAATAATAAGGCAAAACACAATAAAATGAGATATGATTGTGCAAAGACAAATGGGTAGGTGAGGACCAAATGACATATCTCTAATGTTTACTACTTTGGATCATCAGTTGTCATACTTAACAGAGATGATAATGGGTTAAACTATCACCATAGAAATAAAGAATAAAGATTGGATTTGGTGAAGAAAATATTTATCACATTAATTAATTATCCCATAAATGTAAATTTATCAGATTGAGTAGGTAGAGATAAAAGTTGTGATGAGTGGGTCAAAAGGCAACTAGAATTTAGTTTGTTATAGGAGAGGAGCTAGGAGTGGAGAAGAAAGACAGGGCTTGGTGCACTCCTGGGCAGCACAGGCTTCAGAACGCCCTGACTAGAGGCTCATTGGTCAACTTGATGGGTAGGGACGGGGGAGAGTAGTATCCAGTGGGAATGTGGGGGAGAACCAATGGTAGACTTCATGATTATGCCTAACATGAACCCTGACACTTGGATTATTTTCTTGAAGAATTCTTGTTTTGGGGGAATTCCTTTCTTTACCACCTGTAAAGAAAATGGGAAAGTGGATAAGAAAGACCAAGCCTGTTGAACTTGGAGTATTGAGAAATTCAGTCAAAGATATTTAAGAGGGAGTCTGAGATACGGGATAGAGATATGGAGAATCATTGATTTATTTGCCTAAACTTGTTGAATGTCATGAGAAAGATAAGACTTGCCAGAGATTTTAGAAGGAGATAGATTTAGGAGGTTCAGCGTAGAGGCATCTGCCCCAACTGTCCTCATAAATAAACCAGGAGAATTGCTGCTTTTGTTTCTAAACATATGATTCTAATTTACAGAATTTTAGAAGCCATTAATTACTTTCATTCCTTAGTGTGATTATATAGTCATGGGGATACATTTTATCTTAGTAGTTTTCTTTGGCATTCATTTGAATGCTGGTGTGATCTTAGCTTTTCTCTTTGTTTTTATTGTCTAATTATTTTTCTCCTTGTAATTCAAGCATCATGTTATATTACTATGTCTTGTCCTGGCAGTTTAAATAATATTAAGCAATATTCAAGGCAGACCAGATATACTTCTGGTATCTGCATACTAAATTTTCAAGGGCTTTAAAGAGGATTAATTTTGTGTTTCATCATATCAAGGATAACTTGTACTGTTGTGGTTAGTACACAGATTATTTTATAACATATACTTGGGTTTAGTCCTGGTTTGACACTGTGACTTTGGAAAAGCCTTTTCTGTCTAAGCCTTAGTTTCTTAATTTATAAAAATAGGGATAATTATAGTATCTCATAAGATTGTAGTAAGAGTAAGTGCCTGGCACATAAGACATGTCCAGTGTTAGCTCTTGGCTATTATAATGTCATAAGATGACCAAAGGATTGGATAATTAACTTGATTTTAGTACATATTTTCTTTGAAATTTTTACCCGTGTTTAAACATAGGTAGTTTAAATTGTGTTGGACAATATTGCATTTAATCATATCACACTGAGGGAAACTAAATGATGAATTGATACCTTTATGATTGTTTTTATGATTTAATATTCAGCTTTTTACTAATAAATATGATAGGCATTTTAATGTAGTTGTTCATAAATGTCATGACCTATGTTAAATTTCAGTGATCTTTTTTTTTGAGACAGAATCTTACTCTGTTGCCCAGGCTAGAGTGAGTGCCGTGGCGTAAGCCTAGCTCACAGCAACCTCAAACTCCTGGGCTCAAGCAATCCTCCTGCCTCAGCCTCCCGAGTAGCTGGGACTACAGGCATGTGCCACTATGCCTGGCTAATTTTTTCTATATATATTAGTTGGCCAATTAATTTCTTTCTATTTATAGTAGAGACGGGGCCTTGCTCTTGCTCAGGCTGGTTTCGAACTCCTGACCTCAAGCAATCTGCCCGCCTCGGCCTCCCAGAGTGCTAGGATTACAGGCGTGAGCCATGACGCCCGGCCTCAGTGATCTTTTTTATTTGGGTGAATTTAGCTTCCTGTCTCTGTCAGACAGTAGGAAAGTAATGAAATGATAGCATGTGATTTTTATCAAATTGAGTCTTAACCCTGAGAGCCATTAACTAGATTATTTTGTTAGAAAGATACCAATGGAATAAAAAGCTGGGTAATCTTGAAATTCCAAACGGTTCCCTTCTTTGGTTGGCTGTTTACATATTTGGTGATCAAAAAACCAAGATATGTAGTTATTATAGAATTCAATTAAGAAAAAATTTGATAAATCAAGTTACATTTTAAATGTACTAGGAGGTAACTTTTAAAAGAACTGGATCCTGGTTTTATAAAAGGAAGAATTATTTTTGTGACAATCACTCCCAGATTTTAAAATTACGTTCTTAGATAATTGATTTTTTAAAAGAGATGGGGTCTCACTATATTGCCCAGGCTTGAGTGCAGTGGCTATTCACAGATGTGATCATAGTGCACTACGGGCTTGAACTCTTGGGTTCAAGTGATCCTCCTGCCTTAGCCTTCAAGTAGCTGGGGCTATAGGGATGTCTCACTGTGCCCGGACAGTATTTGATTTCTTAAAAAGAAATACTCCTATATCATGTGACTGTATGTTTTGTTGTAATTAAATAAAATTAAAGCCTTAATGTTATTGCCTTGAATTTTATCAATTGGAATTCGAATACATTTCATTTGGATGATAAAATGCATAAAATATAAGTGATTTCCTTTTTATGTATAATATTTGGATTTTATATAATAGTATTAATAGCTCCTTTAGTTTAAAATTGTTCCCCAATGTATTTTTTCTTGCTCTACTACCCATTGAGTTTTAATAAGGTGCCTATTATCACGAACTGTTTCTTCTCTGTTGACATTATTTTAAATCCTCTATTTTTCCTGTTCTATCTGATTTTCATGTAAAAATGTATTTTAATGTGTTTTTACGAATCTCTGTGGATGTAGAAACCTATTGACCTGTGTGAATATAGACACTTTTGTGAACTAGCTGTTTTCCTGTGAGACTATAAAAACATTGCTAGTCTGTTATTCAGTCCAGAAATATGAAGGTTGAATAGCTATTTATCCCAAAATTATGGTGGGTGAACAAGTTCTAAGAAGTGGAAATGCTGATGTCCTTTATAAATTTTATAAATATTTCAAACATACTATTTGAAGTATACATACACGATTTTTGTTTGCTGAGGAAAAACAGTTAGGTATGGTCTAGGTAAAACATACCCTTTCAGGTTAATTTTTTCATCGCTGTGACTGTCAGCGCCCACAACAGGGATTCAGATAGTGCATTGAGCAATTCATGTTTGCAATTCATTTCCTGTCCTTCGGTAACATGCTAGAAAATGTATCAAAAAGGTTTCAGTTGACATTGATCAAATTAGTTTGTACCTGTGATTTGACTAATACTTTTCTATAAGAGAATACTAATACTTTTCTATAAGTATTAGTCAAATCACATTCTCTTGTTAAATTCAATCCTTGGTTTTATACTTAGCAACTGATTAACCAGAAAACTTTCTTGCCTTATCAAATGTATTAATAAAATCTAATTGATCTGTCACTGATTGGTGTTTGAGATAAAATCCAAAGTCCATTTGTCAGTGTAATTGCTAATATGTTAAGTATATCAACATATATTTATATTGTAAAATCATATATTTTTAGGTTTTAAAAATAGTCTTGAGTTTTCTTATTTTTAGCATCTAAATATTCTTAATTTTTGTATCTCAATATCTGACCCACTAAAGCTAGAGTAATACAAAACATCTGTATATACTCATAAGTGATGAAAGGTCAAGAAAAGGTGGTGATAAAAGAAAAAATTTTCCTCAGCATAAGCTTTGTCAGTCACTGCTGAGTAAATAACTGTCTTATGCTTCAAAAGTATAACTAAAATTGATATTAAATTTTTCATAATTACATAAATTAACTATGTACATTATCTTTCCTTTACCATGCAATTGGATTTTGAACATGTCTTGAGACGTTATTTCTTTACCATTCTTTAAATAGCACAAAGTGTGAAATGCTTCTTTTCGTGAACAAAAAAAGGAGCAAAAATTTTTTATAAAACATATAAGTAAATTATTTAGTCATGAGATCATTGGATGCAGCCATTATCTCTTCATACTTCTCCTTTTGGAAAATGAGCAGAATTTCAAGAAATGCTGTCATTGAACGCAAAGCAAAATTTAAACATTTTAAAAAGCTTCATTTTTTATAACAGAGCTACACTAAAATGCTATTGCATGTGGATCTGACGCAGTTGGGTCAGGTTATCAATGTATTTTGCTACGGCCAATGATGAAAAACTGAGATTATCTTCTACTTCTTACTGTATCCTTCATTTCCAACTAATGTTGGGACTATTTAAACCTTGAAAAATTTATTGGTATGGTATTTAGAATCTGTTATTTGAGTATCATAGGAAGGATGTGCTGAGTTGGTGGTAATTGATTTATCCCCATCATACTGAACCTCCCACTCTTCTTCCACTTTGTCCTCCCTTGGGCAATAATCACAGGGTCGAGCTGCCAATCTGTAGACTTAATTTTTTCCAGCAGTACCATCTGGCTCCTTGGCACCAGAAGTTATATTGGTTCTTTGTGGTTGCTACTGAATTTGTCATATTATTAGACAGCCGATGGGATATTTTTTGCTCTTCACTCCTAATTTTCTTTTAACTAATTATTGATTTTTATTTAGAGAATCTTCTTTTGCCATTTCTGATGGCAGGGCAGAATTTTATTGTGAAAAGAATGGAACGCACCTAAACAAATCCTGTATTATGTGTCAGCCTTGAAATTCTATTCTCTGTATTGTATTCTGTCTAGTTTTTTAGTAGTTCTCTCTTTCATGAGAGATTAATTTAAAATTAATTGTGGAGGTTTTCTGTTTCATTCAAAACCTGTATATCTGTCTTTAAATTATTTGAATGTGCATTTAAAATCCTGTTATTACTGCTGTCATTTCCCAATCATGAATATTTAGAAATTCCTATCAGTGGCATAGCTAACCTTTTAACATCAGCAATACTTTATTCTCTTTAGATAACACAAAATGGCCATTTGTATGTTATCTTTTGTTTTACTTTGTAGAGGAGGTGGTTTTAATGTCATATCTAACAACATCCATAAATAATTTAGAAGAATAATTTTGAAAAGTGCATCTGAATTTCAGTAATTAAAAAGAATTGCCTGAGTACACATTTTTATAAACTTAAGCAGTTTTTTCATATTACATAGTTAACTAGATATTTTCAATGAAGGCAAAAATTTTTTGACCCATTTGTTTCTAAAGTAAAAATCATTAATAAAACTAAATTATTTCTTAAACTCTTAAAGAATCTGCATATCTTTATGCAGTTCATTTTGATAAGTATTTACTTTATTATATTTGGTTGCATTTATTTTGATGGAACATGATAAACATGTTTTAGGAAGTTTTTAGAGGTGTTCATTCATATAAAAGTGTTTATTTTGAGTTTAAATATTTAATTAAATGCTATGTAATCTATGTTGCTTTATAATAATGGCAGGATACTAACATGTTAGAAATATTTACTTTGAATCCTTTTTGTTGCTGTAAGGATGTTTGAAGTTCTTAAACAATGATTTTGTTGGGATTATTTTAATAACACCATATTAGAAGCCTACTACCTATAAACTGGACTTTATAGAATATTTTCAGAATTTAGATAAAATATATAGCCAAATTGCTATAATTTGATGTTAAATCCAGTTGTTTATAATTTTTAGGTTTGAAGTATATAAAGAAAGGGAGCAATAAGTGTCACTCTGTAAAAAGAGCTAAATCAGGTGTCAGTGAAATGATTCATGTGCTAACTGGAATTGTTAACATGCATTTTATTCTACTGTCTAGCAGGAAGAGGTGGGCTATAGAAAAATGAATTCTTCACTAAATAATTTACAACAATTATATCAAATTTTAATAACTTGAGCTAAGAAGGCATATACATATGATTCATGTTCTCACAGTCACCTACATTAGAGATTAATTGTGCTTTCTTTAAACAAAAAAGTACTCTTATAAATGTTTTTAATTGGTAAATCATGATTAGTTTTATATTTATAGAGTTGCATCATTTGATCAGTTTCTAACTACAACTTTATGTGAAGCTAGAATATCACAGCTAATCTGTTGTCTCAAATGCCAGCTCATTAGAATTTCTTCTTAATATAAAAAAATGCCCTGAATTGTTTGTTGGCTTTATCTTAACTCAAATATGTAAAAGGGACAGTAGAGCATTTTTCTTTGGAATCACAGAGAGTTCAGTGACCTTTCTGTGGCAAATTATGTAGAAAGAAAATATTTATATTCATTTAAAATAACCTCCGTGAAGAAATAGTCTCATTACCCTGTTTGATCAATTTCTTGTAGCCTGAGCTGTAGCATGCTGCTATTGCCATTGGTTGATGGAATACACTGAGTAGTGGCTAATGGTGATGGTGCTCATCAGGAAGGGTTCAGCCAGCGGTCAGCAACAAATAATTCAAGACTGTTTCTAAGTTTGTGGCTGGTGGAATTTGCTTCTTGCCCCAAGCCAGCGGCATTGCTGAGCTGGGCTATTTGATTAGAAGAGAGGCATATTTGCTTCTTAGCAACTGCACATTTGCACAACCCATAGTCCTCTACTGCCTCCAAAGGTTTTCCTTTTGTGATGGTAGAATAATACTTTATTGTTGATTGACGGACAAAAGAGGTTCTAATACAAGGCAAGCTTATAACCATTTTTGTCGTCGTTGGCTTTAAAACATTTCAGCTATGTATACTGTTTTTTGAAAACATATAGATCAAATGTATGCATAATGTAAATAGGTATGGAAATCCCACTATGTTAGAATTTTAATATGCATATTATCAAGGAAGTTTGCACAATGTAAATACAATTGCATACTGTTACGTTTTTGCCTAGCAGGTTCAATGATAGAAAATCAATTCTGGCTGTAGTGTATATATCGATGTACTGGGTATTTGCATCTTCCAACTAGAATTAATGCTACAGAAAATTTAACTAATAATGTCAAAAAAAAATTGATGTTAGTAAAGTTTCTATATAGCATTGTCACATTTAAGAATTAGTTTTATATAAGATTAGAGGTCAAATTTTGAATTCTGAATGCAATGTTTGCATAGAATTTGAAACGTAGTTCTCACAGGAATGACTCTGAAGAAGAAAATAAGTGTCTTTAATAGAAGACAAAGGTATTTATGACCCAGCAGTTAAGAAACAAGTAAGAAAAGATACATTTGGGAAGGACAGTCTGAATTTTATGATCCTGGAAACCAGAACCAGAAAAAAACAGGTCTTTCTTTTTTTCTTTTTTAAACATGGTTTTATGACTTTTCTTACTGAAACTATATGGTTAGGACTTGAGCCTCTAGATTTTAAGGAAGATGGTATAAAAAGTGATCTAGCCATAGATGATGTTACTTTTATACTCTTGCCTTATTTTTTGATAATTGGTATTTTTTTTAAAAAAGCGTACCCATGATATCTTGAAGAAATAATACAAAAACTTTCTGAGCCAATACATTTTGATATATATAATTTCAATGCATTATTTGGTACAAATTGTTGACATAATTCATGGTAAAATGAAATTGCATATTTAAGATGAATATGAGGTCAATTTTTGTCATCTTCTGTGATGTTGTTTGGAACATATGGTGCTTTTTTTCCCCCAACTTAAGGGATTTTTTTTTTTTTTTTGGTATTTTTGTCTCCTAAGGTTTATGACAGATACAAGAGTTTCCATAATTTAAAATGAACAACAAAATATGCATTGGTGTGAATTTTCCAGTTAACAAATCTTGAAACATGTTTTGGGATTTAGGGAAGTTAAAGCAAGTGCAGACATTAACATAGACATAAAGTGTATGTGGGCAAATACTCTCATTTCCCAATAAAAGGACCTTAGGGCATATCAGTATGCATAATATGGCCATCACTGTATTTACTTACTAATAAATAGCCAATTTAGTGGCAACCTAGAGCCCAAAAAAGGGAAAAGGAGTGAGGTTGAGTGATTTGATATTACAAGGCAATGATATGCCCCATCGTATCAAGCAGCTGTCCCTTTGCAATTCCAGTTAACATCTTTGAAATAGTTCCTTTAAAAACAAATTGGAGCTCTAGGAGGAAATGGAAAATACTTTTAAGAGTGGTTTTAAATTGTTTAAAAATTAGCATGCCTGCAGATAAATCCCCAAATTTAGGATATGAGTTTGATGGTTATATAAATTAAGATTATAGCTTTTGCTCACATTTTATTTATAAGGTAAATTATGGGAGTTTGATGTAATAAGGAAAATGTTTTTTAAATTACTAAACTCTCTTGCAAATAGTTATAAAAATGGCATTTTAAAACTCTAATCTACTACATTAAAATTACTTGTATTTATTAGTCTATATCATTAGATGGCATTTATTGCTAAGTGCCCTTTCCCTCTTTTTTAATAGCTTGGCAGTTTCATATTTTGGGGTAAGTGGCAAAAGGCAGTTTTCTTAGTGGGACTTATAACAATTGTCATCTATAGGTAGGAGGATCTACTTTATTATTAACTAGGCTCTTTCTTTTATCTCCCATTGTAAATAGAAGTAGTACATAGTAATGTATAAAGTGATGTCCTTTTGGAGTTAAGTTTTTGCATGTAAGTCCATTTGTTGGGAGAAAAGAGGAACAGGGACAAATAGAGGTTTCTGGTACTTCTAGGTGAAGAGGTTATAGAAATAGGGAAGGAGCAAGGTGGTAGGATTGAGGGAGAGGATGGGATATTGTTATCTGTTCACTAGAAATTTCAGTGCTCAGGTGGCTTCCTAAGGCCTTTAAGGTAAAATCAATGGAGAAACATGTCAGAATAAATTTCAGTGGCACATATGATGAATTACTGTTTTATTATCAAAGAAGCTATGGCCCAGAGAGATTAGGTGATTTGCCCAAAGTTACACAGCGAATAATGGTGGAGCTGACGTTAAAATTTAGGTCTGTTTTTTCTCCAAAGCCTATGATATTTCCCCTGTAGAACATTAATACCTGTCCTGCAGGCTTGTAGTGTTTAGGAACATGTGCATTGGGTGTTAACAAATAGGAGATGAAATCTCTGATGGCCAAACTCCTTAGTTTCTTTTTATTTTTTAATTAAAAAAATTTTAAAGTTGACAAGTTAAAATTGTATATTTATGGTGTACAACACAATGCTTTGATATATGTATACCTTGTGGAATGGCTAAATCAAGCTATTAATATTTAACATAAGTATTATCTCATATACATATGTTTGTGATGAGAACACTTAAAATCTATTCTTAGCAATTTTCAAGTATACAGTATTTCAAATATATACAATACAATCTATTGTACTATTAAATAGTACAATAGATTACAATCTATTAGTACAATAGATCTATTTAATAGTAGATCTACTATTTAATAGATCTACTATTTAAATAGATCTACTATTTAATAGTGCAATAGATCTCTCTCTTTTTTTTTTGGAGGTGGAGTCTCGTTCTGTCACTCCAGCTACAGTATAGTGGCTTCAGCATAGCTCACTGCAGCCTCAAGCTCCTAGGCTCAAGCAATCCTCTTGGCTCAGAGTAGCTGGGACTACAGGAGTGTGCAACCATGCCCAGCAAAATTTTCTATTTTTAGTAGAGATGGGTCTCACTCTTGCCCAAGCTGATCTTGAACTCCTGACCCCAAGTGATCCTCCTGACTCAGCCTCCCAGCTGCTACGGTTACAGGCATGAGCCACTGTGCCCTTGCTACAATAGCCCTCTTGAACTTATTTATAGTATTTCTCCTGTCTAACTGAAATTTTGTGTCCCTTGACAGTTCTCTCCAATCTCCCAACCCACCCTCCAGCCTCTGGTAACCACCATTTTACTCTGCTTCTGTGAATTTGACTTTTTAACACTTTAAATGTAAGTGCAATTGTGTAGTATTTATCTTTCTGTACCTGGCTTATTTCACTTAATGTAATACCCTCCATGTTCATCCATGCTGTCGCAAATGACGGGATTTCCTTATTTTTAAAGGCTGAATAGTATTCCATTTTGTATATATACCACATTTTCTTTATTCATTCATTGGTGGACAGCTAGATTGATTTCATTTCTTGGCTATTGTGAGTAGTGCTACTGTTAACATGTTAACATGGGAGTGCGGATATTTCTTCTATATACTGATTTTATATTATTTGGATATATACCCAGCAATGGCATTGCTAGATCCTTTGGTAGTTCTATTTTTTTTTTTTTTTTTTGAGACAGAGTCTCACTTTGTTGCCCAGGCTAGAGTGAGTGCCGTGGCGTCAGCCTAGATCACAGCAACCTCAGACTCCTGGGCTCAAGCAATCCTCCTGCCTCAGCCTCCCGAGTAGCTGAGACTATAGGCATGCGCCACCCTGCCTGGCTAATTTTTTCTCTATATATAGTAGTTGGCCAATTAATTTCTTTCTATTTATAGTAGAGACAGGGTCTTGCTCTTGCTCAGGCTGGTTTCGAACTCCTGACTTCAAGCAATCTGCCTGCCTCAGCCTCCCAGAATGCTAGGATTACAGGTAGTTCTATTTTTAATTTTCTGGGGGAACCTCTGTCCTCTTTTCTGTAATGGCTATACTGATTTACATTCTTACCATCTTCATCAACACTTGTTACCTTTTGTCTTTTTGATAATAACCACTCTGACAGGCGTGAGGTGATATCTTATTATAATTTTAATTTTTTTTTTTTTTTTTGAGACAGAGTCTTGCTTTGTTGCCCAGGCTAGAGTGAGTGCCGTGGCGTCAGCCTAGCTCACAGCAACCTCAAACTCCTGGGCTCGAGTGATCCTTCTGCCTCAGCCTCCCGGGTAGCTGGGACTACAGGCATGCGCCACCATGCCCGGCTAATTTTTTTTTTTTTATATATATATATCAGTTGGCCAATTAATTTCTTTCTATTTGTAGTAGAGACGGGGTCTCGCTCTTGCTCAGGCTGGTTTTGAACTCCTGACCTTGAGCAATCCGCCTGCCTCGGCCTCCCAAGAGCTAGGATTACAGGCGTGAGCCACAGCGCCCGGCCTATAATTTTAATTTTAATTTCCCTAGTGATTAACGATATTGAACATTTTTTCATGTATCTGTTGGCCATTTGTATGTCTTCATTTGAGAAATGTCTATTCAGGCCCTTTGCCCAATTTTTAAAATTAAAAAAAATTAATTATTTTTTATGCTTCAAAAAATTAAAAAAAAAATTCAGTAGCTTTAGGGGGTACAAATGTTTTTTGTTACATAGATGAATTGTATAATGCTAAAGTCAAGGCTTTCATTTTACCAGACTAGTATACATTGTACCCAATAAGTAGATTTTTATCTCTCACCCTCCCACCCCCTTCTTAGTTGTCAATGTCAGTTACACAACTTATGACTATATATATCTCTCATTTAGCTCCTACTTATAAGTGAGAACATGTAATATTTGTTTTTCCATTCCTGAGATACTTTGACTTAGGATAAAGGTCTCCAGGTCCATCTAAGTTGCTACAAAATACATTATTTCATTCTTTTTTATGGTTGAGCAGTACTCCATGGTGTGTGTATATGTGTGTGTATATGTGTATGTGTATGTATGTATCACATTTTCTTTATCCACTCATTGTTTAATGGGCATTTAGGTTGATTCCATACCTTTGGAATTGCAAATTGGGCTGTGATAAATATTTGGGTGTAGGTCTTTTTTTTTTTTTTTTTTGAGACAGAGTCTCACTTTGTTGCCCAGGCTAGAGTGAGTGCCATGGCGTCAGCCTAGCTCACAGCAACCTCAAACTCCTGGCTCAAGCGATCCTCCTGCCTCAGCCTCCCAAGTAGCTGGGACTACAGGCATTCGCCACCATGCCCGGCTAATTTTTTGTATATATATTAGTTGGCCAATTAATTTCCTTCTATTTTATAGTAGAGACGGGGTCTCGCTCTTGCTCAGGCTGGTTTCGAACTCCTGACCTCGAGCAATCCACCCGCCTCGGCCTCCCAGAGAGCTAGGATTACAGGCGTGAGCCACCGCGCCCGGCCAAGGGTGTAGGTCTTTTTTATAAAAAGACTTTTCTTTTGGGTAGATACCCAGTAGTGAATGGTAGGTCTACTTTTAGTTCTTTGAAGAATGTCCATACTGTTTTTCATAGAGGTTGTATTAATTTACAATACTGCCAATAGTGTATAAGCGTTCCCTTTTCACTATATCTGCACCAACATCTGTTGTTTTTTGCCTTTTTTTTTTTGAGACAGAGTCTTACTTTGTTGCCTAGGCTAGAGTGAGTGCTGTGGCGTTAGCCTAGCTCACAGCAACCTCAAACTCCTGGGCTCAAGCAATCCTTCTGCCTCAGCCTCCCAAGTAGCTGGGACTACAGGTATGTGCCACCATGCCCGGATAATTTTTTCTATATATATTAGTTGGCCAATTAATTTCTTTCTATTTATAGTAGAGACAGGGTCTCACTCTTGCTCAGGCTGGTTTCGAACTCCTGACCTCAAGCAATCTGCCCGCCTCGGCCTCCCAGAGAGCTTTGATTATAGGTGTGAGCCACCGCGCCCGGCCTTGACTTTTTGATAATGGCCATTCTGACAGGGGGTAAGGTGGTATCTTATTGTGTTTTTTTAATAATTTGCATTTCTTTGATGATTAGTGATACTGATCATTTTTCCATATGTTTGTTGGCCATCTGCCTGCTTTTGAAAAAAATCTGTTCATGTCTTTTGCCTACTTTTTGATGGGGTTATTAGTTTTTTTTCTTACTGATTTGTTTGAGTACTTTGTAGATTCTGGATATTAGCCCTTTGTCAAATGTATAGTTTGTGAATATTTTTTTACATTCTGTAGGTTGTCTATTTACTCATTTATTTCCTCTGCTATGCAGAAACTTTATAGTTTAATTCTCATTGTTTTTATTTTTGTTGTGGTTGTACTTGCTTTTGGAGTCTTAGTCATAAATTCTTTGCTAGAATAATGTCCAGAAGAGTTTTTACTATGTTTTTGTTTAGAATTTTTATGGCTTTAGGCCTTATATTTAAGTCTTTAATCCATCTTGAATTAATTTTTGTATATGGTGAGAGATGGGGATTATTGAATAGAAAGTCCTTTCCCCACTGTATGTTTTTGTCTCCCCACTGTATATTTGTTGAAAATTAGTTGGTTGTAGCAAGATGGCTTTATTTCTGGGTTCTCTCTTTTGTTTCATGGTCTTTGTGTCTACTTTTATACCAGTACCAAGATCTTTTGGTTACTATAGCCTTGTAGCATAATTTGAAGTCAGGTATTGTGATACCTCTAGATTTTTTCTTTTTGCTTAGGATTGCTTTGGCTATTCAGGCTTTTTCTTGGTTCTATATGAAGTTTAGGACTATATTTTTCTAGATCTGTGAAATATGATGTTAGTATGAATATTTTTATGTGAATTATATTGAATCTGTAAATCACTTTGGGCAGTATGGACATTTGAACAAGGTTGATGCTTCTAATCCATGAACATGGGATTTTTTTTCCCATTTGTTTGTGTCGTCTATGATTTCTTTCATCAGCGTTTTGTAGTTCTCCTCATAGAAATCTTTCACTTCCTTGGTTAAGTATACTTGTAGGTATTTTATTTTGTAGCTGTTGCACATGGTATTGAGTTCTTGATTTGGCTCTCAGTTTGACTGTAATTAGCATGTAGTAACGCTACTGATTTGTGTGCATTAAGTTTGTAACCTGAGACCTTACTGAATTTATCAGTTCTTGGAGTCTTTTGGTGGAGTCTTTAGGGTTTTCTACATACAAGATCATATTTTTGGCAAACGGATAGTTTGACTTCCTATTTCCCAATTTGGATGACCTTTATTCTTTCTCTTACCTTACTCTAACTAGGACTTCCAGTAGTATGTTGAGTAGAAGTGGTTGACAGTAGGCATCCTTGTCTTGTTCCAGTTCTTAGGGGGAATGTTTCAACTTTCCCCCATTCAGTATGATGTTGGCTGTGGGTTTGTCATATATGGCTTTTATTATTTTGAGATATGTTCCTTCTCTGCCTACTTTCTTGAGGGTTTTTATCATGGAGGAGTACTGGATCTATTGAGATGATCATATGGTTTTTGTTTTTAATTCTGTTTATGTGGTGAATTACATTTATTGATTTGAATATGTTGAACCATCCTTGTATCCCTGGGATGGAACCCACTTGAGTGAATTATCTTTTCGATGTGCTGTTGGATTCAATTTGCAGGAATTTTGTTGAGAATATTTGCATTTATGTTCATGAAGGATATTTGGTCTGTAGTTTTCTTTTTTTGTTGTGTCATTACCTGTCTTTGGTATCAGGGTAGTACTGGCTTCATAGAATGAGTTATGGAGGATTCCTTCTTTCTTGATCTTATGGAACAGTTTCAATAGGATAAGTGCCAGTTCTTTGTAGGTCTGGTAGAATTTGACTGTGACTCAGTCTGGTCTAGGGCTTTTTTTTTTTGTTGGGAGATTTTTTATTACTGTGTCAATCTCACTACTTGTTATTGATCTATTCAAGTTTTCTATTTCTTCCTGATTCAAGCGTGGGAGGGTGTGGTCGTGTGTTTCCAAAAATTTGTCCATTTTCTCTATATTTTCTGGTTTGTATGGGTAGAGGTTTTCATAGTAGTCATGGATGATTTTTTGTATTTCTATGGTTTCAATTGCATTGTGTCCTTTTTCATTTCTGATTGAGCTTATTTGAGTGCTTTTTCTTCTATTTCTGGTTAATCTCACAGTAGTCTATTGAATTTGTTTATCTTTCCTAAGAACCAATTTTTTGTTTCATTGATCTTTCGTAATTTTTTTTATTTGTTTCCATTTTATTTAGTTCTGCTCTCATTTATTATTTCTTTCCTTCTCTTAGGTTTGGGTTTGGTTTATTCTTCTTTTCTAGTTCCTTGAGCTGTGACATTAGGTTGTTAATTCTGTCTTTTTGATGTAGGCATTTAAGGCTGTGAACTTAGCTCTTAACGTGGCTTTTGGAGAGATTTTGGAGCTTGTGTCATCTTTGTCATTTAATTTGAAAAATCTTTTGATTTCTATCTTGATTTTGTCATTGTCACAAGGATTGTTCAGTAGCAGGTTGTTTAATTTTCATGTATTTGTGTAGTTTTGAGAATTCCTCTTGGAATTGATTTTTAGTGTAATTCCACTGTGGTCTGGGAAGGTTCATGTTAATGGTTTAGATTTTTCTGAATTTGCTGAGACTCGTTTTGAGACCTAACATATGATCTGTCTTAGAAAATGTCCCATGTGCTAATGAGAAGAATGTGTATTCTTCAATTTTGGGGTAGAATGTTCTGTAAATGTCTGTTGAGATCCATTTGTTCTAGAGTTTCATTTAAGTCCAGTGTCTCTTTGTTGATTTTTGCCTTGATGATTTGTCCAGTTCTGTCAGTGGAGTGTTGAAGTTTCTTGCTATAATGATGTTGCTGTTTATTTCCTTGCTTAGATCTAATGGAATTTGTTTTATGAATCTCCTGTGTTAGGTACATATATATTTAACATTGTTATATTAATATCTTCTTATTGAATTGCCCTCTTTGTCATTATATAATGACTGTCTTTGTCTTTTTGTACCATTGTTACTTTAAAGCCTATTTTATCTGATATGAGAATAGCTACTCCTGCTTGCTTTTGGTTTTCATTTGCACTGAATATTTTTTTCCACCCCTTTACCTTGAGTCTGAGAATCTTTGCTATTTAAATGGATTTCTTGGAGACAACATATATTTGGGTTGTGTTTTTAAATCTATCCAGCCAATCTGTATCTTTTAAAAGGAGCATTAAGACTCTTAACATTCAAGCTGGGCATGGTGGCTCACATCTGTAATCCCAGCATGTTGAGAGGCTGAGGCAGGAGGATTGCTTGAGGCCAGGAGTTTGAGACCAGCCTGAGCAAGAGGGAGACCCCTTCTCTACAAAAAAAAAAAAAATAGAAAAATTAGCTGGGCATGGTGGCACACACCTGTAGTCACAACTACTTGGAAGGCTGAGGCAAGAGGATTGCTTGAGCCCAGGAGTTTGAGGTTGCAGTAAGCTTTGATGACCTCACTGAGCTATAGCCCGGACAACAGAGCAAGATCTTGTAAAAAAAGAAAAGAAAAAAAAGACTGTTAGCATTCAATGTTAATTCAATGTTAGTATTGATTTGTAAGATGTGAGATACTGTTCTGTTCATCATGTTAATTGTTACCTAGTTGTTTTGATTTTCCCTTGTGTTACTATTTTATAAGAGGTGTGAGTTTTAACTTTGGGGTGTTTTTACTCTTGTGGGTATTGATTATTCTGTTCCATAGTGTTGCATGTGTTAGTGTTTGCATGTCTGGGAAAGACTTCTTTTCTCCTGTGTTTATGAAACTTAGTTTTGCAGGCCACAAAATACTTGGCTATCAGTTATTCTGTTTAAGAAGCCTAAAAATGGGACCTCAGTCCCTTTTGGTTTGTAAGGTCTCTCATGAGAAGTCTGTTGTTAGTCTGACGGTTTTTTTTTTTTTTTTTTTTTTTTTTTGTAAATTACTTGATGTTTTCATCTCAATGCTTGTAGGATTTTCTTCTTCACTTTAACTTTGGCCAGACTGATGCCTTAGTGGTGTCCTTTTTACCATGAATCTTCCAGGTGTTTTATGGCCTTCTTGTATCTGGATACCTAAATCTTTAACGATACTAGGGAAGTTTTCCTCAATTATCCCCTCAAATAGGTTTTCTATATTTTTTCCTTATTCTTCTTCTCCCTTGGGAATACCTATGATTTTTATATTAGTTTACTTTACATAGTCCCATATTTTTGGGAAAAATGGTTCATTCTTCTTGATTTTTTTTCTACTTTTTGACTAACTGGGTTAATTCCAAAGCCTTGTCTTCAGGCTCTGAAATTCTTCTGCTTGGTCTAGTCTATTAAAACTTTCTACTGTATTTTGAAATTCCCTAAATAACTCTGTCATTTCTAGAAGTTCTGTTATATTTTTCTTATATTATCTATCTCTTTAATGAATTTTTCATTTGTCCTGAATTATTTTTTTGGTTTCTTTGTGTTGGTTTTCGACTTTCTCATCAATCCCATTGATCTTACTTGTCATCCATATTCCAAATTCCATATCTGACATTTCAACAATTTATTTTTGGTTGGAGTCCCTTGCTGGAGAGGTATTGTGATCCTCTGGGTGTGTCAGGACAGCCTGTTTTTTCAGGTTGCCAAAGTTCTTATGCTGGTTCCTTCTCATCTGGAACTTCTTCTCTCAGCTTAAAATGGACAGCTTTGCAGTATACCTTTTCTCCTCTGCTCAGTGAAGAGAGGGAGAGGACCATGGATGGCATATCTGAGTCCTACTCTGGAAGTTTGACCAGGTAGGAGAGGGGCAGGTGTACTGTGAGCCTTTAACACTGCTGCTCTTCTGTGTCTCACTGTTCCCCTGTGGTTGTCATGGGACCACCATGGCAGGGCTGCTGTGCAGTGAGCCCATGGTAGCATTGGCATTTGCCCTGCCTAGGTCTGTCTGTGAGGCTTTCCAGGCTGCAGTGGTAATGGCTGTCCTCCCCTGATGGTGGGCAGTGGGTGTTTAGGGCTGTGGGTGTGTGTTCCTCTTGGGTCCCACAGGAAGTGTGGCTGGGTGGAACCACCCAGGCTATGGCATCAGGTGCCAGGTCCGTGGGCTCCTGCTTTGCTCATGTCCCCTGGTGTTGATGGGGGTGTGCAAGATCACTTGGTTTCCCTTCCTTCCTCTCTGGTCCAGCAGTGGTGATAGGAAGGCAGCAGCTACAGATCTGGCCTTCAGGTAGATGCAGCACTCTGGGCTGGGACCTCAAAATGGTGCCAGCTATAGTGCTCAGGGTTCAGAAGCCAGCTCTGCCTTTTATCTGGAGCGATGCCACTATACAGCCTCAAGTCAGATTGCTGTATCAGTCCAGAGGTCTGCTGCAGTGGAGGGACCCTCCCTCAGCTCTGGTTGCAGTGTCCACAGTGGAAGTGTGGAGCTCTGGGGTTCTCTCCTCTGTCTCTTCTCCACATGCAGGTGTCTTCCCCAGGTGCCTCTGATTCTGCTGAGCAGATCATCTCACTTCCCTCTCCCTTATTTTGGGTGCCTCCCATCACCTCTCTGTTAATTCCCAATACTCTCTCTTAGACAATCAGTTTGAAGGTGAATATTCACCACTTTCAATCCTCTCCGTATGAGTGACATTGTGTAGGCTGCTCTTAGTCTGCCATCTTGGCTCTTCTCTATCTACTTTATAATTGGGTTGTTTTCTTCTTATGAGTCCTTATATATTTTGGATATTAACCCCTTATCAGATGTATGGTTTGCAAATCTTTTCTCCCATTCCATAGGTTGTGTTTTCACTCTGCTGTTTCCTTTGTTGTGCAGAAACTTTTTAAGGTAACCCCATTTGTCTATTTTTGCTTTTGTTGCCTTTGCTTTTGGTGTCATATCCAAAAAATCTTCCCCTGGTTCAGTGTCATGGACCTTTTTTCCTATGTTTTCTTCTACTAATTCTACAGTTTCAGGTCTTACATTTAAGTCTTTAGTCCATTTTGAATTGATTTTTGTATATGATGTGAGATGAGGATCTAATTTCATTCTTCTGCATGTGGCTATCCAGTTTTCCCAGCATCATTTATTGAAGAGATTGTTTTTTCCCCATTGTATGTTCTTGGCATGTTTGTTGAAAATCACTTGACTTTAAATATATGGATTTATTTCTGGACTTTCTGTTCTGTTCCATTGGTCTATGTATCTGTTTTCATGCCAGTAATAATGCTGTTTTGATTACTATAGCTTTATAGTAGATTTTCAAATCAGGTAGTATGATGCCTCCAGGTTTGTTATTTCTTCTCAGGATTACTGTGCTTATTTGTGGTCTTTTATGGTTCCATGTGAATTTTAGGATTTTTTTTCTATTTCTGTGAAAAATGTCATTGGAATTTTGATAGAGATTATATTGATTTTGTAGATTGCTTTGGACAGTATGGATGTTTTAGTAATATTAATTCTTCTAGTCCATAAACATAGGATATCTTTCCATTTATTTGTGTCTTCTTCAATTTCTTTCTTCAGTGTTTTATAATTTTCAGAGTACTTATTTTTCACCTATGATTAAATATATTCCTGAATATTTTTTTGTACTTATTGTAAGTGGGATTTTTAAAATTTATTTTTTGGATAGTTCATTGTTAGTATATAAAACACAACTAACTGGTTTTTATATGTTGATTTTGTATCCTGCAGCTTTACTAAATGCATGTATTAGTTCTAACAGTTTTTTGGTAGAGTCTTTAGGGCTTTCTATTATATATATCAGATCATGTTGTCTGGAAACAGGCAATTTAACACCTTTATTTCCTATTTGGATTCCTTTAAATTTTTTTCTCTTGCTTAATTGCTCTGGTTAGAGAGTGGGTATTCTTGTCATGTTTCTGATCTTAGAGGAGAAACTTTCAACTTTTCACTGTTGGGCATGTTAGCTATGAATGGGGTTGTTGTATATGGCCTTTATTGTGTAGGTATACATTCCTTCTGTACCTAATTTGTTGAAGCTACTTGGCTTCTTTCACGTTCATTTTCTGTTAGATTAACGTAAGTATAATAATGCCTATCACATGGTGTTATTTGAGGTCCAAATGAGATAATCTATGCAAATTTTCTTTGTGAATCTGTTAATACAGTTAGGGATTCTTCTTTTTCTAATTTAATGGGTGGTAGATCTAAGGTCAAGATTGTTTGAAGAAGTTGAATTCATGTTTCTTTATTTCTAACCATGGGAAATATATTGTTTTTTTAGTTCTGGAAGGGACTTAGAAAGCCATTTACTATGCTACTTCCCCATCTTACCAGTGAACACTTAAGACATAGAGTGGTTAATTGGCTTTTCAAAGTCCTGTATCTGATTAATGACATCACCACCACTATTAACAACTACCATTTATTGGACTTCAATGTACCATGCACTGTGGTGGGTATTTCTCATGTATTATTTCTAATCCTGATAAAATCCAGATGTAAGAAGTATACCTATTTTACTGATAAAGAAACTGAGATTTAGGATAGTCACACAGCTAGGAAGTGGGAAAGCCAGGATTCAAACTGAAACCTGTCTGACCCTATGTCTGTATTCCCATTTCAGTGTAATCTGCCTCCCTAACACCAGGTCCTAAACTTCAGCCTTCCAATTCCAATTAGTGAAACATTACCTCCTGTCACATCTATATTTTCTTTCCAGAATCTGTTAATTATTAGCAAGTGTAAAGTTTAAATAATTTAAGTAGGCCCTTATTATCTCCTTTAAAAAAAATGAATCTTTTTGTTTTTTCAGTTATATAAGAAAAATTCTAAGTTGATAGTAATCCTGCATTGTTTTTTTCTTTTTTTTGATGAAATCCTTTTGAAAGGATAGGTATGAAAACACATAAGTTGGCATAGATATCAGCAAAATAAATTTTATTATAAAGCTATAATCACCTAGTTATTATTTTCCTTAAAGAAGAGAAGTAGTGGCAATCTATACAGTGGACTATTCTAAAATTAATAGTATTTGCTTTTGAAGTAGATGATTTTTATTTTTACCATGGAAGATTTTTTAATATAATTTTGCTGGAATTAATAGTGAAATCAGTTTGTATTTCAAAAGTGCAAAATGCCTGGGTAATGGTGACAACTTCATGATATTCAGTGCAGTGGTAGAAATTGGTAAATATCAAATATAACAAAAATAAGTAAGACAATAAGAACTCAATTGTGGGTTATTTTATTTTTCCAAAGTGGCATTTTAATTTCTCCCTCAAAAATAGTAAAGTGGAACCTTGTGATAATGCACCCTTAGAGACCTATGCAATATGACTGCCTTATCATGAGGTCACTTTTATAAGGATGTTCTTTTGTTTCTTTGGTAACTAATTCTCTTTTTCTGATGTCTAACATCCTTGTATTGAACAAATTTTCTTTTAAGCTAGTAGTGTTATAACAGGAGTGAATATTATATAATTGCTATGCAAAGTAATACTTTTGTAATAGGTATTTTATTTTATAGTATATAATTTTTTAAGTGACAAAATTTTGAGAAAAATTAAGAAAAATATAAGGAAACTCTACTAGAGTATCTATTAATATTTTGAGGAAAATGCTTCCAGAATAGATAAAGATACTAATAAGAATTAATGATTATCCTGTTAGGGAAACACAAAGTAAGACAAGGTTTCTGCCTGTGGTCATTAAAAACTGCAGAACAAAACTAATGGCGATAGAATATAAACTATAGCATATATGGTGAGAATTTGATTCACCAGAACTCAGTTATCCAGCTTCTCTTCTCAACACAACTTTAGATGAAAAAGGCAGATATTCATGTAAGTACATTTTTAAAAAGCTCATTTTGGGGTTTAATCTGGAGTCTGTTATATTCAGCTCACTAGCTTTATCTTGATAATATAATATATTAGTATTCATAATCAAAACTCTGAGGCACTGTAAGATCTAAAAATGTAAAAATTCATGTGCTTATAGATTTTATGTGGAGGTACAATAGCATGAGCAAAAGCTTGGAGTCATTCATGAGTATTGTGGGACTGCAGTAAAGGGGTTGAGTAGAGCTTGAGATATAAGGTGCTACCAATCTGGATTAGCTAGTTAATGTATGACTTCAAATTCTGGGCCCTGTTTAGATTATATGCAGACAGGAGAGTGGTAAAATACTCTGATATCTTTATACAAAGTGGACTGTTATGGGACAAACATAAAGGTGATCTGGCCTTCAATCAGGAAGCTCTTGAAATAAGAACCTTGGTGGAAAAGATCTGATTTTTGCATTGTCATTTTGGAGAGAGTGCCACATCTTAGAAATCTTAGAGGAAGATAAACTGGACCAGGTAACTGACACAGGAAGAAGAGGGACCAGAGAAAATTTAGTTTGTAAGTTCAATGATAAGAAAATTAATTTTAGCATTTGCTTATTCAAGATTAATTTAGTGAGTACCTACTGTTCTCAGTGATTCTTATTATAAGTGCTGGAGACACAACTTTGAAAGGATAAAGTTATTGAAAGTAATGGGATGTCAGGCAGAATTATTAGATCATGGGAAAGATATTTAAAATGTTAGCAAATACTAGTCTACTATTTTGTAGAATGCACCTTAATTGTGATTTGTCTGTTGTTTTTCTCATGGTTAGACTAGGGCTATGGGTTTTGGAGAGGAAGATGACAGAAGTAAAGTGCTGTTTTCATTATTCATATCAAAGTACATACTGTCAATACAACTTATCACTGTTGATATTAAGCGTGATCACCTGTCTGAGGTATTGTTTGTCAAGTTTCTTCACGGTAAAGTTACTATTTTCTCCCCTATTTTAATTGTTTTAACGGTTTAACTTTAATATCATTTACATTTACAGAAAAGTTACAAGAATAGTGCATGGGATTCCCATATACCCTTTACTCAGATTCACCAAGTGTTTATCTCTCTTTTTCTCCATATATATATTTTTTTCTTTTTTTCTGGACTATTTGAGAACAAGTTGGAGGCATTATGCCTCTTCTAAATACTTAAGTATGTATTTCCTAAGAACACGAACATTATATAACCATTGTGAATTTATCAACATCTGGAATTTTACATTGATTATATGTGATGTTACCTATCCACAGTTCATAATCAAATTTTATTATTTATCCCAGTAATGTTCTTTAGAGTTATTTTTTTCTTCTGAGTCCAAGATCCAGTCCAGGATCACAGATTGCATTTAGTTATATCTCTTTGGTCTTTTATTTTTTTTTTGAGATAGAGTCTTGCTTTGTTTCCCCAGCTAAGGTGCAGTATCATCATCATAGGTCACTGCAATCTCAAATTCTTCCTGGGTTCAAGCAATCCTCCTGCCTCAGCCTTCTGAGTAGCTGGAACTACAGGCATGCACTACCATGCTTGGCTTATTTATTTATTTTTGGTAGAGACTGGGTCTTATTCTTACTCAGGCTGATCTCACACTCCTGACCTCAAATGATCCTCTCACCTCAGCCTCCCAGAGTGCTAGGATTACAGGTGGGATCTTTGGTTTTTTTATACTGAGGTAGTTGCTTAGCTTTTTTTTTTTTTTTTTTGGTCTCTTTTGACCTTGGCAGAGTACAGGCCAATCATTTTATTGAATGTCTCTCCATTTGAGCTTTTCTGATGTTCTCTTATGATAAGATTAGGGTTGGTGCATTTTTTTGTAAGACTTCCATAAAAGTGATGTGTTCTTTTCAGTGTGTCATATCAGGAGGCACATGATGTTTCCTTGTTCTGATATTAGTGATGTTAGCTTGGATCACTTGACTAAGTTGATGTCTTCCAGCTTTCTTTGCTTTGAAGGTACTATTTTTTACTCTATAATCAATGAGTAATTAAGGGGATACTTTAAGACTGTGGTCCCCAATCCCTGGGCCACGGCCCTGTACCAGTCCTGGGCCTGTTAGGAAATAGGCCACATATCACTGCCTGAGCTCTGCAGCTCCCTGCCCATGATACCATCCCCCTCCCCGCCCCCAGTCTGTGGAATAATTGTCCTCAACGAAACCGGTCCCTGGTACCTAAAAGTTTGGGGATCTCTGCTTTAAGATCATGTAAATAGCCCTTTCCTTACTGAATTTTCACACACTAGTTTCAGCGTCTTAATGCTTTTCTAATGGTTTGTTTATTTGTTTGGCATTCCACTGTAAGAAAAAAAGTTTCCCTTCTCCTCTACTTATTTATTTATATCAGTATAGACTTACAGATTCTTTATTCAGTATGTTATAGTCTATTACTATTCTTTATTATCATTACTTTGATGCTGAAAAATGTGTTTAAGAGCATTTATTTTGGTTTCTGTGGGGAAGGGAAGACAAGTAGACAAGGCAAGGCAGGGTACACAGAGAGAATTGGCTAGTTGGAATAATTTCAGCTGGCTCTGGGCTATAGGGGCTGTCCTAGTTGTCTGGGTCCTGGCCCTGGGGTGATCGGGGCATGTGGCTAATGGCCCAGAGTATAAGAGCTAGATAAAGGCTGGGGTGGGGGGGGGGCACCGCAGTGGACTTTGAATTGGTTGGCTTGCATGTATGAATGGAGAGTCCTTTGCTGTCTCTAGGAATTGGCTAGCTCTGGGAAGAGCAGTCTCTCCAGGGTCAGCAAGTCCTCAGATGTCAAAACATCAGAAAATATTGAAAATAAAGAGGTATAATTCATACAAAAATGAGACATAATGAAATGGTTGCTGTTCTAAGGTGTTAAGTTATGGGGAAGTTAGTTGTGTACAATAGGTAATTGTAGCATCCATTTATCTTCAATTCTATCCATCTACCCACCTGTCCACCTGTTTGCCTACCCACTTACATATTTACCTACCTGTCAGTAACCATTAATTCATTCTAGTAACCTTCACTCCAGTCCAGTACTGCTGGTTACATTCTGGTTTTCTTCCTTTCCATATTTGAATCTTCATTCTCCAGTGTGCAAAAGCTTGCTTCCATTATTCTCAATATATTTATTCATGTGCTCACACCTATAATTCAAAGTAAGTAGTTTCACAATTGCTAACCTAACACTATGAAAAGCAAGTCTATAACTAGAGCTCAATATTTGTTTATAGTTTTTTAAAGGTAAATATTACAGTGAAATGTACAAATTCTAAGTGTGCCGTTTAGTGAGTTTTGAGAAATGTATAAACTCACATAACCTATACCCCTCAAATTATGGAATATTTCCATTGCCCCACCAAATTTTTTCATGCTTTTCCCAATGTCCAACTCTTGCTCCACTCCATCTCTAGCTGAGCCTACATCTTTTCTGATTTTTTCCCACCATAAGTTAGTTTTGCCTGACCTAGAATATTCTTAATACTTTTTATTTCCTCCATTGATATCACTGTATTCTAAGATATCATCATCCTTCATCCAAACTACTGCAATAGCCTTCTAATGATCTCTCTGCTTCCAGTCTAATTAATTGGTTCTCAAACTTTTTTGCGCATTGGTATCACCTGGGGATCTTTAAAAGCTATGAATGCCTGGCTCCTACCCCTAGATAGTCTGATTAATTCAGTATGGGTACGATCTTGGCATGAAAACTTTTAAAAGCTTCCTGAGTGATTATAACATCAGCAGCCAAGTTATATAATAGCCAAGTTTGGGAATCACCAGTCTCAACCAGTTTTAGCACTGGAAGAGGACCTGATTCTAGGGGCTTTCAGTATAGTGTGTGGTTTTCTCTCTTTTGTTGTGCTGCCCGTCTAATTCAATAAATATAAAGCATGGGCTTTGGATTGGTATTAATTAAACATATAAAAATATAAATGATGCTGAGGATATTTGGTCTATTACCAACAATGTCATTTCTAGAATAGTATCTTTGTCTAGAATAGTATCTTAGATCTACCCTTTCTGTTATTTTCCTATAGACTTGGCCCAAGCTAGAATTAGTTATCTTGTATTTGAACTATTTCTGTAGTCTCTAACCAACTACCTTCCTCTTCTTCCCCATCTTCTAATTTGTCCTATATTTTATAACAGCAATTATATTCCTCAAATTTGCCATTTGAATCTCTATTCCATTTGAATCTTCCTACAGTAACCTGCCTGTTTTAAATATGAGATTTTTCAAAGACTTCTATAACTACGATTATTTCATATAGGACTTTTAACTAAAGTTTATGTCTTTCTATGTAAGCTTACTCATAATTTTTCCAATTTTGCTTTTAAGCCACAAATATTTTTTACTTACCCCTTTTCTTTGAAATCTTCTTCCTTTACTCTCTGAAAGCTCTATTCAGAACATAGTTCTCTCATAACTCTCCTGTAGACCAAAATCCTGGGATTCTAAATATTATACTACCCTTCGTTCCTTTTAGTCATTGTATATATTGCTACAGACTACATGTTTGCCTGTTTGTAATAAAAAGTAATAGTTTTTTTTAGATATCAAAAGCAAAAGATGTTCATTTTAATTTGATGATTGGTATTTTTTGAGTACTTATTGTGTATTAGGCATAGGGCTGAGTGCTCTATGTGGATTATCTCATTTAATCCTGATAGCAATCTTATGGAGTAGGCATTGTTGTTATGCCCAGTCTATACATGAAGAAGTTAAGATATAGAGAATCTAGGTCCCATGGCTAGTAAATATTGAAAGCAAGATTCAGACACAAGCCATCTTATTCCAGAGCTTGCCACACTCTCCCGTTTAAATGTGGTAAAATATACACAACATAACATTTACCACTTTAACCACTTTTAAGTATACAATTCAGCAACTTTAACTGCAATCATAATGTCACGATATCATCACCACTATCTATTTCCATAACTTTTTCATCTTTGTGAAAAGAATCTCTGTACCCATTAAATAACTCCCCATTTGCCCTCCTTAAGCCCCTGGCACCCTCTATTCTACATCCTGTTGAGGAAGTTGCCTGTTTTCTAATTATCTCATATAAGCGGAATCACGCAGTATTTGTCCTTTTGTATCTGCTTGTTGTAGCATACCAGAATTTCATTCTTTTTTAGGCTAATATTATTCTATCGTATGTGCTCATCAAAATTTATTTATCCATTCATCTGTTGATGACACTTGGGTTGTTTCCACTTTTTGGTTATTGTGAATAATGCAGAGCCTGCACTTTTAACCACAATGCTAACCAGATGTGTTAGTGATTTATTGCTGTGTAGTATATTACCCCCAAACCTATGCATTATTTTATTATTAAAAGCATACCTCAGAGATATTGTGGGTTTGGTTTCAGACCACTGCAATAAAGCAAATGTCACAACAAAACAAGTCACATGAATTTTTTGGCTTTCCAATGCACACAAAAAGTTATGTTTACACTACACTGTAATTTATTGAATGTGCAATAACATTATGTCTAATAAAACAACATACGTAGCTTAATTTAAAAATATTTCTAATAAATGCAAATACTCATCTTCAGCGAATTGTAATCTTTATGCTGGTAGAGGGTCTTGTCTCCATGTGGGTGGCTGCTGACTGATCAGGATGGTGGCGATTGAAGGCTGGGATAGCTGTTGGAATTTCTTAAGATGATGGTGAAGTTTGCCACATGCATCGACTCTTCCTTTACAAAAGATTTGTCTGTTGCATGTGATGCTGTTTGATAGCATTTTACCTATAGTAGAATTTCTTTCAAAATTGGAGTCAATCCTCTCAGATGCTGCCACTGCTATATCAACTAAGTTTGTATAATATTCCAAATGCTTTGTTGCCATTTCAACAATGTTCACAACATCTTAACCAAGAGTAGATTCCATCTCAAGAAACCATTTTCTTTGCTCATCCATAAGAAGCAACTCCTTATCTGTTCAAGTTTTATTATGATATTGCAGAAAGCAGTTCAGCCACATATTAAGGCTCTTCTTCCTTTTTTAAGTTGTGGTAGTTACCCTATAGCCACTTCTAATTTTGGTTCTCTTGCTATTTCTACCACATCTCATGACTTCCTCCACTGAAGTCTTGAACCCCTCAAAGCCATCCATAAGAGTTAGAATCGACTTCTTTCAAATTCCTGTTAATGTTGATATTTTGACGTCTTCCCATTAATCATGAATGTTCTTAATGGCATCTAGAATGGTGAATTCTTTCCAGAAAGTTTTCAATTGACTTTGCCCACATCCATCAGAGGAATCACTATCTACAGGAACTCTAACTCATGAAATGTTTTTCTTAACTATTAAGACTTGAAAGTCAATATTAGTCCTTAATCCATGGGCTACAGAATAGATATTGTGTTAGCAGGCATGAAAAAACAACATTAATCTCCTTGTACATCTCCATCAGCGCTCTTAGGTGGTCAGGTGCAGGTGGTCAGGTGGTCAATGAGTAGTAATATTTTGAAAGAAATCTTTTTTTCTGAGCAGTAGGTCTCAACAGCTGGCTTAAAATATTCAGTAAACCATGCTGTAAACAGATGTACTATCATCCAGGCTCTGTTGTTCCATTTATAGAGCAGAGGCAGAGTAAGATTTAGCAAATTCTTAAAGGACCTAGGGTTTTTGGAATGGTAAATGAGCATTGGCTTCAACTTCAAGTCCCCAGCTGCATTAACCCCTAACAAGAGAGTCAGCCTGTCCTTTGAAGCTTTGAAGCTAGACATTGACTTCTCTCTATGAAGAAGTCCTAGGTGGTATCTTCTTGCAGTATAAGGTTATTTCATCTACTTTGAAAATCAGTTGTTTAGTGTCACCACCCTTATCAATGATCTTAGCTAGATCTTCTGGAACGTGCTGTAGCTTCTCCATCAGCACTTGCTGCTTCACCTTGCACTTTATGTTATGGAAATGGTGTCTTTCCTTAAACCTCATCAACCAGCCTCTGCTAACCTCTAACTTTTCTTCTTCAGTTTCCTCACCTTTCTCAGTCTTCATAGAGAACTGAAGAGAGTTGGGGCCTTGCTCTGGATTAGGCTTTGCCTTAAGGGAGTGTTGTGACCGGTTTGATCCAGACTGCTAAAACTTTCTCCCTATATGCCATCAGGCTGTTATGGTTTCTTATCATTTATGTGTCTACTGGAGTAGCACTCTTAATTTCCTCCAAGAACTCTTCCTTTGTATTTTACAAATACACAGTTGTCTAACTGGTGCAAGAGGCATAGCTTTTTGCCTGTCTCAGGTTTTAACATGCCTCCCTCTCCAAGCTTAATCATTTCTAGCTTTTGATTGAAAGTGAGAGACATGTGATTCTTCTTTTCACTTGAACACACTGTAGGTTTATTAATTGGCCTAATTTTGATATTGTCATGTCTTGGAATAGGGAGGCCCAAGGAGAAGAGAGAGAGACAGGGGAAGAGTTGCTTAGTGAAGCATCCAGAATACATACAACATTTATCAGTAAAGTTTACGATCTTACATGGATTGTGGTTCATGGTGTTCCCAAAACAGTTAACAGAGGTAACATCGAAGATCACTAGTCACAGATCACCATAATAGATATAATAATAATAATATTGAAAATATTTGAAATATTGCAAAAATTACCAAAATGTGACACAGAGACACAATGTTAACATGCTTTTGGAAAAATAGCACTGATAGAGTTGCTCTACACAGGGTTGTTTGTCTCAGACCTTCAATTTGTGCGAAGTGTGGTGTCTGCAAAGCACAATAAAGTGAAACACAATAAAATGAGATGTGCCTGTATTTATTTATCACTAAATAATAAACATTTTATTATTCTCACATTTTCCATGAGTCAGGAATTTGGGAGCAGCTTAGCTGAGATTGTAGTCAAATTGCTAGCTAAGGCTGCGGTCACGTGAAAGTTTGGAGGTAGAGAATCCACTGTCAAGGAGGTTCACTCATGGCTGTTAAGTTGGTGCTGCCTGTTGTCAGTAGGCTTTCATCTCTCTTCATGTGAGCCTTTTCACTGGCTGCTTGAGTGCTCTCATGACATGGTGACTGGCTTCCCCCAGGGTAACTGATCTAGGAACAAGCCAAGTGAAAGCTATATCCTTTTTATAACCTTGCCTCAGATATCACATAGCCTCACTTTAGCCACATTCTCTTCTTTAGAAGCAAATCAGTGGAGTTGACCCACATTCAAGGGGAAAGGGATTAGGCTCAACCTTTTGAAGGGAAGAGTGTAAAGGAATTTGTGAGCATATTCTAATCACTGCAACTGATAAGCATAAGGAAGAAAATCATTGGTAACAAATAATTCCTGCTAAAATTACGGTATATATGTCTGGATAACATTTTCTGTACATATGTGAGCTCATATTCTAGACATTGTTTTATAATCTGATTTACAAAAATTTTCCTAAAGAGGCAGTGTATTGTCACATTGCTTAGGCTGGTTGCGAATTCCTGAGGTCAGGGGACCCTCCTGCCTCAGCCTCACGAGGTGCTGGGACTACAGGCTTTTGCCACCATGCCTGGCTTTATACTCTGATTTTTAAAATAACCCCTGCTAAAATTGTGACATATATCTGTCTAGAGACATTTTCTGTGTATGTTTGATATTCTAGATACTGTTTTTTTATAATCTAATTTTTTTCATTATAGGAAATATCTTTCGATGGTATTAAGCATTTTTCTATATACTGGTTATTTATTTTTTAAGTATTTGCCAAAAATGATGTTTTGTATTGCAATTCTTTTATTACTAGTGATGGTGATTTTTTTTCATATTTTATTCTTTATATTTGTATATTTTAATTGTCTTTTTATATATTTGCTCATTTAAAAAATTGGCACATTCTTTTTCTTTATTAAACATTCATTATATATTAAAGATTCTAAAACATTTTCATGTAGGCTATAAATATTTCCTCTTTGCTTGTAATTTATGGTATTGATTTTTAAAAAATAAATTGTAGAATTATAGAGTTAGAAAGGGTAACAAAGAAAATCTATTCCAGCACTTCCGATTCATAGAGGAAGATGCCCTATTTTCTTTCTCTCCTCCAGACTTCTTTTCTACTTTTCTTCCACCAAATCTTAACCTATTATACCCATTTTCTCAGATATTTTGAGCTCTGCTCATGGTTAAGGGGTAAGGGATATATAATTAACACTTAAACAATGCAGGGGTTAGGAGTGCTGACCGTCACTCCTGTGCTTTTGAAAATCTACTTGTAACCTTTAACTCCCCTAAAACTTAACTACTAATAGCCTACTGTTGACCAGAAGGCTTACTGATAATATAAACAGTTGATTAACACATATTTGTATTACATGTATTAAATCCTGTATTCCTACAACAAAGGAAGCTAGAAAAAAGAAGTGTTATTAAGAAAATTGCAAGGAAGAGAAAATACTTTTACAGTACTGAACTGTATTTATTGATACCGTAAATTTATGTTGTCTGTTTGTAAGATGCATCATCTGTCTGAAATGGTGGGCATCCGCAGCTGCAGACCTCAATATACAGGACGTATCAAGCAATTCAACTCTTTCTTGTCATGACTTTTCTCTGCTGCTTGGAAACACTTTCAGCATCACCAGTGGCACCTTGTATGGGTCCCATGGTGTTATTCAAGGTTTACAGTATTGCATTAAATGTGATGAAAAATACGTAAGAACCCCAAGCAATCACTTTTTACTGCGATATGCAATTTACTGGAGAGATGAATTCCTCACAGATGATGATTAGTGTCACAAGGTGTTTTAAGTGGATCCTGGCAACACTTGAGCTCACTGCAAAAGCAAGAAGAGGTGGCTGTGAAATTATTACAGAAGTATAGTGTGTACTACAGTTAATTTTATACAGTTATGATTTAATACTGCATCATTATGTTTGTTTACATTTCTCTCAACTGTGAATGGCACCATGTATGATCTCTGTGTGTGTAAGTTTTGATAAATACTAGCTTTTTATAATAGATTTATGTATATTTTATAGTAAATGATAAAATAGACCAATATTTACAAATATTTTATGTATTCATGACATAACCTTTTTCTTAATTTTTGTGGTATTTCTAGGCTACACAGTATATCTTTGAGTATTTTCAAATTGTCACAAATCTAAAAAATTTTCCAATATGTTTATTGAAAAATATCCACATATAAGTAGACCCATGCAGTTCATACTTGTGTGTTCAAAGGTCCACTGTAATTGATGCATTGTTATTTGCTGTTAACAAGGAGCCATTCCTTAATAACCCGTCACAGTTAACCACTGAAGATGTATTAGATATAAGTCACCAGATAGTGGGAGAGATTTTGTTTTTTTAAGAGTTAAGCAACTTCTTAGGTTTCTCATCTAACAGATGACTGCTTCCCTGCTTCCTTTTTCTTTGTATAAGACCATATCTTCATTATGAGGTTGTCTAGTAAATCTAAAGGTAACACAGGGTTTTAAATAACACATTGTTATTTATATGTCATCTGTTTCCAAAATTGATTTGAGGTGGCTAAAATTTTATTTTGCTTGCAGTGCTGAGAATTGTACCTTGCTAATAAATGTTAAAATCAGTTCACTACTTCTAAAGTTATCAAAACTAGGTACTTATTAATAATTAGAAAAATCCAAAAATCCACTTGTAAGTTCATCCATGATGTGATCTAAGATAAGGTAAAAATATGTAATACTGGCCTGGCATGGTGACTCACCCCTGTAATCTCAGCAATTTGGAAGGCTGAGGCAGGAGGATTGCTTGAGGCCAGGAATTCAAAACCTGGGCAATAACTAGACCCTGTCTCTATGAAAAATAAAACAAAATTAGCCAGGTGTACTGTCCTGTGCCTATAGTCCTAGCTACACAGGAGGCTGAGGCGGGGGGATACCTTGAGCCCAGGAATTTGAGGTTACAGTGAGCTATGATTAAACCACTGCACTATAGCTTGGGTGACAGAGAAAGATCCTGTCTCAAAAAAACAAAAATACCCCAAATATGTAATACCTCGATAATTTAATCTTAGTAAAAAACATAGAATTTTCTGGAAAGGACCTACAACTGAATCTTTCACTTTCTTCCTCCTCTGTTATGTATAATTGCTGATGTGTATCTATTGCAAGTGATAAGAAACTTGGCTTGAGTTTCAAAGATGGAGGAATTTGATTGTATAAACTGGAGCAAATCTGTGTAGCAAGAGTAATATCGAATGTCCATGGTTCTAATCTTTAGAACCTGTAGGGCATTTTCTGTTTATATAGTAAAATTTCTTTGTTACTCAAACATTTATCCACTTATGATCAACCTTGTTTTGTCTACTCCTTACCCACTTTTCCCTACACCTAGGATTATTGAGACAAATTATTATAGATGAAATATATTGGGCTTGTAATTTCTATAAATGAAAATTTAAATTTTACTAATCTTTCATATTAAAAAATATAAAAACATGAATTATACCATTTCCCCACCAAAAAAAATCAACTTTAAAAAATTGGACTCCTCCTGGGGATGGCAGCTCAATTTTTTTTTCCTTTTAATTTGTTATAACCATTTCCAAATAGAGGGACTAAATGAAGCAGCTTCTGCTAATATCTCAAAATGTTCATAATTACTGAACCATGATAGTGACTTATCCAAGGTCACACAGCCTGTTAGTAGCAGAAGTGATTCTATAACTTAGATTATGTGCTTCTTATTTGGGGTTGAGACTTTCTATCTCTTGCCCTTATTGGTCTAACTTCCTTCCCCAGGTCACACAAAATAGTAGTTCTTATTTATACTGTTTAATAGAAAATAATTTTGAAACTCAGACTTATGAAAAGGAAACCTTTCCTAGAGAATTTGGTGTGATTTAATCTACCTTATGATTTAAGATTCATCAGTTGTCCAACCAATTTATGGTGGCAAAGTGGCTTTTCTTGTCCAGATACTGAGCTGTGAGGAATTTTTATGCAAAGATAGTCTACTTAAGACTTTCAATTTCTGATTCTAGGGCATGGGGTTAAGGAAAGGACCCTCTGGAGGATTTCTGGAACTTTTTTTCACCTTGGAGAATTAGCAGTTTAATTTCTGGTCAACCTAGTTTAGTTAAAGATTGTTGGCAATTGTGCTTTTGCTTACTTCACATGCGGAAGTTTAAAGTCAGGTAAAAGTAAGCCTATCAGACCTGGGGTGGGTTATCCTGAAAACAGCAGGTAGGTAAAGAAGTTTAGCATTTCAGAAATAAGGCCCTAATTCCCAGCAAACTCTGTGACACTTCTAGTCTGGAGTAGCCTAATTGGCATTAGGAAAGAATTGCTTTGTTAAAAGCGAAAAATCACGAGGAAAACTTCCTAAGAGCTTTATTACATTCTTTTTCATGAAATTATTTCTGCAACGTATTGATTAATATCTAACTTTAAGAATTTTATGTAGGCATTTCACATTATAATTTTGAAATATGGAAAGTCCTTGCAAACATTCCTAGATTGCCTTCTGTCTGTCTGCCTTGTAAGAGATCCTTTTAGTTAAATGGACCATCCTCCTTAAATGATGTCATTAGC